>NC_080745.1:17530035-18155035 GCF_020826845.1 Diceros bicornis minor | reverse complement strand
GACACTTGGATATCCTTATGCAAAAAGAAAAAAAAAAACCCTCCCACCATAAAAAAACTAATTCAAATAGATTATATACCTGAATTTAAGCATTAAAACTATAAAAACTTTAAAGACAACATAAGAAAAAGTCTTAGTGATTTTAGGTTAGGCAAAACCTTCCTTGATAGGATACAAATACTGGAATTATAAAAGAAATATTCATAAGGGCATTACCAAAATTAGGAACTTTTGTTCTAATAAAAACATTATTAAAATGAAGATACAAGTCACAGACTTGAGAAAAAAATTATAAAATATATATCCAATAATGGATCTTATTCAAAATATATTTTAAAATATTCTTACATCTCAATAACACTATAAGCAACTTAATAAAATAGGAGAAAAAATATAAATAGATAGTTCAAAAAAGAAAGTACGTGGAAGGCAAAAAAGCACATGAAAGGATGCTTAAAATAATTACTTGTTAAAGCAATCCAAATTAAAACGTAACAATGATGTGATTGTGTACCCATTAAAATTGCTAAAATTGAAAAGACTGACGACGCTGAGTGTCAACAAGGATGTGGAACAACTGGAAAGTGCACACATTGTTGGTAAGAAAGCAAGGTGACTCAGCCACTTTGGGGGAAAAAACCAGTTTCTTATCAAGTTAAACAAAATTCCAATGTAATTATAGTAATGAAAAGCTGACTGCTATAAAAAAAAAAAACCTCAAAAAATGAGCAGACTAAAACAATAAAAGTTTAATTTTTAATTTTTAATTTTCAGCTCATTCAGTGATGAATGTCAATGTTTGTAATGAGTAAGTGACCTTTTTTCTGGTCACTCGGGAATTTGGCCTCTTCCCATCTCATGGACCAGCCAATGACTAGAGCCTTTGTATCCTCCACTGATCCTCTGCATCAGGCCAGATACCAGGGAAGAGAATGTGGGGCAGACTTTGAAGTGATAAACATCACTTCTGCTCTCATCCCATTCAGCAGACTTGACTATATGACGAGACCTAACCCCAAGGGATGCTGGAAATGTAATCTAACTGTGTGCCCATGATTTAGAGGAAAAGAATTTCTATGAACCCTCAGCAATGTATACCACTACTACAAGATGTACAAAATCTCAAAACAGAGACATATCAAAGGAATCGTTTGCTTTTCTTCTCCTAATGTATAAATATCACCCAATTAAGTTTTTGCATTAGAGAGACCATAGGAAATAAACATAAGGTATATTTTATATGACAAAGGCCAATTTTCACTTCTAGATCAAAAGAAATTAGCTATGCAACTAGTAGTAAAACATCAATCAATTCCTATGCTCCCTGTAACCACACGTCAATCTCTAGTAATCATATATATTACTTCTGATTCACACCAGGCTAAATTCTAAACCAGCAGGAGATTTCAAGTTAGGAAGTAGAAGAGAGAATACATGATTCCCTTTTTTTATGGCATAATTCCTATCCTTAAATATAAAAAGTCACACAAAGGAAAAACTATGAATTGCTATCTTGAAGAAATCAACATAAGCATAAAGACTATTATGTAACATAAAAAAAAGTCTTCATAATGAAAGAAATGGCAAAATATACAAATGTAGAATTTTTTAAAAATAGAGGTTACTGTTATTCAATTTAAAATTTTAGGAAGCATTTTTTAATTAAAGTTTTTACTTTGAGATAATTGTAGGTTCACATGCAATTGTAAGAAATCATACAGAGACATCTCAAATATTCTTTACCCAATTCCCCCTATGGTAACATCTTGCAACACTATAATACAATACCATAATCAGGATCACTCATATTGCACTTTTATAGCCACATTTGCTTCATCCTTCCCCACCGTTTCCCCCCTTTTCCTAGCAACTACTAATCTGTCCTCCATTTCCAAAATTTTGTCACTTCAAGAAACTTATGTAAATGGAATTGTACAATATGTAACTTTTGGCATTGGCTTTTTTCACTTGGTATAATTTTGTGGAGATAAAAAGATACAGTACAAATTTTTTAAAAAAGATGAATCAATACAATAAAATAGCAATCCCAAATTGTATACGCTCGATATGCTTTTAAAATACTTAAAGCAATAATTGACAAAATGAAAGGAGGAATAGACAAATCCACATCATGTTGGAAGCTTTTAAAACACCTGTTTTAGTTACTGAGATAAGCGGACAAAAAAATTGTTAGAATATGAGAGATTTGCAATGAATCTTAACGAACTTGACATAATTGACATTTTTAGAATGCACATCAAAGACTGCAGAATACAAATTTTTTTCAAGTGCATGTGGAACATTCACAAAAATAGACCCCATCTTGGGCTCCAAAGCAAGTATAAATAATTAGAAAAGATTGAAGTCATTCAAGTATTTCCTCTGACTTCATAGGAATTAAAGTAGAAATCAATAATGAAAGTTAACTAGAAAATGCCCAAATATGTGGAAATTAAGCAGCAAACATAAAATAATCTGAGTCTAAGAAGTAGAAGAGAAATGAGAAAATATTTTGACTTTATATGACAATGAAAATATGACATAATAGAATTTTGAGATTAAGCTAAAAGAGTTGGTGAAAGGGAAATTTATCCCTACAAATATATGTATTAGAAAAACAGAAAGTTTAAAGTTAACCTAGTTTTAACTTAAGAAGTTAGAAAAAGAATAGCAAAATTTTTTAAAAGTCTAGAAAGAAGAAAATAACAAAGATATGAATAGAAATCAATGAGGTATAATTTCTACCAGTGGCCATGTTACTGCCCTTTCATCATAAAGAACTGGAAAACCGGACAGTATATATAAAACAGCAGTTTTCAGTCGTTAGGTTACATGCAGTATATAATTCCAAAATAAAATGGAATCAAATGAGGTGATACTTATGATACACTTAGCTTTTCTTTTCTGGAAGTATATTCCAGACAGTAGAATGGTGTGATGGAACCAAGTAGAGCATTTTGGTATTGTATGATTGAGTAAAACAGATTGAAACTTAAGAGTGATGAGTCAGCTGGAATTTATAGGGACGAATACGAGAAAGGAAGGAACCGTTCTGAGAAATAGCTCCAGAAATCTGAATAAGAGTTCCCTTAAATCTGTTACTAAAGAATTATCTGCACACAAATTGTTTGAAATCCAGCAGGCCAGGCAAAGTACTTCTGAGGATCTGTAAGGTGACCAATTCCACGAGCTTTCAGGCCTGAGAGACTGCTGAGTTCCGATAACCCAGAGAGGAGAGACCTCGTGAAATACCCAGGCCATTCAATAGGGGCTCCAGATAGCCCATTCCTTAGCAGGAAGGCTATACTAGCCCTAGAGTAAAGGCTACCTTAAACCTGCCCTACCAAATCTTAAAAGCAAAAGTTAGAATTATTGAATTGATTCACAAATTAAGTTTAACTTCCTGCCAAAACCAACTCAATACTCTTTAAAAGAAGACAACAAAATCCAAGAACTTGGCAAAGATGTAGTCACAATGTTCAGCATCTGATCAAAATTACTAGGCTTGAAAGGAAGCAAGAATATGTGACTCATAACCAAGAGAAAAATCAGTCAATAGAAACAGATGCAGAGAGGACAGAGTTGATGGAATTGGCAAACAACAAAGAGTTGTATAGAGTATAGTGTAATATAAAGAACTAGTATAAACATGAACAAAGATTTAGAGGAAAGAAAAGAGTATATTGGAAAGGCAAACAGAACATTTTTAAAAATCCTATAATAGACGAAAAACACTCTCTCAAATGAAAAATGTACTCGAAATTAATAGCAGATTAGACATTGCATAAGAGAAAAAGATATTTGAGCTTGACAATGTATAAATGAAAAATATCCAAATTGAATCACAAAGAGTAAAAAGACTAAAAAAATTAACAGTTACCAATTATTTCATCTCAGGCAATTAAATATATGAAATCTGAGTCACAATGGGAGTGTTAGAAAAACTATATACAAAGAAATATAGACCATTTTTACCAAATTTAATGAAAACTAGAAATCCACAATTCAATGACCCCTAGACAGATTAAACAACAAAGAAAAACAGACCAAGGTACGTCATAATCAAATTGTATAAGAACAACTGGAGGGCCGGCCCCGTGGCTTAGCGGTTAAGTGCGTGCGCTCCGCTACTGGCGGCCTGGGTTCAGATCCCAGGCGCGCACCGACGCACTGCTTGTCTGGCCATGCTGAGGCCGCGTCCCACATACAGCAACTAGAAGAATGTGCAACTATGACATACAACTATCTACTGGGGCTTTGGGGAGAAAAGAGGAAAAAAATAAGGAGGATTAACAATAGATGTTAGCTCAGGGCTGATCTTCCTCAGCAAAAAGAGAAGGATTGGCATAGATGTTAGCTCAGGGCTGATCTTCCTCACAAAAAAAAAAAAAAAACCTGGAGAAAACAGCCAGAGAAAAAAGAAACATAATACACGGAGAAACAAACATAAGAAGAACACAATCTTCTTACAAGAAGCAAAGCAAACCAGAATATTATGGAAAAAATTTTTAAAGTGCTGAAAAAAGGTGTTACCTCAACATTCTATATTGACAGAACACATCCTTCAAAAATAAAGGTGAAATGAAGAGTTTTTATTCAAACAAAAATTTAGAGGAGTCAGTTCAGATCTGAACTATAAGAAATGACACAAATTTCTTTAGAGGAAGAGAAATAACACCAAGTGGAAACTTGGATCTGCAAAAGTGAATGAAGAATGCTGGAAACAAATATTTGGATAAATTAAAAGAGTTTTTTTCTCATTTTCTGAAATTCCATAAAAAAGTATTTAGTGTTTAAAGAAAAATAAAATCAATAAAAATACATTGTGAGGTTTGAACACACATAGAAATAAAATATTTGACAAAACAGTACAAAGAACAAGATGGAAAGTGTACAGGTGAAAGGTTGTTACATTATACTTGAATTGATACAATGTTACATGAAGGTAGAGGATGATAAATTAAAGATGCATATTGAAAACCTTAGAAAGGAGTCTGTAAACTTCCCTTAAAGGGATGGATAGTAAATATTGTAGGCTTGCAGGCCATTCCTTCTCCATCTCATCTACATAACTCTGACCTTGTAGCACAAAAGCATCCTAAGACAATATGTAAATGAATGGGTTTGTCTCAGTTGTATTAAAACTTAATTTGCAAACCACACTGCCATCTCAGGTCTATAGCTGCCAACCCCTGCTGTAGGCTAATGACTAAAAATTTCAAACAAAAGTTATAACCAAAAACCAATAGAAGAGATAAAAATAAAATTATAAACTCAATTCAATTAAAAATTCCACAAAAGAGGAAAAAGAGATTAAGGGGGACAAACAAAAAACAAATAGCAAGTTGGTAGATTTAAAGCCTGTAAGATTGATAATTTTATTACATGTAAAGGTCCTAAACACTCAAAAAAAAAGAAATAAAAAGTAGAGAACATCAGATTGGATAAAGACACAAGACTCAATCATTTGCTGTCTACAAGACACTCACATTAAATATAAGGAATATAAGGATAGAGAGAGCTTAAAAAACTCATGAAAAAAATCTTGAAAATTCCAGTGCCTATACTAACTTCAGACTAAATAGTCTTTAAACAAGAAGTATTGCCAAGGATATAAGTGGGAATATTTCCTAATGATGAAGGGGTCAATTCATCCTGAAGACAAAAAAATTCTAAATATGTATATGTGCACCTAATAACTAAACTTGAAAACACTTGAAATAACAAGAACTAAAGGAAGAAACTGGCAAATCTAAAATTAGATTTGGAAATTTTAATACACTTTTCCTAGTATTTGATAGTATAAAGTGAAACTTATCAGCTTATAGAAGATTTGAACAATACTACTAATAATTGACATTTATACGCTCCACCCAATAACATCAGAATACACATTCTTTTCAGATGCATGTAAGACATTCACACACACAAAGGACCACACACTAGGCAATAACACATCTCCATAAATATAAGAAAATTTAAATCACAAGCAGTATGTTCTCCAAAATTAAGAAATAGTTAAGTTAAAATCAATAAGAGAAAAGAATCTGAAAAATTCTCACATATTCGGAGATGAAAGAATGAACTTCTAAATAGCCCCTGGCCAAAGAACAAGTCACAAGTCTAATTAGAAAATAGTCTGAACTAAAATTAAAAACAATAACAACATATCAAAATTCATGAGATACAGCTAAAGCAAAGTTTAGAGGAAATTTTAGAACATTAAATGTTTATATTTGACTAGAATGAAAAGGTCTAAAATCAATAACCTATGGGCTGGCCCCATGGCTTAGCAGTTAAGTGTGCATGCTTTGCTTCATCAGCCCTAGGATTCGCAGGTTCTGATCCAGGACGGGCACCAACATGCTGCTTGTCAAGCCATGCTGTGGCAGTGTCCCATATAAAGTAGAGGAAGATGGGCACGGATGTTAGCCCAGGGCCAATCTTCCTCAGCAAAAAAGAGGAGGATCGGCATTGGATGTTAGCTCAGGGCAGATCTTCCCCACAAAAAAAAAAATGAAAAAAGAAAATCAATAATCTAAGTTTCCACCATACGGAGTAGAAAAAGTAGTGTATATCAAACTCAAAATAAGTAGACGAAAGAAAGTAATAGAGATGAGAGTAGAATTTAATCGAGTAGGAAATGGACATAAATGGAGAAAATGAATGAAACCAAAAGCTTTTTTGTCTAAAGATGAGTAAAATTGATGAACTCCTGATCACGAACAAACAGGTAAGTCACAAAATGCTCAATATCAGAAATGGAAGAAGCATATGTCTGTAGAGGTTACAGATATTGAATGGATAATAACAAAATATTCTAAACATTTTAATGGCAATCATTTTGATAAATTAGATGAAATAGACTAATTTGTTGGAAGACAGAAATCACCAAAACTGATTAAGATGAAATAGAAATAAAGAATATGAATAGCTTTATATAAATTAAAGACATTTAATTATTAATTAAATCATTCCCAAAAGAAAACAAAAGGACCAGATGGCTTCAGTGGTGAATTCTTTTAAATATTTAAATAAGACATAATAGCAAATATAAGCAAATTCTTTCAGAAAATAGAGAAGGAGGAAATGCTTAAATGCAAATCATTTTATGAGGTCAACATTACCCTGCTATCAAAAGTAAAGACATTACAATTACAAACCAATGTCAGCCGTGTATATAGAAAACATCTCCTTAAAATAGTTTAACAAATTGAATTCAATAATTTATACAGGGGATACTATACTGTGATCAAGTTGGGTTATTCCCAGAAATGAAAGTTTAACGTTGGACAACCAGATGCATTGGCATTCACCATATTGACAAAATAAGAGAGAAAAACAAAAATCAACAAACATATGGAGAAAAAAATTAATGAATTCAAAGTCCATCTCAGGTGAAAACTATCAGAAAATTATAAATAGAAGGAAATTTCTTCAACCTTATAAAGGACTTTTACAAAATACTACAACCAATGTTATATTGGATGATGAAATATTGAAAACTATCTCTAAGAATACTTACAAAACAAGTATGACCACACATACCACTTCTAGTTGTGGAAGACATGATATATCATAAAAGAGTCTAGAAACAATTACCGGAACTAATAAGTGATTTCAGCAAGGTTGCAGAATAAAAGATGATTAGATAAAAATCAGTTGTATTTCTATATTCTAGATATGAGCAATTGAAAAACCAAATTATTAAAACAACATTTATAATTAAATTTTAAAATTAAACATTTAGGAATAAAATTAATAAAATATTTGCAAGGACTATACATTTTGAAACAGACAAAATGCCTTCTAAAAATCTGAAAGGTGAACCCCATAGATCCTCTCTGCTAAACAACATGGCTTCAAATAATCTTAAAGCTATTATCCCAAAGCAGATTTTCAGGAAGCCCAAGGTAGCGAAATGCTTATTTCAATGAGATTTTGGGCATGCCTTTTGTCGAAAGGAGTACATTTCCATTGATTTCCATAACGCTCTTAAGGTTTTTAAATTAATTATGCCAGCTTGGACTGAAAACAACAATGTCAGTTCAAAATGAAAAGATGCCTTTGGACACTCAAAGTGCTCACCTGCAAACGTGTTACTTCTTGTGGAAAAGAGAGAATGACTCAGAAGGCAGACTAAGAGCCCAGATGCCAGAGCTCAGGGCCGTGAAGAATCACTCCCAGGCTCTAGCCTTAATCAAGAAATGGTCGATTGTGCTTGGCTGGGTTTCAGAAGTGGTGTGAACCAGTGACTGTTGTTTGCCAACCACTCTTCCCACACTACTTTTGAATAGAAACGTCTCTAGTAGTTTTTCTACGTGTGCCCCACTGTTTTATGTTGGATAGCTTCTACGCTTAGTTCACAAGTTTTAAATAGAGAGGGCTTGTACTCAAAGGTCATTGTCTGATGAACCACACCCAAGGAACCGCATTTGCACACTGATGCAGAGGATGAGAATCTGAAATTTCATATAATGCCATACATGACAGGATGAGACTTGGGGCTTTGAGTGTTTTTTGCATGTGGGAGACACATGAATTGTTGTGGTTAGAGAGCAAATTCTTTATTTTCCAAAGATGTCCATCACAACATCTACACATATATCCACACAAACTTCCTAAAACATGGCATCGACACTACTCCTTAAGAAGTGGTATATATGTCACTTCGTCTTGAAATATTTCATTTATGACTGACTTGATCCATATAGTATGTTAGATGTGATGCTATATGACTTTAGACATTTCAAATTAGGCCATAAAAATGCCATGCACTCCCCCTTTTCTTGGGCTCTTCAGTCTTGGAACCCAGCCCACATGTTGTGAGAAAGCTAAACAGCCATGTGGGAAGACATCTTATAGGGGTTCTGCCACACAGCCCCAGAGAGGTACTCTGAGGGCAGCCATTATCATCAGACACGTGAAGTGAAAAACTTTCAGCTGATTCCAGCCCCCAGCTGTCGTGTCATGCTAGCTTCTGATTTGCCCCTAGATGATGGTATGTAGCAAAGAAAAAAGATGTCCATGCTGACTTTATCCAAATTGCAGATTCATTTCCAGAATAATAATTGTTTTTGCTTTAAGCTACAAAGTTTGGGGCAGTTTAGTACACAGCAATTGATAACTAGAACACATGGGGAAAAGTTAATAGGAGCAATTCTTATCCCTAGTCAATTGAGAAGACACGCTTACTGTGTTAAACAGTGGATCTGAAAAATGAATTTAAAAATTTCTGAAAAATTGTTTCTAAAATTAATTTAAAATGTTTACTGACTGTGTAACACAGTAGTTCTACACCACATTTAAAAATCATGTGAAGTATTCCATAAGGCCTGAATAATCAGACTGCTCTGTGGCAAATCGATTTGTCCTGAACACATCGACCTTTCAGGACCATTCTTTCATAAGGCAATCGCCAAAACCAATTCTCCTTTAAATTCACTGAAAAAGTCACTTATTCACTTAAAGGCAATTTAATGTGCCTTGAATTTTGCAGCTGAGCACTGATATTTGTGTCATAATGAGCAGCTACTTTAGCATCAGTATACATGTTTTTCAGCAAGAGAGACACTGAGTAAATGATACCAAAGATTCATTCTGACCTTATAATTCTAGGCACCTTCCAAAATTCTTGAGAATTGAGAAGCAGGCATTACTATAGTAAGAATGAAAGTATCTTAAATTGACATTTTCCAAATATAATAAAAAATATTTGAGGAGGAGTGGTTAGTGATTACTTTGCTATTTAGCTGTGTAAGGAATTATGCAGGTGCTTAACGAAGTCTTAAATGAATATCATTTAAACATAAATTACATGCAGACTAATATCAGGTAAATATTGTAAAACTTCATTTATATAAGATTAATAACTTTGTGTGTGACCCATATGGCATTTATTTTAGAGATATCTTATACATTAGTAAATAAGTAGTAGTCACATTACTCTGTTGTAGAAGTTAGTTAACTTTAGGGGATTGAATAGACGCGCATGAAATATACCATAATATGGTTCTACCTATGTTGTTTTTTCAGTCTACTAACCTCTAGATTGCAAATATAAAATGAATGAAATGAGTTATCTAATCCCATACATTCTTATTTGTTTCCCTCTTCACAATTTCACTAATGTAAAATATCAAAGCAAATATCAAGTGGCAGAACTCTAGTAACTCTAGTATTAGAAGAAAAAAGTGGGCTGAAAAATATTTAAAGAAACAATGGCTGGAAATTTTCCAAAATCTTATGAAAACCATAAAGCAACATATTCAAGCAGTTCAACCAACTCCAAGCAAGATAAAAACACATACAAAAATAAATCAGACAAAAATATATCATAATGAATTTCCAGGAAAAAACTTTATGAACTTAGAATGCTATATCCAGTAAAAAAAGTTATTCAAAAAGGAGAGAAAAATAATAACTTTTTCTTTTCAGACAAGCCAAACAAGAGAATCTCTTGCCAGGAAACTTGCATTATAAGAAATGTGAAAAATAGTTCTTTCCATGGATCTACACAAAGGAAAGAAAAGCACTAGAACTGATACATATGTGGATAAATATATATTTTCCTCATTTTAAACATGTGCTTTAAACATGTACAACATTCTTTTCATGTACATGTGGAAAATTCATCAATAGACCATACGCTGTGCCATAAAAATACACTCATAAACATAAAAGGATGGAAATCATTCAGATTAGCTCTCTGATCTCAAGAGAATCAAACTGGAAATCAATAGCACAAAGATTTCTGGAAAAACACAGATAACTGGGAATTTAAAAACTCACTTCTAAGTAACCCATGGATCAAAGGAGAAACCACAAGAGTAGCAGAAAATATAAGAACTGAATGATAATGAAAACACAACATATTAAAATTTGTGGGATACAGCCAAAACGTGCTTACAGGTAAATTTGTGGCATCATATTCTTATACTAGAAAAGAATAAAGGTCTTAAATCAATGATCTAAGTTTTCACTTTAAGAAACTAAAAATTGATGGGAAAATTAAATCTAGAATAAATATAAGAAAGGAAAAAAATAGAGACCAGAGAAGAACTCTGAAATAAATAGAAAATCAACAAACAATAGGGAAAATAAATAATTAAATTTGTATGAAACTCTAATAAGGACATATCTAATAACTGGTGGCAGAAAGCTGATCTTTTTTTGTCTTGGCCAATGGATGGCTGGAATTCACTCTTAGGTGATGAAAATGTTCTATGTCTTGATTGCAATGGTGGTTACATGGGTGAATTCACTGTAAAAACTCATCAAAATATACACTTGAAATGGTTGCACTTTTTAATATTAATTATCTCAGTAAAGTTCATTAATTTGAAAATCAAAATATAAATTAAAATATCCAGGTAAAATTATTTTCCTTATTTGTGTAATAATTGTGCACTTGCAAATTTCTGAGTTATCTAATGAACAAAATTCACACTTAGCAACTATACAATATGTGAATATTTGATAAATAAGAATGCCTTATAGCAATGGGACTTAATATTCAAAAATGTTTTCCTTGCACCACTTGATATGTCAAATATATTGGAACATAACTGGTTTTCATTCTATGAAATTGTAAGTTCCATGTATGCTTTTAGGAAAAAACGCTCCATTTTCATATTGAAAGATATTAATACATATTAACATTTAATTTGAATAACAGAAGGCACAGTGAGTAATTAGCAAACAGCATCCCAGCTTTTAAACTAGGTTCTTTTATTTAATTATCCTTTAACAATTTAGTTATTTTAGTGACTATATTTTATTTCTAAAGCCCTGTCTACATATCTAGACATAGAAACCAAATCTTGCCTTCAAGAAGCTCATAGTTAAACAAAATAAATAAATAGTTATAATTATATAAACTTATTTATTTATAATAAATTAATAAAAAGGAAAAGTAAAATAAATGTTCGGTAAAATAGTATGAGGTATACGAAGTTTCAAGGTGGGAGAGATCCTTTCTAAATGTGGTAATTGGAAAAGATTAAAGTACGAGATGACTTTTTGGGTCATGAAGGATGTGTAGGATTTGGAAATCAGAAGCATGATGGTTTTATAATCTGTGTTGTTGATTATGGTAGACACAGGACACACGTGGCTCTTTGTATTAAATTTAATTGTAATGAATGAAATTAACATTTTAATTCTTCAGTCACACTAGTCATATTTCAAGTTCTTTATAGCTACAGTATTTGACTGAGGCTACAATATTCAACAGTTCAGATTATAGAACATTTCCAACATCATAGAAAATTTTATTGGAGCACTCCATCCTAAACATAAGCACAATATCTCATCTCAGGTGCCAACGCAACAGAGAATAAGATGGACATGTGAAGCAACAAATCTTCCATTCTGCACTAGAGAAACATTTGAGAAGAAAAGACTAAATACTTGGAGAAATTAAAAGGACTTATTTCTCATGTTTTAAATTCCAGAAAGAAGTATTGACTCTTTTAGTAAAAAATATCAATAAAAATGATTTGTGAGTTTTGTAACATACACGGAAAGAAAATATTTGAGAAAAACAGCAAAAATATTTGACAAAACAGTGAACAGAGCAGGAATTGTAAGGCTGTTATGTTACGCTTGAATTGGTATGATCTTACAGAAAAGTAGACTATGATAAACTAAAGATGCATATTAAAGATCTTACATAGGAGTCTGCAGACCTGCCTTCAACGAGCTAGACAGTAAATATTTCCGGCTTGCCGGCCATCCATTTTCTGTCTCAGCTACTCAACTCTGATATTGTAACACAAGAGCAGCCTTAGATAATTACATAGACAATACGTGGATATGTTCCAATAAAATAGTCTTACATGAGTGTACAGAAAAACAAACTAATATCCTAAAAACTTGAGACATTTCCCAAAACTTCAATGAACAAATAACTTAGAGTCATTCTAGGCATTCCACTCTCCAGATACTGCCCAGGCATACATCTGGAACAGAAAATCTGACCATTCCTGTTCTCCTCTTGTACTTTTAGTTACAAAACCCTCTAGTGCTATTGTCAGAAGCCAAGTGCTGTTTTCTTTAACAAAAGGAAACAAGACAAAAGCAACAAAACAGTACTGCCTATCTTCAAGATTTTACGTATGCATATTTGAGTTCGGGATGTTTGTTTTTCCATAAACAATGCAGTTCTGAATTTCTAAACATTAATAAAGAAGCAGCAGCAGCTGGATTATAATATTTCCAAAAAATTGTTGTATTTTAAAATATTTTCTCTAATTTCGAACTGCATCTATCCTGTGAGAACAAATGGTGCTCTTACAATATGAAAAACTAAAGACCAAAGCATATTTGACTGGTTCGTGAAGACTATGACCTCCACTAAAAAAATAGCTAATGTATAAGAAAGAGATGCAAAGTTTTGAAGTATGATTACACTCTGGACAAAATAGAGCAAAACATGGATTCAATAAACACTGGCTTAATTACCCATATCTACACTGATTATTCCCCTTTCAGCCAACTCTGTCATTTCCCCCACTGTCTATTGTGATTTTCAATGACAGTACCTTCATTTCCCTCACTGTCTATTGTGATTTTCATTGACAGTACCTTGGGAATAGATTAAGCAGAGGAGATGGTCTAGATAGTGCTGCAGCTTATGGAAGAGAGCAGATCTAAGAAATATAGGTCACTGCATTGGTGAGAGCTCTTATTTGTAGACAGGGAATCTACTCTACTGAGCAGAAAGACATTAATTAGGACATAAAGAGAGAGTGGGCTGAAAAACAGACTTTAAGCTAAACTTCAGGGAATGATTGTTAAAATTCACCACACAACACGAATTCCAAAGAAGCTAATTTTTCTACCACACTGAGGAGGCTGTAGATAAACAAGCTATAGCCACACAACTGCAGTGCCTCTGCTATGATCAGGAAGGCGCTGACTTTGCAAGTCACATGCAAAACCTAAAACAATGCTGCCTCTACCAGCCATGATCCACACCAAATAAATGGAGGCCACACACTGTGCCCTCCTTCTATGTAGTTCAATTTCAAATTATAGCCTTGGGCTTGAGCATCCCAAAACAAATCTGAGACCCTGACCGCAAGAGAATCATTAGAAATCCAAATTGCAGTTTTTAGCTTTTAGAATTTGTCATTGAATTGAATAAGAAATCCTGGAAAATGCTTGAACTCAATGTTTAATGACACAATTCAAAGACCCAAGGATCTCAACAATAAAAGTTAAGTTTGCAACAACAGTGGGATCCATTTGTATATTTGTTTGGTTAGGGTAGACAGCATTAACACATAAACTAAGATATGTAATAGTTCCACAAAATGGAAGTTTATTTTTACATTATGTAACAGACATAGGAAGCTAAATTTGCAACTAACATTAAGGACTATCTGTACATTGGTTCTGATATAGAGCTAAACATGTTGGTCTATAAAGAATAGCTCAATGTAATAGTAGCTTTTTTCTTTATTATGTAACAGATCAAGACAGTTCCCAGATTTACAGGAACTCTGCTATTTTCCACGTGTGTCCTATAGTCATTCATGTGTTGTTTCCGTCTCAGCCCCACTGAAGAGAGAAAGAGATGGAGAAGCATGTGTTGGAAAGATTTATGAAACAGACTTGGCAGTGGCAGAGCTCAATTTTGGTCACAAAGTATTGGTTTGAAATCACTGATGTGGCCATACCTAACTGCAAGAGAGATTGGGAAATGTGGTTCAGCTATATGTGCACAAAGAAATGGAAATGGGTTTTGATGAATTTCTAGCAATCTCTGCTAAAATATAAAAGAGGAGTTGTGTGGTTGGGCGTTTCAAGGATAGTTATAACGGATAGCATAAAGGCTGCAGTGTATAGCTTGGGAAAGATGGAAGTGCATAATTAGTGGGTAACAAATAAGTATAAATGAATTTACAGCTGAGCCCAACAAAGAATAAGGTTTAAGACAGGAAATATTATCAGCTAGAATTATGGAACATATTGAGGACTTAATCACAGCTTATACAATTAAATATCCATGATAACTGATGGTACAAACACATTTATAAAACCCTACTAAGTGATCTGTTTGGGCTGAACGATGGTTTTCAGATGAATCTGGTTGGGTTGACTTTTATTGGGTGAGGGAGTCCAAGAAGAGGAGTAGAAATGGCAGGCAGTTTGAGAAATGGCAGGCAAGAGACAGACGCTCTTGCATCTGAGATGGAAAGAATGGGGACTGCAGAAGAGTATGTTTTCAGGTAAGGTTTTTAGCCTTTAAAGCTCAGCTCACTCCTACTTACATTAAAATGGATCTATTAACTACAAATAGTATAATTGATAAATCTATTCTTTGAACTCTTAGAACACTTAATATCTTCAGTTTATAATTCATGCTTAGTCTCCATGACTCAGGTTTGGTCACAATTTCATTTGGGTTTATATACCAAATAAGAATAATAACACTTGAATAGTCAAAATTACTGACTACATCATGTTACTGATACAAATTTCATTCACTTCAAGTATCTTGTAAATTACTTGAAGCCGCAGTGTGGAATCCTATGCCCATACAAAGTTATTAACACATATTTACTTAGTTAACAATGTATAAACTGTGGATAATAATTTGAAGAAATAGTCTATATTTTAGACTTTTTATATGATAATAATACCTAATAACCTATTGCAATATATTTCAAAACAATATGACCTGTACCTCATACAATGTTGCAAGTCAACAAATGTGTATCCAGCCTGGAAAAGAATGAGAAAATTAAGTGTAAGGGACATCTTAGCTAAAGAGTACCAAAGTAAACAAGCTGGCACTAACTTTGTTCAAAAACTCAGACACGAAACAAACTCTATATCTACCATTCATAGATATTTTCAAACAATTTAAAACAATCCAGATAAAAATATGTTCAATCCTATTTTAACATGATGCTTATACATTTATGTGATTAGTATTGGAAAGAATTCTTTCTTCTTTCTTTATATGATAAAGTAAAAATCAGCAATTAGAAATTAAAATGTGCCTGGTTTATTTTTTTATCTGAGAATAAAAAAGAATGTATATTTATAGGAAAGAAAATACAAATATCACTTTGATAGGTTATATTTACTGTAAATTGTTTTATCCAAACTGGATAACAAGATATATAAAAATGCTTAACTTTACACAAACAAAACCATTTGCAAAATCGTTGAGAAGATAAAATTAATTATTGCAGAAAAAACTGAATTGAAGATGTCTAGGTGAGATCAAATAAAACATTAAAAATAAAATAATAGCTTATGATGTCAGTATTTTTTTCTGAATTTCACTTTAAGAATTATACATGTAGTTGTTGCTATTACTAATTGTTTTATGGATGATCATGCTAAAGATCTCTGATCTGGCAAGGAATTCATTAAAGGAACGACAGAGATCTAACACATTTAATAAGCTAATTATGTATTTGAAAATAAAGAAATGTTGAACAGTACTGATATATGATTTCAAACCTGGCAAATCTGCATACTTTGTTTCTGCATAAACTATTTAATATAACTTCTAAATTAATAACTTACCAAAGAAGTCATTATATTTTTTATCTTTTTTCATATCATTATGTGGAGTTTTTGGTTGTTTCAAATTTTCTCTTGCAATGATGTAATCTCTGACATTGAAATTAATTAGTTCAAGGACTTAAAGATTTTCCATGAACAAAAATGGAAAGTAGCAAAATGCAAAAAAAGTTTACTTCAAGTCACCTTTTTTTTAGTAGACCTACAGTAATCTTAGCGGCCTCCTTTCATTTGAATCAACCATTCAACAAGCTGACAGGTCAGTTTGCTAGAAGAATTGACACATAGGCAGAGACATAACAAACAGCTGTCTAAAAGAGAGGGATACGGCTGGTAGATGTACTTATTTCATGGGTTTCCTCCACTATCCGAAAGTAGAGCCTTCCTATGAAACCTTTCATAAGCCGAAATGGCCTAAAACGAAGAAGTGATTGCCATTCACTTATTTGGGAAAAATGTTTGAGGATTCCCAGACGCGAAAAATAACCTAGTATAATAAATGGAGGTAAAGCCCAGATGCTCACAGACACAGTTCAAAGCTGTGGCGGCTTGATGCCAAGATGGTGAGCATAGTTTCGGGGCAGGAGCTTGGAGGCGCCGCTCTTGGCTGCTGGGAGTGCGCGCTGACTCTGTAGGACGGCGCACTGCAAAACAATCGCTGAAAGCCACTTTCGCTTTTTTTTTGTACAAGTGAAAATCCTCTTCGGATTTCGGTTAGCGAAAACAGGTACGAATATAGATGTTTCCTAGAAGCGAAGTGGCTTAAAGCGAACGTGCGGATAGCGGGGGAGACCTGTAAAGATCAAAATGACGTGAAAATATAAAGTCTTGCTCCTATCTCTGTTTCACCTGCCAGGATCTCTCTACTCCCTCTCCTCTTATAAAAGTTTTTCGTGTATTACTTTTTAGAAATTAAATGAACTGTGGCCTAATGACATAAGTATACAAAAATATTTGAAAACTATTCAGACACATAAAAGTACTTAGTCAAAGGGAAATATTTTACTTTGATATTTTAATCATTGTTAACAGTCTCACCAACAAAGCGTATTCACACTTTTGGTGTTTTACCAATGGGGGGGAGGGGTGAGAAATATTTCAATTTGGCTTTAATTTGCATTTCTCTTGTTATGAGTAGACTCATCATGTATTTATGAGCCATTGATATTTCTGTTTGCCACACCATTTATTACAAATTTTATCTTTATTTCACAAATACAAGACGCTGTTTTTACATTCTGAATTCACCTATGCATTTACAGCTGTATCAGGACTTCCCATTTTGCAAATTTAGTCTGGTTGCGAATTCATTTACCAGGACTCTCTTGTTTTAATTTATATGGCGTTTGGATATGCTTCAATATTATACCTTTTAAGAGTTTTCCTAAATAGCCTTACTTGTTTACTTTAGAATGACTTTTAAAATTCCAGAGTAAAAGACTTCAAAGTATTATTATGGAGATCATTTTAAATTAATCTAAGAATTGACCTGTTTATTGTTTTGAATCTTCCGATCCAAAAACGAAGGATGTCTTTCCATTTATGCAAGTCGCATTCTGTGTCCTTTAAGAGGGCTTTGTTGTTTTCTTTACATCAGTTTGATACCAGTCTTTTAAATTTTATTCCTGAGGGTTTTTTTGGTTGGTGTTGCTATTTTAGATGGAGCAATATTTGGCATTATACCTTCTCACTGGTTTTTGTTTGTATATATGAAGTCTATCAATTTCTGCACATTGATTTTGTTTAGTTCACTCTTTTAGAATTTTCTATATGTAAAATAGTATCTTCTATCAGCAAAATATTTTTCCTTCACTTTTTATGTTCTGATACTGATTATTCCTTTCTCTTACATGATTATATTTTAATCTCATTGTCTAATATGTCTTATAAAATGTTAAGGACGTTATTTGTTTTGTTCCTGAGATTAGTAAAACTTTAGTTGGACTTTTTGCAGTATTGTTTTTTTCCCCATTAAGTATGTTGCTGGGTTTTAGAACAAACACACACTCACACACACATAGATAGATAGATACATAGAAACACAGATAGACAGATGTACCGAGTTTTGTGATATATATGAAAATACATCTTGATTCCCATTTTACTGAAAGCATTTTTTAAAATCAAAAACTCTGTTAAATTTTAACATGTATTTTGCTGAATTTATGAAGATGAGATTATAAATTTTCTCCTTATAATATGAAATATATTAATAGATATACTAATATCAAAATATGTTTTTATTGTTGGAATAAGAAATTAATCATGAAATTTTTTTGTTTTATATGTTGCTGAAATCCTTAATATATAAGTTTTTATTTCAATATTCACAAATGACACAGAACTCTAGTTTTTGTATATGTGTAATATTTGTTGTTTCAGTGTAATTGTCATATTGCTTGACAAAAATATTGTGGATATGTTTCTTCTTTTTCTATGGTCTGAAACTATTTAAGTAACATTACACTTTATGCCTTGTTGGCTACATACTGTATGATTGCAACTATATGGCATACTGGAAAAGGCAAAATTATGGAGACAGTAAAAAGATCAGTGGTTGCTGGGGGAGGGAGAGAGGAGTAGGCAGAGCACAGAGGATTTTTAGGGCAGTGAAAGTACTCTGTATGATACCATATAATGGATACATTTGCCCAAACTCATAGAGTGTACAACACCAGAAGTAGACAGTAATGTAAACTCTGGTCTTTGAATTTTGAGTGATTATGATGTGCCAGTGTAGGTTCATTAGTTGTAACAAATGTACCACGCTGGTGGAGGATGTTGATAATGGGGAAGGCAATGCATCTGGAGAAGGCAGAGAGTATATGGGAAATTTCTGTACCTTCCCTGCAAATTTTCTTGTGAATCTTAAACTACTCTGAAAAAATGAAGTCTTAATTAAAAAATGCATAAATGTATTACTTTTATTAAAAATTTGAAAGTTAATTTTAAAAAAGTTGTTATTGTATGCACCTGTGAAGTGTGTGGAACTATCTGGTGATTGCCTTGAAAGATATTCTTTAAATTTTGTTTTTTCTATTTTCTAACGGAAATTACTATATTCAAATTAATCCTGTCTTTCATGGGCACTTTTGGTAAATTGTATTTTCACAAAGAATATATTTGCACAGAATTGTGTAAATTAGTCCATTTTGATTTTTAAAATTTCCTTTAACTTTGTGATTATTTTCATCTTGAAATTTCTTACATTGCATATTTTCAACTTCTTAATTGATCATTTTGCTGGTGGTTTATTAATTTTACTGGTTTTTAAGGATCAGAGCAAGCATTTATGCATTCCACAATTTTTCTGTTTCTAAGCTCACTAAATTTTGCTTTCATTTTTATTAATTTCTTACTTTTGATATCATTAGTTTTATTTTTATACTTTTCTTCACTTTTTGAGTTAGCTTCCTACTGTATTAATTTTCATGTTTTCTTATTAATTACTGTTTCATGCTGACCTTTCCTTGAAGTACTGTTGTAGCTGAGCCCCATAGGTTTTTCTATGTAGTGTTTTCACTATCATAGTTTCCTTAAAATTCTTTTTTGATTTGAAGAATTATTTGAATGAAATATAGATCTATATTTTAATTTTCCAAGTTGAAGAACCTTTCTGTTTTCTATCTATTTTAATTCTCTTGTGGTCAGAGAATGTTGTTACATTATTTATACTTTGGAGTTTATTAAGGTTTGTTTGTGACCCAGTATATTATTAGTTCATATGAATTTCCTTAGAATCTTGAAACAAAGGTTTACTTTCTATTATCAGAATAAGATGTTCTATATAAATCCATTATACCACCTTGATTTTCACTTTGTGTCTTCTTAATATTTTTTTCTCTGCTTGATTTAACTTGATCTGAGAGGGGTTAAGAAAATGCAAAATTTGTGTCATTTCTACTATTTCTCCTTGCATCTCCTATAATTTCTGTTTCATAAACACTGCTGCTAATTTGTTGCATAGATATTTCTGATAGTCATATCCTGTTCATGAATCAAATCCTTTAGTACTATCAAATGTCCGTTTTTGATATTTTGTGGTGAATGTGCTAGTAACTCATTCTTTAAATATTGCTTTTATATACAGCTTTCCCTTCCTATCCAAAAGTAGAGTGTTCCTATGAAAACTTTCATAAGCCAAAATGGCATAAAGCAAAGAAGCAATTACAGTTAATTTATATGTGAAAAATTTCTAGCATTCCCAGTCTCAAAAAATAACCTACCAGATCACATCACATAACACATAAAACCTAAAATAACACTAACATGTAGTAAAAGCAGGAATGACATAAATACACAGCCTGTATAAAGTAGAAATAATGTATGTATAGTGTAGTTTCACTTAACAGAATCAGGAAGACAGCAAACACTGGAAGACTAAGAAGAGGTGGTGTTGATGATTGAGTGTTAGGCTGAGGCATCGGAGGTTGGGATGGTGGGAGGTCTACATCTTCTTCTATGTCTGTGTGCCTCCATGTTGAAGGTCGAGGTTCCATTCTCTGCTGTGGCTGATGTGGAAGGCTTGAAGCATGACGGTATGCTTGACTGCTGAGCGTCTATAACAGCTCATTGCAAAACAAACACTCAATGCTATTTTCACTTTTCACCTTTTTTCGTAAAAGCAAAAATCTTCTTCAGATTTCTTTCAATGAGTGAAAACAGGTACTAACATAAGTCTTTCATAAAAGGGAAGTGGTATAAAGTGAACTTTCGGATAGCGGGGGAAACCTGTATTGCCTCATTTACCTTTGCCTGGCCTATGATTTTTGCCTTTTTTGATCACTTCGTTTTAGGTATGTCTGGCAAAGATTTGGATTTTGCTTTTGGATCTAATCTGAGAATCTTTGTATTTTAACTGCTAAATGTTATGGAATGAATGTTTGTGCCCCTCCCAATTTGTATGTTGAAGCCCCAATCCCCAATGGGACAGTATTAGGAGGTAAAGCCTTTGGGAGGTGATTAAGTTTAGATGAAGTCATGAGGATGGAGCCCCCGATGGTGGGATTAGTGCCTTCCTGTTCCTAGAGGAAGAAACACGAGAGCTTTTTCTCTGCTCCACGTGAGGAGTCAGCCAGAAGGTGGCCGTCTGCAAGCCCAGAAGAGAGCCCTCACCAAGAACCAAATCAGCCAGCTCCTTGATCTTGGACTTCCCAGCCTTCAAAAGAGGCAGAAATAAATATCTTGTTTAACTTACTTAGTCTATGGTATTTTTTTAGCTTGAGCTAAGACAGTAAGTTAGCACTATTTACTTTTATTACATTTACTGATATGACAGATAAGTTTGCTGTAGTTCTGTCATACTATTTTATATTATTTTTTCAGCTTATATTCTAAGTGTATATGTATACATGCATATATGTGTAATGCATTAAAATATAAAATCTTTCACCATTTAGTCTCTCTTTTATAAACTTTATATTTAGTAAGATTTGTAATCTGTTCTAGTGATAATTTATACACATATGTTTTACATTTATTTCATTATTTCTCTTTGTTTAGCTTATATCTGTATACCATTAGCATATATCCCTTTTTTCCCCCTTTCCATCCTTTTATATTACCACCAAGTTTGGGAAAACAGTACCTTTTCTTCAAGGCTTAGCTTTTTATTCTTAACTGTGCTTACTACGAGATTTGTCAATTTTGAATACAGGCATTCCTCATTTTATTGCCGTTGGCTTGATTGGGCTTCTAAGATACTATGGTTTTTACAAGACCCTCCACCAGAAGGGAGATTAAGACTCACTGAAGGTACTGAAGACAATTTTTGGCAATAAAGTATTTTTTAATTAAGGTACATACATTGTTTTTTTAGACAATGTTTTTGCACACTTAGTAGACTGCAGTATAGTGTAAATATAACTTTTTTTTTTTTTTTTGTGAGGAGGACCAGCCCTGAGCTAACATCCAATGCCAATCCTCCTCTTTTTTTTTTTTGCTGAGGAAGACTGGCCCTGGGCTAACATCCATGCCCATCTTCCTCTATTTTATATGGGACGCCGCCACAGCATGGCTTAACAAGCGGTGCGTCGGTGCGCACCCGGGATCTGAACCGGCGAACCCCGGGCCGCCGCAGCGGAACGTGCGCACTTAACCGCTTGCGCCACTGAGCCGGCCCCGTGTAAATATAACTTTTATATGGATTGGGAAACCAAAAAATTCGTGTGACTTGCTTTAGTGCAATACTCATTTTATTGTGGTGGTCTGGAACCGAACCTGCAATATCTCTGGGGTTTGCCTGTAGCATCATTGAACATTTATCCTTGCACCAATGAGCAAGATTATTCTGCTATGCAGTGATTCTGTCATTGTCAGACCGTGTAACATTTTTCTCTTTAATTGTAAGAGCTAAGTTCTCTTATGTATCTTACTCTTTCACAATTTAGCATAATTAGTATAAAGTAAATAGCAATAAAATTAGACATGCCATGCGGCCACTTAATCCCTCTGTCAGTTTCCTCGTTCATCAAATGGAGAGCACAGCTCCTTTATAGGGTTGACATGAGGGTTAAATGAGGCATCTGGAGAAGAAAATGCAGCATCTAGCAAACTAAACAAATGTTTTCTTCCTTCATTCTAAATTACTGAATATAAGCCCTAAGTAGCACAGATTCACTTTATAATGATTTATTACCTAATAGTACAAATTTTAGCATATAAACAAAAGTGATTTAATATATAATTATTCAAATTTGTGAGGTAGTATATCAAAGCCAAGTATCTTTCTATCAGTAACATTCTTGTGTGTCATATAATATCACATACGTCACTACACTTGAGGTATAAGTGAATTTGTGTGTGTGTGTGTGTGTGTGAGGAAGACTGGCCCTGGGCTAACATCTGTGCCCATCTTCCCCTACTTTATATGGGATGCTGCACAGCATGGCTTGACAAGGGGTGCGTCGGTCTGTGCCTGGGATCAAACTTGCAAACCCTAAGCCACGGAAGCAGAGCACACAAACTTAACTGCTACACTACCAGGCCGGCCCCAGTGAATTTTTTAAAAAGCCCAGTTACTTAAAAAATATTTGAGGGCAATTTCAAAGTTATATGTACCAAGGAAATCGTTAAGTTAACAAAGATACTATCATATTGTTTCCCCTATATTATTGATTGATTACTCTATTATGCAATGTATGTTTTACTAAATTTAATAAATTTTGATTTATTAAAGTCAACTATAGTTCTAACTCTTCTTGCTATATTTGCTACACCAAGATTAGATTTCATTCTAATTCAAATTGTTGTATCTCCTTAAAGTGAGGCAAGAGGCTTCTTCAATATCAAATTCAAAGATCATTTCATGAAAATTAGTTCAGACAGCATTTTGGACAATAATAAAATCTTCCTTGATGAGTGACATTATTGTTCTCTTTCTATAAGAAGCTTATGCATCACTGCCTGTTTCCACATTGCTTGTGTTGCCTCCCTGTAGGAAGACAATATTTCTGCTCCATTGTCTTGTCTTGTGACTTGTTTGGGCCAATAGAAATGTGCCTGGAAGATACAGCTTGCCAATTCAGAGCGGAAACTTTAAGAGACATCTGTTGCTTCCACTATGTCTTACTTTTGTTCCTCTGCCATAACAAAAGCATGACCCAAATAAAGTCTCTTCCTGCATCTTGGAATCTGTAATGGGAGGACAGTGCCGTGGCAGCTGATGCACCACCATGTACATATGGCGTGAACAGAAATAAATGTTGTAAATCACTGAGATTTATGGGAAAACTAATACAGCTCCCGTGAACACAGAGTGTCAGCTGTCTATGCAGTTCTGAAATTCCCTTCCGTCTAGTAATTGAGTGTTAGTCTTCATAGCAAGATCAAATTTTGGACTTGGTATCACATTATCTCTTCCCTTGGGCTACATATTGAGAAACGCAGCTATTTTCAACTTCTAATTATTTCTGAGGTCACAGTAAAAGCAAAGATAGTTGGTAATTTTTGATGTCCAAGCTTCATTACTTGCTTACTCTCAGGTAGATTGTTTTAAACAAGTGCAATCTTTGAAGAAATATTCTTTATAAATCTGTCTGCATCTATTTTATTAAACTGTACCTTGCAGTTCTCTGATAAAGAGAACAATCTTTTCCAATAGGAAATAACTCAGTTAGCCAGAAATAGATTATGTTCTTCACATATTTAAATTTGATGCTGTTTTCCCTATGTGAAACTGTTTTCTCTAAAAGTAATCTTTAATTTATTTCAGATCATCTAGATTTTGGATGAGTAAAAGTCATAGCATTCTGTCATCAACCCCATGAGGCTTTCTATCTCTTTGTTTCATATCATGTTGTAATGGTTTGAATTGTATTCCCCAAAATTCTTATGCTGAAATCCTAACCCCAATACCTCAGAATGTAAACTTATTTGGAAATAGTGTTGTTGCAGATGTGATTAGTTAAGACAAAGTCATACTGAATAGGAGGAATTCTTAATCAAATATGACTGGTGTCCTTATAAAAAATGGAAATTTGGACAAAGACGTGCACCTACACAAGGAAAACACCATATGAAGTAACAGTTATGTTGACATAAGACAAGGAACTACCAGAAACTAGGAGAGAAAACTAGAAGAGATCCTTCCCTAGCAGCTTCAGAGGGAGGATGGCCCTGCTGACACTTTGATCTCAGACTTCCAGCCTCCAGAACTGTGAGATAACACATCTCTGTTGTTTAAGCCACTCAGTTTACAGTACTCTGTTAATGCAGCCCCTGAAAACTAATACATAGGGCCACCGGAACTTTTGCCACTCAGGAAAGATGTGTTTACCTTCTGCAAATAAAATATTTTTAGTGAGATTTCAAATCCCTAGATTATATTTTTCCTTCACAACAGCAAATTTCTGAGTTCAATATTTGTCTAAATATAGGTATTATTCTTATATTGTATAATTGTTCTCTGAGTGACAATAAGTTAATCATAATCAGTATATTCAACTATTACATGCGTTAATTTTTCTTAAGTAATGTAATTTCTCTTAAATATTCATCTGTGAAGGCACTTTATTTCTAACTTAGAAAGTATGTGTCATAGCCAGTGGAATGTAGTATATTACTGTTTCATAATTTTCATCCTTTTTCCCTTAGATGAACTGTATTTTACTTGTATCCCTTTGCAAAATTTATTAAAAATCTCTCATTTTCTATGACAATGCAAAGTTTTAAAATTTCATCAACTATGAATAGGAAAAATATATAAATTTATGTTTTATATGAAAAGATACCTAAACAATCAAGATAGTACTAAAAGTAAAATTTCTGAGATTTTAATTGAAATCAGTATAATCTGACAGTTTACATATAATTGTGCATTATGGAAAGAAACATATTCCATAGTCAATAAATGCTACCTAATATATAATTCACATTTGTTTTTCTGGTTCTATGTTGTCCAATTACATGTTACTTTTAATTGTGTGAGAAGGCAATGAATAAATTCAACATATGAGCAGAACATTTTGTGGTTTCCTGACTCATAAATATCAGTTGAGACAAACAAAGTAAGTCTTCTTTTTCTCTAAAACAATATTTTTAATAAGTTATTTTCACCAGAAAAGCTAATTCATTTTATTTAAGCCAAGTGTCAAAGGAGATTAGCAAGGTACTGCTACCATTTAACAAGAGCTCCAGCCCGATGGGTCTAAGAGACTGATGAGAGGACCTCAGGACATCAGCAGTGCCCTGGTAGGCCAGGTGAAAGAGGAAATATTCAGTCAGTGTCTGCTGCCACAGCAATGCCAAGCCTAGGTTGCTTCTTGAGGTTCAAGAGTCTTTGTTGGTTTCTTCAAATTCCAAGCCTAAGTATGTAACACTTTCCTTACTTTGTAGCATTATACAAATATCCTGGAATGAAGATAGCTCTCAATTCTGTCTCACAAACAAGCCACCGTAGCTAGAATATAATTGAACATCCAAAACTAAATTTTCCCCATAGCTACTAGACAGTCCTATGTCAATTTAGATATCAAATACAGTCTTGATTAAATAATTAAAAGTGTTCCCCGAGTCAAGATAAAAATCAATTCTTGTCTTCATTCAAAGATAAGATTTTCTTCTCCCTACCCTTGCTAAATCTGTAGTTAGTGGCTACCTGAATTAAAGAGACGGGGTTCATGGTGTCTTCATTTTGTTTCTTCACCTTGAACTTCTCCCATCCACCCCCAACTGGCTAGACAGTTTCTGATCCCTTTGAGTCTGGTTAAGTTCAGCTGTGGGAATTGCAAGTGGTAAGAGAGGAAGAGAAGTCTTGCTTGAATGAGTATTTTCCTAAAAGGCCAGGCAAATGTTTAGGTTCACTTTCTTGTGCAGCACTTTTTAGATTCTTCAATGAATTCCATCCCTGGAGACCTCTTTCCTGCACGGGCCTAGGTGGATGCGTTTCTATTCAGGATGTTCATTTGTAACGTTTCATATAATCACTAGAGACACCACATTCTTCTCTGGCTTTTTGCTGATGGATTTTCTCTGTCTCTCTTGGAGACATTAAAAGATAAGGCCCATTTTGACCCCATGTTGTTTTTCTCCCCCATGTAGCCTATAACTACCAAAAAAAAAAAGCACTTTCCTTGCCTCAGTAAACTCTGAACTGGGAGATGACTCCAAATGCAGCCACTTCTGACCGTCTACCATGTGCTGTTTTAGCTTCATGGGGGAGAGTCAATCACTATTCCTTGTGTCTTTAAGGGTACACAGATTTGAAGATCTTGGAGCCATGCACTTGCTGGCTTGAGGTGAGGGAGTTAGTAATCCCACCATCCTTTCTTGTGGGCAGACTTAGTCTGGCAAATAAATTTTCCAAAAAAATCTGTTCAAAATCCCCTCCATCTCTTTCCACTCTGACCTATTTTTAAATCTTTTATCATGCTGAAGAATCTAAGGTCATGGAACTAGTTCTTAAAATTTTCGCTTGTAATTTCTGCATACAACAAACTGTCTCAAACTCTATTTGGGGATGAATAGCTATCATATTGACACTTCAGTTGAAACCAATACAGGAAGAGTCCTGTCTTAAAACCATTTTCTGTGAAAAGGAAATGATGGGGAATTTCATTTCCAAACTGAGATATAGGCAGCATTTTTAATTTGAATTTTGATCTACCAATTTTAGTTAGAAAAATTCTACAAGCATTCAAATAAGAAAATCTTCCAAAATAATTTATCCAGGGTTTATCAAACAAATTTTTAAAAAATATTTGTAAAATGAAGCAATTTATTTTTATTTATCTGTTTGCAGTTTAAAAGTTTGCCAAAACTAACAAGCTTTACATGAGTGTAGTATTTCATGCTAAAAATATATGCAACCTGTGAGAGCCTTGTAGGATTGGACGTCTGTCTTCAATCTTCTGGCAAATCAAAATGACAAGAAAAACAGATGGAAACACAATTGTTACACTTACTCAGATGATTTCCAGATAATATCTTTTCCAATGAAAAGATCTGACTATACACTATTAATTAACTATAAAATAATAATCACTTAGAGGAAAGTTAGGAAAAAAATAAAGAAAAAATTATCACCACTAATTAAGCTGACAATGTGTTATTTTGGTATATTTCTCTCCCATATCTTCTTAAGATATTTTAAAAAGTTGAAACCATCTCATATATTTTGATATGCTTCATTTTATATCTCTATTTAAAAAATTAAACATTTAATTAAAAGTCTTTATTTCTTTGCCATCTTTTTCTAAGCATCAGTTTTTCTAAGATAATTTTGGATCAAATTAAGAAATTTGAGCATTTTTCCATGTTTGGATTATTTTGTTAGACTAAATTTTCAGCCTGACTACTCACTTGACTTGGAAGTTTACCTTGGGAAATTTACTCCATTGTTCAGTTATTAAGTATTTTTCATGCTCTAGTAATTTTATATTATATGAATTTAATAGGAAGTAAGAATTGTTATTAAAAATTAATTTAGTGTCAGAAGTCTGTATTCTGACATGAATTGCTTGTCAGAGAGAAGTATTACGAATCTCTCTCATTCTGTGACTTATCTTTCACTCTTAATCATGTCTTTTCATTAACAGAAGTTTTTAATTTTGATGTAGTCCAATTTATCAGCCTTTTTCTTTATGATCCATACTTTATTGTATCCTACTTTATAAAAATCTTTATTTACTTTAGGAATCTTTATTTTCTAAAGTAATAAATACATCTGCTATGTTACCTTGTACAAGCTTTGTTGTTTTATCTGTCTATGGACAATTACGTCTATGGTCCATCTTGAATGGATTTTTTCTATGAGATAGGAGTCAAGGTACTTTTTTTTTCTTTTGTGGATACCCAATTGATCTAGTATCATTTATGGGGGAGAAAATATGTATATGTATACTAAATACATGTTTACATATATTTAATATATGTGTCTACTATCCCCAACATAGGTTTGTAAAAAATTACAGAATATATTTGTAAACTTAAAAAAAAATAAATCCATCAGAACAACATTGATTTGATATGGAACCATAAACATATATGATATTTGAGAAATTCTTGGAAGTACTAAAGGAGATAGGATAAGATCAATACAGAAGCCAAGCTGAAGGAAAGCCTAGGCATAAACATATGCAAGAGAGGACTGCAGAAAGGTAGAAGATGGGGCAACCAAAGACCGGAGGAAGTGTGATCTGTGGAAATCTCCAGCAGCTAAGTCCCAGCATAGCTAGGCTGTTTGTCCCTCTCCCTCTCCTTCTCCCCCTAAGGACTGTGAATTTAGGCACTGGAACCAGAGAGTCTGATCAGTTTACCAGGTAATTGCAAACTCCAGAAGGAGAGAGAAACACTATGCCCAGAAAACATATCATAAGCAGAAACATATCTCACTCCCTTCCCACAGTACCTCGAGACCACAGCAGGAGATGGCTTAGGGGTAAGGCACCAGCAGACACTCAAACAACATATTACATGTAAAAAGATAATCATACAAAGTTCTTCAAACAAAAATTAATGTTTGAGAAAGTAATTAATACAGATAAGGGAAAACTTTAAATTAAGTACAATTATACTATGCTGAAGAGAATTTTATATAATTTTATACATGATAAACTTACATAAAAAAGAATTGTATGTAACGTAATAGAGCCAATAGGAGATTCTAGAAATTCCAAATCAATTTGTAATAAATGAAACAAAATCTCAGTAAATAACAAAGGAGATACACATGAAAAGTGAATAAATAAACTGGAAGATAGAAACAAGGGATTAACACTAAAAAAATAGGATAATAAAGTATGAGCTAAAAATTATGACACAAAAAATGGATCTAAAGGGTCAAATATCTTCTACTAGGAATTCTACAGTGTGAGAAAAGAGAATGAAGCTAACAAAGGAAGATGGAGGGAGGAAGGAAGGAATGGAGGGAGGAAGACAGTGAGAAATGGAGGGAGGAAGAAATAGAGCATGCTTAAAGGCAGAAATCAAATGAGTCTTCAGACTATTGTAGACCCACCAAGTGCTATGGAGAATGAATGAAAATAAAATAATGATAATAATTAATAACAAAAATAATAATTTAATAGCTAGTGACCTCCTGGAGTAATTCTGAATTCCAAGGTTAAAAGAAAATCCCAAACACTTTTAATTTAACCATAAAAGAAAGAGAAAGAATTTTCATCACATTTCTCATCAGTATCACGTGGTTCTAGAAAAAGGAAAATTAGCAACATTTTATTAAGTTCTAAAGGAAAATCCCATATTCTGTTATACAACTAACTACTCAAGTAGAGTTGGAAAAAAGAAGTTGAAAAAGTAATGACTGTCTAAGCAAATTTACAACTTTTAAATACTCTCTTATTAAAAAATGGCGTGCGGGCTGGCCCCATGGCTTAGCGGTGAAGTGCGCATGCTCCACTGCTCGTAGCCCGGGTTCGGATCCCGCACCAACGCACCACTTCTCTGGTCATGCTGAGGCTGCGTCCCACATACAGTAACTAGAAGGATGTGCAACTATGACGTACAACTATCTACTGGGGCTTTGGGGAAAAACAAAAAAAGGAGGAGGATTGGCAATAGATGTTAGCTCAGAGCTGGTCTTCCTCAGCAAAAAGAGGAGGATTAGCATGGATGTTAGCTCAGGGCTGATCTTCCTCACACACACACAAAAAATCGTGTGCCCATTAAACAACAATGAGATATCACTACACATATAGAATAGACAAAATCTAGGACACTGAAGAGCCTAAATGCTAGAGAGGATGTGTAGCAACAGGAACACTCATTCATTGCAGGTGGGGATGCAAAATGATACAGTCATTTTGGAAGACAGTTTGACAGGTTTCTTACAAACTAAACACACTCCTGCCATATGATCCAGCACTCATACTTCTTGGTATTTACCCAAAGTAATTGAAAACTTATGTCCACACAAAAACCTGTACAGAGATGTTTTTAGCAGCTTTATTTAGAATTGCCAAAACTTGGAAGTGACCAAGACATCCTTCAGTAGTTGAAGGGATAAATAAACTGTGGTACATCCAGACAACAGAATATTATTGAGCACCAAAAAGGAAAAGCTATCAAGCCGTGAAGAGACATGGAGTACCCTTAAACACATATTACTAAGTGAGAGAAGCCAATCTGAGAAGACTACATACTGTATGCTTACAACTGTATGACATTCTGGAAAAGGCAAAACTACAGAGACAATAAAAAGATCAGTGGTTTCCAGGGGTAGAGGTGGGGAGTAATGAGTAGGCAGAGCATAGAGAACTTTTAGGGCAGTGAAAATACTCTGTGTGATACCATAATGATGGATACATGTATTATACATTTGTCCAAACTTGTAGAGTATACAACGTCAACAGCGAGCCATAACATACTCTATGGATTTTGAATGATTATGATGTGCCAATGTAGGTTCATCAATTGTAACAAAGGTACTAGTTTGATGGGAGATGTTGATAATAGTGGAGGCTATACATGTGTGCAGTCAGGGGTCACATGAGAAATCTCTATACTTTCCCCTCAATTTTGCTGTGAATCTAAAACTGCTCTAAAACATAAACTTTTATTTAAAAAACAAATAACATGCCAGAATATAGTACATACACAGGCACACATATACGTACATACATGTAGGCACACAAAAGAAAGTGCATTTCATAACATTGAGAGAGATAAAGAGAAAAATTATATAATTAGCATGTGGTATGCCTAAAAACTCTTAAGAAAAATGTGATATTCATTTTTGACGGACAAAAGAATAAAGAAATTTCATACTATTATTCTACAGTTGTTAATGTGTATATAAAACAATCAAGAGTTTCTTGACTAAATAAAACTAGTATGTTCTTTACAAACGACCATATTAGCTTTCCCTTGGCATATAGCAATGATCCAAAAAGACTCAAAGTTCATTACTTGCATATTAAAATGTCTAGTTTCTTGGGTCCGGCCCAGTTGCATAGTGGTTAGGTTTGCATGCTCCACTTTGGCGGCCTGGAGATCGCACGTTTGATCCAGGGCATGGACCAACACACCACTCATCAAGCCATGCTGTGGCGGCATCCCACATACAAAATAGAGGAAGATTGGCACAGATATTAGCTCAGGGACAATCTTCCTCACCGGAAAAAAAAAAAAAAAAAGTCTAGTTTTTTGCTTTCATAACAACATCCTTATTTGAGCACTATGTCTGCCACTGAAATCTGTCCACCATGGGTGACCTTGCTGGTCTTTGAAATACCAGTGGCATAACTTTCAGCACCACAGCAATGCACAGCCACCACAGCGTGACCACCAACAGACAAGTGGTATGGTTCTCTGACCAGGAAATGAAACCTGGCCATGAAGCACTGAATCTTAACCACTTAAGCACTGAATCTTAACCACTAGACATCCAGGGCTATATATCCATGAAGTGTAATTTATACACAAAGAGATAAAAATGAACAAATATTAATATATATTTATTGATGTATTTATATTTGTATGTGTTTGTGTACCTATGCAGTATGGTGAAAAGTTGTAGTAGCTCTGACTAGCTTACTCAGTTCTTGGTTTCTAAACATCATCTTCACCGATCTCTTGGTTTCTAAATACTATTCTTGCTTTCTAAGTCCAGGGCTCCTTGGAAAAATGTCTGATTCCAGGGATGGGGCAATAAAACAACAAGATGGGCCTGGATTATCTTGTACTAGATGTAAAAAAAATCTAGTAACTGGAAGAAGACATGAAGGAGGTTTCTGGGCATTGGTAACGTTCTAATTTTTAGACTGGCTGATGACCATAAGAGAGCATTGTCTTTCATCGCATGTATGCTTAAGATTTATTCACTTATTAGTGTTTATTTAATACCTCAGTAAAATTTTGCTTTAAAATTTTTATCTCCAATGTTCATAATTTAAAAATATTATACAGAGACTGAGGACCAAATTTTGAGAGCACAGACCAAAAGTAATATGATAATATATTAAGAGAATAATTTGGGGTCTTTACTGCAAAAACCTAAAACCATGAAATAGTGTGTCAACATATGTGACTACATTGAAATTAAAACTTTTTTACAAAAATAATCTTAGCCAATGTTAAAGACTAGTTAATGATTATATTATCAATGCAACATACACGTTGGTTGAAGTAATAGCATACAGAATATATACATTTTTTGAATCACTAAAAAAAAGCTAGTAAAAAGAAGTCAAAGGAGAAACAAAAAATTGACAAAAGAAGAAAACTGAGCAGGGCTAACAAACACAAAAAAGTTCCTCAAGCACTCATAATTTGGAAATTCAAATTTAAACAAGAAGTCAGGATTTCTCTCTTGGTTTGAGTAAAGCTGAAAGAGCTGATGACAAAAACGTTAGGAATTTGTTGTAATAGTTCAAGTAAAAGTTGATGGCAGGTTAGACTAACATAACAGCTTATTGCAGTAGGTGAAGTGTCAGGATTCTTCCTGATCCTAGAGCACAGGTAGATGTAGAGCTGGGCTAGTGGTTTCCTGGAAATAATTTCACCAAAAAAGTCTATTGCTGTAAAAATGCTATCATTTAGTTCCGGGTTTATAGAAGTCACAGCGTTTTATGTTATTCAATGTATTTTTCAGGATATTAAAGTTTTCTCAAATTAAAGAAAAATGGAAAATAATGTAGATGTTATTTCTTTTTCTGGTCCATTCACGTGCAGAAAAATGGCTGCATCAAAACTGCTGGTTCATAATGAACTGGATTGTTCACATATAAATCAAATTGGTTAGAAATATGGGCAATCCTTATTTGCTCAACTATTTGTCTTGTTTTGTTAAAACTTAAAAATGACTAAAATATAAAATATCTGCTGACTATAAGAATACCATCTTCTTCATGTATTAAATACATTGCATTATAATTAAAAATGTTTTCAGGAGCTTTACAACTCTCTGTATACCACTTTATAAAACGAGAAAACTACAGATATTCGATGACTTGTATTGAGTCGTTCATTTCCTCAACTTTAATATATCCAGAGATAAAGTGTATGCCCCTTGCCAATTTTAGTCCTTCTTTTTCCTGTCTCATGCAAAATGCTCAAACAAACAGTTTATACTTGCAGTCATCATCCAGTCACTTCTTAATTGATTGAAATCTGCATATTATTACATCCTATGCTTATTAAATTATTTGCAGGAAATATCTATTTATAATAAATATTTAATATGTATTCCCTAACATTTCTGGATGCATAGACAAATTTGGTCCACCATGAGCACAAACTAGCTTTGCAGCTTGCATTTCTTTATTCTTTTAATTATTCATAATACATGTATTGATAATTTCTGAACAAACAAAAAAAATTCGTGTTCTATTGCTGCTATAACAAATTAACAGAAACTTAGTGACCTAAAATAGCCCAAATTTATTATCCTATAGCTCTGTAGGTCAGAAGTCCAAGTGGGCTTAACAAGTTTCTCTGCTCTAGGTCTCACAAAACAGAAACCAGTGTGTCCACAGGGCTGTCCTTTTGGGGGTATCCGAGAGAAGAGTCCATTTTTAAGGTCTTTCAGGTTGTCAGCTGAATTCACTTTCTTGACGTTGTAGGAATGGACACCTCATTTGCTTGCTGGCTGTCAGCTTGGAACTGTCCTTAGCTCCCAGAGGCCTCTCTTTGGTACTTGCACATAGTCTTCTACATCTCAAAGCCATCAATAGTGCATCAAAACCTTCTCAAGCTTGGAATCTCTGTCTTCTGTTTCTGACACAGCTCTTTTGCTTCCAAACCTGAGGGAGCTCTCTGCTTTTGATGGCTCATGTGATTAGATTGGGCTCACTTGGATAATTCAGGATAATTTTCTTATTTAAAGGTTCATAACGTTAATTACATTGGCAAAATCCATTTGGCCATGTAATGTAACGTATTCACAAGTTCAGAGGATTAACACCTGGACATCTTTAGGGGACCACAGTCTGCCTTTGAGCCCCTCAAGTTCCACATCCATCCCACATGCAAAATACATTAACCCCATCTGAAATCTCATCAATTCAAATTCCAAAATTCTCAACATATAAACCATTGAAATCAGATGTGAGTGAGTAACTTTTATGAGGCCATTATTCTGCCTACCACATTTCTTCACTCATGAATCTCACAATTCAGGTGGGAAAACAGACACTGGCTGAGTAATTCTAAGGAACAAGTATGCTAAGAAAGATAAATACCAGTTTATTTGGAAGCATAAATTAGAAGGGCCTAATATAATATGAAGAACCATAGAAAACTAAGTAAGTTTACCTCCTGTGTTTGAGACCTAAAAGAGCAATAGATATAGCCAAATGAAGTGGCTAGATACAATAGTCATAGATGGGGGGAAAAGAGAGCTGTAGGGTTAGAAGGTTGCTTCAGTAAATGGGGTAAGAGTGGGCATTAACTTGTGCTAAAATAATGTTAGTATAAGTAGGAATGTATAACAGTAAATATTTAAGATTTGAAATTGTTATATGTAGAAACTATGTAAAATTTATTGATTATATGTTGAGGACCTAGGCTAAGGATGAGTAAGAATCAACAACAACTTCCAAGTTCTGGTACAAGCAACAGGTGACAGAAGTACAAGTTTTGAGGCAAGGGTTCCAGAGATGATAAGATCCATTTGGGGCATGTTGAGATTTGAGACCTTCGGAAGACACCTAAGTGAAGATACGGAATAGGCAGGTGGGTAAACAGGTCTGTAGCTTGCTTGCAAGAGGGATCTTTGTTGGAGATTTGATTTGGGATTAATCATAGTAGAAGTGGCAATTAAAAACACAAGAGGATCCATACAACAAACAAACAAATGCAAGAAGAAATGGCAATGCTTTCAATAACTCTGAAAGAGTCTTTAGAATAAAAAATAGAGGAAAGCCGAGGACAGGGCTCCAAAGAACACCAATATTTACACACTAAAGGAGGAGATAAGAAAAGTAAGTAGAATGACTAGGAAAAAGTGTGGGATGGAAACCAGGGCTTGAAATTAACATAAAATTTGAGTTGGCAAAAAAGAGAGAGTGCATCATAGGTAGGGGGCCAGCATGTGGAATTTGGGGTAAGAGGAATAAAACATGAGTGTAGTGTCACATGCCAAAGGAAATGGTTGTTTCTAGGTCACCAATATTCCCTCTCGGATTTTCCCCTGTTCTCCAAATTGTACATGCTCAGTTACTGCCAGATAGCTCCAAATTTTCAGCCTCCACACATTATTCTCTTTTCTTGGCTTTTCACCTGCCTCATACACTCAGATTTGACTTGCAATGCATCCACATTCCTCTCTTCCTTACCCACAGAGAGAGATCACATAGTATTTCACAATCATCGAAGTACTGAAAAAACAAACTCAAAATTCATCAAAAGACATCTTCTCTCAACTTTATACGTTCTAGTTACCATTCTCTCCTTCCAAGAAAACTGCTTGTTTATTGAACACTTACTTTTCCCTCAATTCTGTTCCATGTTATTCATGTATGTGTGGTATACGAATGGGCGATTTTGTTTTGTTTTTTTTGAGGAAAATCAGCCTGAGCTAACATCCACACTAATCCTTCTCTTTTTGCTGAGGAAGACCGGCTCTGAGCTAACATCTATTGCCAATCCTCCTCCTTTTTTTTTTCTCCCTAAACCCCCAGTAGATAGTTGTATGTCATAGTTGCATATCTTTCTAGTTGCTGTATGTGAGATGCCGCCTCAGCATGGCTGGAGAAGCGGTGCGGTGGTGCGCGCCCGGGATCTCAACCCCGGCTGCCAGTAGCGGAAGGCATGCACTTAACCGCTAAGCCACGGGGCCACCCCCAAATGGGCGATTTTTAAAAGGCAGACCTAGAAATCCTAAACAAGGAACTGAATTTTTTTCTATTGGCATTGAAGAATGAGGAAATGATTTAGAATAAGAAAGAGTCACAATCTAAATTGTTTCAGAATTATTAATAAGGTGGATGTTTGAGTAAGAGACTAATGGAAACATGGGAGAGACTGATAGTGGTGACGTCAGCGAGTCTTTTGCTGTGTTTAAGAATTGTTAAAGATTGTTTTAAGGCAGAAGATTAGCAAATGTTGTGCAGCATATACACAATTACGTAAGGAATTCAGAGTAAACAGTCGTTTTTGGTGGCTGTAGATTTGAAAGACTTGATGGAAAAATTAATTACAAAGTAAGAATAGGATTCGAGCATAACGGAGAGAGTATATTCTAGGTCAGGGAAATAGCATAGTGGTGGGATAAAGACGCTATTACTGAATTGACAGTAGACACTGTCTACTGTGTGTTAGGAGTTGTGGGAAACAAGGATGAATATGAAATAAGGAATTGTTCCAATTTCAAGAGTTTGCATTTGATTTGGCAAATAATTAGGTGAAATATAGGTCCTTATTAGAATGATACAATGAAAATTAATATTTATTATTAAGTTTAATTTGACAGGTGATAATAAATATATGGGTAAAATGATTTAAGAGATGTGCTGTCTTAGTTTCAACAGGACTGTTAGTTCATGTTTTTCTCTTCATATTATTCAACAAAAACCATATTGTTAATTTGTCACATCATTGTATATCATTATATATAAAAGACTTAGTCTCTATTTCAAGAGTCTTAATCCAAAAATTGTAGTGCATATTCAATCATAGATTTTCCTCTGATTGATTCTCTTTGTAAATAAATCACATATTGAACATGGAGATAATTTGAAAGCTTTTCTTCTTTGGTTCAAATTAGACTTTTCTGTCATGTATGTGCTAAGGACTAATCTTGTCTTGTACAGGATAATTAGTAAAGATTCCCATAAAATAAAGTGATTTTATGATATCTAACTCTGTGGAAATCTCGGTTTCCAGCTATTGCATTTTTTCTTGAGAACAGGACAACGGATCTTCAAACAGCAGCAATAATGATGAGTTCTGTTAACTGGTTTCTGCCAAGGCTTGCTTTATTTCAAAATTCTTCCTGATTACACAGAGTTCTTCAAAGGATGAGCCATCTGGCAATTTTTCTGAATTTCTCACTGGGATGATGGCAGAAAATAAGAACAGAGCCAATTCTCAGAGAACACAAAGGAAGAACGTCTAGATTGCCATGGCAGATTTTTACATCAAAGCCAAGAATCTCTGTATAGATGCCAGGTAGGATATTACCACTGAAATTTGATTTAACTATCGAGGGACATCTGACTCTGAATTGACTAATGTATTTGCTATTGAAATTTGAAAATCACCATCATCTGCAAAATTAAAAAAAAAATCTCAGCCATATATTGATATTAATGAATGTATCAGTAAATTTGTAGTAAGCTCTTTTTAGGAAATAAAAACATACGATGATTAATTTTACCAATTGAATGTGGGTTTAAGTAAGCATAGCACTAGGGCAATATAAGAATAGATGTGAAATGCTGATTTGTTGCAAACAAGAAAGTTACCATTTCATTTCAGATGGATTTCTACAAAAAAATTGATAATAAAATTAAAATATGGCTTTTTAAAAAGTTCAAAAGCAATATAATTTATACTTTATCTCAATCCCATAAACCCCATAATAACAAATAAATAAATAGAAATAATCCACTTTTATGTCCAATTAAAGTGTTGAATTAAGTCATAGTAGCTATGTTTCATTTTGTTTTTCTTTTTACCAATTCATGCTTGGGAATTTATTCACTCCTCATTCAACATATATTTATTAGTACCTACTGTAGACCAGGTATTGGGGACTACCAAGAATACAAAGAATAATAAAGCACATTTCAACTCTGAATTTTCAGAAACCAATGTGGAAGACAGGTCAATAACTTACATGCAAATATTAGACTCTTTCTGTGAGTGGAGGAAAATATATTTAAAGTATTAGGAATTTCTTCTGCTTGATTAGGTATATCTTTAAACAAGGAACCTTCATTAGATTTGTCAAAATCCTTGGTTTCTTAGCTGTTGAGTTTCTTGCAGACACATAATATTGACACATTCTACTATACACAAAGTTCTTTGAGACTAGCTGTTGTTTCATAGAGTTTATGCTCAATTAATGATTCTTCAATAAAATTAATAAATGAAAATAGCTCTTTTTGGATAAATTGCCTGCTTCTCATTAATTTTTTGCAATTATGTATTCCCATTTCATGATAACATTGGGAGAGCTAAGAGTAATACTAGCTCTGGATTTCAATGTCTGGCTTGCTCGTTACTGTCACAGGTACTTGCCATTTCTCCTCTCCGCCATCTGCAGAGGGTACAGAGGGGGTTCCCTCGTGATCACAGACAGCTGTAGCAGTTCCAGGAACTATATTAACATATGAAAAATCCAGAGAAGAGAGACTATTTGTTATGTTGTTTCACTTTAGGAACGAGTAAACTTTTCCAGAAACTCCTCCTTGGATTTATCTTTAGGTCTCATTGGTGAGAATTTTGTCATATCCGCATCCCTAAGCCACTCACTCATGGGGCCTGGGTTTACCTCAGTGACCTGGATTTTTAGATTTATAATTTGGGATGATATGGATGTTTAAGATTCAATCATTTTGACTCATTCAGAGTTAAATTTCAATCATTTTGACTAATTCGGAGTCATGAAAGCTAAGGATTTTAATGGTAAGAAATCCATTTTAATACAGAACTGATGTGCACAAGTTTGGCAGAATGTCTGTATTGAAACATCTGAGGGGATAGCTTGCATTTGGGTACAGCATAGTGCATATCATTTGGAGAATCTACCAGTCCACTCTCCCCCAAACAGAGGAAGCCTCTGGAAGAAAAGAGTCCAGTCACCAGTGTCCTTAAGATCCTGGTTGGGTGCTGACAACATTGAGAAATTGTGGATTAAAGTCTCACGAGGGTCTGATGGGCAGTATTTGCAAAGCAGATGCTGTTGAAATCTATTAGATAATGAAGGAAGAGTTTTGCATCAGAAACAACAGAGATCCATGTGATCACTGCTGTTAGGAAACAAGAAAGAAACACATTACATATGGTCGTATATGTGAAAAAACTCTTAGAGGATTATTTTCACAGTTTGAAAATAATTCAGGAAATTTGGCAGATTCAAGCAAAGCCAGAAAGAATATTGACTATTATTATTAATAAAACACTGTACCTCTTATGATTTTTGGCCTGGGAAAACATGAGCTACAGAGGACAATCAGTGAAGCAATTTCTAAGGAAAGGCAATAAACAGTTTTGGAAATATTGGCATTATTGTCTCATGTAGCCATTTAATTGTTTAATCACTTAATACACTATAGCCATAAAAACGACTGTGATTCATGACATTTCATTGCCTGATAGTTATATTAAAAGTGTGTATTCTAGGTAACGTGAATGCAAACATTTTTTTGCAATATATGAATGAAATTCCCCTAAACGCAGACACACACACACACTCACAAACACACGACACGTATACATAAAAACTTACTCAATGTTTACTTCATGGTTTATCAAAGGTAATATTTCTTTCTAGTTTTTTGAAAAATAGGATATTTCATTTCTTTTTCAAGATGGAATTTCGTATTTGAGGTTAGGCATAACTTAGTTGATTGTACTTTACATGACTCTAAAAATCTCTAATAACCTCATGTAATTGACTTTTTTCATGAACAGGCTGAAGCCTGTTAAAATAAGCATCTGTATTTTTAAAATGCACATGTGCAACTGTTGATTTCAGAATCACAATTTCTTAACAGAACAAGGATTTAATATCTTCAAACTTTTAATGCTGGCCTCACTAAATCTTTGAGGGATTGGAGTAAATTTTTTTATGGGACAATTCACTTTGTCTGACTCCCTGAAAACGGTTTATATTAACAGGGGAATTAATTCATACTGCCTCATTTTCTTCTTATTTCTTCTTATTCTTCAACTGCTACCTTTGAGGGGCTAGATCCCATTGGCCACTGTTGAAGAATTAAAAGTGAGAAAATAAAGGACAATTGCTTCTTATTAATATTACCCTGGTTGTCTTCCTTCATTCCCCTTTTGCCCCTCTTAAATCCGGTTATTCAAACTGTTGCCCAAATAGCCCTTTAAAACTATATCAGGTCATGGTCACACCTCTTCCCAATACTCTCTCTAACGTTCTTACCAAAGCTGGATACTCTCCCAATTGTCTTTCTTATTTCTCTCACTTGCTCACAGAGCTCAAGACTCCAGCCTTTGGGTGATTCTTCAGATGTGCCACGCGCGTTACTGTCTCAAGGCTGTTGATCTTGCAGAGTGAGTCGTCTGTGCTGCACGTGCATCCAGCCCCCTCACTCCCTTCATTCAGGTTTCTGTCCAACTGCCGTCTCCTCAGAGAAGACTTCCTGACTCTTTATAGTAGCAATGCCTACCATTATTTTCCTCCCTATTCTTTATCGACGTTGTCCTAGCATTTAACTGATTTTATATTGTGAAATTATTGATCTATTTACTTTTCTCTTTCCTACTAGAATATAAATTCTATGAGGTCAGAATTTTTATATGTTTCGTATATTGCTATATCCCTCACAACGGAAACCGTACCCAACATACAGAATATATCTGGGAATATATGACTAAGTTAAAGGGGCAATATGATGTGTTCTGGGGTTTAAAGGGGTTATTGGAAACAATAGGTAGTGTATTACTCTACTGGGATGCCATGACAAAATGCCACTGACTGGGTGGCTTAAGCAACAGAAATTTATTTTATCACAGTTCTGGAGGCAAGAAATCCAAGATGAAGGTGATGGAAAATGCATTTTTCCAGTGAGGACTCCATTCTTGGCTTGCAGATAGCTGCCTTTTTGCTGTGTCCTCACATGGCTTTTCCTGGAGAGGGAAAGAGAAAGACATCTTTGGAGTCTCTTCCTTTTCTTATAAGGACACTAGTCCTTTAAGATTAGGACTCGGCCCTTTTGATCTCATTTAACCTTAATTGCCTCCCTTAAGCTCCTACCTAGAAATACAGTCACGTTGGGGGTTAGGACTTCAACATATAAATTCTGGGGGGACAAAATTCATCCCATAACAGGTAGCAAAAAAGATTAGAAATGTAAAGAAAAACAATAAAGAAGGACTTTCATAGTACAAAGTTTGAATTTTACCTTAGATTTTCCTCTACTATTCAGCACCACTACATTTACTAGATCAATTATTAATCTGCTTGCTTTCTTCTACATCAGATCTTTCCTTTGTATTTTTAGATTATTATTTTTTTCTTTTATTACATGGCTCAAATGACTTTTCTACTGTTGAATTAAAAAAATTTTTTTTTATTTTATTGAGGTCATCTTGGCTTATAATATTGTATAAATTTCAGGTGTACATAATTATATTTCAGTTTCTGTGTAGACAGCGTTGTGTTCGCCACCAATAGTCTAATTTTTATCTGTCACCATACATGTGTCCTTTTACCTCTTTGGTCCTACCCCTACTCCCTTCTCCTCTGGTAACCACTAATCTGTTCTCGTTATCGATGTGTTTGTCTATCTTTCACGTATGAGTAAAATCATAAGGTGTTTGTCTTTCTTTGTCTGGCTTAGTTTGATTAGCATAATACCCTCAAAGTCCATCCACATTGTCCCAAATGGCATGATTTTGTCTTTTTTTATGTCTGAGTACTATTTCATTGTATGTATATATCACATCTTCTTTATCTGTTCATCCATTGATGTGTGCATGGGTTGCTTCCATGTCTTGGCTATTATGGATAATTCTGCAATGCACGTAAGGGTGCATAAATCATTTCCATAATTGATTTCATGTTTTCTGGATAAATACCCAGTAGGGGAATAGCTGGATCATATGGTATTCCTACTTTTAATTTTTGAGAAATCTCTATACTCTTTTCCATAGTGGCTGCACGGGTTTGCATTCCCGCCAGCAGTGTATGAGGGTTCTCCTTTCTCCATATCCTCTCCAACACTTGTTATTTCTTGTCTTGTTAATTATAGCCATTCTGACGGGCATGAGGTGATATCTCACTGTAGTTTTGATTGGCATTTCCCTAATAATTAGTGATATTGTACATCTTTTCATGTTTCTGTTGGCTACCTGTATATCTTCTTTGGAAAAATGTCTGTTTTTTATCCTATGCCCATTTTTTTGATGGGTGGTTCATTTTCTAGTTGTTGAACTGTATGAGTTTTTAATCTACTTTGGAAATTAACCCCTTGTCAGATATATGATTTGCAAACATTTTCTCCCACTTAGTGAGTTGTCTTTTCATTTTATTTATGATTTCCTTTCCCATGCAGAAGATTTTAGTCTGATGTAGTCCCATTTGTTTATTTTTCCTTTTGTTTCCTTTGCCTGAGTAAACATGGTATTTTAAAAGATACTGCTAAGACCGATGCCAAAGAGCATACTGCCAATATTTTCTTCTAGGGGTTTTTATAGTTTCAGGTCTTACATTCAAGCCTTTATCCATTTTGAGTTAATTTGTGTGTACAGTGTGAGATAATGGTCTACTTTCACTTTTTTACATATGGCTGTCTGGCTTTCCCAACATCATTTATCAAAGAGACTTTCCTTTCTCCATTGTATGTTCTTGGCTCCTTAGTCAAAGATTAGCTGTCCGTAGACATGTGGTTTTATTTCTGGGATCTCAATTCTGTTCTATTGATCTGTGTATCTGTTCTTCTGACAGTACCATGCTTTTTTGATTTCTATAGCTTTGTAATATATTTTAAGTCAGGGAGTGTGATACCTCCAATTTTGTTCTTTTCTCTCAGGATTGCTTTGGGTATTTAGGGTGTTCCGTTGTTCCATATAAATTTTAGGATTCTTTGTTCTATCTTTGTGAAGAATGTCATTGGGATTCTGATTGGGATTCCTTTGAATCTGTAGATCACTTTAGGTAATATGGACATTTTAACTATATTTGTTCTTCCAGTCTATGAGCACAGAATATTTTTTCATTTCTTTATATCTTCTTTGATTACTTTCAGTAACATCTTATAGTTTTCAGTGTATAGGTCTTTCATCTTCTTGGTTAAATTTATTCTTAAGTATTTTATTCTTTTTTTGTGATTGTAAATGGGATTGTATTCTTGATTTCTCTTTCTGCTAATTGGTTATTGGTGTATAGAAATGCAACTAATTTCTGTATGATGATTTTGTACCCTGTAACTTTACTGTATTTTTTGATTATTTCTAATAGTTTTTTGTAGATTCTTTAGGGTTTTTCTATATATAGAATCATGTCATCCACAAATAGTTACAGTTTTACTTCTTCCTTTCCGATATGGCTCTGCTTTATTTCTTTATCTTGCCTAATTGCTCTGGTTAAAACTTCCAGCACTATGTTGAGTAAGAGTGGTGGGACATCCTTGTCTTGTTCCTGTTCTCAGGGGAATGGTGTTCAGTTTTTCACCATTGAGTGTGATGTTGTTTGTGGGTGTCATATAGGACCTTTATTATCCTGAGGTATTTTCCTTCTATGCCCATTTTATTGAGAGCTTTTAATCATAAATGGATGTTGAATCTTGTCAAATGCTTTCTCTGCATCCATTGAGATGATCGTGTGATTTTTATTCTTCATTTTATTAATGTGGTGTATCACATCGATTGATTTGAACCATCCCTGAATCTCTGGAATAAATCCCACTTGCTCGTGGTGTATGATCCTTTCAATGTATTGTTGTATTCAATTTGCTAATATTATGTTGAAGACTTTTGCATCTATGTTCATCAGCAATATTGGCCTGTATTTTCCTTTTCTGTGTTGTCCTGGTCTTGTTTTGGTATCAGAGTAATGTTGGCCTCATAAAATGAGTTAAGATGTGTTCTGTTCTCTTCAGTTTTTTGGAATAGTTGAGAAGGATCGTATTAAATTTTCTTTGAATGCTTGGTAGAATTCACCAGAGAAGCCATCTTTGTCCTGGGCGTCTGTTTTATGGGAAATTTTTGATTACTGTTTCAATCTCTTTATTTGTGATTGGTCTGTTCAGATTCTCTATTTCTTCTTGATTCAGTTTTAGGAGGTTGCGTCATTCTAAGAATTTATCATTTCTTCTAGGTATTCAATTTGAAGGCATATAGCTTTTCATAGCTATATGCATTCTTTTACAATTCTTTATACTTCCATGGTATCCATTGTTATTCTTCCTCTTTCATTTCTGATTTTATTTTTTTGAGTCCTCTCTCTTTTTTTCTTGGTGAGTCTGGCAAAGAGTTTGTCAATTTTGTTTATCTTCTCAAAGAACCAGATCTTAGTTTCATTAACCCTTCTATTGCTTTTTTAGTGTCTGTTTCATTTATTTCTGCTCTGACTTTTATTATTTCCTTCTTTCTACTGATTTTGAGCTTTGTTCTTCTTTTTCTAGTTCTTTTAGTTATAGTGTAAGCTTCTTTAATTGAGATTTTTCTTGTTACTTTAGGTAGGTCTGTATTGTTATAAATTTCCCTCTTAGAACTGCTTTTGCTACACCCTATAAGTTTTGGTATATTGTATTTTCATTTTCATTTGTCTCCACTTATTTTTTGTTTCTCCTTTGATTTCTTCATTGATCCAATAGTTGTTCAGTAGCATGTTGTTTAGTCTCCACATATTCATGACTTTTCCAGCTTTCTTCTTGTAGTTGATATCTAGTTTCATGGCATTGTAGTTGGAAAAGTTGCTTGATATGTCTTCAATCTTAAATTTATTGAGTCTTGTTTTGTTTCCCAACATATGATCTATCTTTTAGAATGTTCCATGTGCTCTTGAGAAGAATGTGTATTCTGCTGTTTTTAGATGGAGTGTTCCATATATATCTATTAAGTTCATCTGGTCTAGTGTTTCATTTAAGGTCAATGTTTCCTTGTTGACTTTCTTTTTTTTTATTTTATTTTATTTTTTTTTAATTTTTTGTTTATTGCAGTAACATTGGTTTATAACATTGCAAAAATTTCAGGTGTACTTTTTATTTTATTTTATTTTTTTAATTTTTTGTTTATTGCAGTAACTCCTTGTTGACTTTCTGTTTGGATGATCTATCCATTGACATAAGTGGGGTGTTAACATCCCCTACTATTATTGTGTTGCTGTCAGTTTCTCCCTTAGGACTGTTAATAGTTGCTTTATATGTTTGGGCTTGGATGCTGTGCCCTGTGCACCACCTGTGCTGCTGCTCCCACATTGTCTAGTTGCACCACTTCCAGGGGTGCTGGGTTCCTGGGTGTTACTGTCACTGGCAGGGGCCTGGGGACCCAGGAACTTGTATGCAGCCCCCACTGCTGGTGGAGTTGGTGTCAGGGGTGCTGTCAATGGGGGCTGGGTCACCAGTTCTGCTGTGGTTCCCGATGCCTGTTGTCACAGTTTCTACCTTCCACTGCTGGAGGTAGGGCAGGGACTGCTTTTTCTGCTCTGTCACTTTGCAGTTGTACTGGCTGTGATGCCTGCATTCACCTCTGCTCTGCCAGCAGTCATGGGGGCTGGGCTGCTCGCCACCTCCTCTCACTGTCATGGGAGCCATGTGTGAGGACCTGTGCCCTGGATCACTGCTGCCAGGGGAGGGAGCTGCCCTCTAGTTCCACTGCCTCCCATGGGTCCAGTCTACCCACCTTTAGATGTGTAGATACATAGATCTCTTAGGTCTGTTGTACTGTTTATGGAATCCTCTGTCAGTCAGTGGGTGTCCATTTGGTTGTAACTTAAGAGGGGAGAGACAAAGGGAATAACTCACTCTGCCACGATGCTGACATCACTTCTACTGTTGAATTTAGGACATAAAATATTCTGATATATTTTAGGTCATGTGAATTATAAATCATACTTATTTGAAGTGTGTGGCTTAGTTCTTTTGGAAAGGTTGTGCTCTTCTTGCTATTTACTATTTTTATACTTAAACATGGCAAATAAAATGTTTGATGTGGAAGGAGACTATTTAAAATTAAAAACTATAATAGAAGATAAAAGCGTACAAACTTTCAGTTGTAAGATGAATGAGGTCTGAGGATCTAAGGTATAATATGGAGACTATAGTTGGTAATACTATTTTGTATAATTGAAATTTGTGAAGATAGTAGAACTTGAAAGTTCTCACCAAAAAAAAAAAAGTAGTAAATATGTGAGGTGACGGATGTGTTAATTAACTTGATGGCGGGAATCTTTTTCCAGCATATACATATATCGAGTCAGCATCTGATGACTTTAAATACCTTACAATTGTATTTGTCAATTATACCTCAATAAAGCTGGTAAACATTTCTAAAAGCATAATAGAAAAAACTAAAATAGGAGAATAAAATGTGGGTTGATTGCATTGTGCCATATGTATACACTGAAGAGAAATATTAAGTAACTCAGTGACCACATATAAGTTGTTTTTAACTCTACGAGATTTGATGCTCTTTAGGACAAAAGAAAATGTATATGGAAAAAAAATTTACCCATATGTGTAATTTTAGGAAAATCAATATAATACCCAAATTGTAGTATAAAGGAAAAAAGAATAAAAATAATTTATAAAAGGATTTGTTTTCAGTATGTAAATACTGGAGAAGATTATACCAGAAATTATAATGAAGATCATAGATGCTTGTAGTTATAGAATGTCACTGTAAATGCACTAACTATAGATGCATTCTTATGTAGACACTTTTTATCAGCAACTCAAACAACATTCATGGCACTAGATCATTTTTCTAACTAGTGAGTACTTCTCAATAAATTTCTAATGAAACGAATTATACTTTCTCGCAATTTTCATGGTGTTTGCATTCTTGGAAAGTCCAGAGTGCTTTCAACTATGCACAAAGGTTTTCTGTTTATGTGTAAAATGGAGTTATTTCTAAGCTCAGATAATTATAAAGAGGTGTTTTAACCACATGACTTTCTAAAATCAAGTAAGATAAAGGATGATAATTAATTACACAGAACTGTCCCAGGCACTGCAGGAAAACACCACACGTGGCCCACTTCCACTGAATGTCAGTAGCTCTCCTAATCATTGTCACAACCTAAATTGCCCTCAGATATTTGCAAAATATCTGCTATGGAGGATGGAACTGCCGTCTCCTTCTTTCCCAGCAACTGGAAACTGCTGAAATGCAGTCACTAAAGTATCCAAATGAACTTTTTCTTATAGGCCATCCTAGTCTTCTGAAACATTCATTTCTAACCGTCTTGACTAATCTGTAATTACAATTCTTAAAGGCATTCATTTGCACTCCTTCGTTCATTTAATAAACAGTTATTAAGCACCTGCTACACTATTAGCCCATAGCAATCCAAAAAAGACCAAAAAGTCCAAAAACAATAACAAAAAAGAGAGTTCTGTTAATGAAGGTTACAATCTAGTAAAGTACGGAGGTTCTTGGCCTATAGCTTTAATTAAAAGCTCCCAAAGCCATAATTATTCAACATAGTTCACACTGATTTTACCCATGCTGTTGATCCTCTGCCTCTACCCTCAGACTCCCAAATCCATCACCAAATAGACTCAAGGTAGCAGTAATTACAGTGGCTTCTAGTTTGGGTGGCTACTTTTGTTGGTAGAGCAGCCGGTGGAATAAAAGGATAGATTTTTAAGTGAGTTATATTGAGGTTTAATTTATACACAATGAAATGCACTATTTTAAAGCATACAGTTCCATAAATTTGGGTAAATATATGCAGCTGTGTAACTGCCAAAATAATCAAGATACAGAATATTTCCATAGGCCCCTTAAAATCTCTCATGGCTCTTGGCAATTAATTTCCTCCTCCAAAAACCAGCCACTGGCAACTACTAATTTGTTTTCTATTGATATAATTTATTCCAGGAAGTCTTACAAATGGAATCATACATAATGTAGCATTTTGCTTTTGGTTTATTTGATTTAGCATTAGTCATTTAAGATTCATTCATGTTGTTGCATTTATCAGTACTTCATTCCTTTTTCTATTTCAAGTAGTAACCCATTGTATACCTAGGAATGTGCTTGCTAAATATTATGGTAAGTGCATGTCTAACTTTCTAAGAAATTGCTAAAGAATTTTACAAAGTGGCTGTGTGATTTTGCATTCCCACTAGCAATATATGATGCATCATTCTGCTCTACAGTCTTGCCAGAACTTGGTCTTGTTAGCACTTTTAATTTTTGCCATTCTACTGAGTATGTATTGTCATAATATTGTGATTTTAATTTGCAGTTCTCAGATGACTAATAATATTAAGAATCTTTTCCTATGCTTATTGGCCATTTACACTTCTGCTTTAATGAAGTGTCTTGTCAAATCTTTTCCTCATTTTTTAAATTGGGTTGTTTGTTTCTTATTATTGAGTTGTAAGGGTTCTTTATATATTTTGTACACAAGTATGTTATAAATATATGTTTTGCAAATATTTTTTCTCAGTATGTAGTCTGCCTATTTATTTTCTTAAAAATAAATCTTTCAGAAAACACAAGATTTTAATTTTGATGAAGCCCAATTTATCATTTTTTTCTTTTATGATTTTTTTTATGTGTCCTAATTCAAACATATTTGCTGAAGCCAAGATCACAGAAATACTCTTTTATGTTTTCTTCTATAAGAGTTGTAGTTTTAGCTCTGACATTTATGTTTATTATCCATTTCAAGTTAATTTTTATAGGATATGTAGTAATAGTCAAAATGGACCTCCAATAAGTCCAGCACCAAGTGTTGAAAACTCTTATCCTTACTCAATTGATTTGTCTTTCTCTTTGTAACAATGAATGGGCCATATATATGTGGGATCTACATCTGGACTATTTATTCTCTTCCAGAGACCTATACAGCTACCCTTTCCCCAAAACCACATTATTTTGATTATTATAGCTTTACTCTAAGTATATAATTAAGTACATTATGTATATATTAATTATATAATTAATTATTTTTCAAAATTATTTTGGCCATTCTAGGCCCTTTGCATGTGCATATACATTTTAGAATAAACTCGTGGGTACCTATAGTGAATTGCATTGATTGATTTTCAAATATTGACATACTGATTTCTAGGAAAAATTCCACTTAGTGACAATTTAGCATTCTTTGAGAATACTTCTAGGTTTGATTTTCTAATGTTTCTTAAGAATGTTTGTATTTATTCATGAGAGATATTGGTCTGTAGTTTTCATTCCTCATGATATCTTTGTCTGGTTTGGGTATTGGTATAATGCTAGCCTTATAAAATGAGATAGGAAATTTCTCTGTGGCTCAAATTTCTGTTTGAATTGTATAGAATTGGTATTATTTCTTCCTTAATATTGGTGAGAACTTTCCAGTGAAGTCATCTAAATCTGACCCTGGAATTCTCTTTGTGTGTGTGTGTGTATATATATATATATATATTAAATGTATGTTTTGCTCCAGGTAACTTATTTCTTAAAAACTGATCTTCATGATCTTTGTTAGTTTAGGTATTTTAAGAAGTTTGACCATTTAACTTAAGTTGTCCAATTTATTGGCATAAAGTTTTGCATAATATTCTTTATCATACTTGTGTATAGGATCTGTTGTGAGGTTTCTCTTTTCTTTCCTTGCTCTTTATGTAGTAATTTTTGTCTTTTCTATATTTTCCTATCAGTCTGGCCAAAACTTTATCAATTCTATTGATATTTTCAAGAAACTAGTTTTTGGTTTTATTGATTTATTTGTTCTTGATTTCCTTGACTTTTTTTGGCAGATACATTAGCATTTTATTCGTTTTCCTCCAGTTCTTTCCCTAGATTGATTTTGTTTTAGTGTTTACATAATCATAACTACTTTAAATTGGATTTTTGGAAGCTGGTGATAGATGATAAACTCAGGAGAGAATTTTTCCCAGAGGAACTGCTTGTGTGCTTCTGTGTTTATTCTCATGATTAGGAAAGACATTCATAATTAAATAATTTGCTATTATGATTTATCCAGATGTTATTGTGAAAAGAGGCAGTGACTTCTCCATGTTCTCAGAAGTTCCTTAAAGATTTCCTTTGCTTTAACTCTTGAATAAAATTACTTATTCTTTAAGCAATTTTTAAAGAAGATTTAAAGAATACAAATTTGAGATATTTCCTGAGCCTTTTATATCTGGGAATGTCATTTTGTATCTCAGACTTTACCAGTCAAAATTTTTTTCATTGTCTTTTGGCTTTTGATGCTGATGAACAATTGTATTCTGCGATCCCATTGATTTTTTACCCTTTATATGTAAGCCTGTTGTTTCTACCCGAATGATGTTCTGAAAAATGTCATCAATAGTCCAAAAAAGGGGTAAATACCCTATAGTCAAATATTTTGGGGAAATGTTGAGTTACGCATGCAAAGCTAAATATGTTTTGTGATTGTAGGTCTTCTAATGTGCACAGTAAAGCTTTAAAGTTTATGTGGCATTTCCCAAACATACTTAGCAATAGATCCTTTTTGAGTTCATGGAACCATGAATATGGGCTCTTTGCTACTACTATGTTCTAGCATCTCCCTGCAATAGCACTTACCTGTAGCCTGTTAAGAGGATCCTGTAGAAAACATTCGTTCTGAACCATGGAAGTTACTACCCTTGACACCAGGTAAGAGTGATATCTGGCACCATAGCCCACAAGGTGGCTGAATCGCAGCTGTCAGGCACTATTTGGAATGTATGGTAAGCCATAAAGTTTATCCTTTGTTTCTTTGAGAATGTCTGTGGTTGGTAACATCAAGGGATGCTTCTTGTGGTAGATTGAATCCAGAGTGGCATAAAAGACCTGAAATTGCATATCAGCTGCAGTGCAAAACTTTTTAAATTCACAAGATGAGACACCGTATTTTTTGGCAGTGGTTGCCCAGTTTGATGATGTGTGGCAAACTGGTTAACCACTTGATAATCATTTGCAAAGTACTCCATCAGTCTAGAAGGAACCTCAGCAAAATCATGGGACATCTGGTCCCATTGACATGTTGCTAATGAGTACATCCTAGCATAGAATGCATGATATGTCTTAATTCATGGAAAAGATTTTTTCCATCATTCCAGGAGTTAATGAAGTTGGTGAGTTTCTTGAGGAATGAGTAAGATTCAGCTTAAGAACTAGGACTGGGACTTGAGAGGCTCTATCTTCCTTTAATCTGCCTTCACAGATTATAAAACAGCAATCCTGACGTGGTTTATCTGTTTGCTAAAAAAAAAACACAGTATATGTACCCCAACAATCCTTTGGATTCATGAACCATAGCTAGTTTTTTAACATCTTTATACTACACGTCTTTTTTTCAGGAAGCTCTGCAGATAGTGAAATTCTTAACAGTTTGTTAAACAAAACATTCAGACACTGCATTCATGCTCCAAGGGAGAAAAATGGACAATATAAACTGGGCAATATACCTCTCTGCATGAAACATACCACAGTAGTATGAGCGTCCCAAAGTATTAGTTCAGAATTTTCAGGATTTAGTTTCATTTTTGTCCCTTATATCATCTAAAAATCTTTTATAGTTCTTTCAGAAAGCTTGTCAGATAGTTTCTCAAGAGATTGCATGACAGTCTCTGGATTTTTAGCTATTGTTCTTTGGAGAGCCCAGTGAGAAAATGTAAAATATCCCACTAACTTTGCCATAAGATCTCTGCTGCTGAGCAATTTTTCTAAACATTTCAACCGGCCAGCATTGGGATAATGAAAAATTTTCTAAGCAGCTTCTTGCACAAGTCATCTGCTTTTTCTGCATGTAGACCATCAATTATTACATGGCCTCCATCAAGTGTAAAGTTATAGACAAATGTGTTCTGATAAGAAATGCTTATCAATCTTGGGAAAATTTTTCCCATAAGAAATGTACTACACAAATACAAGATTTTAACACTAAGGTCCACTGTTATTTTATGCTTTTCTTTCTCTAGACGGATTCTATTGATTTCAAAGTCAAACACAAACAAGTCAGCCACTTGCCTGGTTTCTGAATCAAAGGAATCCACAAGTTTTTAAATCAGCTAACAGTTTTTCCAAACGTTGATATAATTCCACATTCATATTCAACTTGTCTCCCATGGTGCCAATATACCTACAAGGTTCTTCTGCTTTGGGTGAGCAATCTTCACGAAACCAACCACTTTGCACAAGGTATCTGAGAGCACATCCAAGAGCAGCACAATGTGGGGCCCAGGTGGTATAGGAAATGCAAGCAATTCTTTCTCTAGGCTTTTTCTTGTGCAATTTGAAATCTTTCTGGGGCACTGAGCTCAGGAACTCCAAAAGGACCCCGGCCTTTGCTGAACAGGTCCAGGCAGTGGCCCTAGTGCTTGACATTGAAGGCAGCACCCACCAGGGACTAGCTGGTGCTGACTCTTCCAGCTGGGATCTTGACTCCAAGGGTGCCAAGTTTTGGGGAGCTCAGCATCACATAGGGGAGCAGATTCTTTCAGAGCTGCAAGACTCCCAGGCTCAATACCACAGCTCCAGTCCTGATTTCCTTGACTTTTCCTCTCTTTTATTATTTTATTTTCATGCTAGTTTTGGGTTTAATTTGCTGTAGTTTTTGTATCTTCTTAAGGTGCAAGTTAGGATCATTCAGTTGAGACCTTTCCTCTAATATATTCTAATATAAGCATCACTTTTCTTTTTTTTATGAGGAAGATCAGCCCTGAGCTAACATCTATTGCAAATCTTCCTCGTTTTGCTGAGGAAGATTAGCCCGGAGCTAACATCTGTGCCCATCTTCCTCTATTTTGTATACGGGATGGCGCCACATCATGGTTTGATGAGTGGTGCGTAGATCCGCGCCCAGGATTCGAACCTGCGAACACCAGGCTGCCGAAGTGGAGGGCACAAACTTAGCCACTACGCTATGGGGCAGGCCCTAAGCATCACTTCTTTAAATTTCCATCCAAGCACTTCTGTAGCTGCACTCCACGAAGTTTTACATGCTCATTTTTCCTTTTTCATTTACTTCAAAATATTTTCTAGTTTCTCTAGGCTTCTCTTCTCTGATCCATTGGTTATTTTGAAGTATGCTGTTTAATTTCCAAAGATGTTGGCATTTTCCAAATATCTGTTATTGATTCTATTGTGGTCAGAAAACACACTTTGTTTGATTTTAAACATTTTAAAGTTCTTGAGGTTCTTGTTCTGATCCAGAATATGATCTATTTTGATGAATTTTCTAGGTGCAAATTAAAAGAATATGTATTGTGGATCTTTGAAAATATCAATACAATTGTCAAACTTCTAGCAATACTGACAAAGAAATAAGGAGGGAAGACACAAATTACCAATATCAAGAATGAAACAGGATATAACCACAGACCCTACAAACACCCAAAGGATAATAAGACAATACTATGAACAACCTTACACACATAAATTTAACAATTTACGTAGAATAGAGCAATTCCTTAAAAAGCACAAACTACCACAACTCACTCAATATGAAACAGATAATTTGCACAGCCCCACAACTATTCAGAAAAATAAATTCATAATTTAAAAACTCCCCAAAAAGTAATCTTCAGGCCCAGCTAGTTTCACTGGACTACTATCACGCCATTAAAGAAGAATTAACACCAATTCTACACGGTCTCTTCCAGAAGATGGAAAAGGAGGGAACACTTTCCAATTCATTTTATAAAGCTAATATTACATTGATTCCAAAGCCAGATAAAGACTACGAAAAATGAAAAAGAAAAGTATCCTTTGTGATACAGATACGAAATCCTTGAAAAAGTATTATCAAATAGAATGTGGAAATAAATAGAAAGAATTATAATTCTCGACCAAAGTGGGATTTATTTCAGGGAAGCCATGCTAGTTCAATATTTGAAAATCAATCAACCCAATCCACCATATCAACAGGCTAAATAAGAAAAAACACATGATCATATCAACTGGTGGAGAAAAAGGATTTGGCAAAATTTAATACTCATTCATGATAAAAACTCCCAGATGAAAAGCAATAGACAGGATCTTCTTCAATGAGAAAAAGAGAATCTACATAAAATCTATAGTTAACATTTTACTTAACGATGAAAGTTGGAGTACTTTCCCTCTAGGATCTAGCACAAGGTGAGAAGGTCTGCTCTTAGCACTCATTCAACATAACGTGGGAAGCTCTAGCCAGTGCAATGAGGCAAAGAAAGGGAAAGAAAAGGCATACATATCAGAAAGGAAGAAACAAAATTATCCCTGTCAGCAGATGGCATGATTACTTCTGCATGAAAGCCTAAGGAATGTACATAAAAAAAACTACCTTCCTAAAGCTAACAATGAGCCAGGAAGATCACAGAAGGCAAAGTAAACATACAGAAATCAATTGCGTTTCTGTATTCCAGCAACGAACACACATATACCAAAATTAAATGGTAATACTGTGGTGGTTAATGTTGTGTGTCAACTCGACTGGTCTAAGGAATGCCCAGATGGTTGGTAAAACAATATTTCTGGGTATGTTTATGAAAGTGTTTCTAGAAGAGATTAGCATTTGAATCAATGAACTGAGTAAAGAAGATTCACCCTCACCAAAGTGGGTGGGCATCTTCCTATCCAATGGGGGCCTGAATAGAACAAAAAGGCAGAGGAAGGGTGAATTCTCTCTCTCTCTTCTTGAGCTGAGACATCCGTCTTCTCCTGTCCTCAGACATCAGAGTTCCTGCTTCTCGAGCCTTTGGACTCAGACTGAGTTACACCACCGGCTTTCCTGGTTCTCAATCTTGCAGGGGACATATGTCAGTTGTTGGACTACTCAGCCTCCATAACCTCATGAGCCCATTCCTATAACAAATCTCCTCAAATATATCTATATCTATATATTTGCTATTGATTGTGCTTCTCTGGAGAACCATGCCAAATACAAATACCATTTAAAATCACTCAAAAAGAAAAAACAAGGAAATACTTAAGTGTAAACTTAACAAACCATGTGCAAGACCTGTATGGTGAAATCTATAAAATGCTGATGAAAGAAATCAAAGGAGATCTAAATAAATGGAGAGACATACTGTGTTCATCATTGGGTGGTTCTACACAAGATGTCAATTATTTGCATATTAACATAAAGTTTTAATGAAATTCCTAAAAAAATCCCAGAAAGCCTTTTGGTAGAGATAGACAAGCTTATTTAAAAACTTATATGGAAACGCAAAGGAACTAGAATAATGAAAACAACTGTGAAAAAATAAGACGACTGATAGAAATGTCTACCTGATTCAAGATTTATTATGGAGCTATGGTAATTAAGATTTTGTGATATTGGTAGAAAGATAGACACATAGATCAATACCAGAATTGAGAGCCCAGAAATAGACCCACACAAATATGCCCAACTGATTTTTGACAAAAGTGCAAAAGCAATTCAGTGGAGGAAAGATAGCCTTTCAACAAATGGTACTGGACCAGTTGCACATCCATAGTCAAACATTGAACCTCAATCTTATTTCACAACTTACATAAAAATGAACTCAAGCTGTATCACAAACTTAAAGGTGAAACTACGAAACTTTTAGGTACAAAATAGGAGAAAATCTTCAGAATCTAGGAAGAGACAAAGCATTCTTAGACTTGAAACCAAAATGGAATGCATTAATGAAAAATTGATGAATTGGCTATCATCAAAATTAAAAATGTTTGCTCTGTGAAAGACCCTGCAAAGAGACTATAAAGAAAATCTACAATTAGAATATATTTGCAAACTACATATCTACCACATATCTGACAAAGGGCTAGTATCTAGAATAAAACATTTTTGAAAAGCTCTCAAAACTCAACAGTTTAAAAAAAAAAACTCCAATTAGAAAATGAGCAAAAGCAGTGAACAGACATTTCACCATAGAGGATATACAAATGACAAATACGCACACAAAGGCCGTTAGGAAATGAAAATTAAAACCACAGGGAGATATCACTACGTGCCCATCAGAATGGCTAAAATAAACACCACCACCACCAAATACTGGCAAAGATGCAGAGAAACTGGATCACTCATACGTTACTTGTGAGAATATAAAATGATAAGACCACTCTGGAAAACAGTTTGGCAGTCCCTTAAACAAACAAGACCTGCACATATTACAAAAGCCGGCAAATGCACTCTGGGCATTTATCCCAGAATAGCGAAACCTTAGGTCCACATAAAAATCTCTGCACAATTGTATAGCATCTTTATTTGTAATAGGCAAAAACTGGAAACAACCTAGATGCCTTTCAATGGGTTAATGGTTAAATGAACTATGGTACATCCATACTATGAAATATTACTCAGCAAAAAAAAAAAAAAGGAAGGCACTATTAATGCATACAACAACCTGGATGACTCTCCAGAGAATTATGCTGAGTGAAAAAAAGCCAATATCGTATGGTAACATCCTAGCAATGACAAAATTTTAGAAATGGAGATTAGTGGTTACCAGGGGATAAGAAATGGAGACAGAGGAGAGGTGGGCTGTAACTATATATAAAAGGGAATGATATTAATAATGAGGTACCTGTGTGGTGAATGCAATGTTTTGTGTCTTGACTGTATGAATGCAATATGCTGGTAGTAATCTCTTACTCCGGGTGGACAAGATGTTATCATTGGGTAATACTGGGTAAAGAGTACATGAGATCGCTCTACATTATATCATACAACTGTATGTGAATCTACAATTATCTAAAAAAATTTTTTGAAAGTTTAATTTAAAAATTATTAATGTGCAGGAAACATGCTCTCCCAAACTGATAATGTCAGTATACATTAAAAGAAATTTTATGGAGGACAGTTTGAAGTTGTATAGCAAGAGTATTTTAACAGTCTTCCTACCCTTTTACTCAAGCATCTGTTTCTAGGAATTTGACACAGATATAATCACATTATGGTGTTTAAAGTTTCCATTATTAAAAAAAAAAATAGGGGGCCGGCCCGGTGGCGCAAGCGGTTAAGTGCGCGCGCTCCGCCGCGGCGGCCCGGGGTTCGCTGGTTCGGATCCCGGGCGCGCACCGACGCACTGCTTGGTAAGCCATGCTGTGGCGGCGTCCCATATAAAGTGGAGGAAGATGGGCACCGATGTTAGCCCAGGGCCGTCTTCCTCAGCGAAAAAAGAGGAGGATTGGCGGATGTTAGCTCAGGGCTGATCTCCTCACAAAAAAAAATAAATAAATAAATAAATGAGCTAATGAGGTTTTTGTGCACAATTCATCAGTCACTGATCACAGCAACAACAACAAAAAGGAAACTCCCTGAATGCCCAAATAGAAAGAGCTAGCGAAATAAATTATGTTGCTTACATAGAATAAGTACATCTATATATTTGCATAGTGTAAAAAACAATTATGTGGGTAAAGACTATATATGCTATATAATTTTAATTTTGTATTAACAATAGGTAAGTGTGTACTTTTTAATAACTTACCTAAAAGTATTGACAATGATAGTTTGCTTGACCAAACTTTAGTCAGGCTCCTGAACCTTCTCTTAGGCCCATCTGTGCACTTCCTTGTAAATCTAGTTTTAGTAAGAATCCTGCGAAGTCAATTTAACCAGAACCGCCTACCGTCAGTATCTGATCACCCTTGATATCTGATCTGGTTCCTTATCCTCCACCATCCCCCGGGGGATGTCTGATCACCCTGGCCTGTCTTCAGCCAAGAATCCTGTTAGGTCAATTCAGCCAGAATCCCTTTTACCTCTGATGTTTCCACTTAGTAATTTTCCATTCACTGACCCCATCGTGCTCCTTGGCTATAAATTCCCAAGTGCCCATGCTGTATTCAGAGTTGAGCCCACCCTCCCTCCCTGACTCTACAATCCATTGCAGTGGTGCCTGTACCTATCACAATGGTCCTGAATATTGTCTGCCTTACCATCTTTAACAAGCATCATTGAATATTTATTTATTTAACAGAATTTATATCAAAATAAAAGTAGTAGTTATTTCTAAGAAAGGAACTAAGGGTTTTAAAATGCTTTTCCTTATATATGTCTTATGTTTTCCTAATTTTCTACAACAAGCGTATATTAATTTCATAATCAGAAAAGAGGTCCTCTAAATTGAAATAAAGAACACTCTAAGGTAAAAAAAAAAACATTGATTCTGCCCTTTTTGAATAGATTAGGTCAAATTGAGTCTTGACGGCTAGTGTTGTTCTGGTCTTCTATAACCTGGCTAATCTTTTCTCCACTTGTTCAATCAATTGCTGAGAGAAGAGTGTTGAGATCCCCAACTATAGTTTGGATTTTTTGTTTTATTTCTCATTCCAGTTCAATCAGGTTTTGCTTCATGAATCTTGAAGCTATGTTGTTAGATGCATACTTATACAGGATTGTCATGTCTTCCTGATGAATTGACTCCTAGCTCTGAAGTCTCCTTTATCTGAAATTAATATAGCCACTCCAGCTTTCTTTTGTTAAGTGTTTGTCTGTTTCTTTACCCCTAATTTATCTGTGTTTTTATATTTAACGTGAGTTTCTTATAGACAGCATCCAATTTGGTCTTACTTTTTAATTCAGTCTAATAATTTCTGCTTTTTAAGTGGAGTATTTAGATCACTTAGGTTTAGAGTAGTGATGGATATGATTGGGTATAAACATCTTGGTATTTTCTATTTCTCCCATGTGTTCTTTGTTTGATTTTTCTTCTTTACTTCCCCTCTTTTGGACTATTTTGACAATTTCTTTTATTTCATTTTATCTCCACTACTCGCTCATGAGTTAAATCTATTTTTGCATATTGCCTACCTTTTCCTCCAGAACCTTGAAGATATTACTCATAGTTATTTTATAGGCCTTCTTAGATAGTTTCCATCTATCTGGGCCATATCTGGATTTCCATCAGGTGACTATTTCTTCTGTTATCAATCAGTTATTTTTACCACTTCTTTATGTGTCTCATAGTTTTTTAATGACTTCTGGTCATTAGCAACCGAGATAGTTTTCCTGCCCTGAAGTGAGCATACCCCTTCCTGTCTCAGTACAATATTAGGGTGGGTTTAATGAATCTCATAAGTAGCTGAGCTGGATTTGGGTTTAGTTGATGCTGTAGTCATATTCAGTGACTTCAGATTTCACCAATGTAGTATTGCCTCAAACTCCAAACCCTTCAATGACTTCCAACCACTCAGGATAAAATTCAAAACTTGCCATGATCCAGAGGTCTCAGATGTCTCTGTCTTCTACCTTCCTCAACTTTTAACCTTCCCTCTTTAAGTTTTGTAATCAGCATAAGCTCTTCGATGTTTGAAGAACCTGTTTCTGCTTTTCTTCTCTAGTTCTGTTCACAATTGGCAAATATGTATTCATTTCTTGCTCACTGTATTTTTTTTTTACTCCCTTACTGAATGATAATTTCCACATGGTCTGACATATCGTGTGTTCCCAGCAAATATATTTTTTTAAAAATAACAAATGAACTGTAATAAGAAGAAAACACACCAATTAAATTAAGACTAGATGTTAATTAGGAGGATAATGGAATTACAAAGAACATGTGTATAATACTGAATAATTTCAGACTTACAAAGTTATTTTACATAGTAATTCTCTTTTAAAATATTATTATATTTGATGCATATCCTTAAGATATGCTAAAACCATCAGAATTAAATAGATTTTGCTGTAAAAGTGGCCTGTTCTATTTAGTGAAGTGCAATTGCTTTGATTTAAAATAATGGCTGATCACCTCTGGGTCAGTGTACAAATTCAATGGTTAATCAAAAGGTATAAATAGAAGCATCCTATTAATTGACCCAAGTGGAGTTTATATGAGTTACTTTGAAATTTGCACCCATATCTAGCTACTTTTTGACTTTCTGTCTCCGTGATTGTGAAAACGAAAACTGAAAATATTGAAAAAGTAAGAGTTTCAACCACTATGAATTTTCTTCAAAAACCATACATATTTGTTTCTTTTATTTCATCTCCTAACATTTACCTTGACAGTACAAATTTGCACAACTTAGAGACAAAATAAGAAAATTATAACCTAACTTTATGGTGCCAGAAAATGCCATTTTTATATTACTGTAACATACTAGAAGAGTGATTTTTAAATTCCTTTTTAAAACAACCAGTTTCCAATATATTTACTAAATAAGCATGGGATTATTAAGAAGCTTCAATATGCTACAAAATATATGGGTCAATCGTAGATTTATATGATCATTTGTATATGTATTCAATTAATTAGCATATACTTTTAACTAGACTTTAGCTTCCCAAATTTTATTTTAAAACATTGGCTAAGATCAAATTTGAAAATAATATGATGATTTTGTTTAATAAAAATTAATTTCATAATATACACACGGATAAACAGGAACTATAAAATCTTCAGGTACATCTCTCTGACTATTTTGAATTTTGGAGTTAAAGTAATTTGTGTGGGGGAGAGAGGGAGATACAGAACAATTTGGAAGATCTTAACGTATTCGGTATACAAAAAGATGTTTCTAAATTTTGTATTTTTGACAAAGATCAACTACAATGGGGAAAAGGGAAGCTAGAATTATAGGAAATATTTTTTCTATGTTGTGGCTTTATGCTTTCTTAAATAAAATTCAGCATATCTATAGCTCCATATATTAGTAGAGTTCCTAAAAAGGATTGTAAAATTATGACAAAGGAGCAGCCTGGTACCATGTTTAATGGTGCCACTTAGGAGGTTATCAGCATCCTTGTTTCAGACAAGTGGGAGAGCAACAGAACCTCATGGTCCACCATGTGACTTCATCACTGTAAAGGGGCAGAAGCAAAGAAAAATACATTCAGCTAGCCAACAGCACACTAACTGATCATGTCCAGAGCATTGTCTTATTATTATTGTCATCACGATCATTACATCATTATGTATATTATAATCTTATGGCAATCTATTATGTATTATGTACCATTAAATTGTATATCGCCGTTATACATCTGCTACAGACTGAATGCTTGTGTTCCCCGAAATTCATATGTTGAAATCTAATCCCCAGGACGATGATGTTTGGAGTGGAGTTCCTGAATAAGATTAGTACCCTTATAAAAGAGACCCCACATATTATGTTAAGTGAAATAAGCCAGACAAAGACAAACACCTTATGATTTCACTCATATGTGGAAGATAAAGACATGGATAAAGAGAGCAGATTAGTGGTGACCAGAGGAGAAGGTGGTGGGGGGTGGGTGAAAGGGATAAAGGGGCACATATGTATGGTGACAGGTAAAAACTAGACTATTGGTGGTGAGCACCATGCAGTCTATACAGAAACTGATATATAACAATGTACACCTGAAATTACACAATGTTATAAGCCAATATGACCTCAATAAAATCATGAAAAAAAAAGAGAGACCCCACAGGGATCCCTCACCAACTTCTTCCATGTGAGATTACAAAGAAAAGACTGCAGGATGTGGGTTCTCACCAGACACCAAATCTGTCAGCACCTTGATGCCTTGATATTGGATTTTCCAGCCTCTAGAACCATGAGAAATTAATTTTTGTGGTTTATAAACCACTAGTCTATGATATTTTATTATAGCTGCCCAAACAGACTAAGGCAATACTGTATGCCATTATGTATTTTACATAATCCTGTAATTATTATGTATTATTGTGGTAGTTATTATATGCTCTTCCAACAATTATATTATATTCATGTCATAATCACTCCTGATATACATCTCCACTCATTTGTACCCTCATTCTATTTCCATAGCAAAATCATAACACTTATTAAATCCAAATTTCCACCCGCCTTGTGCATACACGATGCAGGTAACCAAGGCTGTAAATAAATATATAAATATGCTGACCAAATCCACTTTGAATTCATGACAACTAATGTCAATTGAGTGCTTAATCCTGCTTCCCTAGTTTATTCACTCTTGAAGACCTGCAATGTGTATTCTACAGTTCTTCTTCTATCTTCTTATTTCCAACACCTCCTCTACATCTTCGATCTTGAAAATTTTGCTCCCTTTTCAACTGAGAAAATTAAAACAATAGTATTGATACTTCTAGGTTCACATCTGTGCACCTATAAATATGGGTCTCCACATGCCATTCAGACTCCCCTCTTGTTGCTATAGATGAACTACGAATCCATTCTACTGTCCAAAGTTATTTTAACCTGGGAGCCTGGTGTCCATGGATAGGATTCATATGGTTAGTAAACCCAGATGGGGGAAAAACAAGCAAACCTATATCTTTATTTTACTAACCACTAATAAAAATTAGGATTCCTGGGGGCCAACCCCGTGGCGCAAGCAGTTTAAGTGTGCATGCTCTGCTGCAGAGGCCCAGGGTTCCCTGGTTGGGATCCCGGGGGCGCACTGACACACAGCTTATAGAGCCATACTGTGGCGGCATCCCATATAAAGTAGAGGAAGATGGGCACGGATGTTAGCTCAGGGCTAGTCTTCCTCAGCAAAAAGAGGAGGATTGGCATCAGATGTTAGCTCAGTGCTGATCTTCCTCACCAAAAAAAAAAATTAGGATTCCTTTCAATCATAAATGCAGGTGAAAAACCATGGTTGTATTAGCAGATACTATGGCTTTATTTCCAACATTTTAAAAAATGCCTATTTTGGATTACCCAGCCTCCAGAACTGTGAGAAATAAATTTCTGTTGTTTATAAACCACCTAATCTATGGTATTTTGTTATAGCAGCCCAAATGTACTAAGGCAATTAAAATGTCTTTTATACCTATCCCTATCAAGCAAAGTTGTTCAGCCATCATTCAAGCTAAATAACAGTAACCGTGACATTTATGTCTTTAAAATAATAAGTTTATGTTTAATTTGTCCATGTTATATTTTATCTTATTGAACTAATTAGTAATGAATGTATATTAATATAGTAGAATTTTTAAAATATTTTGATGGCAATATTTTACTGTATTTTTAAAAATAATTGTATGGGAATTCATTTCATATATTTAGAAATTATTCATGATAAGGAGCCCACAGGCATCCATAGAGCTTCAATGGGGTCCATAGAATGCACGCATGCACACAAACACGCAAATTAAGATCCCTTGACCTAAAGCCAAAAGCCATCCCTTCCAATTGCCCACTCCATTTCATTCCCTCTCACTTATTCAAGGACATCTATTAGCAAATCTCTGTCTCTCTCTTATATTAACATTTATTATCTCACTAATGGGTCATTCTCAACAGTTGGCCATTATATCTATCTTGTTAAAAAAAAAAAAAAAAAGGAAAAATCTTTGTTTAACCTCACTTGCCCAACAGGTATCACATAATTTATTTGCTTTACTCAGCAGCAAAACCAGAAGAGTTATCTGTATTCACTGGGGCTAGTTTCTCTCTTCCCATTTTCCCTTAAACTTATTCCAATGAGTTTTTTTTCCCATCATTTTTCCAAATTTGCTAGCTAAGAGCACTAAAGATATCTGTTTCAAATTTCAATGATCTATACTTGACTCTTCTTTTGTATGACCTATGATCAGATTTTCATACACTATCTTTATTTAATCCTTGGGTTTTTTTGTTTGTTTGTTTGTTTTGCTGAGGAAGATTCACCCTGAGCTAACGTCTGTTGCCAATCTTGCTCTGTTTTTTTTTTTGCTTGAGGAAGATTAGCCCTGAGCTAACATCTGTGCCAATATTCCTCTATTTTGTATGTGGGTTGCCACCACAGCATGGCTGCTAACGATTAGTGTAGGTCTGCACCCGGGAACTGAACCCAGGCCACTAAAGTGGAGCACACTGAACTTAACCACTAAACCACAGGGCCGGCCCCAAATCCTTGTTTTTTTAGCCCTTGTTTCACTGGTTGCTCCTGATTTGTCTTCTTTTTACCCAAACACTCAATGTAGAAGAGGCCCTAGACCCAATAATTGGTCATAATCTCTTCTTGATCTAACTAATTCTCCTGTACATTTCATTTGACCACATGGCTTTGGATATCATTTATAGCTGAAGACTCCCAATTTTATATCTTTAGCTAAAACTCTTTCCTGAATAATAGACTCATAATCTGTGTACCTGACATTCCCTCGCTAGTAGTGGAAGCTGAAATATTTTCTAGACATAAGAACTAATCAAGGAGAGGAAAGACAGAATAAGAAAATATTTGAATGTACATAGCTAGAGCTTATACATATTATTCCAACACCATGCTACGTATTGCTCAGATTTTCAAAGGACAATAATTTACCTACTGTAAGTGAAAATATAAAAATTGACATCAATAAAATTAAATACTGAGTTATAATTTTTAAAATTTAATACTAAATCAAGTAATTTAGTGTCTGAAAAAAATTTCCTGGGAATTCTGTCAAGTGATGCAGTGCCTGTTACTTAATATTTGAGCACAAAAGACGTGTGAACAAATGAATGAGTGACCACCATGACAATTTTACTGCTATATTCTCAATATCTATTTCTTTAAATATCTTGTACTCCTTCTTAATTCACTTGACTAATTCATTAGTAGAATATTTTCTTAAAGAAAGAATAACAGTGTCATTTGTCTACTCTAATATTGTTAGAACTTGAAAATAAGAAAAATAAGATGGTCTCTTGGGAATATGTGTGTTTGCACATATATATGTATGTATAACTTACACATAGCATATATCCACGATTAGCATGGTATATATATTTCTGTATGTGTATGTATATATGTTTGTATGTGTGTGTACATAATAGCATTTATAATTTCATCTGTGTATGACATCACACAATGGGATAGACTGTGAATTTTTAGTAAATACCCAAATTCTAATCAAAGTGATTCAAGTAAAATCTGAGGGCAGTAGGAGTGAAAAGTGACTGTGGTAAGAAATTTTGATTTTAATCAACTACATCATGCATTGTCCTAAGAAAAACTGCACTAGTAGAGTTAGGTTGAGCTTCTTGAAATGTAAAACTGGAAATTCAATGAGGAAGTTCTTTACTTATTCATCACTTTTTAGGGAAATAGGCACAGGATCAGTTCTGTGGAAATGGAGCTAACAGTTGTATTTTACCAAAATTTCACCACAACCAATAATTATAACAGTATCTGGTACATAGTAAGATCTTAGCACATACTTGCATGAATTATCTAAATAAACTATTTATTAAAGATATTGTGTTCTGTATTCCTTTTCTCATAATTAAACTTTAACCAGGATTCTTATTACTAATTACTTAAAACAGTGAAGTCTCCCCTGGATTGTGATTATGAATATTTTAATCACAGTATAAAATAGACTCCTTTGGAAATTGCTCAATGGTCCCTCCAGCTTAGGCATTAGCTCCTTGTATTTTTGGTTATGGCTAGCTGTTCATCAAATACTATGCTCTCGAGATATTTTGACAAAATCGAATTTCTGGAACAATAAAGCCAAGCATCAGACTTTAATCTGTGGTCACGTTAATGAGACAGTGTCACTCTGAGAAGGCCCACTTAGGTAGTTTGCTGATCTGTGTAAACAACACTTGTTTTCAATTTTCACTAACTTAAACAAGTTACATATAGGCCAAGATGTATAAGGCTATCCAATGGTAACACAGTATTCTGTTGTTGTTGTTGTTGTTATGTGACATAAATATTTCATTAGTTAAACCATTCAATAAATATCAATTGTCTTCTCTAGCCAAACTCTATACTAGGCACCGAGGATATAAAACAGAATAGTGCACATTCCAAATCCTGCAACCTTAAAATAATTGAAAAATAACAAATACACTTTTTTCAAGAGTAGAAAATATACGAAAGTTCTTGATAGGATCCCGAGAGCAGGGATGTGCACTGTGTGATACCTACATTTAAACATTTTCTCCTCTGAAAGCACCGCATAGGTAGTCTGTGTAGCATACCAGAAATGGAAGAAAAGCAGCAGTGTTACTGGGAGGTAGAGTGGTGGTGAGAATTCAGTAAATCCAGAGCGATGAAACCAGGGGAACATCAAAGCTGCAAAAGGGGAAGGTTTAATTCTGCATTCAAATGCCGATTGCCCTAGCTCACTTTTCAACTCTGCGTGTGTGAGGTGAGACTACAAGAGCCCAGCAGAAAGCAGCGTATGGAAGGCCAAAACAGTCCAACAAATTTCTAAGACTAGGGAGAACATGTTCAAAATCTATGTCATGTCAATCTACAGGAGATTTGCAATCGGGCTTTACAACAAAACCTCAGAATAGCCATTGTTTAGCAGTAAAGACCAAGTTCAGGACTAAAGTTCATGCCTTAGAATTAAAGAAAAAACAACACAATTAAATGTGCCCCAACAAAAGCTAAAATAAGCTTCCACGGGATTGAGGTGATTGGCTTGCTAGAAGAAAACTTAACATTTTTTAAAAAAAGAAAGCAGAATCCAGAAGCTTTACAAGGTAGTATACAACACGGCCAGTATAAAATTAAAAAAATAAAAACATACGAGATATGCAAATAAGCAGAAAAATGTGGCCTATAATCTAGAGAAAAACACAATCAATAGGAGCAACTCAGAGAGGACACAGAAGTTGTAATCATTAGAAAAGGACTGTAAAAAAATGATAGCAAATATGTTAAAAGTCTCCTAGAAAAGATGGATTTAATAGGTAAGAAAATGAGAACTTTAGCAAAGATACAGAAGCTTTAAATAAGAACGAGATGAAAATCCTAAAACTGAAAATCAAATATGAAATCAAATATTCATCAGATTGTTTCTGTTCCTGGCCATGATGGAGAAAGAGGTGTCTTACCCATCCTCTGTAAACAAGTGTTAAACTGGAAAGAATATACTAAGCCACTCTTTCAGGCACTGCTCAAGAAACATGTGGAGCTTTGATCCTTGACAGAAGGAAAACACATGAACCGAGCTTCATAGTCATCAATTCTTCTGTCCTGGGGCATTTTTCAAATTGTGGAATAAGGAAGTGGAGGTTAAAGGGGAACAATCTCACTGGGCAGATCAGAGGTCAGAATTGCTGAGGCAGATGGAATTTTCAAAGGAATATAACAGTAGCTACTCAGCGAGAGAGCTCCCAAATCTGTATGCTCATCTCCTTGAGCATTTGGTCAAATAATAAGTTAAAATGTGTGCAGGGCAATAGTCTGCAAAACCTTGCAGTGTACAGCTATAAAGAGGTGGGAAATTATGAAGATTCTGGAGACCACACAATGTTATGAGGTTTTGGAGTTCCAGCCTCCAGAAAGGAACTATCTTAATGAATACCTGGGCATTAAGTTGAGACTCCAGAAAGCTGTGATCTGAGGAGAGGTTCTTGTTTAGTCTTAAATTAAGGACTTCTTGATATCCCCATCAAAATGCCTAACATGAAGCAGCTAAACCTCAGCAAGGTCAAGCTGATCTGCTAGGAAGGTATTTGCCTCCAAGAACAAAATTCACTGCTCTTTAAAGAATGAGAGCAAAATCCAGAAACTGAACAATATAGCATCTACAATACTCACCATAAAATAAAAAATTACTAGGCACGCAAAAAAGCAGAAAAATATGACATGCAACTATAAGAAAAATTAGTCAATTGAAACAGACTCAGATACGAAAGACATTGGAATTACAAGACAATGGCTTGAAAAAACCTATTAAGGGGCCAGCTTGGTGGTGTAGCGGTTAAGTTCGTGCACTCCGCTTCAGCGGCCCAAGGTTCACAAGTTCGAATCCCGGGTGCAGACCTATGCACTGCTCATCAAGTCGTGCTGTGGTGGTGTCCCACATGCAAAATAGAGGAACATAGGCACAGGTGTTAGCTCAGGGTCAATCTTCCTCACACACACACACACACAAAAACCTGTTAAAATATTTTCAGGATATAAATAAAAATATGGGGATAATCTATGAACTGATCGAGAATGTAAGCATAAAATTGGAAACTACAAAAAAAGAAGAAAGAAAGAAGGAAATTCTTTCTTTGGGCAGGTATCAAAGTCCTATGAAATAAATGTAGCTTACTGTAATGGCAATATAATTAACAACTCACTGTAATAAATGAACTACTCCCCAAAATAAAGCAAAAGAAATTCTAAATCAGAAAGGATAGAAATTTCCTAGTAAAATCGAGATGTGTGCTCATCCTTTGAAACTGAGTGGAGAGATTGGACTTGATGAGTACATTTAAGAATCCATTAGACATAGAAAATAAGTCATAAAAGATTGGTAAAAAAGAAGATGGGCTCTAACTAAGCCTTGAAGAACCCCTACATTTAAAATATAGTTTAGAGAAAATATGACTACAAAGTGAGTGATAAAGAGAAGTAGAGACTAGTTTGTTTCATATAAACTAAGGAAAGAGAGTGGATGTTTTCCTTTATAACTAGTCAGTGTAAAGTTTTGTTTTTCCTCTATCCTCAGAAAGTCTACCATTTACTTGTGCAATAAACAAAGTATGAAGAGAGACTATACATGGATACGATATTACAGCCAAATCCAACTTGGTTACCACATCAACCAAATGTTCTGTTTAGTAACAAATGCAACTGACAGTCATTAATATTCTTCCATATTTCTCTCAAGCCAGCTAGTCATGTAGCAGCTGATCACAGAGATGTGCTACTTATGTCCATCTTCGTTATTTCAGGCTGTTACAACAAAGTTCCATAGATTTAGTTGCTTATAAACAGCAGAAATTTATTTCTCACAGTTTTGGATGCTGGAAAGTCCAAGATCAAGGGGCTGGCAGATTCAGTTCCTGGTTCATAGATGGTTGTCTTCTTGTTGTGTCCTCACAGGGTAGAAGGGGCAAGGAAGCTCTCTAGGGTGTCTTTTATCAGGGCACTAATCTCATTCATGAGGGATCTGCTCTCTTGACCTAATCATCTCCTAAAGCCCCACCTCCAAATACCATAACATTGGGGATTATGTTTCAACATATGAATTTTAGGGGAACACAAACATTCAATCTATAAGAATGTCTTAGCTAAATGTCTTACACTACATCAGAGTATTTCTCACATCATTGCTCCTAACACACAAATACATGTTAGACTAAAAAAAAGGTGGGGAAGAGCTATAGGACTCACTTACTGATACTGTCATGCACTCTATCAACTGAGAGTTAAGATCTTACATAACAACAGAATGCCTACTGTAAAAGCTGGGCGATACCAATATATGAAGCTAGGAACTGACTTAAAAGACACAATATGGTCCATGATGAAGAAGACTCTTCATCCTCTTGCTAGCACATTAAAACGAGCCCACCCATCAAGAGGTGAAGCTAGAGTTGTCACCTCCTATAGTTGCAACAAATGATCGACACTTAAAATAGTTGTTTCTGATCCTTATGATTCTGAACTGCGGTAGTGTGGTATATGAGTTCCTAGGGATAGGAGACTTAAATCAGGGAACAAAACAATGTTTTTATAGTCTTTGAATCTGATATTGCTACCTGGTTCTGGAAGGTGGATCACACTGTCGACTGGAATGATTGACCCTAACTATCAAGAAGAAACTATTGAAATTATAGTTGCAATGATGTCAGAAGTAGAGTTGTGTTGAAGACACATTTGGGTTGTCTGCACAGCTTTTAGTGATTCATTCCTTTCTGATAATTACCAGCCTTTTGCACTCTTCTATTTCCAAGCATACAGTGGAAGCACCATATTCGTTCAATATAACCACTTTTATGACCACAGTTGAATGGATCAAACATAGGAACAAGATCAGCAGCATGGAGGCACTCAAGCTCTTCACAAGGGCAAGCCTGCATAGTAAATTCAGGATTTGATGCGTAATACCTGCCATAAACATAGATAAAATATTGAAAGTGACAATAAATAAAAGAGATTGTCGAGCTGAGAAATAAGCTAACCAGCTTCCTAAGCCAGTAAAAAAATCAAAATTTTGAAGAAGAAGGAGCAGAAGGATTATGCCCATCAAATATCAAGATCTCATATCAAGCAATAGTAATTAAGATGACGTGGTATTGGCGCAGTGCCAAAGGGACCAATGAAACAAAGCAAGAAGACCCACACAGAATCACCCATAAGGAAACTTAATATATGGCTCTGCTGAGTAATACTAAAATGATGAACTCTTCAGTAATTGGTTTTGAGCAATTGGTTGTTCATACTTTTTCTAAAAAATTGTCTCCTAAAAAACCAAATATAAACTCAATTTATCATAAATATATAAATAAAAGCAATGGTTTATATCTTTTAGGAGAAAATGTCAGAGAACATGTCATTAGCCTTAGGTAGGGTAGCATTGATACAGGTACAAAACACATAAACCATAAAAGTAAAGTTTAATAAAAATTGACTACATTAAAATGCAAAACTTCTGTTCATAGAAAGACACCATAAGGAGAGTTAAAAGACAAGCCATGGAAAAAGAATCTTTTTAAAATGTGAATAAACAATCAAGGGAGTATATTAAGAATTTAAATAAATAAATAGATGCGTTTTATTGAAAATAAGGAAAAGAAAACTAACTCGCCAGAGAAACAAGCCAATTCACAGAAAAAGAAACTGAATGCATTACCACGCAAAGGGCACAATCTACTCACTGCAAGACAAAATCCAATCTGTCAAGAGACAAAATGGTGGTAGAGAAAGGACTTTTATTAGGCAATGAGCTAGCTGAACAGAAGACAGTGGACTAGCATCCTAAAGAACCATCTTAAGGGGGAGTACAGAATATTGAAGCAGTTAAATAGGCCAGTGGGTTATAGGGGAAGAGGGTTAGGAGTGTTGACCATGTGGTGTTACAGACTGGGAGTCACCTTACCAGATCTTTCAGCTGTCATCGATGATGGATACCAGCATAGAATCTCCATCAGGGGGTCACTACATTCCTAGGGAACTTTAAAAATTATCACAGCTGTCTTATCACAGCTGGGAGGTATATACACAAGCAGGGCCCATAAATCTATAAAGCATGCATGTTCCCTAAAAGGGGGCTATTAATTACCTAGACCATGTGCAACCTGGAGCATATCCACCTGGGCTAGTTCCCCAGAGGTCATTTTCAGTTGCAATATGGCTTCTTTTCTACAATATGGCTTCCCTTATGTCAACCTCGTGTTGAGCTGGTATGAAATGGCTAATATTATGTGAAATGATGCTCAAACGTTCTACTATTCAGAGAAACGCAAATTAAGTAAGGTCTCATTTGACACCAACAATATGCACAATTTTAAGTCTGTTAATATCAAGAATCACTGAGACTATGAACAGGAACTTCCAATATGGCATCCTTGAGCAATGCTGAAGATGTGACTGTCCTACCACCTGTGGGAGGTGAGAAAAAGCATAAATATTTTGAGACAAGTTGCAGAACAGATCCACTGATAGAGATGCTAACTCAGTTTACACAGCCTTTGGAATACCAAATGATACTATGAAACAGATTTCATTTTAAAATACTTATTTACATTTTCAATTAAAACTCTCTCAGAGATAGAAAACTTCCTCAAAATTACCCAAAAGAAGAATTTGCCACAAGTTTTTCATTTACGTCAAAAGGAAGACACTCTGGTGTACTTGGAATCCAGCTTGCTGCAGATCGTAAAGGCAAAAAAGAGAAGCAAATTTTCCCAAACTAGGAGTAGTGATAGTCCTTGAAAGGACAATATTTTTAAATCTGGCTACTTTGAGGAATGTCTCTGCTCTTCAGTGTGAGATTGCACAGTGCACAAAGTTTTGGAAATGCATAATGTCAGGGTGATACTGAAAGGCTGGTCCAATTACTCAAGACCTTGATGACATCAGCAAGTTTGAATCTTCCTCTCTAACTAAACATTCTCTGTTTGGTTGTCCAATCGTCCTTCTTCTTCTCTTAGCAGTAGATGTTCTGAAAGGGTTGTACCTTAGCTTTCTTAACAATCATCTATTTCATGGCTTTGTGAAAATAATAAACAGAAACCTCCTTAAAATGGAGTCAGGAGACCAGAAGGAGGAGCTCTCATACCCTCCGATGATTGCAGAGCCCAACAGAAGAAAGACTTCCTCTTCTTGACTAGCAACAGCTCAGCCAATGTGAAACTGTCACAACTCAGCCAATGAAAAGCCACTACACTTGGAACTCCCAGTCTCCTTGAATGGACTCTTTGTTTACAACAGCCCTCCTAACTTCCTCTTCCCTTCTATGAAAGAGTTTCTCCTCCCCTTGTCACTCAGGACTTGCACGTGGCTCATCATGGCTATAGACCCTGAATTGCAACTCTTTGCTGATCCCAAATAAACCCATTTTTATTGGAGAAATAACTGGCTCTCTGTTTAAACTCAACAGCTCCAAATCTCACTTTTCTATGAGTGACCATAAAATCAAGAATTCTATACAGAATCCCACTTCTCACTTTCGAATCCACATTCCCAACTGTTAAGACATCTCTATTTGTAGTCTACCTCAAGACTGTCCAATTGAACTTCTAAGATGATGGAAATATTCTCTGTACTTGCCAGTAGCATACCCACTAGCCACACGTGGCTATTGAACCCCTAAAATGTGGCTAGAGTAACTGAGGGACAGAATTTATTTATTTTATTTTAATTTAATTAATGTTTAAATAACCACACGTGGCTAGTGGCAACTGTATTAAACAGCCTAGGCGCTCCTGAGAGCACAAAACCTGCCCTTATCATGTTTCAATTGCCAAGAATTAATATCTCCATTCTTTGGAACCTCTTCCCTTTCCAGCCTCAGTAGTACTTTTTTGTAGCTTTGCCAATTATCCCAGGGAAATGCTTACTTGCCATCTTTATTTTTAAATAGTATAAACTAATAATTGACAGATATGCTCTATAAAAATCAACAATTAATATTTAGTTTTTTAACAAAAGTATATATTTTAACAATTTAGTATTTACAGTGTCAAACATATTTTGCTTTACCTCAAGATGTGTGGCGATATTGCATTAATCTATCCCTTCTTTATAAGCACCTTAGCTTAGATGCAAACAAATTCTTAGAGTCCAATTCTCAAACAAAAATTCTAATCAACATTTCCAAAGGTAAAATGAAATCTACACTACACCTAAACTGAGCGCATAATTTCTTCATGTGTGCTTAATTTTCTCTGTAGGTAAATGAAAGAGTAGAAAATTGCAAAAATCAATTAGCTATTGTTTGTGAATGGATAATTATAGACTGGTTGCTTTGAACTTGTTCATGCAAGCGAAAATTAAAAGAAAACCATGTTGCACCATTTTAAAACAAAATGTCAGGATGAAAAGCTGACTGAGGAAAATTGGAGCACAATTGAATGGTTACTATTCATGAATACATATGAAGTACTATTGTTACTGTTAATTTGCATAATGAATAACTTGTCTTCAATTTTTTATTTTAAGTAGAAATTTCTTACAATTTAACAATATACAGAACATTAACAACATTAACATTCTTTACAAATTGTCACAAATAATGTTAACATTCTCACATTGCAGTGAGAATATATGAATAACATTCCCAAAATCACCTCTATACCATCATTTGAATCAAAGTCAGAAATAAGAATTTTGCTACATCAATACAATTATATGGTTAGCTATTTTTTTAAAAAATCTTTAATGGTGTTTTTTATAGCCAACTGATGTACTCAGCTCATATTCATTTCTTTGCCTTTTCCTTAGATTTCTTCAGATCTGCTTTGACATGGAGCCAAAAGCACACTTCCCTTCTGGCACAGTGCCCTGCCTTCAAATTAATAGATGTAAAAAGCACATCATGAAAAATGTAGTCCAATAGCAACGTATGGTTTTTAACAGGCTGTATACTCAGATCCAAACCCCAACATCCTAAACACACTCATCTCTCCCCCAAAATAAATAAAATAAACCTGTAAATAAAAAGACTATTTGCTGAACATACATACATTTTGTCTTTCCTTTCTCGCGATTGGAGCTACTTCAAAACAAAATAGGTCATCCAAAAAGTTAGTAAGGTCCTCTAAATAGAAAATTTGAAGTTAAATCAGGACAACTGCAATACCAGATATTGAAATGGGAACTGAGCAGATGCCAGAGAAATAAAGTGATTATTACTTCTTTATAATCTCAATGATCTATGAGTTTTCCCTAATTCTATCACTTAACAAGGAAGAGTTTATAAATGAATAATGGAAGCTTAATAGTATACTCTTATTTCCTACTAAAATTCTAAAATAAACTAAGAAATATAAAAATAAGGAGAAGCAACCATGCATACTAAAAACTAAGGCATGGAGCTACCAAAATATAATAACTTTTAAGGAACTGTATCAGATGCAGTGCAGATGGAAGCAAATACAGAAATACGCTCCCTAAAAGAGGAGGAAGGCCTTGGGAAAAACATCTTATATTCTGTAAATGGGTTCTCTGTGTGTTTTCTTATTAGAGCTATGTTATCTTCTTCAAATAAATTGGGACAGTTAATATGTAAATTCTTATATTGCCTGGAAAATTACTATGCTACCTACATTGCGTGTTATTTGAAAATTAATTAAATTATTTTCTAAAATTATCTGTACCTGGCACATTTTGGCTGGAATTCATTAACAGTTGTTTGGCATATATTTATTAGACTATCTAGATATTCTACTTTTAATTGATTTTTTTATAGACTATATTTTTTTGACAGCAGTTTAAGTTCACAGCAAAATTTAGATTAAGATACAGAGATTTCCCATGTGTCTCCTTCTCCCACGTATGTATAGCCTCTCCCATTGTCAACATTGTCCACCAGAGTGGTACATTTATTATAATTGAAGAACCTACATTAGCACATCATAATCATCCAAAGTACATAGTTTATCTTAGGATTCATTCTTGGTGTTGTACATTCTATGGGTTTGAATAAATGTATAATGATATGAATCCACCCTTATGATATCATACAGAGTTTTTTCACTGCCCTAAAAATCCTCTGTCTATTCATCCCTACCCCACCAACCCCTGATAACCTTTTCTAGAATGTCATATATTTGGAATTATACGGTATGTAGCCTTTTCAAATTGGTTTCTTTCACTTAGTAATATGAATTTAAGTTTTCCTCCATATCTTTTCATGACTTGATAGCTCATTTCTTTTTAACTCTGAATAGTAGTTCATTGTCTGGATGTACCAGAGTTCGTTTATCCATTCACCTACTGAAAAACACCTTGGTTACTTTTAAGTTTTGGTAATTATGAATAAAGCTGCAATAAACATCTCTGTGCAGGTTTTGTGTGGCCAGAACTTTTTAACCCCTTTGGATAAATGCCAAGGAACGTGATTGCAGAATCACATAGTAAGAGTATTTTAGTTTTGTAAGAAAACATCAAACTGTCTTCCAAAGCAGCTGTACCATTTTGCATTCCCACCAGTAAAGAATGAAGGTTCCTGTTACTCCACATCTTCCCCAGGATTTGGTGTTGTCAGTGTTCCAGATTTTGAAAATGCTAATAGGTATATAGTGTGTATCTCATTGTTGTTTTAATTTGTATTTTCCTCATGACATGTAATGTGAAGTATCTTTTCATATGCTTATCTGTCATTTGCATATCTTCTTTGTTGAGGTGTCTGTTCATATCTTTGGCCCATTTTTTTATTATTTGTCTTCTTATTGCTGAGTTTTAAGAGTTCTTTGTATATTTTAGATAATAGTCCTTTATCAGATGTGTCCTTGCAAATATTTTCTCCTACTCTGTGGCTTGTCTTCTCATTTTCTTGACATTGTCTTTTGAAGAGCAGTTTTAATTTTTATTATGTTCAGCTTGCCAATTTTTTTTCATAGATTATGCCTTTGATGTTGTGTCTAAAATGACATCACCATACCCAAGGTCATCTAGGTCTTCTCCTATGTTTTCTTCTAGGAGTTTTATAGTTTTGCCTCTTATGTTTAAGTCTGTGATTCCTTTTGAGTTAGGTTTTGTGAAAGATAAGCACCTAGATTCATTCTTTTGCATGAATATTTTCATCATTTGTTGAAAAGACTATCTTTTCTCCATTGCATTGCCTTTGCTCCTTTGACAAAGATCAATTGACTATATTTATATAGGTCTAATTATGGGTCCTCTCTTCTGTTCCACTGATCTATTTATGTATTCTTTCACCATTACCACATTATGTTGATGACTGTAGCTTTATAGTAAGTTTTGAAGTCCAGTAGTGTCAGTTCTCCAACTTTGTCCTCCTTCAAAATTGTTTTGGCTATTCTGGGTCTTTTGCCTCTTCTTATAAACTTTAGATCAGTTTGTCCATATCCACCAAGTAACTTGCTGTAATTTTGTTTGGGATTGTATTGAATCTATAGATTGATTTGAGAAGTGACATCTTGACAATATTGAGTCTTCCTACCCATGAACATGGAATATCTCTCCATTTATTTAATTATTCTTTGATTTCATTCATAAGAGTTTTGTAGTTTTCCTCATTAGATCCTATAAATATTTTGTTAGATTTATACCTAAATACTCCATTTTGGGGGGTGCTAATTTAAATGTTACTGTGTTTTTATTTTTAAATTCCACTTATTCATTGTTGGTATATAGGAAAGTGATTGACTTGTGTATATTAGTCATGTTCTGTCAACCTTGCAATAATCACTATTAGTTCCAGGAGTTTTTTGTTGTTGCTGTTGATTCTTTCAGATTTTCTAAATAGATGATGATGTCATCTGGGGAAAAAATAGTTTTATTTCTTCCTTCCCCATTTTTACGCTTATCTACTTTTCTTGTCTTACTACATTAGCTAGGACATCCAGCAGGATGTTGAAAAGAAGTGGTGAGAGGGAACATCCTTGCCTTGTACCTGATCTTAGTGGGAAAGTTTCAAGTTTCTTACCAGTCAGTATGATGTTAGCTGTAGGTTCATTGTAGATGTTCTTTATCAAGTTGAGGAAGTGCCCTTCTATTCCTAGTTTACTGAGAACTTTTATCATGAAGGAGTGTTGAATTTTTTGCCTGGAAAAATTATTTCATCAGGATTACAAAAAATGTTTTGCCATAGAATTGCCATATAGGGCAGAATCTATCCTGTTATAATTTTTAATTATGTGTGTATTTGTGCACACATGTGTTTTTATTTTTGATACATCTTGACAGAGTTTCTGCTATATTGTTTTTTATGAACTACATAGATTTGATTTCTACATTTGTATTTGTTTTCTAATTACTTAATAATTAGACTTATATGGAATATATTTGTGTTTATATTTAGCTTCACTCAAATCAAAACCTCCTTATAAGGGGTGGCTGTTGCCCAAGTCTAAATATGCAGTTACCTACGAGGCTGTCAATTAGTATAATTCCATTCCCCCTCTCCCAGCTTTTGTGCTATTTTTGGAATCCATATTACTTCTACAAGTGTTATAATTCTCGCAATTCATTGTTGTTGTATTATTCAAGATCATTTCACTTGCAAATGATGTAAACCCAAATTAAACTAAGTTGAGCAAAAACTAAAAGGGAGGAGGAAGATCTTGTCTTCTGTACAGAAATGATAAGAGTAGCCAGAGGGTAGAAATAGCTGGATCCAGAAACTCAAATGCTGTCAGAACATTCTCTTTTCAACTTTCATCTCTATTCTCTAAGTTTCCCCATGCAGCTGGGCTTATGACCACAGGAAATGTGGATATGTATCCTTACATATATATCCAGAGCTGAAAGAGAGCTTTTCCTTCTCCATATGTGACAATAAAATCTTGTAAAAAATACTAAATGCCTAAGTTAAAAATACAAATCCATTTGTGCGCCAACAATTTTAGCCAGATGGATATAAATGTTCTACTCACAATAGTCATGAGTCTATAGACATTGGAAAGGAAAAATTAAAATTATCTTTATTCACAGATAATTATCTTTATTCACAGATCCTATCTATAGAAAATCTGAAAAAATCTACAAAAAAGCTACTAAAACTAGTAGAGTTTTGTAAGTTTGCAGAATGCAAGGTCAATATACAAAAATCACCTGAATTTCTAGAAAGGGAAAATGTAAAACTTAAATCATACTATTTACAATAGAATCAAAAAGTATAAAATAATTACAGATATATTTGTCAAAAGATGCATAAGATCTGTACACTGAAAACTATAAACGTTGCAGAGAGATTTAAGAAGAATAAAATAAGTGGAGAGGTATATATACTCCATTCACGGATTCAGAAACTCAAATATTGTTAAGATGTCTATTCTTGTCCAAATTGAACTGTAGATTTAATGCAGTGACAGTTAAAATCCCAGATTGCTTTTGGTAGAAATAAATAGGCTCATTTTAAAATTAGTATGGAAGTTCGAAAGACCTAAAACAGCCAAAAACAAATTTGAAAAAAGGAAATAAAAAATGTAAAACATCATCACTACCTGACTTCAAGACTTATTTTAAACTTACTATAATTAAACAAGTGTAGAATTTGTATAAAAATGGATCCATAGGTAAATGATACTGAATACAGAGTCCAGAAATAGACCCATTCAAATTGTCTGATTTTTGACAGAAGTTCCAGGGGATTAAATGGAGAAAGGATAATGTTTTCAACAAATTGTATTGTAGTTATTGGATATTCATACACCACAAAAAATCATAATAATTATTTACTCTTACCTTTAACCATATACAAAAATTATTGCCAAAAGACCTAGATGTAGTTGTTAAGCCTATAAAACTTCTAGAAGAAAATGTGGGAGAAAATCCCAGTGACTTTGGATTTTGGCCAAGATTAATTAAATAGGGTACAAAAATCACAGCTTATAAGAGGAAAATAATTGATAAACTAGACTTCAAAATGAAAAAAAAATGCTCTTTAGAACAATGTTACAAATGAGAAAAGGCAATCCACAAATAGGGAGAAAATATTTTAAAACATAAATATGCCAAAGGACTTCTAGCCAAAATACATAAAAAACGCCTTACATAACTCAAGAATAATAAGATGAATCAATTTTTAAATTGATAGAAAATTTGAAAGACACTTTGAAAACTAAAATATATGGGTGGAGGGCCGGCCCCGTGGCTTAGCGGTTAAGGGCGCATGCTCCGCTGCTGGCGGCCCAGGTTCGGATCCCGGGCGCGCACCGATGCACCGCTTCTCCGGCCATGCTGAGGCCGCGTCTCACATACATCAGCTAGAAGAATGTGCAGCTATGACACACAACTATCTACTGGGGCTTTGGGGGGAAAATAAATAAATAAATAAAATCTTTAAAAAAATAAATAAATAATAAAATAAAATATATGAGTGGCAAGAACATGAAAATATCCTTAACATCATCACTTATAGAGAAATTCAAACTAAAATGACAATGAGATAGCACTACATATCTACTGGAATGACAAAATTTAAAAGAATGTTTTTTTCTACAGTTGAAAATAAATCAACAAACTAAAGAAGAAAAATGACGCATAAACCAATGGAAGGCATAATAGCTGAAAATGTGCAAGATTTTGGCAAATACTCATCTTCAAGTGAGTGATGACGAGAGAATTGCAATGGCACTGAAAATGCCTGTGCAAAGCCATAAGGAAGAAGAGAAGTGAGACCAGTGTGGCTGCAGTGCAGTTACAAAGGAGAAAATGGTAGAAAATAAAATCAGAGAGATAGATAAGAGGGCTGGGTCATCTAGGCCTTAAGAGCCATGGTAAGAATTTTGAATTTTATTCTGAGTTAGGTGAATAGCCGTTGGAAATTACTGAGTAGGAGAGTGATGTTATCTGGCAGAGAGGTAAGGGTCCATTTGTCCAAGAATGATCTCCTTCAGGCTGGCCTCCCAGAAGAGAGCTTGGTCTCTTAGAGAGCTCTGTGGAGACCAGCTACTGTCTAGTGATTAAAAAATTAATCTCAGTCAACTGGAAGACTTGCATCAAAAGGCCTTCCTCTTCTCTCCAACCATTAGTACTGAGGCAACAAATCATGCTACTGGCTCACCTCATCATATAGCTGCAACTGTGAGACTACATCAAGTGTTTTATCACTCCAGTGGCAGTGGTGTTCCTGTAACTGTGAGCTGGCAGATTAAGGCTAGAGCCAAGGATTTGAAATGCCATTTTAGTATTGAATTTCAGTCCCTAATCAAGCCATGGAGGAGCACTTCCATAATCATGCTTTTAAAAGCCAACATCATTCTCCCTACGTCTTATGTCCATCCACATTAGATTTCTACACACTTTCCTATAATGAAATTGGCAGCAAGGGACCCATACTCTTGCTGTTTCTGTTGCCTCAATGAATTTTTTCCAATAAGAGCTGCTTGCAATTCTCTTTGGTTTGCTGGACACTGGCTTAATTTAAAGAAAATATACTCTGGTTGCTACATTAAGAATAGACTGTATAGCTGCAAGTGCATAATTAGAGATATAAATGTGAAACCTGTTCCAAAAACCCAAGAGAGAGATGATGACGTAAGAGAATTTGTTAGATGCTAGGTTTATGTTTAAGGCAGAGCCAAGGATTTCCTGATTGATTGAATGTAAGGTATGAAAGAAAGAAAGAGAGCAATACTGACTCTAAGGTAGAGGCACCAATAATATTAGAGATTTTAGGAAAGGGTAGATCAGGAGTGAAGCACAGCCTCGCTGAATGAAGATATTCAACTGGACCAGTTCTTCCATTTGGTCACAGCCCTTGACAACGACTATATTTCATCAAATGCCAGTCTCTTCCATATGTTAAATGTGTTGAGAATGCTCACCATTTATCAGAATGCTAACAATAGTGAATATCATATAGACCCCCAATAATTAAAAAATCTGAGTTTATATGTGTACAGAGTTAATATTTCCAGAAAAGCCAATAACACTGAATAATGCACAAAGGAGTTTCCGTATCAAAAAAGAAAAAGCAGGGCCGACCCCATGGCTTAACGGTTAAGTGCGCGCGCTCCGCTGCTGGTGGCCCGGGTTCGGATCCCGGGTGCGCACCGATGCACCGCTTCTCCGGACATGCTGAGACCAGGTCCCACATACAGCAACTAGAAGGCTGTGCAACTATGACATACAACTATCTACTGGGGCTTTGGGGGGAAAAAAATAAAATAAATAAAAATTTTAAAAAAAAAAGAAGAAGCATATACTGCCTATAATATTCTTCTCTTTTCAATTTTTTCAATTATACTTCTAAGAGTTATTTATATTCAAGGTGCTACTTCCTTTCTTCTCATTTCCTTTGACATGTTTTGAAGATTGGTATCAATGCTTACCACTCGACTGATACTGCTTCTTGTGAAAGGGATCAACTTGCTAAAAAATCCAAAAAGCAAATTTGCATATGATTTTTTTTCTTCAACTCCCAAGAGAACCACTTCCTCCACCTTAAATTGCTCTCTATCCTTGACTTCTGTAAATGATTTCCTAATTTTGTTTAATCATTGCCGTTTTTTTTCCCTCCCCATCTACATACTCTGTTTCATAAAGTCATCCCTTTTTGCAGTGTTAATTTGAACCTCAAGTTTAATTACAACCAAATCTGTATTAGCATCTAGATATCTCCCCTGAATTTCAGAACCATACACCAAATTACTTGTCTACTGGATACCTTTCTTAGTGTGTTCCTCAAACAATTTGAACCCCAAAGTCCAAAATGGAAATCTTCATCTCCACCCCAACTTGTTACTACTCCTGAGTTCATTGTTTTGGTTTTTTTTTTGGTGAAGAAAACTAGCTCTGAGCTAACATCAATTGCCAATCATCCTCTTTCTCTTTGCTTGAGGAAAATTAGCCCTGAGCTAACATCTGTGCCAATCTTCCTCTATTTTGCATGTGAGTCACCACCACAGCATGGCTGACGAGTGGTACAAGTCCGTGCCTGGGAATCCGAAACTGTGAACCCAGGCCGCAAAAGTTGAGTGTGCCAGACTTAACCACCATGCCACAGGGCTGGCCCCTGAGTTCATATTTTGAACATCATAAATATTGATTTATTTACCAAGTTATATAATTTTTTTTTTTTTTTGTCATCTTCTTTCCTCATTGCTTACAACCATTTACTGGTTAATTCCTTCTATCTCTTGAATTCATACTTTAATTTTATCACTGTCATGATCTCTGGATTACAATTGCTTTAATGGATTTTAACTGTATCCAGCATAAAGATATGCCCATTGAATTTTTGTTGAATGAATGCATAACACAAAAAATTCTGTTTTACCTACTCTAATCTTAAATATTATTTGGCAGGTCAAGATAATAGATGAAGCTAGGACTAGAAGTTCCACAGGGTTTAGAGTCTAGCTTAATTTACATTATAAATGGCCGAAAGATACCTATCCTTAAGAAATAAGGTTTTAAAAGAGACTAAAGGGCTAATAAGCCTTTCTAGAGAGCGTTTAGAAATCAAGTTTCAGAGGCTCGGGTGTGTAGTTGAAGAAAGACGTTCGGAATAACTGAGAAACATGTGAGATATTGAGAAACAGAGAGATAGGGTAAAAGGATTTGAGGAATTTTGTTCTTTATTATAAATTTAACCCTATCATCCCATCTTTTGGCATGTTCTTAGAAACTATTGGAAAGATTTTAAATTGCTTGGTAATTATTTTCGTATGCCACCCTGTATGTCTTTGAAGGTTACACTGGATCAAGATGGAGTCATTACATAGCCCCAAGCTTTATTCAGTTTACAGATGAATGAATGGAAATTCTTCTGGATAATATCCATGACTCCAGTCTTGAAATTTTTGAAATCAATTTTGACAATGCAGTCAGAAGAGTATTTTTGTAGCACAACCCTAGACAAGGCAATCCTCTGGTTAAAACATTTTGGTGGTTTCAATTTTTAGAATAAAATCTTTACCACCCTTCATGATATCGTTATCTAGTCTTTACTTACATCTGCTTTTCTCTTGCTATGGCCCCCTACCTAGCATATCTTTTTCTTTCTCCTACAAATACATAGGGTTTTTTTGCACTTTTTTTTTTCAAGTGTTCTCTTTGGTTTCTGATAATTCATGTACTTTGTTCTTTCAACTTGGAATATCCTCATCCCACCACTTCTCCCTGCCAAACCTGGCTCCTACTTATCTTTCACAACTCAATTTAGATTAGACTTCTTCCATATCATTGACCAATCCCTTACATAGGCCTTGCTAAAGCTAGCTTAGAAGTCTCTTCTCTGTGTTCTGATATAGTAAGATGATCTTAACAGAGCAATGATCATGCCAGTCATTCCTTCTTTAAACTGGTAGTATCTTGAATATATTATATAATATTATACTTATTATATTATTACATTAATCACTATTATAATCTCAGAGCCTAGCCTAGTGCTATGGTCTGAATGTTTGTGTCTCCCCAAATTGATATGTTGGAATGCTAATGCCCAATGTGATAATATTAGGTTTTGGAGCCTTTGGGAGGTGCTTAGGTCATGAGGATGGAGACTTCATAAATGGGATTAGTGCCCTTATAAAAGAGACCCCACAGAGCTCCCTAGCCCCTTCTACGATGTAAGGACACAGCAATAAGTCAGCAGTCTGCAACCTGGAAAAGGGCGTTCATCAGAACTTGACCATGCTGACACCCTAATCTTGGAGTTCCATCTTCCAGCACTGGGTGAGAAATAAATTACCATTATTTATAAGCTACCCAGTCTGTGGTATTTTGTTATAGCAACTCAAATGGGCCAAGACACCCAGTAATCTCTTAATAAGTGTTTAATAAATATTTGTTTAATGAATACATGACGTCATTTGAAATTTACCGAATTTACTATATAAATACAAAAATAAAGTACTCATTGTATTTGAAATATATACATTTATTATCAATGATCAAGAAAGAAGTTGAGATGATTGCAACTATAAAATATAAGAAATAAGTATACATGAAAGAAAAGAGAAAAACAAAAAGTAATTCTTAAAATCAGTAACTTTGAAAAATTCCATATAATTACTATACTTTTTCCAACATACCTAGAATCATATGTCTTCATTTTATAGACATTTTATAGAAAAAGTTGACAATACTTTATGTAGTAAAAATGTAAAGGCAACAGCAAGTTCTAAGTGAATCTTCTTTATTGGAAAAGTTTGTTAGTATATTCTATGCGAGTCCATGGTTGATTCTCAACTCACTAAAGCTTGTATTTTATCTTATCTCCAACGATATGGTATCTGACTCAGTGTAAAGAGTGTGATCACTTATTTGATTGCAACCATCTGTTTCCTAAAAGTCATTTCTATCTCTCGGGATTTGGAATGATATCTACAGATTCCTAGGGTGTCCTCTTTCTTTTCCGTTGAGGAAAATTACTTTGTCTTGATTATCTATTTCTTTTTTATTCTCTCCTGGGTTTTGTCCTAAATCAACTCTGTTCATGCGGAGTTGAAAGGCAGCAATTACAGAGCTTGAGTCTGAGAATTACCAGTGACTGCATATCAGAGAAAATGAATATGTGTGTTCAGGGGCCACTTGGGACTTGTCATCTACTTTCAGCCATTCAAATTCCCATGCAGAAGCACCAGCATACAGAAAAGTCAGTGCATTTATTTTAACATGGTTTTCTCCAGATAAAATATGGAGATGCTAAGAAGAGGAAATCAGAGAATTTCCCTATAATGGGCAGATAGTGTACCCGTTACTATGCAAGGTAATTTACTGTATAATCTACTGAATCCTCACGATAATTCAATGAGGTAGGCATTCTTGTAGCTATTTTTAAAGTAGGAAAACTAGGATTGCAGACTTGCTCAAGGAGCCCCAGTTAGCTGGTGGCAGAGATAAATTCAAACCCATCTGAATAACTGCAAAACATATTCTTTCATAAGATGCTCTACCTCATATGGGTATATAAACAGTATTTAGCACAGTACTTTAAACTTGGTCTAAAGCTCTCTTTCAAGTTGGTGGTTTATAAGTTCTATGAATGTCAGAGTACATATAGGGAGAGTATTAGACATAGCACTATATCACAAGGTACATATAGTCTAGTTGGGAAGATCGTACATGAACCAGTGTAAAACATTTAATTAAATAAGATGTAATCAAAATTTGAAGACATAAATTTTTTTTTGCTTTCTTTCTTTTTTTTTCTTTTTCCAGTTTTTAAGGATGGAGGGTAAATCTCTTCCAGTTACTCCTTCTGGCTAGCACTGGAATTTATCTTAAGTGTTGAAATCAAACGGTATTTTCCTCCAACTTTGTTCATCCCTTTAAAATTGTTTGGCTCTCCTGTGTCATTAATATTTCTATAAATATTTTAAAATAAACCTGATAATTTCTAAAAGATTCCTAGTGGAATCATAGTTGAAATTCTCTAGAATTTATAGATCAATTTGTAATTAAATTACATCTTGAAAATATTAAGTCTTTCAATTCATAAATGCAATAAATCTCATCATTTATTTAGGTCTTCTTTTATATCTTTCAGCAATATTCAGTAGTTTTAGTGAAAAGGACTTGCATATTCTCTGTCCCTAAGTATTCCATGTTTTTTGGGCACTATTGTAAAATATGCCTTTTTAATTTCATGTTATACTTTTTTCTACCAGTACCCAAAACTATAATTGATTTTTCAGTATTATTTTAAAATCTGATCATTTTTGAATACTTCCAATTATGATTATTAGTACCAGAACATTATTTGAAAATTATTGACAAATAATACCATTTAGTTAACTAGCCCTTTACAACACAAAAAGCCATTTCATATTTATCAAATCATTTCATTCCTTCAACAAACTATGAGTCAGCCCTGGTCAGTTTAGAGCAGAAAAAATGTATAATAGTCAACATTTATTGAATATATAAATTATACTTTGTTGTTATATCTTAAATTTGTATCCTACAAGCTTATTAAATTCATTTAATAGTTCCAGTAGTTGTTTTATCAATTTCTTAGGATTTTCTATGTAGACAACCATGTCATCTAACTTTTTCTTGCAGTGACAAGGAAAAGCATTATGAGGTTGAATAGAAATGTGAGAATGTGTTTTGTTTTTCTATTCTGTTTTCTAATATAGTGAATTACATTAATGATGTGTGAATATTGAATTGACTTTGTATTGCTGGGCTAAATCTCACTTGCTCGTAGTGTATTATTGTTTTTACATATTGTTACCTTTGAGTTACTAATATTTTGCTATAGTTTTATCAATATTCATGAGGAATATTGATTGTTTTTCATTTTTGTTAATGTCTTTGTCAGGTTTTGGTTTTGGGGTTAAGCAGGCTCATGAAACTAATTGTAAAGTGCTCCCTGTTTCTGTGTTTTGTGAGTTTGTTGACTGCAGCTAAATTTTTAAAAAATATTTTGTAGAATGCAGCAGTGAAGCCATGTGGGTTTGGAGTTACTATTCTGAGAGAATTTTCATCACGAGTTCAATTTTTCTAACAAATGGAGGAGTATTCAAATTTTGTATTCCAATTTCATTAAATTGTAGTTTTCAAGAAATTTGCCCATTTCATGGAAGTTTACAAGTGTGTGGCCATAAAATTGTTAACAAAAATCACTTTTTATCCCTCAGGTGTCATTAGGATCTATAGTAATAGCATCCATTTTGTTCCTGATATGGAAGACAAATGTTCCCTTCCTTCTTGATCAATCTAACTAAGAATCGATCAATTTTGTTTATGTTTTCGAGAACCAGGTTTTTGCTAGTTTTATTTTTTCGTGCTTGCATGTTCTCTATTTTGCTGATTTCTGTTCTCATCTTTATTGTTTCCCTTCTTTCACTTATTTTATGTTGATTTTGGCCTTTGATTTCTAACTCATTGAAGTGGAACATATGTCATTAGTTTTAAACTTTATTATTTTCTACTTTAAGTAATTGAAATTATAAATTTCCCTCAATAAACTGTCTTAGTGGCATTCCACAAACTTTAATAGACTGTATTTCCAATATGGTACATTTTGAAGTTTTTTCTAATTTTCTTATGATTTCTTCTTTGTACCCATGGATTATGGAGAAGTATACAGTCATGTGTTGCTTAACAATGGGGATATGTTCTGCAAAATGGGTCATTAGGCAATTTCATCATTGTGTGAACATCATAGAATGTACTTACACAAACCTAGATGGTATTGCCTACTACACACCTAGGCTATATGGTACTAATCTTATGGGACCGCCATTGCATATGTAGTCTGTCATTGACCAAAATGTCATTCTGCTGTGCACGACTGTATTGTTTAATTTCCAAATATTTTTTATTTCCCTACATATCTCATTATTATTGATTTCTAATTTAATTCTGCTGTAGTCAGAAAATAAACTATGTATTATTTCAAAAGAATTTAAAGTATTTACTTTTTTTTTTTTTTGCTTGAGGAAGATTAGCCCTGAGCTAACATCCATGCCAATCTTCTATTTTATATGTGAGGTGCCGCCACAGCGTGGCTGACAAGTAGTGTATGTCTGCACCTGGGATCTGAACTTGCAAACCTGGGCTGCAGAAGTGGAATGCACCAAACTTAACCACTACGCCATGAGGCCAGCCTCTCAACATTTTTTTTAGGACTAACTTATGGTCCTTCTAGTGAATGTTCCATGTTACTTGAAAACAATATGTTTTGACATTTTCGTGTGTAATATTCTACAATATGAGTGAGAACAAGATTGATGATAGTTGTTCACACTTTCTATGTATCTCTTGATTTTCTGTGTAATTGTTCTATGACTGAGAGAGAAATTGAAATCTTCAACTCTATTTGCAGATTTGTCTATTTCTCCTATCTATCAGTTTTTGGTTCATGTACTTTGCAGCTCTGTAATTAGATGTACACATATTTAGAATTATTAACTCCTTGAGGAACTTAATTCTTTTTATTATGAAATGTCTTTCATTGCCAGTGGTAATATTACTTTTTTTGGGGGGTCTACTTGTTCTGATACTAATATAGTCACTCTAACTCTGTTGTGATATGGTATCTTTTTTCACATTTTACTATTAACAATTTTAAAATGATAAAACAAAAGTCTCATTTATTTACCCACATTTATTTTCTCTATTTGTCTTCATATTTTTCTATAGATTCAAGTTTATATTTAGTATCATTTTGTTTCAGCCTGTAAAATAGGCTTTAGCTACATGTATCAACAGATTGAGGTACATGTCTGCTACCAACCAATTTTGCTGGGAAACGTCTATTCAATCTTCATTTTCAGAAGAATTTTTTGCTAGACAGATTTTGATGTCCCCCTTCCACCCTTTCCCCTTTAAGCACATTAAATATGTTATTCAGTTTTCTTCTGGCTAGCATTTTTGCTGAGGACAGTTAGTCATTCTTTATTTTTCCCCATATGTAATAGCCTGCTTTTTGCATTTCCTCTTTATCTTTGCTTTTCTGCAATTTGATTATGATGATTTACTATAGTATGATTTTCTTTGTTTATCCACTATGGAGTTTGTTCAGCATCTAGGATATGTGTGTTTATAGATTTTATTAAATGTGAAAAATTTCCAAAGTTTTCAACTCTTTTTTTTCCTAAATCTGTTTCTAATGACTAATTTTTTCTGATTATGTGACATACCTTCCTGTCTAGTAAATTTGGATTCTTGCTGGACATTCTGAATCTTAGATTATTAAGTATATGAATGTTATTGCCTTTCTTTAAAGGGTATTGAGTTTTGCGCTCTTAGGAAGTCAGTTTAATTGCAGATTAGCGTGGTCATTTTAAGGCTTGTTTTTAAGCTTTACCTTAAGGCTTATGTAACCTTACTCCTCAGGCATTACCTTTCTTGGTCTCTCCTGATTTCTGCAAGTATCCATGAATATATCTCCAATTTGATTAATTGAAACTCTAACTGTGCGTGCTTCCCTAGTTTTTCAGTTTACAGCAACCTGGTAGTTATTTACCCAATTTTATACCTGATATTTACCCTCTGTATGTGCACATGAATATTCAAGGAAACACTCAATGGATATTTGAAGATCTTCCCTGCATATCTTCCTTCTCTCTGATACTCTACCTCTCAATTTCTGTATCTCCTAAGTCCCATAACTTCAATACCTATATCTTTAGCTCAATGAGATAGTCATGCTCTCTTGATTCTCCCACCCTCCGCAGTTTTAACAAATGCCTCCAGGCAGAAAGCCTGGGCCAGCTTAAGACTCACAACACGTTACTTTCCTTTCTCTCGGAGTTTTCAGTCCTGACCTGCCTATTGTCCGAAGTCGAAAACCATCAATACAAGTTACTCCATTATGGACAGAAGTGAAAGTCTCCAGAAATTATTTTTTAACTTGGTAGCCCATCAGAACATATCAAACTTATATTTCATGAACACGCAAATAAGGTTCTTGAATTATATTCACTATAAGAATCAGCATGTTTTCTAATATATAACCATCTTACAAAATGAGCCTCAGTTTTCTCTAAGTATCGCAAAAGGTATACAATAATATCAAATCATTTTGATGGACCATCCATCAAATGTAGCTTACCATGTCTGTTAACGACATCCTTCCAAGTCCATATACTATGAAATGCTTAGTCCAAATTGTTAAGGTACAGCATAAATGCCTCTAATTCTATAATGATAAATAAAATTCATATTTCTAGTGGTAAGGTATAGCATTTATTTTCATATGGAAGTGTATATGTGGAGAAAAATGTATTGATTCACAGAAATATTAAAAGTAGACTGTTTCTTCATCCACTATTCTCAAATTCTACATTTATTTAAATTACACATTTTGTAAGTGCTTTTTGTGTAATTGAGGTAGCCTGTCTCAGAAATTTTAATATGATTAATATAAATTAAAACACATGCATATCAAGCTGTTTCCTTTTGTCAGAATTGTTCAGAATTCAAAACTCTCATTATCTCAAATATTGAGAAAATCTGAAGATAGAGTTCCTTTCAATTTAAAAATGTTCTGTCTATAATGAGAAGAAGGTAGGGAAAAAGGCATAAGTTTTTTAATGTTCTGCAAAGAAATGTCTGAAATAACGCTACTCTTTTTCTCAGTTTCAAAGAATGAACCATATTGCCGTGTACCTCTTAACAAATAAATGTGTTTGGTTATACAAGATACATCTTTCTAAGAAAACAATTTGACTTTCTCTTAGTTCTTGCCATTAAGTCATGCTTTTGAGGTGCATAGATAAAATTGTTAACATCTCTTTCCTTATACCACGCTGTATAGAAACACATACAAGCACAGATGTGCTTTCCTTTATTTCTTAATGACTTCTTGGAACGCTGTATATCAAATTACATTTGTTTATCTAAGGGGAAAGAAAAGAATAATGCATCATTTTATTAGTTCATTTTTGCATCAGTCATGTCAGACATTAATGATTTATCTCATTCAGTAGTCTCTCTTTTATACTAAAATATTATATACCTCCAAGTATGCTTGTAATTAAATCTTGAAATGTTAAAGAAAGAGAAAATCTTGGTTAGTCAATGGCTCCAACATTTCAAATATTTCTTTTTTTAAATGAGCTAAATAATCTCAGCAGAATTTTAGTCAGTCACAAAGAAAATGCTTGGTAAAGCTGTCCATGGTATAGTAATTTTGAAGCAGCTGAAATCCCCCAATTTCTTGGCAATTTTCAAGAATACACTTGTTCAAAGGATTATTTTAGTAGAAACCATTGAATATATGCCTTTGAGTTTTATTTTAACTTGGTCTACTCATGACATTTTATCTCATCAACAGTGCAAACACATTCTCAAAATGTGGTTGCTGAATGCTCTTAAGAGCATAGTGATTACTAGCATGGAATTGAAATTCCTGAGATATATGAGAGCTTCAGTTTCTTTCAAAATCAAATTTTCAGTGCCACTACTGATGTGGAATGTGCTCTCCCAAATGAGAAGCATACATCTGGCATCAATAATAATCTTCAGAACTAAACATATAAATGAAAATAAATTTTATTCTAAATTTTATGCATATTTTTATCCTTTACCCCCATTATAAGTATCTATAGCCAAGCAGTAGTAATTCTCTATTTTTCCATATAGAAGGTTATGGGGTATGAGGATAACCTATGAATAGTAATGAGTTTGAAGCACAGAAATTTACAGCTCTGCAGAGTTATGGTAAGAATTCATATATTACGTCTGAAATGTAGAAATTAATCCACTCTTAGATAACGTAGTACATATAAAAATGGATACATATAAAGACCTAAGACAAATGTTAAGTTATATTAAGATTATTTGCTTCTGTTTCAAAAAGCCAGACAGACTCCCTACACAAGCTATATCTACTATGGTTCAGCCTACCTAGAAAGGTATCTCAGTGTGAGTATTTCAAAATAATGTTCACAAAATATCACGCATGGGGCCGGCCCCGTGGCTTAGTGGTTAAGTGCGCGCGCTCCGCTGCTGCTGGCCCGGGTTCAGATCCTGGGCGCACACTGATGCACCGCTTCTCCGGCCATGCTGAGGCCGTGTCCCACATACAGCAACTAGAACGATGTGCAACTATGACATACAACTATCTACTGGGGCTTTGGGGGGAAAAATAAATAAATAAAATTATCAAAATATATATATATATCATGCATGATTTACTGTGCTTATTAAAAGAATAGTTTGCATCTACCAGAGTAGCATTAAAAGCCCCAAGGCCTTAGAAAATTACTATATGTTATACCCTCAACCCCTTACCCACATACATGCCCCAGACACCCATCAAGATCTTTCCAATACATCTTTAAAGTATTAAAATTAGCCCAAAGACATCCTGAGAAGTGTGCATGTGTGTGTGATGGCATGTTTGTACATGCAAGGGAGAAAGGGGAAGGTGTAGTATGTGAGAAGAAGAGAAATCCTACCTGATTACTATAAAAACATTATTGAGGAGGAGTTAGGGAATTGTGGTTTCAACTCGGACATGTAAAGCATTTGAATTTTGTTGCTCTCATTCTTAAAGTAAGAAAAAGCTGAACAAATAAAAAAATCAATGAATTTTCTTGGACCTTTCAGATAACTGAATGCAGGGAAATCTGCCATCCCTGAATCTGGAGTGATAAGTGAATCAAGAGTCACAGCTGTGATCTGCTCCTTGGAGCAGAACAAGAACAATAAAGAGGTAGGAACAATTAAATAGTAATTTTGAAGATTACTAAAGGCTGAGTGGGAACTAGTGCAAAAGAGAATCTTCTTTTGGGGACCACACTCTTGGGGGTTCCCCAGGATTTTGTGGATTTTGCTTCAAGGAACCCTCCAGGTTCTTATAGTGAAGATCCAAAAATATAACTTTATGGTTCTTACAAGGGGAGGAGAAAATTAACCATTTGAAGTACCACAAAGCACTCCTCAAAACAGAGGCCTATTCTCCAAGGAAAAAGACTTTATCAGAGGCTTATTACACCTGGCAGAAGGTTATTTGCCTGACTCATGCTCCCTCTATCCTTCATGTCTAACCATAGGAAGCAAAGAGTGAAGTATGAAACACTTGTGAAGGTCATAGCATAGGCACAGAGTCCTGCTAAATACTGAGATCTAATCATAAGATCATAGGATGCTTTCCCTCCCTCATATGTTAACATCACAGCAACAAGGCTATAGTGTGATAACTATGGATTACAGCTAAAAGAGCTGCAAGGCAAAAAATCCATTTGATGAGGAGATCTTAAGGAAGTCTAAACATAATAAGGGAGAAAAAACAAGGGCATTAGAGGAAAATTGAAGCCTCTGACACCTACCACTAGAGAAAATATTAAACACAGTCCAATAGCCAAGGGCTCTAATGTAAAAAAGTAGAAAACATCCAAGAGAAGATGGGTAATGCTAAATGAAAGACATAAAATCAAAAAAAAAGACAAATTAAATGGAAATCCAAAATATTAATCAATGGTAACAGAAATGAATAATATCCTCTACTGACTCAACAATCGGCTTAAAAAAGACCAATGAAAGAATAATTGAGTTTGAAGATATGTAAATAGAAACTTCCCAAACTGAAAGTAAAAGAGAATAAAGAATGAAAACAAAAAAAACAGAGCAATGCATCCAAAGACAATGGAACAATTTCAAAAAGTGTTAATTTTATATTTAATTGAAATGCTAGCAGGGGAAGAAAGAGGATGGCACAGAAAACATATTTGAAATAAAAATATTTTTATATGAAATAAAAATTCAAAATTAATGACAGACACAAAAATCACAAATACAGGAAGCTCAGAGAATTCAAAGCAGGACAAATACCAAAAATGCTACATCTAGCCATATTGTATTCAAAATGCAGAAAACCAAAGACAAAGATAGAATAATAATAAAAGAAGACGGAGAAAAAAAATCTGTTACCTACATTAGGACAAGGGTAAGAATTAAGATGGACTTGTAGTCAGAAATCATGCAAACAAAAGACAGTAGAGTGATACATACGAAGTGTTGAAAGAAAAATTTGTCAATCTAAAATTCTATAGCCAGTGAAATTATCTTTCATAATTTCAAATGCAGGATACATAAATAATTTCAGAGACAAAACTGAGAAAATACATTGCTAGGAGCACTATCCTTCAGGAAATGTTGAAAGAAGTTCTTCATAAAAAAGGAAAATGATACAGGTAAGAAACTTAGGTATACATAAAGAAAATAAGAGCATTGGATAAGGAATAAATGAAAGTAAAATAAAGTTTTTATTTTATTAATATAAAAGATATATATATTATTATATTCTCAATTAATATAATAGACATTGTTTAAAGCAGTAATAGTAGCAATGCATTGGTAATTATAAAATGGATAAGTGAAAGGAATGGCATCAATGTCATAAGATACAGAAGTGAGATATCGGAAATACATTGATATAGGATACCACTGTACTACCCATGAAGTGTAATTTGAAAGTGGACTTAGATTAGTTTTATATCATTCTTTAAGAGAAACATCAATTTTTTTAAAGAATTGTGACTGATATCCTAAGAAAGAATATAAAATAAAACCACAGAAAACGCTCAATTAAAATAAGAAATGTTAGAAAAAAAGGAAGAAAATAAGAAAAAAGACAACAAATAGAGAAAGCAACAAATATGATGGATACTAGTCCAATTTTGTGAATAAACACTTTAATTGAAAATGATCTAAATATATCAATTAAAAGAAAGAGATTTTCAGAGTGGGTAAAAATACAAGACTCAACTATACTTTGTCTACTAAAACAAAAATAAAAACAAAACACTTTAAATATAAAGACAGGTTAAAAATTAGGCAAAAGACCCAGAATAGCGAAAACAGCATTGAAGAACAAAGTTGGAGGACTGATACTACTCAACTTCAAGACTTACAATAAAGCTACAGGCATTAATACAATGAGGTATTAGTGAAAGAATACACAAATAGCTCAGTGGAACAGAATAGAGAGCCCAGAAATAGATCTATATAAATAGGGTCAACTGATCTTTGCCAAAGGAAAGAAAGGAATACAATGGAGAAAAGATAGTCTTTTAACAAATGGTGCTGGGACAATTGGGCATCCATATTCAGAATAATGAATCTCAACACAGATGTTACACACTTCACAAAAATTGATGCAAAATGGATCATAGACCTAAATGTAAAATGAAAACTATAAAACTCCTGGAAGAAAACATACTAGAAAACTTAGATGACCTTGGGTGTGGTGATGACTTCTTAGATACAACACCAAAAGCACGATCCATGAAACAAAAAATGGATAAGCTGGATTTTTTTTAAATTAAAAACTTCTGAGGCTGGCCCCGTGGTGTAGTGGTTAGGTGCATGCACTCCGCTACTGGCAGCCCTGGTTCGGATCCCAGGCATGCACTGATGCACCGCTTGTCAGGCCATGCTGTGGCAGAGTGCCATATAAAGTGAAGGAAGATGGGCACAGATATTAGCCCAAGGCCAATTTTCCTTGGCAAAAAGAGGAGGATTGGCATGGATGTTAGCTCAGGGCTGATCTTCCTCACACACACAAAAAGACTTCTGCTATGCAAGACAATGTTAAGAGAATGAGAAGACAATTTATAGACTAGGAGAAATTATTTGCAAAAAACACATCTGAAAAAGGACTGTAATCCAAAATATACAAAGAACCCTTAAAACTCAACAATAAGAAAACAAGCCAGTCAATTTAAAAATGGGCCAAAGATCTGGACACCTTACCAAAGAAGGTATACAGATGGTATATAAGCATACGAAAAGATGTTCAGTATCAAATGTCATCAGAGAATTGCAAGTTAAACAATGAGATACAGCTATAAACCTATCAAAATGTCTAAACTCCCAAACACTGACACCACCAAATGCTGGCAATGATGTAAAGCAAGGGGAACTCTCGTTCCTTGCTGGTGGGAATGTGAAGTGGCACAGCCATTTTGTAAGAATAGTACAGCCAACTTCTTACTAAACATACTCTTACCATACAATCCAGCAGTTTAATCAAAAACTTACATCCACGCAAAGACCTGCACATGGATGTTTATGGCAGCTTTGTTCATAATTCTCAAAACTTAGACATAACCCAAATGTCCTTCAATAGGTGAATGGATAAACTGGTACATCCAGACAATGGCACGTTTTCAGCGCTAAAGAAGAAATCAGCCATCAAGCCATGAAAAGACTTCGAGGAGCCTCAAATGCTTCTTACTGAGCGGGAGAAGCCAATCTGAAAAGGCTGCATACTGTATGATTCCAACTGTATGACATTCTAAAATGGCAAAGCTATGAAGAGAGTAAAAAGATGAGTGGTTGCCAAGTGTTGGAGGCAGAGAGAGGAATAGGTAGAGCAGAGAGGAATTTTAGGCAGTGAAAATACTCTTTATGACACTGTATTAATGGATACAAGTCAACATCTGTTTGTCAAAACCCGTAGAACGTACAACACCAAGACTGAATCCTAATGTAAACGATGGACTCTGGGTCAAAATGATATGTCAATGTAGACTTATCAATTGTAACAAATGTACCCCTCTGGTGAGGGTTATTGATAGTGGGGGAGGCTGGGCATATTGGGGTAAGGGAATATATGGGAACTTTTTGGGCTTTCTGCTCAATTTTGCTGGATCTTAAAACCACTCCAAAAAATAAGTTTATTGAAAGAAAAAAAAAAAAGAATAAAAGAAAAAAAATGGGTTATACCAAGAGCTGATACCTTTGGCTTCTGAGATTTGTAGCCATAGGGGAGACTGTGTCCTATCCACTGCACATCTTTTCAGAGCCCTGAGTGATCTTTTCCTCCTCCACACTACTTGTTTTCCTTTCTCAAGCATTCTTGGGTCAGATATCCTTTTGAAGGTGTTGGAAGAACAATTAATGATCTAAAATTTCCTCTTTCTGCAGAAAGATATGTGAAGTTGAAATTTATCAAGTTTTAACTCTGTATGTAATTTCCCATGGAACTGTAGCAGTATAGAATAGCTAGCATAATTCTAGACTTCAGCTATATTTTGGACTATAAATAATTTTGAGATATTGCTCTGAAATTTAATGAAAAAAGCATACTATTTTTCACCATGACTGAGCATACTACATGTTAAAAATCTTTATGGATATGATTTGGATATTATCTATCTTTGACCTTATTTAAGGAGCTACCTAGATATTAGGAATTATTTTTTTAAAGCATTTAATCTTCAACTTTCTCACCTAAGATATTGGAATCAGTTAAAATTTCCTGATGAGATCTAATTAAAAATAAATAAAATAATATATGCAAAAGCAACAAGCACAAAACTAACATTCAATAGCATGTGTGTATTTTATTCTGAAGATGTATTTCAATACATTGTTTCAAATCTTAATATTTATGGTTTAAACAAGATTGGATCACCATTAGGCCAAGAACTCTTGGTTAAGTGTTCTTATTCATGTTATTTTTTGAGTCCTTATTCATGTTATTCTATTCATGTTATTTAGTCAACCAACAGCTTTCCCTACCCATCTTTTTCTTATTTTCTCTTCACCTCATTCTCCTGATTAATAAAAAATTGCTGAAAAAGCCAAGTGTGCTTTAAACCTACATAGATGTTATGAAGGAAAATGAAGCTGGTAAACTGATACAAAAGATAACTTTACATATCAAAAGCAGTCATTCTAAAAGTGACGCAAATGCAAAATTGATGTGGCTACAGCAGCTCAACCCTCTTCATGTTACCTAATTTGAGTAAGCCTGCAAATGCATTTTCCAATTTATATTACATGTCAATGATCAAGGACCAAAATATTCACCTCTAAGTCTATTTCATATGTTCAGCTTTCTAGATCTACCTTAAATTAATTATTAAGGAACACAGACTCCGCCAATGTTAATTACCTACAAGTTAAGTTAAAAAACTAATTAATGGCTCTATATAATAGATAAATTATATCAATGAAATTGCATACTTGAAAGGGTGTGCACATGCCTTTGATTATCCTAGTCAAGACACTTTTGCTATATTTTATAGATGTGTTAAAAAAATCACATAACAATTTCATTTTATACACTAGTCTTTTCAAATTGCATTCAATGCAAAAATAAAACCTTGAAAATTTGAAAATAGATACATTTTATAATTTTAATCATCATAAAGAATTTTGTGATTTTTAATAGGCAACTATCAGAATATACATATACATATACATATATATGCATATATGTATGTGTATGTCATATCAGAAGACCTTCCCTGTGGTTTGCTACTGGACTCGCAAGCTAAATTGCATATTAAAAATATCTATAAACTACAATATCTTTATATCAGATTCCTAATTTTTAAAATTTCTAAAAACTGCACAGTTACAGGTAATTATAAATAGAGAATTCTAATCTTATTTGTTAACTTTAACAGAATGTTTTTAAAATGGAATAATATAAACAGCTCATAGTTCCTCAAAATATAGAAAAGAAAAGCATTGTGATTGCTTTAGACCAGTCTCTAGACCCACATCATCCAATACAGTAGCCACATGTGGGTATAGAATGCTTGAGCTGTGTCTATTCCACAGTGAGATAAACCATAAGTATAAAATATGAACTAGATCTCAAAGACTTAGGAAAAAATACGTAAAATAGACATTTATTTTATATTGATTACATGTTGAAATAATGATATTTTGGATATATGATAAGTAAAGTTATAATATTAAAATTAATATTACCAGCTTTTTTATTTTTTAACATGACTATTAGAATATTGAAAAATACATATATGGATCTCATTATATTTCTTGTGGACAGCTGCTCTAGAAGAAAAAAGCACAAAACTCTTGATCAGCCATTCTTTTCTCAGTACTATAGTAATGACTCATCTGACAACGTATAATAAAATATGATATATTCACTCAAACAATTTTTTTTAGCTTAATGACATCATTTGACTGATTTTTTTTCAACAAACTGAATTTTTCTCTGAGTTTTGGCATTGAGTAGACACAAATCAGAAAGCACCATTGTGAACTTGTCAGAATTTTCATTCAAAAGAAGCATGCATAAATGTTGTCTGGAATAATAATTTTTGGAATTTTCAGCTTTGGTTGCACCAATAGATAACAATCATTAAATGTAAAAGACTGAAACATTTATCAAAATTAGTACAGCTGGTAATTTCCATTTCATTAAAATTTATATGTGTTTTCATTTGTAAGTTTTCTTAAACTGTCTGAAATCCATGAAACCTTTCAAAGTTTATAGATAGATATCATGAACTCAGTGAAATTTAAGGAGCATTTTGTGGATTTGTTCATTTTTCGATTTTGGAGAGAGGAGTCAAAACTTCATCAGTTTGCTAAAGGACTGAATGATACAAAAAGTTTAATTTCCTACTTTAAAACAAGCTTAATTTCTTTCCAGTACTGTGACATCTTTTTGGTTGAGATAAAGGCTATGCATACATTTCTTCAATTTATTCTTTGCTAATAATTTTTTTTGAATTTCTGAGTTTTAAGAAGTTAACTGGAAATATTGAGAGACAATACATCCTCAGGGTGGGGGAGAGAGAAGAACTGCTTTTTGAATCTGAAAGTGATAGCAATTTTATATGGTTTAAATCATAATTGACATATTCCGAATATCTACTATCTGTGGCGAAGAGTTAGTACTTCATTAAAAGTAGTTGTTATGTCTAAGTTGTCAAAATTTGGTTAAATTAATTTCACATGAGGGCAATCCTCAAATTTTATCCAAAGGAAACTTCCTTTTTGGTATTCTCAGACATCATTAACTTCACAGGCACGCAGGCTTATATAGAGCAAAACATCCTTTAGGCTCTATAAAAATAAAAACAAACAACTCTCCACCCTGCCACTGCAGGCTTTAGCATATGAAACAGTGATTTTCCTATCACAGGAGCCAGATTTGCTTTAGGGGGCACTAATTTCACAAATTTACCTCCAAACTTAGTATAGTCTGAATAGGAAAAGGCCCATAGTCTTAGAAAAACTGAACTACTTTTTGAAAATAAAAACTCATGGTTTTATTACCTCTTATGTCTATACCAGCATAACAGAACAGTCAATATTCGCCCCAATAATTTCAAAAATTTGAACCCCAAATATGTGTTTGTTAGTAGATAATTGGCTGAGTTTCTGAATTATTCCTGCAAGGTAACAGTAACTCACATCATAGTAGGCTTGGAGGCAAGCAGCCACTGGCTACACAAGTGGTGGGATATGCAGGGAGCCAGCTGAGTCCCATGCCACTAACAACGCAGAAGCGCACCAGCCTGGACTGGAGTGGAATCCTAAAGAGCCATGGCTAGAAGGTGCCCCTTAGAATATGTATCACATGTAGATAAGTGGAGTCCAGGGGGAGACCAGAGGTTGGGCTAGGAAATGTGGTGGGCACCAAGATACTCAAGCCAGTGGATATGCACCAAACCTTAGAGATATATTTGGTATTTCAAACATCTCTATAGCAAAGCCATAAACCCTGACCATAAACCATAAATTGACAATATTTCAGTGGCTCAGATAGTCAAAACTCTGTTCATAATGATACCAAGACATTGCGTGTCTTTTTCACTGCTATTCTCTTGAGAGTATAGAGTGGAGTTTCCAGAGGCTGCAAGAAGTATGATAAGCAAATGAAATACATCAAATGTGATAAATGAATTTAGGAGCAGATATAAAAGTCCATCAAGATAGTAAAGACATTTGCAACAATGTAAAATAGTGCCATTCTTCCCACAATTATTTTTGGATTCCAAAATACAATTATTTTAAACAAAAATACATTAACACATGATGGGTTTATTAGTGCTATCTTAAGTGAATTAATAAATACTTAAAATTTTTCTCAGTTTTAATTTGTAATGTGGTAAATATTCCAAGGTTCGGATTCTTATTGGTTGCTGAATTAAAGTTTTTTTGGTGATTCTCTCTCTTGAGTTACATGCTTTCAGAATGCCACTTCTCCTTTCTTCTCCAAAGAAAATCTGAGATATGAGGGTGTCCACTCTATTTTTATGGAAGCAGAGAAGATCTGCACTCGGATCCACACGGTGTCTTACAAATTTGCTTTCTGCTGCAGTTTCCATCTGACCTGTTATCTGGCAACTCTCTAGTGTGACAGATTCCACTGGGAATTTTGAGGGCTATATTGAGATACAGCATCCAAGCGCATGCCCTGGCCATTTTCTCATGCTTTCTGAACCCTCCTCTCGCTGATTAGGCCTCTGGGTGTCCACAGGACCTCATAGAACTTGTGTATTTTCTCACTAGGGTAAGCAGAAACTTCTCGGTCCTCTCACACCACAGGCAGGCCACGTGCACCCAGGAGTTTGCCTTCAGACTCTGCGATGGGGCCTCTTTCCACTCTCGTCTCTGCACCATCACTCCCACCCCACGTTGGATATTGTACTGGGCCAAAGTCTTGGGAAGCAGAGCACGGGAAACAATATTCTTCAACACTTATTTAGGTGTTTTTAAAGCAACACTTTGGTCAGTTTCAAGGAGTAGTAGAGGAAATAAAAACCTGGCCTATTAATCATTGTCCCACTTTGTTGTCTTCCTTCTACACTTGCCATCTCTTGGGTACAGAGGGGCAAGCTTTATTCCCCTTTCAGTTTTACTGAGACCACCCCCAACTCCCTCCTCTTCTTTCTTGATTCTACTTTCTCTGATAAGTTCTCATACTAATAAAAGATCCCAAAGCAGAACTCTTTTCAAAAATTATATATAGAGAGGGGCTGGCCTGGTGGCATAGCAGTTAAGTGCGCACGCTCCACTACGGCTGCCTGGGGTTCACATGTTTGGATCCCGGGCGCAGACCGACGCACTGCTTGTCAAGCCATGCTGTGGCAGCATCCCATATAAAGTAGAGGAAAATGGGCATGGATGTTAGCCCAGGGCCAGTCTTCCTCAGCAAAAAAAAAAAAAGAGGAGGATTGGCATTGGATGTTAGCTCAGGGCTAATCTTCCTCACAAAACAAAAATATATATACATAGAGAGAGAGAGCCAGCCTTGATGGTCTAGTGCTTAAAGTTCCACACTCTCTGGCTCGGCAGCCTGGGTTCATTTCCCGGTCGTGGAACCACACCACCCGTCTGTAAGTTGCCGTGCTGTGGCAGTGGCTCGAATAGAAGACCTAGAAGGACTTACAACTAGGATATACAAACATGCACTGGGGCTTTGGGGAGATGAAAAAAAAAAAGAGGAAGATTGGCAATAGATGTTAGCTCAGGGCAAATCCTTCCGTGTAAAAGAAAAAAAATTATATATTTATATACATATTAGTTTTATATAATCTGAGGCAATAGCTTCAAAAATCTATAGCAAACATTATACGAAATAACAAAATATTAGAAACATTTATAGTAAAATCACAAACAACAAACAAAACATGGATGCTCAGTATCATCTGTACTGTTCAATATTTGCCTGAAGTTCCTACATAACACTCTAAGATATAAAAATAAAAGAGGTATAAATATCAGAACGGACGAGACAGATATCTTTATGTCAATGTTATTATGGCTCATTTAGAAGAACCAAGAGAACTATCTGTCACATTGGTAGATTTGTTAAAACTTTCAGTAAAGTGTTCTTCTATAAAATAAATATAAGAAAATCAGTAACTTAACAATGCTTTAAAAAATAAATACAGTCGTGTGCCACATAAGGATGTTTCGGTCAACAACAGACTGCATATACAATGGTGGTCCTATAAGCTTAGTGCCATATAGCCTAGGTGTGTGCTACGCTATACTATCTAGGTTTGTGTAAGTACACTCTATGATGTTCGAACAACTAGGAAATTGCCTAATGACGTATTTCTCAGAACATATTCCTGTCATTAAGCAATGCATGACTATAAATTAAAATGAAGCTCACAACAGCAATTAAACATCAACAGTACAAGTGAGAACTTTCCTGCTCCCTCTTTTTTTCTCCCTTCACTCCTATTTCTCAGAAACTACAGTTAACAAGCTGGAGAGGAAAAACAAGTAAATAAAGAGGAAGCCAGAAGCCGAAGAGGAAATTTTCACTGGTCAAATAATCCCTTCCTGCAGTTCTTACCTGGGAATAGCAAATATACTTAAAAGTAATTTCAAAGCTTGCATTATATAATGGTGCCAGCTAATTTAGTTTTTTTGTTTTTGTTTTTTTTTCGTGAGGAAAGTCAGGCCTGAGCTAACATCCGTGCTAATCCTCTTCTTTTTGCTGAGGAAGACTGGCTCTGAGCTAACATCTATTGCCAATCCTCCTCCTTTGTCTCCCCAAAGCCCCAGTAGATAGTTGTATGTCATAGTTGCACATCCTTCTAGTTGCTGTATGTGGGATGCTGCCCCATTGTGGCCAGAGAAGCAGTGCGTCGGCGCACGCCCGGTACCAAACCTGGTTGCCAGCAGCAGAGCGCGAGCACCCAACCGCTAAGCCATGGGGCCGGCCCGGTAATTTAGTTTTTGAAATGAGATGATGTTTTAATATATAATGTGGAATCATGATAAGTGATTAGAAAAATCCCGGCATCACTTGAGTTTTCACCCAGGGCAATGGAAAAAAATTCTAACGAATATGTTTTTTAAGAGGCTTGAAGACAAAGTTGCTTTGTGATTTCATCTATGAGTAATGTTAGTTTAACTTAATTATTATATTAATTCATAAAAGTATATGTCTTTCAATATCTGACTTAATAAAGTCATAAAATAAATTATGTAGAACTTATTTTACATAAGTAAGACATCAAATTATGGATCTTTGCTTTGGCACATGTTTGGAAAATTCTGAAGCAATTTTTAAAATCTGTAAATTTCTGATATCAAAATATACATATGCATAGGGTACCAACTAGAAGTTCTAAGCCCTTTTGCAATGTAGTACAGGTTATTTTAAGTTATGGGAAAAAATAGTTGTAATAGGAAGCCATAAATTTTACATCTTTAAGACATATACACTGTTATTTATACCTGGAAAATCTTATCTTGTAACACTCAGCCCAATTGCCATGAACCCTGTCAAACCTTCTTCCTAAGCCTGAAATAGAATTAATTGCTTCCTCTTTTTGGGCTCTCCTTGCTCCTTTTAAATAATGCCTGCATTTGTGGGATATTGCAGTGGTTTCACTTGTCTCTTCTGTTAGATTAAGTTCCTTAAGAACAAAACTAATTTCCTCTTCATTTTTGTATTCTCTGTGCTTTGTGTATGCTAGATACCTATTAGAAGAGTGATACACAATAATTCTGTTGAAAGAAATATTAATATATAACTCAGAATTCTTATAGTTGTGGAAATTTTTTTTAGTATTGTGAATGCTTATGATGTTTGTCTAAATTACTTTTTGCTATTTATTACATGAATTAATATTATTATTACATGGCCTATGCTTACAAATCATCTAGAATGATTCTTTTGGCTTCTATCTTCAAAGAGTTAAATTTACATAAACTAGAAAACTATAATATTATTTATAATATACTATAAAATTATTAAGCATTTGAGTGACATTGCTACAACACATATGGTAATAAAAATATAATGTAATTTTACTTTCTGAAACTGAATAGTGAAAAGTTTAAAATATTTTCCTGTCTTGGTATGAAAAATGAGAAAAGATTTACTTTGAAAGAGTAAAAGAACTATAAATCTGTTATCGGTTGATAATACAGCCAATATTTAAAAAAAAAAAAAAAACAAGACAGTGTTTTAATAAATTCCAACTGAATTCTAAATTTATAAATAAAATATAAGTAGCTAGAAAAGAAATCACATTTCAAAGGGAAAGTAAAACATAGTATATGTAAGGCAGAAGCAAACTGAAAAACATGATGGAGTTCCCTGGAAGATATCCTATAATTTCACAGTATACCAGGAACTGATCTGCATCAGTCTGTCTGCTAATGAGCTTTATTGGCCCAATTTAGTATAATGTAAGAAATATAAATGGTGTGTTTGTTCACCCTATTTTCCTCTTACTAAAGATGTCTATGTTCTCTTCTTGGAAGTAAAATTAATCATTGTATCTACAACCTTACCTTCTGCTTCTTTTCTTCCTTCCTTCTTTCCTTCCTACTTTCCACTAATCTATTTTTTTCTTTTTCTTTTCTTTTTTCTTCTTTTTACTTCCTCTGCTTCTAAATGGAACCCTGTTTCTTGCCCCCTTTGGCCTCTATAATTCACAGTAGATATGCCCATCTCAAGCACAGGAATGAGTTTTGATTGATCTAAATCAATCACAATGGTTCTACTCTCCTCACCAATGATTGGATTAAACAATTCTATGAGACACAGTTTTGGTTAATAAGACATAGGGAAACTTCTGAAGGGCTTCTGGGAAATACGTCCTTGCTCTTAAGGGAAAGTCTCTTTTATAACCCTGCATGTTATAGGGGCTAAATGAGATATTGTGACACAGATGAACCAGCTTAAGATAATCTTACATAAAATAACAAAGCAGAAAGATTTTGAAAATCTAGGTCTCTAAGGCCATTATTGAACCAGGGTATCTCAGTCATTTTGGGCTGTTATAAGAGAATACCGTTGACTAGGTGACTGAAACAACAAACATTTATTTCTCACAGTTCTGGAGGCTAGAAATCTGATAAGAGTTTTCTTCCTGGTTTGCAGACAGCCATCTTCTTGTATCCTCACATGGCAGAGAAAGAAAGAGAGAGAGAGGAAGCAAACTCTCTCATATCTCTTCTAAGATGGACACTAATCCTATTGTGAAGGCTCTACTCTGCTGAGCTACTTGCCTCCCAAAGGCCCCATCTCCAAATACCATTACATTGGAGATTAGAGTTTCAACATACGAATCTTGGGTGCACACAAGCATTCAGTCTGTAACACACGGGTCCAACATGATCTGGAGCTCCCATAATCCTGCACTTCTTGTTTGAGACAATAGATTTCCATGTTGTTCAGACAAGTTTGAATCTGAATTTTTAATGTATAACTGAAAAAATCCTCTTGGCTGCAAAACAGTTCTATAGTAACATCAAACATGATAACACTTACGAAGGTTGATGCAATATTTCTCTGAATGTGTTGTGCTTTTTTTTGTATCCATCTTCACTGAGATTCCCTTGAAATGCACCATGCATTAAGAATGCTTTTTCTTTTCTTGGTAATTTTTGTATTTTCTTGGAAAACTTAACATTTCACATTTTTAATCTTTTCTTAAAGGTGAGTTATAGTATACATTCTATGCCAGAAAAGTATGGAGACCACACTCATACAACTCAGTGTCCAACAAAGCAAATGATAAGGTAAACACAACTCAGATCAAATAAGAGAAGATTGCCAGAACCCTGGAAACCTCCTCCATACCCCTACCCAATCACAACCCTGACTTCTAACAGCATAGATTAGCTTTGCTTGTTTTGGAACTTGTAATAAGTGGAATCATAAAGGATGTATTCTTTTTTTTTTTTTTCCGTGAGGAAGATCAGCCCTGAGCTAACATCCATGCTAATCCTCCTCTTTTTTTTTTTGCTGAGGAAGACCAGCTCTGAGCTAACATCTATTGCCAATCCCCCTCCTTTTTTATTTTTTTTTTCTTCCCCAAAGCCCCAGTAGATAGTTGTATGTCACAGCTGCACATCCTTCTAGTTGCTGTATGTGGGACACGGCCTCAGCATGGCCGGAGAAGCGGTGCGTGGGTGTGCGCCCGGGATCCGAACCCTGGGCCGCCAGTAGCGGAGTGCACGCACTTAACTGCTAAGCCATGGGGCTGGCCCAAGGATGTATTCTTTTTAACAGATCATTTATTTTATAAAGAGTATGTTTCTAAGATCTATGCATTTTTGTAAGTAGCTGCTGTATTACTCATTTTTTTTTTGCTCTATAGAATTCTCTTATACAAATGTACACCATTTATGTATCAATTTTAGCATTGACAGACATTATTAAAAAGTATCATTAAGAATGTGAAAATACAAGCCACAAACCAGCTGGAGGTATGTGCAATATATAAAACTGACTGAGATTTCATATTCAGATATGTAGAGAATTCCTAGAATTCAATAAGAAAAAGACAAATAACCAAGTAATAAAATGGGCAAGAGACATACAAATGCTGTACAATGGAAGATATTCCAATCTCCAATAAAGACCTAAAAATATTATGTCTATTAGTAGTAATCAGAAAATGCACATTACAGCATAATTAAATTCCACCATGCATCCCCCAGAATGGCAAAAAGAAAACAGAAAACAAGCAAATGGCAATACTAAGTGGAGCGACAGGAATTCTTAGACTCTCTGGCTGGGACTGGGAATTAATACAATATTTTGGAAAACATTTTCCTTGATCTTCTAAACTTGAGCATATGCATTCTCTGTGACCTGAAAATTTCACTCATAAATATACCCTCACCTGGAATAGGTGGCCATTTGTTTCAAGGGACATGTGCATGAATGTTTTTAACTTAGCCAATCTGATTAGTCAAAAAAAGTGGAACAAACTTTTTAAAAATCATTTGAATGTATGCTTTAAAGTCATTCAAACCTCTCTTCTACATCAGTTCAACTGTGTGAGTGGTGTAATAATTTACAAGACAGAGCACTAAGGGGTGGAGAAAAATAGGGAATAAGAGTCTAATGTTGAACTTAGACAGCTGAGCAAGAGAAATTCGCAGAAAGTCTATTCTGCTCAAAATCCATGGACACTAAAGCTAGCTATATCAATCATAGAATCCATTACTATGTCTCTTGAACCAACTCTCCCATTCCATGCAACAATTTTCCACACCTTCCCAACTATTCTCTAACCCAGTGCAGCAGCCATGGATGTGTACTTCTCAGATCTCCCTTCAGGAGAGATCCACTGGGAGCAACGAAGTTGGTTTACTCAGTCCAGCTGCCACAACTTTGGATCCATCCAGCATTCACATACAGGACGTATTTTCCCTGGGCTACTCCCAGCCAGTGGTTGTGCAGGGTGGAGGCAGGAGATCATTATTTCTCTCTGATGAAGGATTCCTCAAATGTGCTTTCTTTGCTCTGCAACTCCCCATCACACTGATTGAGAATTTCTCAGAACTGCACTTCAGTCTAAGACTCCTCCCACTCAATCATCCTTCCTTTCCTATCTCCTTTTTTTGTTTTTCTTTTATAATTTTATTTATTTATTTATTTTTCCCCCAAAGCCCCAGCAGATAGTTGTATGTCATAGTTGCACATCCCTCCAGCTGCTGCACGCGGGACGTGGCCCCAGCATGGCCAGAGAAGCGGCACGTCGGTGCACACCCGGGATCCGAACCCAGGCCGCCAGCAGCGGAGCGCACACACCTAACCGCCAAGCCATGGGGCCAGCCCATCCCTATCTCCTTTAATAGTTGTCAGACCTGCATTTGGTCTAAAACTCTCCCTGTTAACTCCTGTTCCTTCTGTCTTTTTGTCCTTCACTGAATTTTCCGCAAATAAATCTTTTGAACGTCCAATTCCATGTTGGTGTCTGCTTCCAAAAGGACTTGAACCGGTATACTTAGTCATCTACACTCTGTCTAAAAACTTTCAGAAATATTATATCATAGTCCTATCCCTCAGAATCAATAGAAATTCCTCAAGTTTTTTTCCCAGAGATTGTAAAAGCAAACTGATATCCTTATCAATTAATTCTTCCTTGCAGATTGCTAAAAAAATGTTGTCCTTCTGCTTTACATTAAAGATGACTGAAAATTATTTGCCATCCTTTTCAATGAGTGGTGGAATCTAATTTTTATGTCTTTGAAATTGAGCTGGAACCTCGGAGGTTAAATCACATGAAGCCTTGCAGATTTCAACCAAGTCTCATAGAACTCTCCTTCTGGGAGGCCTGAAGCACTATGTAAGAAGTTAGTTTACTCTGAGATCTGGGGGGCAATCACATACTGGCCCCCAGTCCATAATCCCAACAAAGCCCAGCCTTCCAGCCATTTCCACCAAGACACAAGACATAAGAATGAAGTAATCTTGGATCGTCCAGACCCACCCATCCACCAACAATCTCTCAATGCCACATGGAACAGAAGAATAGTCCAGCTGAGCTCTGCCTGAATTCCTGACCCTCAAAATCTTAAACTTAAGAAGATAGTATGAAATGATTGTTGCTTTAAGTTGTTAAGTTTCAGAATAGATAACCTGAACACTCTTCTGTCTATGGGCCATTCATCAACCTGTGTACTCTGTCCTTATCTCTCTTGTTTTATGACTGATATAGTGATATTGTTTGTCTCCTTTTCCTCTAATTATTCAAATTTACACTCTCTTTTTGAGTGTAATACCATTTGAGTGTGATACTATTTGAACATGCTTAAATCTTTAAAACACAGACCCTGTGGACTAGGTTTGTTGAACTAACATACTCCAAAACTTCAGTGGCTTAATAACACATATTTATATGTTGCTAATATAAGAGTCCTGGGTGGGTGTTAAGATTGTCAGGAGAGCTTCATTACATGATCATTCAGAGACTCATGCTCCTTTCTTCTTGTGTCTTCTCCATCATCGAGGGCATTGTCACAGTCTACATCTATCATATGGAAGAGGAAACAGACATAAAGGGACACAGAAGATTTTATATGCAAGGCATGAAAGTGGAACACCTCAAAAGTGCACAAATTCTACTGGCTAGAAAAGAGTCAAATGGTCACACCTACGTGCAAGGCATCCTAAAATACAGTCTATGTGTACAACTAATAATAGAAGAAAATGATTCTTGGAGAGGAATTTCTCCCTATATTCACCACCATATTAGGCAAATTATTTCATTAATATATCTCAAATGACTGTGGGCATTTTATAGCTCTTACATAATGGATTAGCAAATAATTTTATGAATCTCCATTGTGGAATAACCCCATGAGAGCAGTGTTCATAGATTCTCTTCCTCCTCCTTCTCCCCTCATTCTCTTTCATCCTCTAGGTATCTCTGGAACTTCTCATAGTTTGTAGGTCATTGTATGTAATTACTATACATTTAATAAAGGCATGATCTAATCAATTATGGTGATTTTTCAAAAATATTAAAAGTATTCATATTTCTTGACTCCATGTCATTTTAATATGTAAAATCAGTTGTCCAATGAATGTCCATTCATTGGAAAGTCTAACGATTTCCTACTAATAAGGGATACCACTCTTTATATATCACGTTATACCTTAATGGATCTATTTTGGGGCTCTGTATTCTGTCTACATGTCCACTCACTATCCTTATTACACTATTCTAATTAACCATAGTGTCATAATAATTCTTTATATGACAAAGGGGAAGTACCTCACCCCCAAATTATCCTTCTCCAAAACGATATTGGTAGTACTTGATCTTATTACTAAATTTTAGATCCAGCCTCTCTGGTAAACAAAAATCCTTTGAGCCAAATTGGCAGCATGAAGGGCTCTGCATACCCATTCTCCACAAGCAAATCTAAGTGCTAAACATTATTCTTTTTTAAAAAATAACCATTTAAAATCTCTGGAAATTGTCCTAAGGGCATATAACAATGAAGAAATATTTGTTCAAGAAAATCTATTAAATTTTGTTAAAAACAGCAAGAGTCTGTAGCACTTGAATAATGACCTGATCCCTCTCCTACTCATCTCCAATCCAGTAGGTATGGCCAAGAAAATGGGGTTCCTTCTCCTTTCATCTCCCAGACAAGGGATATGATGTCTCACTAGGAGGATCAGGCACCAGCATTTCTCATCTCTCTAAACTCCAAGTTGCAGAGGCTAAATTCTTGGTAAGTGTGGCCATGAGAGTGGGAGTTTCCTTCCTCACTTAGCTCCCAATCATCAGGCAGAGGTAGATTCCCAGGAATGGTAGGCTGAGAATATTGGGGCTCTGATTACCCTCATTCTTGCTTACTCATGTGGTGAAGGTTCCATTCCAGGAGAGGCAAGCAAAGAAGACTAGAGGCTACTGCCCCCATTCAGCACTGTACTCTAAGACAAGGGAGTTATTCTAAGAGAAGGGGGCTACTGTTCCCTCCTCTAGCTCAGCAGAAGGGCTCAGAGATTTTTCCCAGGGAGAAGGCAGTCCATAATAAAAGACAACTCTGAAGCTCTCCCCACAGAAACTGCCTTTATTTGAAAAAGAGTGTGGTGAAGTTCAAGCATAAAAGTACTCCCAAAACAATGGAGATTTTAGTGGTAAGCACTAAGAGCAACAGGCTAAACCTTAGTCCATATAGTTTACTAGAGAGAACCATGGTAAGAGACAGCTAAGATGAGACCTCCTGAGGTCAGTATAAATCTCAAAGACTTGCCTCAAAAACCACCTCTTCCAAGGAGCCTGGATTTAATAGGATCAGACTATGGAGCAATTTATGTCCCAAGGCGTCATCAAAAACAACAGAACAATCAGCTTGCAGTTAGTGAAGCTGAGTAGAATACCAACAGAGGAAGACAGATTAACAGAGACATCAGGGAAATCAACAGTCAAAGAGAGTCCGGCTAAAACCACTGTCATCCCAGGGTGACTGTGTGCATGCTCAAGGCTGCAACCTCTGAAGATCAACATTCTAGTCTTTGCAATGAAGGAGAAAGAGATTTCAATGAAATAGCCAGAATACTGATTCTTCTAAATTGCATGTAAAACATTATCCAGGATAGACCATATGTTAGGCCATAAATCAAGCTTCAATAAATTTTAAAAGTTTGAAACCATATAAAGTATGTTCTCATACAACAATCGAATGAAATTAGAAATAAATAACAGAAAGAGATTTGGGAAACACACATATATGTTGATATTAAACAACATACTCTTAATTAATGAATGATTCAAAGAAGAAATCACAAGTGAAATTAGAAAATATTATCAGATGAATAAAAATGAAGCCACAGCATACCAAACTTATGGGATGCAGCTAAACCAATGCATAGAGGGCAATTTAGATCTGTAGACACCTACATAAAGGAGAAGAAAGATCTCAAATCAATAGCCTAACCTTCTACCTTAAGACACAGCAAAAAAAAATAAAGATCAAACTATACTGAAAAGAAGAAGGGAGTAAATAAGGAAAATTAGAGAAAAAAAATAAATGAAATATAGAATAGAATACAATAGATAAAATCAATAAAACCAAAAGTTAGTTCTTTGAAAGATCAACAAAACTGACAAAACTTTAGCTAGTCTGACTAACGAAAAAAAAGAAAAGATTCAAATAACCAAAATCAGGAAAGAAAGAGGAGTTATTATTACTGAACTTACAGAAATATAAAGGATTCTAAGGAAATACTATGAACAATTGTATGCCAGAAAAAACAAAATAGATAACCTAGATATAAGGTGCAACTTTATAGAAACACACAAACTATCAAAACTGACCCAGGAAGATAACAGAAATCTGAATACAGCATTAACAAGTAAAGAGATTGAGTCAGTGACCTAAAAAAATTCCAACAAAGAAAAGCTCATAACCAAATGGCTTCACTGGTAAATTCTACCAAATATTTAAAGAATTAACATCAATCTTTCTCAAACTCTTCCAAAATATTGAAGAGGATGTAACTCTTCCTAACTCATGCTATGAGGACAGTATTACCCTGATACAAAAGCCAAACAAAGACAACACAGAAAAAAAAAAAAAAATGCAGACCAATATCCCTTATGAATATAAACTCTTAAAAGAAAACATAGGTGCAGATCTTCATGACCTTGGATAAAGCGATAGTATCTTTGCTATGCTACCAAAGGCAAGCAACAAAAGAAAAAGTAGACAAATTATCCTCAATTAAAAAAAAAGCTAAAAATTAATAACTTTTGTACTGAAAAAGACATCAAGAAGTGAAAAGCTAACCCACGGAATGGGAGAAAATGTTTACAAAGCATGTGTCTATTAGGGGACTTGAATCTAGACCTCGAATAGTTCCATGAACCTTACACAGACAGTACGTATTTTCCTACTATTGTTGCTTGACATCATTATCTTATTATCAGATTGTCCCTGCCCTGTTCTTTTTACTTTGAATAATTTGTCAGTCAGAGAAAAGATTTACTTGTGTAATTCTTTTCCAACAAGGATACCTCCACCTCTAAATACTTATGTTGCCACCCATGTGAATCATAAGTTGGCAAGGCATGAAATTCCTGGGTCATAATATTTTTTCCTCACAACTTTGTAGGAAAAGTTTCTCTTTTCTTCAAACAAGTAAAGAACGACTTTTTTGCCTCCCTGACTTCAGTTAACCTTCTCATGTGCATTTTATAGGCTTAGGTCACATATGAGGATGAATACTTTTTAAATAAATTTATTTAATAACAAAATTTCTGTGATTAAGTTGAATGATTCAAGCAATAATATATACTAACTAATATTTGTAACTCTATTTAAATGATAATGTGATTTAAACTTAGATATTCACAAAAATCTTATAAGGTACAAAATATAATCTTTATCACCAAGCACAACAGGAGGCATAGAAGGGACCTCTTGCCTTGGATCCCATAGTGAATATATAATGGGAAAAATAAGACTTAAAAGTAGGTTCTCTGACCTCAAGTTCTTTTCAGTATAAAATAGAGACTATATTTCCTCTAACAAGATAGAATAGCTTGAACATCTTGAATAAAACATTAAAGAAGGAGTTTTATTGGTTTCATCACAGAATTTTCATAGATGTGTTACCTACATGGCCATAAAACATCTCATGGTGCTTAGTACAGAGTGATAAAAAGTGTAAATACAAATGGATATATATACTGATAACCTCCCCGCCCAATGATGTTCACTCTTCCTAATTATAGACAGTTCTAAAACAAGTTTTACAATCCTGAGGTTATGCTCTATAGATGGTGTTCTGAATGTTCATGGTTAAATTCACTGTTATATTTGTCTTTATTGCTGTAGGATTTACAGCTTCCATTAAAATGACACAAGACATGCTTGTTTCAATGACAATTGTACTAAATCTGAAACAAAAAAGATTAGCATAATTCCTGCTGAAGGATGTGAAACCCTCTATTCTTTCCAAAAGGAAGTCTGATTTTGAATACTTGACATTAACTTAATATCATGTAAACTTATAAACATGAGTTAAATTTTCTCAGTAAAAGTAAGTGAAATGGAAAGTTGACTACCAAAGAAAATCAATACTGCGTGCAGGAAGTTAGATGAGGGTGGAAATAAACAAATTAAAATGGTAGAAATTTTTTAAAATCTGAATTAAAAAAGGTAAAAGTCACACCAAGAAGAACTCCTGCATGGAGAACACACATGACAATTTTAACATTGTCCAAAATATTATATGAGGCGTGGGTTCAGAAACATTGTCATTGGTATTTTTGTTGTAGAGTCCAAAGAGCAAAGAAATCTTGCTTCTAAACCATGATTTTTAAATGGTAATATAGATACTCGTTTTATGTATTCATTTTGCTATCATTTATTTACTGAGCGAGTACCCTACAGAGTGGAAGGGTATATGACAAGTAATAAGATTTGGTGTATTGTATATTTTAGTTGGAGAAAAGTATTTATAAACAACTTTGCTACAAAGCACACTATCATAACTGCTATACAAGATGTATGAAGTGCTCTGGGAATACAAAGAAGGGAGAGGTGACTCCTCGTTGGTGTGATCAAAGAAGGCCTCATAGAAAAGGTCACATTTGAGAGAGTCGAGAGAGATAATAGGATTTCAACACTCAGAGTTCTGAGGGTGGGGAAGGCCTCAAAAGGCTAAAGAATACTTTGAACGAAAGCTTTAAAGGAGAAATGTATCCAAGGAATCGTAAAGAGATCTGTTTGAGTGTACAGAAGAGGGCTTGAAGGGTTGTAATTAGAAACTTAATTAAAGTGTTATATCAAGGCTAGAGTTATAGAAGGCTTGGATGCCACATTGAGGACTTCTTTATAAATTTGGTAGCAAATTAGATAAACTAGTTTATCTAGAAATTCTTATAAAGTGTCAAATATTTAAAGAGTAAGATTTAGGAACTTCACAGGTTACATCACCATATATTAACAAAATTATGCCTCACAGTAGGGCCTTAAACATACTTTTTCTGAATGTATCACGGACTGAACATTCTAACAACAAAGACCTAATCAGGAATTAAAGGAGGATCTGACACTCTTTCAATGCTTGGAGCAGGAAAACACAATGGGTATCTAATCCGATATGACAACAAATTGTCATAAAACGTTTAGACATTTTCCAAACTATTTGATTTGCAACCACTACTCTTAACGATGAACAGTTTGCCATTAAGATGTTAGGTAATAAAAGTAGGAAACCATTGAAAGTAGCAAGATACTTTAAAATATTGTTTATCTAATCCTTTTAAAATTCTTCTCTTGTTTTTTAATTTCAAAATATATTGGCATAGGGGCCGGCCTGGTGGCGCAAGCAGTTAAGTGTGTGTACTCCGCTGCGGCGGCCCAGGGTCCCCCGGTTCGGGTCCCGGGTGCACACCGATGCACTGCTTGTCAAGCCATGCTGCGGCGGCATCCCATATAAAGTGGAGGAAGATGGGCATGGATGTTAGCCCAGGGCCAGTCTTCCTCAGCAAAAAGAGGAGTATTGGCCGATGTTAGCTCAGGGCCCATCTTCCTCACACACACACACAAAAAATGTATTGGCATAGTAGTGCATAGTAATCATTTAATATGCATGCTAAACTTTTACCTAATAGTAGTACACAATCAGAAAAGTTTGGAAATTATTGTAAAGTATAAGAATATCTGCAAACTGGATTTAAAGTTCACTGCAACCCTCTTTGTGTGAGTGAAATATTTGAATTTTTATATGTGAAAATTAAATTAGTTGAGACTAGAAAGTATAATCTGTAGATACTCTAAATTGGGGACGTATTATGCAACACCTTCCTATTTGTCAAATGTGAAAGAATGAGTGAGGCACTCCTGTCAGTATCTCAGTGTTGGATATGATCAGCCTTTTAATGTATATGATATGTGACCATCTGGTATTCAGACCAGGAAAGCGGGCCAATGTCAATCTGTAAATTAAAAATGCATTTAAATATTAGTAAATCTTAGTCTCTTTATTTTGTAGATTAAATACCAATAGGAGTTCTAATGCTGCTTCTACACCACAATCTTCTTGATCCCTACTTTTTAAATCACTACTCTATGATTATACTTTTAGCTTAATATTAAAATTCTATTCAAATGCAAACACATCAACAGAATAATCTCTTATTTCCAATTGTCTGCATAAAATAGTAATGCCTGATTGCACTAAACAAATCCACTCTTTCTGGTTGGCTGTTCTATATTTTCTCTTACCTGAGAATTTTACAAGCCTATTTTGCCTTTTAGTTTAAGCTATATTATCAGCCATCTTATCCTTTAAATATTGTGTAATTTGGGCATTATTTTGGTTTTGCCTACCTAGGTTTATGAAAAAATAGTGTGTTAGACTAGCTCTATTCTTTAATTCTCCGTGGGCCTCCTAAGTTTGACCACTTACTTACTTTGTTTCTCCCTCTCTAAATGTATTAATATCTTCTTAATCTTCTCCTTCTTCCTCTTCTTCTATTTTTAAACGACTGTCATAATGTCACAGCTAGATCCAAAATTTAAATGCATGTATGCACACACCCACATACATAGACATACTCCACAAAAACTAATGCATTAGTCAGGAAAAAGCAAAATTTATATAGTATGGTAACTTTAGGAAGAGAGAGGGCCATAAGGAGACACTGTATTGAAAAAGATTGACTGCATATGTCAGTCAATTTGAAAAGGAGTCAAAGAACTCAGAATTTAAGGCTGAGAAACTGGAAGGATATTAATTCTACCAACTAGTAGGGTGCAAAACCTGAGTCCATAAGGGAGACAGATCTGCCTCTTCATGAAACCCGTGGGCTCAGACTTTCCTAAGTAACTTATTTCTTTTTGTTGTTATTATTGGTTAGATGCAAGAAATTAATTTTGGTGTAGAAAGAGAGGTATGAGAAGATTAATTTATTACAATATTGATTGATTGATTTAATAGACTGATTTTTGAAGTCAACGAAAAGAGACATCAAAACCCAAGAGCTGAATCCATGGAGGTCTAAGCATCTAGGAACCAGCAGAGGTTTTTTGGACATAATAAGCACACAGATTGACTACGGTCCCATTCTCCTCACTGCTCTGCCACACACCCCGGAAGCCACAGTTCAGATGGGGCACCCTAAAGGCAGAGCAGGAACACCTGGGCCTGGTAACTGAGCTTCTCAATGAAGCTAGCAATGGCACAGAGGAGGTCAGGTACTTTGATGGGGAGGCAGAGGGGGGCACTTGATGACAAGGAAAAAGCACATGTGACATTTCTACAGGGACTCCCAGAAATAACTGGGAGAGACATTATATGAGAGTAAAAGGCACTATAATTTGAACATTAGTGTTGATTGCTCCCATAGAATCGTGAAGCTCAAGAACACTCGGGCACAAAGAGAAGCAGAGAAATCAGTAATCACAGGCAAATGTCTGAGGTTGGCTTTGTGGAAGCAGAATCGCCCACATTTAGGTTATGGCTCAAGCTATGGAAGTAGATGTGATTATTAATGGAGAGTGGAACAGAGAAACGTATGAGAAAGATTTTAAGAGATATCCTCCTTTATTCTGCTATTTAACTTACATTAATGTATTTTTCTATAACCACTGAGACACTAAACTTTTGGCTTTTGGTGAATAAGAGTTGAGAGAGAGGAAAAAAAATGAATCAAATAAAGTAGAATGTGTCCCTAAAGATAAAGACATTTAAAGCATAGAATGCAAATGAGAACTTTTAAGTATTATTCATAAGAGGCCATTACTTTAAAGATGTTTGCATTAAATTCTGCTCAATTTAAAGACAGAAATATATTTGCACTGCTAAGGTCAATTTAATTAAAACTGGAAAAAATTGCTCATGTTTGGGATTCTATATTTCATTTCAGTGGCACTGATCACCACTGCTTTAGAGAAATTTTTTAGTCTATTTTCAGAGGAATATTTTCTCAACTGTAGGATTGGTTGCTTTAAAAACGTATGAACTACATAATTTTGTACCTTTTGAAATCTCATTTTAGGCAAAGCATTTTTCTTTGTCTTATGATATTCAACAGAAAAGAATTTTATTTTAAATATATGTTATATGCTAGATCATACACTAGATGTATCTTTAAGTAATTTACACTATAGTTTCAAATATTTCCTTTTTTATATTGTCAGATTACTACTGATAAGGATAAGATAGAACTTTTCTTTATATTTGTGTGAGAAAAAAATGAAATAAAAGCAAGTAATTTCTGAAATGTTAATTTATAAGCGTTCAAGTCACTGAAATAGGCAGTATAAATTGAATTGTGCAAAATCAGCATGCATTAAGACTTTCTTGGCTTCATCAGGTTTATAATATAACTTTATCTTTTAACTTTCTTCCAATTTAAATTAGTCTAGAGAACATATTGAAAAGCTGAATATGTTACATAAGTAAACAACAGAGTGAAATTAGCATTCAAAGAATTTTTATAACTAAGGGGATAATACTACTAACCACTCAAATTTGAGAATTATTTAAAATGGTATGATAATTTTAATTTGATTGTTTTTATAATTGAAAGAAATTCTAAATAGCTCCTAAGTACTGAGTTTAATTAATTAAATTATGACTAAGTTTAACAAAACCTGAAAAAAATTTTTCTATATATCTATTTCTATGAAAGAATTGTGTTAAGATAACAACATTAAGTACTAAGGAACATTAGTAAAATGAAGAAAGTGCAGGTAATTGTTAAAAATGGGATAATACCCTCCTAGAAGATCATTTAGTTGCATACAATTACTATTTGAAGTCAGTAAAAACAAAAAGACTGAAGTGTGTCAACCAACATTCATTCTGTATCAACATGGGATCATAGGAAATCAAAATGGAAATTTAAAATAAAATTAGAAGACTCTGTACAAAAGCTCAAAAATTTAATAATGCTATTAGAAGAACTCAATGATCCTTATAACACTGACACCCTGGCAAAAGATTTTGAAATACTTGCAAAGTAGTAAGCAAGCACAAATTAAAGCAGAAAGCAACTATGTGTTGTTGGTTTGTTTTTTTTCCCCCCTGCTAATGAAGTAAATTGTTTTTATTAATGAAGCACAAACCAAAGATTCTCACCGAGGCGCCCGTTAGTTTCATTCATCCTTTCATAAACCTCTATTAAGAGAGCATTCCGCCTGACTCCGTAATTAGTAAGCAGGCCAGACACAAAAATAATAAAAGCATGTTTCTTCCTGCGAGAATTTACAATTTGGGTAGGCATAAAAAGATTTGAGCTGAAATTTGTAAGATGGTGAGGATAGAGAGCTCCTTTCCAGCAGAGGGATGAGAAGGGAAAGTGGGATATTGCGACCAAGGACGGTCTGTGGCGAATTACAGAGCAAATCAAACCACAATGTTTTAAAGATTCAAGAGACACTGTTCTTTATTCTGTGGTTATCTCCTCTTGAACGTTTCGTGCCTTTTAATATATTAACCTTCATATAATCTGAAATGCAATTTGACAGAAAGATGTTTGAAGTCACAGGCTAGTCACTATCCATAAACTGGGGGTAACACCCATACCTTAAATCTGACGTGGCTTCATGGAGATGGTGGCATAATAATAATAACAGCAGCAGCAGCAGCAAAAAAGATACAATTTAAACAAATGACACATACGACAACATGTAATATTTATATGTAAGCTCATTTAATCTTCTCTGTCATAGAACATTTAGAAATTGATATTATTATTCTCAGTTTAAACATGAGGACCTGAGGCCTCAAGAAAATTTTAAAAATTGCTTCTAAGTCTTACAGCTCATAAGTGGCAGGGAGAATATTTGAACCCAAATCTGCCTACGGTCAAAGGTTATATTGTTTACACCTAATTTCTCTGCTTCTCTTCACAACTCACTTGTTTTTCATTATTTCAAAACTCAATTTTTTTTATTTTAAAGAAATAGAATATATTTTCTTTTTTTGTGCATCCTTGTATTATAGCTCATTTACTTAAACTCTTATGAATTCTATTAAAGGGCATGCAAGGTTTTAAGAAAAAATGCTGTCATTATCGATGGCCAAGGGTAATATACAAACTGTTTTGTGTAGCTACCTTAAAAGATTTTTCCCCAAATTACCAAATCTGACAGGGATGTTTTGGCCACCATAAACAAAAGGCAGTGACAACGAAACAGAAAAGCGTAGAGAGACAAGTTGGATAGTCTAGGTCTTGAATTTATAGAGGGATCATAATAGAATAAAAAACTTCTGGCAATGCTTCCTCAAGTCAGCCAATTTGGAAATATGACAAGAACCATCTCTCTCATGACATTATAGTACTTTGCTTGTCAAACATTTAAAGAGCAAAAAAAGAGATATGTGTTTTGGCTCCAGTCCCAGGTTAGAATCGGTTTGCCCACTCATTACTAGAACTTCTATAGATCAGTCTGCTTATCCACTCATCGGCCGACATTGACAAGGGTTTGTTTTACTGAGAGGTTGTGATGGGTGGAGGTGGGGAAAGACTATATCTATTTGTTATTCCCTTTTTGCATTTCCAAAGTGAGAAATCTAGATTAGTCAATGGAAAGTATAACCTCTCTTTGATAATATGTTCATGAATCTATTTTCCCAAAATTATTTCATCATGACAAAAACTGATAGTAATTTTAATGTTTCAGGCTTAAAGGTATAGAATATGAGAGAGGACATGTAAGAAAAGAAGTTGAAATCCACGATTAATTCAATCGGCAAAGATGCAAAGATCGAGCATCAATGATAAATGACAAATATATCTTGTAATTTAACAATGGATAGCTATTAAGAAACCTGTCATATCTATTTCTTTTAGGGAGGGAATTCATATTCTCAATAAAATAATTCAGCATCTCTCCCTTAAATAACCACACTTCTTAATTTAAAACAACAAAATTCAGAACACAGGAAGTAATAACTTGTTTTGGATCGTAACCTGAAAATTCAGTTAAGGGTTTACTTCTTCCTTAGAAGCATCTCCATTATTTTATATGCTGTGTGCACGTGTTTGGGTTTAACCTACAGAGCTGAGGAGTCAGAATTTTAGAGCTGTAGTTTGAGAGAGGAGTATGAAGAGTTGATGGTATGCTTCATACATATTCATGCTGGCTTTCAAGAGCTAACTTGCAACCTGAGAGATCAGGAAGATTTGATAAATACACTTTAAAAGAGAGGCTGCAGGTTTAGAAAATGCAAATACTTTTTCCCTCTGCCAGGAAAGCTCCTCTCACTCCTTTCACCAGATCTTAGCTCAAAAACAGCTTCTTCAGAGCCACTCTCCCCGAGTCCCCTAACTCCTCTAGTCTGGGTTAATTTGCTTTGTTAGATGTTCCTTTCTTTCTGGCAATTTATCTCAGTTCACAGGATTATTTGAACAAAATTTATAAAGCCTCTGGGGGAAACGTTTTTGGGTTTTGCACCACTGCATCTCCCGTGAACAGAGACCAGTGCTGTACTTACAAAATAGGAGATGTTCATAAATATAAATTGAAACAATATTCAAATGAATAAATAATCCACAGCTAATGGTACAATCTCCACTGGAATCTAAATCATCATGAAAAACAAAGGCAAAATTCTAAGAGAAGATAGGAGAGTAAGGCTCCATTCCACAGTGCGAAACAAAACTTCATATTCCCTGACGTTAAACGATAAGAAGAAAATCTACCCTGGAGAGAAAAAAATGGTAGGTAGGTGACACACTGGAGAAGTGACGGCGACTTTCGTATTAATTTTGCTACTTTTGTATTTCTGAAGGGCATAACGGCTCAGCCTCACCTCACTGCAAGAAAGATAAAGAGAAGGAGAAAAGAATGAGAAAGAGAAAGAGAGGAGAGGAGGGAAGACAAGAGAGGGGAGAGAGAGTTGGAGGGGGTGGAGAATGCAGCAAGGATTGGCCCAGGTAGATGAGGACAGAAAATGCTTAGCTTATTCAGTGACTTGCTGGTCTTTCCTGACCTTGTCAACGGTTGCTCAGTGGCTTGATCCTCCAGCAACCAGAGTAGAAAAGACTTAAGGTTCATAATAACAGTATCTTCCTCAAGGCATTACTATGAAGATTAAAAGATTTACTAACGCTCAAGTTCCCAGCATAGTTCCTGGAATACAGTAAGCTCACAATAAATAAGGGCACATTAAGTACAGTTCATATTTAGCTTATTAAAGACTTGGGGTTTTTTTCACAAAAAATATTCGATATCGTTATATTGATGTTCTTGTTGTTTTTATTATTCCAATACAGTGAGAGTGTTTGTTTTTGAATGGGTAGAATTGTGTTCTTGATGTATTGCTCTAGAGTCATGAAATCATTGAGTAATAATATGCAAAATTTAAAAGAAAAATTATGAAACTCTGTCTAAACAAGCCAACCAGGCATAATTGGCTGAGAATAAAAATACAAAATAAGCAAAGGAAAGTACAAATTAAAAGAACAAACAAACAGATAATGTGTGTTATTTTATATGTACACTGATTATAGAAAATTCAGACAATATTGACCAAAAGAAAGAAATGATTTTTTTCTTTCAGATAATGAGCTTATATAATAAACATAAAATTTTCTAAACTAGAGTCTTTTCTGGGTGTTTTGTGTTCTATCTACCCACTATGTAGGTGCTGCAAAGAAGCTGATGATACAGTTTCTGAATTACGATATGACACACAATACAAAGCCTAAAATATACGTTTTCTTCTTTTCTTAGTTTCGAGAACCAGCTAACTAGAGATTGTTCAAATACATTGAAAATAGGGACAGCTTTTTGTATTGTGTGCAGGTTATTGTTCTCTGATAATAAGCACAGATAATATTTCGCTGAAATTAAATATAAGTAGTTAGAAATTATTGTTGTCATTTCTATTAGAATATCTACTATTGCCTTAATTTTTAAATCTTTTAACCATTCATTTAATTTAGACAGGCTCTAGTTGAAGGTAAAAAGCAAACTTAAAAATTTTTAAGTATCAATTAGATTCTAAATATCCATTAGTAAAACAAAATTTAAGTTTATAACTAAGAGGTAAGTAAATAAACTATTTAGAAAAAAATTTAAATTAAAACAGCTGGATAATTCATAAATTCCTTCTGAATTAAATCAATTCAACATGAAATTCAATGGGCAGATACAATGCTGTCTTCAAAATTAAATTATTCCAAAAACAGATTTTTTTTTCATAAAATTACTCGCATCTTCAAAAACTATTTCCACTAAAATTAGGTAAAAACCATGAAGACCGAATACACAATGGCCTAGGAGTTAGCTAATTAAGAACTTTGGGGTTTTTTAAAGGCCATTGCCTTGCACACTGAATGCCTGCATTGAAAAATTAGTGTGAGGTGTCTACGTGTCATGATAGTGTTGCTCAGAAGTGTGAGATGGCTGATAACATTTTCTTTTAAAAGTGGGTCTGGCATCATCCTTCAAGGCCCAAACCCAGGAATGTAAGCAGACATCTGTAAAGAAATAGGAGCCACAAGCTGGAAATGGTTCTTAATCCAACATCTTTTTTTCACGCCCTTTGAGGCAATGTGAATCAAAAGAGTTCATTAAAAAAGACAAATCTCAGCAAGCATTCTGATAATGGTTCATGCTGCAACCCTTTTATTTTACTAGTGGGAAATTGAAAAGAATTTGCCCAACTCACTCACTTGAGTTCCTTTTGTTGCTATATTCTAACTTCATTATTGCATTTTTCTTCTCTAGTTAAAAAAATCCTAGATCCTATCTTGCCATTCCAATTTTCAAGCCATGACATTTTGTATTTAAAATATTATTCAGGTATTGTTATAAAAACAATCCCAACTATTATTTAAACCTCAGAAATTTTTGGAAAAAAATACTATATCTGAGTCTACCATGATTAATTTATTACTGTAGAAAAATGTATCAGGCTTTCATCTCCATAAAAATATTTGATGAAATATATCACCATCCAACTACAAAGAACTTCATAAGAATTTTGTTAAATATTAGTATTCTGAGTTTTATTAGATGGCAATTGACAAATATGTGTTTATGTAGTTGAAAGTTAAACCTTAAGAGATATATATATACATTTACAATAAAAACCTTAATTAGCTCTATGCAGTATTGAAAGCAATGTAGAAGTTTCACTACAGTTGTATAGCTTCCTGCTTATTCCTTAAAACAAATTTAATAAATGACAAGTAACAGCTGTTGTAGGTACTCTATTGACTCTTCCTTTATAGCCCTGTTTTTCTTCTTCTTTTGCATATAATGTAGATAGAATTGCAACCTACAGTGTTAGACATATATTACAACATCTCTGAACATGTTTTGCGCCAAGATGATGTGGTATTCTAAATGGTGCACCTAAAAGAAGGAAGTCATGGTCACCAAAATTCTATCTCCCTGAATACCTTTATCACCTGATAATTCAGCTGGTGAAAGACATCTAAATCCTTTAATGTGAGGTTGTTGTTTGGTTTGCTAATGGACTAACTGAAAAATGAGGCTAGCACTAAAGCTATTAGTGTCAGAATAGAGAATAATTAAGAGTTCAAGGAAATGCGAAAACATGGTAAGAAGCCAGGAAAGGGAGAATAAATTAATAGAGAAAGTCACACCCTCTCCGTAAGATGATAGACTGGGGTTTGCATCACACTTAAGGCCAATAAGCTATAGGGAACATTGGCGCTCCAATAGCACAAAACACAGGTCAGAGGAGCCTGCAAATAGAGAAATAAGGATGTCAGCATCCTTGACTTCACTTAGAAGTTAGATCCACACAAGAGACTTGGAGTAATCTCTCAATATGGAGAACTGATAACACAATAAGGAAAGCGTTATGAAGTTGGTCAGTAAATGGCACTATAATCGATTATACTTAAGGGTAGGGAAGTACAATTTCTGCTTTAGTTTATTATGGTAAAAAAATAAAGTAAACCAATCACTTCAGGGATAACTTTTGTTTATATTCCACCCTTTTCCTATATTTATTAATGTACATAAATGGGAACCTGGATGTATACAATTAGGTATTTTTTTCTGACTTTATAACAGGTTAATTTCTTTCCATGTCGATAAATACAATACATAAAAGGAAAATATTATTGCTATTCTCATGTTATGGACTGTGGGGGATCAGAATTGGCCACCTCAAAATATGTCTCTTTGCCTTGATTATTTTCTTTGAAGGACATTTGACCTTCCCCCAAACTGCCTAAAAGCATTAGACTAGGAAGGTCCTTGCTAAGCCCATTCTTATCAAAGTTCTGTTTAAGGGAAATCTCCATTTGTAAAGGTATGTCCCTCTCTGTACCAGGAAGAAGGAGGGATGACCTTATCTCTAGAAACTCTCATCACTGCGGAAAGCGAGGACTTACATGTGCATACTCTTCATTTCTGGCAATCTCCCATAGCTGACTCCCCCACCCCCAACATCCTCCTTTGTCTTTAGGTAAATCTATTTAAGAAGAGAACCTCTGCCATTTTGTCGAGAAACTCAGTTTCCCTGGTTTCTCCCATGTATACATGTTATAAAGCTTTGTTTGATTTTCTCCTGCTATTTGGTCTCATGTCAATTTAATTTGTAGCCCAGCCAGAAAGGACCCAGGGTGGGTAAAGAATAGTCTTCCTCCCCTTTAGGACAATAAAACTGTGGCTAGTTACAGATAGTAAGAGAGCTAAGATTCATAAAATCTTTTATTATTCCTTTTAATGCATTCCTTATGAGAAGTAAAAGTGGCAATCAAATGTCCAATAACATGTGCTGCCCAAGTGTTTTGACTTTTATTATCAAATTGCTCAAATATATACCATTATCATTCCCTTGACAATATTTTGTATATTCTCTCATTAATACAGACAATTATCAATATTTTTTATTTCTGCTAAAACATTTAAATTTTTAAGTTTTGATTACTTTTGAGTTGAAACATCTCCATATAATTATGAATCATTTACTTCCTTATTTTTTATTTGTGGTTTTATTAGTATGTGTAAGAGCTCTTTATGTATTCAAGACACCTTTCAATTTCTTTTTATTATACAGATTTTTAAATGCTTAATTTTTAACATGTATTTGAATGCGTATGTGGCAAAACTCTGCCAACTTTGAAGTTTTTCACTTTAGTGAAGTTTTATCTATGTATTCTTAACATTTTCTGCCTTCGAGTTCACACTTCAGAGTCCTTCCCCACCTTGCTTGTATTTCCCTCTAGAATGCTTATGGTTTCTCACTTTACATTTAAATATTTAGTCCATCCAGTATTTATTTGAGTAAGCAATGTAAGAGAAATTGAACTATTAAATTATTTAGTATATTTTCCAATTTCATAAAGCAATAATACAATCTAGCATTTTGATTTGAGATGCCCTTTTATTACAGATTAGAGGTATACATCTGGAAAATCTTTTCACGTTTTGTCTTTTTGAAATTTGTTTGACAACTATTTATTTTACTCTTTCTATTAATATGACTTAATAGCTGGGAGGGCAATTTTACATTAGAAAAATTTTCTAGGTTATTCTATCTTATTTATTTGTCCAAATAGATATGAGAACTATTTTGTGAAGAAAAGGAAAACCTTGCTGATTTCATCAAAATTTCATCAAATCTCAAGAGAGTTAAATAGTTTTCCATTTATTAAATTATTAAACACTTCAGAAAATTTGGTAATTATCTCTCTATAGATTCTGAACAATTCTTATTTTAGTATTCCTATGTATTTTATAATTTTGTTGAGATCATTTTGTCTTACTTTTGTAACTGATTGCTAGATTTAATGTTATATTAATATCTGGGGGCCTGCTTAATTTTTATTGTTGGAATCAACTGTTATTTCTCTATGGAAATCATTTTTAAAATTATTCTTTAATATTTAGAACAAATACCTGCATATATAGGGCAGAATGACATCAATATAAATATAGATGCATATTTAGGCTTGTCAACTATATATATATTTATAAATATATATATCAAGAATCTTATTAACTATTCAAATTCTATAATTAACATATAAAAGATAAATATTTTAATAGTTTTCACTTTTAATGTACTTAGCAATTTTGCTTAATTTTGGAAAAAAATCCTTAATTTAGCAAATCATCATGAGATGGATGAATTGAAGAGGAGCAATAATAAAGAATTCTTTGTTTTTGCAGTGGCCAGCACTTATAAGTGATACATTAGGTGTATTTGATTTTATCTATTGCATTCTGTTATTTTTGTTGTTGTTTTGCTTCTATCTTTTTGTAATTTTCCTGTGATATCAACTATAATTCTTAGTTCTCTTCTTCTCCTGTTTCTAGAGTGTGTTTACAGGGTGTTTTTCCTTCTACTAATAATTACACTTTTGATTTTCAGAGGTATTTATTATCTGAAGCTTTCTATATTTTAGAATCAAATGTAAGACATAGTTCATATCCTAGCTAATTATACAAATATCAAGTCTTTTTCGTCCATGTTGTTTTCATAGCACCTGTTACTTCTTTTTTAAATATGTTTTCTTCATAGTTTATTATTTCATATGATTTTACATCAAATAAAACTTCTTTGGAGAAAAATTTTACATTTGCCTTCTCTTTAAGGTAATATTCATAATCGTTATTTTACCTTATCTCTATTTTAAATGATTTTAGTACACATAGAATATCTTTTTATACCTTGGCTTTCTCATTACCTAAACTTGTTAAATTTTCATTTTCTCTTTCTTTTTTTCTTTTTTTTTTTTTTTTAGGAGATCAGCCCTGTGCTAACATCCGCCAATCCTCCTCTTTTTTTTTTTTTTGCTGAGGAAGACGGCCCTGGGCTAACATCTGTGCTCATCTTCCTCCACTTTATATGGGACGCCGCCACAGCATGGCTTGCCAAGCAGTGCGTCGGTGCGCGCCCGGGATCCGAACCAGCGAACCCCGGGCCGCTGCAGCGGAGCGTGCGCACTTAACAGCTTGCACCACCAGGCCGGCCCCTCTTTTTTGTTTTTATAAAGAAAAATTTTATACATTAGAAGAACTTTGTATAGCTTTTATACATTAAAGAAAGAGATTAAAACTCTTGATTTTTCATCTTTTTCTTTAAACTTCATTAATATGGCTCTACTGATTTTTAGAAATTGTTGCAGAGAAAATTGAAACTTTTACATTTATTTTTAGATTTACTCACTGTGTAACATTTCATTCACGTGTCATTCTTTCATTCACACTTTCCTTCTTGTATAGTATTTACTCCTTTTTAGCACAATCTTTAAAAGTCCCTGTGGAGAGGATCTTTTAGTGATAAACTCTTTCATGAAAGTCTTTATTTCTGAAAGAGAGCATCACATTCTAAGTTGAAGGCAATTTTCTCTCCTAATTCAAAGTTATCATTTCACTGTCTTCTGGCTGCCATTGTTATTGCTAAGAAGCAAGAAATTATCACACTAATTGCCCTTGCTTTGTAGGCAGTCTAGACCTTCTTTTTGGTGACTTTTAAAATCTTCTCTTTGATTTGAGTATCTTCTGAGTTTCATTATTATGTCTCTGGGTATAAATTTGTGCTTGTTATTCCTATTTGGCAATCATTGCACTTCCTGAAACTAAGGACCCATGTCTTTCCCCAATGCTGAACAGTATCAGCTCTTACATATTTTGCAAATTTCATCTCTTCCATTCTTTCTATCCTCTTCTTTCGGCTTTTGTATATCTTCTATATATATATAAATCTTTTGTATTTTATATCAAAACACTTATTGCTTTCAATCTTCCTCTCCTTCACATTTCCCAGCTCCCATTTTTGGGTTCCTTATCTTGGGTTTTCTTTTTTTCAGAAGTCTCATCCAGTTTACTCTCTCCCCAAGTGTGCCTTGTTATCAGCTTATCCCATCCATCGAGTGATATTTTTTTAAAAAAATCAATTCTTACATTTTTAATTTCTTAAAATTCTATTTGCTTTTCAATCAAATATGCCTCATTACATTGATAAATTTTTTTTGTAGTTTTTTTGTAGTCTATTTTAACAACATAAAAATCACCATTATATGTATGCTGTATAAATTTTCTTATCTGCAGTTGTACATTTTATTGGTTTTGTTAATGATTATTTTCTTTTTTCCCTCATATATTTAAAGATATTTGATTGTGAGTTTATGTTTCTTGCCACTTTATTTAGAAAATTTTTGAGGTCTGTTTATAAAATACATGTCCCAAAGAAGCTTTGCATTTTTCCCTAACAGCACTTACAACTTGGGAACAATTAAAATACATATTTCAGCTTGGAGTTTTTCTGGCCACATAGTTAATATGAATTGCCCTAAATCTAAGCAAGAGTAGGCTTTTGTTTAGAAGTTTTCAGGTAAATTTTTTTTCCCACTCTATTCAGAGCCAAGACCAAGATAATTGTAGATACTACAGTCATCCTTTGTAGCATACTTCTCTCTTTTTTCATATAGTCAGCCTGCTGTGAATGTGGACTCTCAGTGGTTCCAGCATTATTGAATGGATCTCCCATTTCACCTCCTGTTCCCTAATTCTTTAATCCATTGACATCTAGATTCTGTGTCAACAGGAATGAGCAAATATGCCACACGAAAGCAACAGATCCAAGACTTGCTTGGCGCAATGAAGTTGAAGTCTGTCACTTCTGAAGAATTCCCTTCCTTTCATATCAGCTCCGTCAGGTATTTAGGAAGATGTATTTTTATACCTCAACCACCATTTCTAGGTGTGCACTCAAAAAAGAAGTTTCTCTGATCATTACTCCACAGTACTTTAAAACTAAGAATCCCGAGCTGGCCCAGTGGCCTAGCGGTTGAGTTCTTGCTCTATACTTTGGCAGCCCGGGGTTCGCAGGTTCAGATCCTGGACTCGGACCTACTCACAGCTCATCAAGCCATGCTGAGAGAGCATCCCACATAGAAGAACTAGAAGGACCTACAACTAGGATATACAACTATGTACCAGGGCTTTGAGGAGAAAGAAGAAAGAAAAAAAAAGAGGGAATATTGACAACAGATGTTTGTTCAGAGCCAATATTCCAAAAATAAATAAATAAATAAAAGAAAAAAGAATCCAATTTAATTACTTGCATCCAAAAATATTCATATATTTCTCTTTTTATATTTTTCCTAATTATTTACTTCAAAATTTTCCAGGGTTTATCAAGATATGATTCTCTTTCATTAAATTACCATTCAACATGAATTAGTCAGGATAAAACTTAGATAGAAATAATAAAAAAACAAATAACAGTGATTTTAATAGGCTTAAAAAAGACAGAAGTTTATCTCTTTCATGTGCATAGGCATTTTAAGACAGGTATGGTGGCTTTAAAATCATCAGGGACCTAGGATTCTCTACACCAGATTTCTATCTCATAGTCCAAGACGGTTGTGCTAACTCTGTCAATCACATTGCCATTCAACCCAACAGAAAATGATAACATTGGGACACTGCCTTTGTTAAAAAGACTTGTCAGAAGTTACACACACCACCTCTACCTATGTGCCATTGACCAGAACATTGTCACATTGCAACATTTAGCTTCAAGGTAAGTTGGAAAATGCCACCTTCATAGTAGGCAGTCATGTGCCCAATTCACATCTAAAGATCCTATTAGTGAAGAAAAAGGCTAAATAAAACGAGGCAACAACCATCAGTCTCTGACACAATATATCCATGAGCACCCTTCATTGTCCATGGAACATACCCATTTGCACGCCCAAAGAGGCAATTCCAAAGTTGCTTCCAATTACTGCACAAACTCCAAGTCCAGTATACCTAGGGACGTTCATTTCTTTCCATTAAGCCAAGACATGGCTTTCAATGGCCTGAATATTTATAAACAGTGGAAAACCATTAGGGTAATAATAATAAAAATGTCTAAACTATAAAGTAGCAAGCTTCTGGTAAATAACAATTATCCAGCCTTCCTTGGTAACACCTCCTAGAATGATTTCCTTTGCTGGTAATAAAGTCCTTAAGCATTCCAGCTGGTAGCTTCTGATTTTACTTTCTGGGGAAAAAAATCCTTTTTCATTTGTAGTCCCTGTCTCTGTCCTTGGGAAATTGTTTCTGGTCATTACCTTCCGTAGCCCCATCCGAGAATGCCTTTCTTAGAGTGTCCAAAGTTTCTGTGACCCACTTCCAGATGGTACAGATTTGGGAGCCCCAGCGGTTGGTTTTAAAGGATGAGTCTTCCCAAATTTTTGTAGACCAGGCTCGTGATTTTTCTCACTTCAAGTCTTTTTTAGACGCGTTTTGACTTGTTTGCTTGGTTCTGTGTACAAGAAACCATAGCCAAATATTTTTGTCTAGACATAGTTTTTAAGCCTAAAAGTTGATCGTATACATACTGGTTCCTGTGCTCTTCTCATCCTCCCTCCTTCTTTTTTTTTGCTTTCAAAGAAGCTACATCACAAATTTCCAAAACATAAGGCTGCAGCCACAGAGCCACCAGTGAGAAGAAGGAAGGAGCAAAGAAGAATATTCTCTGCAATCTCTTCCCTTAAGTTTTCTAGCATTACACATATCACTTCTACTTCATTACATCAGATAGAACGTATTCATATGACTACATCTGCTTTTAACAGAGCCAGTAAAATGTTATCTTTATTTCTGGCAGTCATATGCCAAAAGAAAAGCTATTACACTATAAGTGAGGAGAAAAAATATTCAGAGAGCAGTATCTGCCACTGGATGACTTCTTTGTTTTTAGTTCAGTTAAGAGCTTGGGTTATGGAGCCAATGCCTGAGTTCAAATTCTAGATCTGCTACTTTTAGTAACCTCTGACAGGTTTGTTTCAAATGAGGATAACACTATTGCCTATATCCCAGGGTTGTCATATGAATAACATAAAATAAATTAATGTTAGCAGAGTGTCTGGCACTAAGGACAGAACTCCATAAATATTAGTTATAATTATACTCAAGTATGATACTTATAGTAATGATGACAATGATTATATGGTTCATCCCATATCCTTTAGATTTACCCTAAAATTTGCAGTGGAATAAAGCTGAAGAACACTTTTCCAGTCAGTTCTCTATATTTATATATTCAATAACCATTGTGCACCAGGCACTGTTCTAGGCACCAGCTTGAAGCAATGATAAAAACAAACAAAAGTCCTGCTCTAATGGAACATCCAATAGTCTTATCTCCATTGAGCCTCATTTCCTGCTGCATAACTCCCCAATCCTCCGGAAAGATATAGTAAATGTAAAACCATAATTTCCTAGCATACATTGCAATCAGGGTTTTTCCTGAAGGCATATGCCTGCCTTTCCTCAAGAGACTACACTCAGAATACACTACCGGTTTACCTGACTCTCCACTTAGTTATTTTATCGGCCTCTTATTATTTGCTTGGACTTAAAAATATTTCCACAAGTGAGGAACACGGGTTGGTGCTCACTCTGTGTATTTAAGCCTGATAATATATGGTGAGGGAGCTACTCAACAGCCTCCTGCCTGTTTCAGGTAGTCTTTGTCTCATGAAGCAGAGTCAAAGTACACTACCTGCTCAAGTCTTGGAAGATGATTCCCAATTCAGATCTGTCTGTCTCATAATTACTGTCAAATAGTCCAAGAATCTAGCTGTAAGTGTTCTGCCAGTCTTTACTTTCTGTATTTTGGAATTTTTGTCTGTCTTTCCTCATGTCTTCAGAAGAATTTTAATTAGAATTTTAGAGAGACTACATGTGGCACTGCTAAGCACACATCATTGGAATCAGAGATATCCATCATTTTCAGATGCAACTCTAAACATGTTAGAACCTTGACTGTTCATTTGAGTTGATTTTCTTCCTAAATTTTTGGCATTTTTTATTTTGCTTTTTAATATAGTGAAGAAGTTCTAACCAGACTTATCTATATAACATCCTTAACATCTAGATAATTTTAACATCTAGTTAAAATATTCTTTCCAAAATATGACTTTATATTATGGTTCCTTAATATAGTCAACACATTATATTTACATTATTGAATTTATAACTCAATTACAAAAAGTATACCCAACCTTCAAAACATATATTTTTTGGACTTTTTTTAACTGTCTCCAAGGATATTTTTTAAATGATAATACTGTTTATTGATGGTATGGTTTTATGTAATAAAAAAAATTATGCAATGTTTACTTGAGGTTTGTAACACAAAGTCTCATTCTAAAGGAAATCAGAACTAGAGTAAATTAAAGCAATAAAACACATGTACTCACTATATCTAGGGATCATTTGCCACACAGAACAGAAGATACAAAAACAAACAAACTTGCTTTAAAATCAGATTTTAAATAAAAAATATAATAATAACTTGTAAAGATCCTGATTTATCCACAGGATTGTGACTTATCTGATAAACATGAAAAACTTCTTTTATCCCGAGAAATAAAAGCAAAAGTAAAATGTTCATGGTGTGTGTGTGTGTGTGTTTTGAAGAGAATAGACACAAGGAATCTTGAAACACTACAATTGACGATTGAAGCTGAAATACAATGAATATTGGCCATTGGGAGATAGGAAGATTAATATTATAATAATAAGTGAGTTTTCTTTTAATCAAACAAGATGGAAACCCCTAATTGTCTGTTTGTATGTCTTTTAGATGCTAGGGAGAAAAAGATGCAAGAAGAGAACATAATCAAGAATTCTATTTTAGCTCAGTTATATCCATCATGTCTATTAAATATTCAAGAGGGCACGCCAAGTAAACAGTGGGATATAAGAATCTGGAATTCTGTAGTGAAATCAAGGGTGAAAATACAAATTTAGGAGTTATTGGCATGCATATAGTATTTACAACCAATGGAATAGTGGAATAGATCACCTTGGAAAAACTAAAGATAGAAAAGAATGTGAGTGGATTTTAGCTTAAACTTAGTTTGTTAAACACATTTATCTCTGATTTCTTCCAAAATCCCACTAAATAAAGGTAATGTAATTAAAACTGTGTCTCCCTACTAGAACAAATCTATTGGAAGATAAACGGCAATGAACAAGTGCAGTGTGGTCAATAACTTTTGGAAGATAGAAAGCACATCAAGAGTTAGGAGGCGGAGAAACTGAATACTAGTGCCTGGAGGGTGAGGCCAATAAGAACAATTTACTCCTCTAGAAAACTCTAGGATGACTGAAATATCAGAGGAACTATTTAATGCAAAAGGTACACGTGAGGCAGGGAACTGTGAACAGAAAGATTGGTGGCATACTTATACAGGAGAGCAATTAGAACCCCAGATTCCCCTCCTTATCCTGCTCTAAATTTAACCAGGAAACTATCCAGATCAGGGAGAGTTAACGAGTGGTTTGGATAGTACCTGCGCCACCTTGCACTTGTATTGAAAAACTAGAAACTACCTCTGCTAGACTTCCTCGCAGCTGAGGTTCAATCTAAAGGCCAAATCTGCCCTGCTTCTTCAACTCTGATAGCAAATCGAGGCCAGGAGGTGTAGGGATTCTCCAAGACTGTTAACAAGGCTCCATGGCCAGTCACCAGTTGTACGAGAGTCTAGAGGCAAGGGGTAGATCATACAGTTTTGCCATGTTTATAAAGCAGATGTGGTTGGCTCTAAAATCAACAGTGAGGTGGCTTCTTGATTCTTGATTCTTGACAAAGCAGTATATTCTTTGAGCTAAATATTTTTGGCTCTGGTTTCCTGATCATGGGAATGCTGGTAAGAGAGTTTATTCCTGGCACCAACAGAGCCAGGGATAATTTCCTGATTCCTGATCTTCTTAAGATTGACAGATATTGTGGGTCCTTTCACAGGCCAGTTCTGGAGTATTTTTCTGGACATAATTCCTGGAAAGTCCACCTGGAACTACTTCTCTAACTTTCCCAATGTATTTTTCTAAGCACACAATTTGCTGTGTTAAATCCCTTCAGCTAAAAATGGCCAGAGTAATTTCCCTTACAGATATATTAAGCAGAAAGATGCCATACTTGAAAGAGGAGGTTTAGAAAAAGTTTATGTTTAGGATGATGAGACTCCTATCCCTCTCCCCCATTTGCTCTATTTCTTTCGATGTATGATGGCAGCCCAAATGCATATGTATAGATACATTGCATATGCACATGTATACATACATGGTGTGCACACACACAGACACACACACGTATACACATGCACGTTTGTTTTCCGACAGATTACCTTACAGAGAAGCTCCCAGTTGATGGCCCATGCGTATAGGGCATCCAATTGGCCTTTAGTTACTTATCTTTAAGCATGAATGGACAAGCAAATATTACTAAATATTTGAGCAAGTCTTCTATATGTAAGACAGAGACTTAAAAAGAATAGATAAGAAAGAAATAAAGGATGGAAGGGTGAGAGAGGGAAAGAGGGAGGGAGGAAGGGAGGAAGGAAGGAAGGGAGGAAGGAAAGAAAGAAGGAAAGAAAGACACAATATATGATTCAGAAGAAAACTTTGAAAACTATAATTAAAAGATATAGGGAAGACCCAAGTGTCCAGACCCATCCCCTAGACAACCAATGTTTAGAGTTAGTTGTCAAAAGAAGCAGCCATCAAAGGATATCTGAAGGTGTGACCACTAACTGAGGAGGAACTTTAATAAAGCATGATGTTGTAAAATTTGGAACATAGATGGCTAGGTCTTCACAAAAACACATTTTCTTTTCCCCTTGGGCACAAAGTTAGAGCACATTTCCCAGCATCATTGCAGTTCACTGTGACTGTGCTGTAGACACACAGCAGAATGTGGCAGGGGAATTATCCCCTATGAAAAGCTTTTCGTGCAATTCTCCATGTTCTCTCTCCTCCATTATCTGGGCCTTTTCTCTGAGCACTAACATACAGAATGGGTCCCCAGATGACTGTGTGGGGCAGAGCCTCTTCCCTTCTCTCACCACAGTTGGGACTTCATGCAAACCAGAAAAAAACTTCTCTTGTATAAATTCTTTTAATTTTGTGGTTGATTGTTTTATGGCAGCTTAACCTGACTGATTCAGAAGCCAAGAAAGCAATCAATGAGATGCCCTGTCTACAGTAGGCTCCTGAGAAAGGGTGAAGCAAGTCTCAGTGGTTGAGTGTACTGGGGGAAGGGAAAATGTTATAACATTGATCTCTCCTCCTCACCCAACCCCATCCCCCTTGTGTATCGCTCTCCTTTATTAGGATTTACTTAAGAAAGTTCACAGACTGACAAGCACCTCAGGGTACCTTACTCTCTGCATTCACATGCTGTGTTCTGAAAGAGTGGTCTTATGACAGCAACAGATCCTCTCTTTGGGTGGTGGCTCCTAGAATATTAAAAGGCAAAAAAAGTGAAACAGCTAACTGCTTTCATTGTCCAATGACAGAATCATGATAAGATTGTTCCAGAAATCTTGCAAGGAAGAGATTGACTTCAGCATAAAGCACTGGCTTATAGGGACCAGATAATATAACAAAGAAAGCAGAACACTGTGGAAACATGTTTGTGTGTATATGTCTGTGCAGGCTTGCAACCACTCTCAAGAAATTCTTGTGCAACCCTCCCAGGACATAAAGTATTGAAGTCAACATAGGTTAAATGCATGTCATAACACAGAGGGACGTTCCAGGTAGTTTTCCCTGCTCCATCAATGCCCTCGCACTTATCTCAGCAACTTTGGCCCCAAAATTGAGGAAGGGACTTAAGGCGCAGAATTTTTGGTTTCAGTCTCCCTTGTTTCTCCTTTGGCTGATTCCCTAAATAAATAAATAAGAAAAATTTTCATGCAATTTGTCTTCTTCCTCTCATTATAAGCCTTAATTCCCAATTTTTCTGGCTACTAGTAACATTAGGTTTGTTGAGGACATCATCCTGATGAAAGAACAATGCAATGGGATGTAGAGTACCCTTCACCGGGGCTCCAGGGTCACTGCTCCCAGTGGGGCTACACAGACTCAGGACTTTACAAATAAGCACTGTTTGTGAATGTGCTTTTATTTTGCTTTGTTGCTTTATAACCTAACTCCTCATGTTGGAATGACCAAAAGGATACTGAGATGATATTACCTTAGGGGTCCACAGAGGTGCATAAATATTTCTTTCAGTACTTAAATAATGATACAAAAGACATAACATTGCCAAGACTTTCAACTCTCGCTCAGTATATGGCTGATCTTCTCTTGTGTACATCTGTTCTGAAAAGCTCCCAGGAAGACTCCATCTACCTCGTAAACAAACTTATGGCCGCCTAAATATCTTCAGTCTCAAAGAAAAAACTTAGAATTCTGTCATGTATATTATTTAGGTCCTGATCTCTTTATTGATAGGCACATTCTAGCCAAGAAATAGTTATAAGAATTCAAGCAATACCCAAAATCAACAACAAGAGAAAATTGAGGTTTTTTTTAGATTTACAGAATACTGCAGGCAATGAGTTCCCAATCTTTTCAGCATAATACAATCCGTTTACAAACCTACCGGAGGATGAAGGAATTCCTACCGTGGACTCTTGAGGCTGAATCAGTCAGCCAGTCTTTAATCTTTTTTTTTTTTTTCTATTTTTTTTTTTGTGTGTGTGAGGAGATCAGCCCTGTGCTAACATCCGCCAATCCTCCTCTTTTTTTGCCGAGGAAGACGGCCCTGGGCTAACATCCGTGCCCATCTTCCTCCACTTTATATGGGACGCCGCCACAGCATGGCTTGCCAAGCAGTGCGTCGGTGCGCGCCCGGGATCCGAACCAGCGAACCCCGGGCCGCCGCAGCGGAGCGCGCGCACTTAACCGCTTGCGCCACCGGGCCGGCCCCCCAGTCTTTAATCTTAATCATATGTCCTCAATTATCTGTCTATCTGAAATTTTTTAAATATATGCATTTTTTTCTTTATTTGTCCCAAAAATAGGATGTGCATTAGGAATTTTAACTCCGTAAGACGAAGACCACTAGAAACTCATCTCCTATGTAAATACTTCTCCAGATCCATGAGCTAGGGCTTAACCTCCTTTTGCATGCAGGTGATAATAGCTTAAACAATGGTAGATATTCCTACAGATGTTGTCCTTGCCACATCAGTAAATTGAAGGGTTCTATATGTTGATCAAACTAGATTACTGATACTCAACGGAGCATTTTTTCAAAATCCAAGTAACTAATTTTAAATTACTGTTGTTATCCTACACAAATGGAGACTCAATAGGGGATTTTTAGTAGTGCTGATGTTCTCAATGGAAATGTCCATAATAAACATTGAGGTACACAGTAAAAGAAACACTGAAGAATCCATAGGGAATGTACTGGAAAACCATTATGAAAAGCAAACAGCTTTTTGACCTTCATTCACAGAGGTTGCTTAAAGATAATGAAAATATTAGAAATCATTATATATGTACATAATATAATTCAAACATATAGAATGTAGCCCCAGATTTCCAAAAAGAAGCATTGGCTAATATCAAGATGTCTGTCCATTTTCCTGGCTGTGGGGTTGGCCAAGACAACCAGTTGGTTGCACCTGAAAAAGGTACTTTACCAAGACCTTATTGGAAGAGATAAAATGGTTGTAGTTCTGAATAATAATTCCATAATCTGGACATTTCATACAAAATGGAGAATTTCACCTCTGTAGCTAAGAATAAGGCTGGCTTATGCCCTATCTGCTGCCATAATAGTCTAGGCAAACCATAAAGACGGGATACAGTTTTGAAGCAGTTCCAAAGGACATTTGAATTCCTAAAGGTAGAATTATCCAGTTGCTCAATTACAATTTTATGAATATGTGCTTATGATTATCTTATAACTCTCTGAATGATATTGAAAACTTCAAATGCAAAAAGACCACTGAAGTAACCGTGGCAAAGAAATTATTGGGCTATATTGTCCTTGATATTTAGTTAGTACATACAAGTACTTACTTTGTTGGAATCATCATAAAGGAAATTTACAAAATATTAGCACTTGATCTAAAATCTTATTGTCTCCATTTTCCACATCTTCAGGAAAAGTAGAGCATACAAACAATACTGTTAACTTATATTGGCCAAGCTTTCAGAGAATCTTGAATTCCTTTGGCCAAGAATTTTGACCTTAGTTTTAATGGCCATTATATGTTAGTCATTTCCAGAATTCACACACTAAAACTCTATAAAATAATAATGGGAAGACCTATGGTCTTGCAATATCACCACTCATCACTAATTCTGCCTTGCCTCATGAAAATCTAGCTACATATTTTTTAAAGACTAAGTCAATATTCTAATTCTTATCATCTACAAGTGTAAAGTTCCTTTCTATAACACCTATCGAACAGCCTATTTATGACCTGAAAATTAAGTCTTCTGAAAGAGACATTACCGAAAATTTTCTTTGAAATGCTCTGGAAAGTCTGCTGACAACTCCTCCTGACAACCAAACAGTGCAGCGAAATTACAAAGTGGATCTCAGAATTGATTCGTTACAGTGAGAACTGGACCCATTGCCCGGAACTTCTGATTGTGATTTTTTTTTTTTGTTTGGTTATATTGTCATTCCTTATAGCTATTCCAGTTCCTCTTATTGGCTTTAGGTTTATTAACTGTTAGTGTACCTAACCATTGTGGTTTTTGTTTTTTTTATTAACATATAGTTCATATACCATAAAATTCACTCTTTTAAAGCATGCAATTTAGTAGTTTCAGTACACTTACAAATTTGTGTGACCATCCCATTATCTAATTCCAGAACAGTTTTATCACCCCAGAAAGAAATCCCATATCCATTAGCAATCACACTCCATACCTCTCTCCCCTTAGCCCTTGGAAATCAATAATCCATACTCTGTTTATATAGATGTGACTATCCTGGACATTTCATACAAATGGAATCATGCAATATGTGGCCTTTTGTGTCTGGTTTCTTTCACTTGCGTAATGTTTTCAAGGTTCATCCATATTGAAACATGTATCAGTACTTCATTCCCTTTTATGGCTGAATAATATTCCACTGTATGGACATATCACATTTTGTTTTTCCATTCATCACTTGATGAACATTTGAGCTGTTTCCACTTTTTGACTATTTTAAATAGTACTGCTATAAACATTTGTGCACAATTTTTTGTGTAGACATATGTTTTTAATTCTTTTGGTGTATACCTGGGAATGAAATTGCTGGTTCATATGGTAACTCTATGTTAAACTTTTGGGGGACTATCAAACCGCTATCTAAAGTGGCTGCACAATTTTACCTCCCCACTAGCAATGTATGAGTGTTCCAATTTCTCCACATCTTCTCCAACACTTGTTATTATCTGACTTTTTGTCTATAAGTATCCTAGTGAGTATGAAGTTGTCTCTCATTGTTGTTTTCATTTGCATTTCTCTAATGATTAATGACGTTGAGCATCTTTTCATATGCTTATTGGCCATTTTTAATCTTCTTTGAGGAAATGTCTATTCATATCATTTGCTCATTTCTTAAATAAAGCATTTTTCTTTTCATTGTTGAGTTATAGGAGTTCTTTATGTATCCTGGCTATTAGACCTTAGCAGATACATGATTTGCAAATATATTCTCCCATGATATGGGTATAGAAGCAGGGGAACTCATTAGGAGGCTATTGCAGTAAGCCAAGAGGGTGAAAATGGTAGTTCAGGTCAGGGTGGTACAGTGAGCTGGTGGTGACAATCTGGATATATTTTGGAGATAAAAACTAACCTATTTTCTGATGGATTGGATATAGGATTTGAAAGAAAAAGAGATGTTAAAGATGGTTTTAAGGTTTTTAACCTGAGCAATTGTTAGAATGAAGTTCTCATTAAACAATATGGAAAAATTGACATGAAGCAGGATTGGTGCAGTACAGGAGTGGAAAAATTATCTGGAGTTCACTATTGAACTTGTTATGTTAAAATGTGTTTTAGATATCCAAGTCCAGATACTGAGTTACATATATGAGTCTGCAGTTCAGGAAAAAAGTCTAGGCTGGGGATATAAATTTGGGAGTTGTTGTCATTATTTTTCCTTTGAGTTTATCTATCTATCTATCTATCTATCTATCTATCTATCTATCTATCTGTCTATCTATCATCAATTTATCAATCTATCTATCATCTATCTATCTCTCTATCTGCTATGGACTGAATGTTTGTATCCCCCCAGAATTCGTATGTTGAAACCTTAATCTCCAATGTGATGGCATTTGGAGATGGGGACTTTGAGAGGTAACTAGGTCATGAGAGTGGAGCCCTCATGATGGAATTAGTGCCCTCATAAGAAGAAACATGAGAGTATTTGCTTCCTCTCTCTCTTTCTCTGTCATATGAAGATTCAACAAGAAGATCTCTTTCTGCAAACCAGGAAGAGGGTTCTCACCAGGAACAAAATTGGCTGGCACATTGATCTTAGACTTCCCAGACTCCAGAAGTGTGAGAAATAAGTTTCTGTTGTTTAAGCCACCCAGTCGATGCTGTTTTTGTTATAGCAGCCCAAACTGACTAAGATACTGTCCATCTATCCATCATATATCTGTCTATGTATTTAAATATAGAGATCTATTTCTCCAACCAAAATCAACTCTTCTGAAAATTGATCCCAAAAGTCCATTGAAGCAAAGATACCATTTTTCCAGAAGTTATTTTCTAAGTCAGAGAAGAGTCAATACTATAGTTGAGAACTCCTGAATCTTCTTTATTTGATTAAATGTTAGCTTCATTTGCTAAGCACACAAATCTATGCATACATTCACACACTTACACATGCACACAGGCAATAGAATTGTGGGAGAGGGAGAGTAAGTAGAGACTGGAATGATTTGGCTTTACTGTCAACTAGAAAGTTTCCTATATACTCTGATCCTAATCCTAAAGAACATGATGATCATTATCTACCAAGCACAATAAAAGCAAAAAGTCGGTGATGATGACTTTGCACAAGGGGTATGAGGCAGTGTGGTACAAGCAGTATTAGTTAGCCAAGCCCAAAATATTGACCAATGTTTTCTAATATTTTCAAGATTATTCTCGTCAAAATTGTAAGATGCTTCATGTTGCTCAGACTGTCTTAGATACCATGACTAAAGTATTTTTAACACCACAAGTCTTATCAAAACTATAAATATACATATACAGTTCAGTGGTATTTGAGGAGAAGAGTTAACAGCAAGTCTAAATGCTTTTTCTGTGGCAAGAATGAACTCAGACTTACCTCTCCTAACACTGTTTCCCTGGAAACCTAATGGTTTAAGTTAAATGTGGCATATAAGCTCTGTTACTAAGCAATGATGTTTATTGTAAAAATGATCCATATTTGAGAAACTGCATTTGGGCTTGCAGGGCTGGGAGTGAGCTACTAAAACATACAGAAGCAGAGAGCTCAGATCTCTGTGTGCGGTGGACTCCTCTAAGCAAACTGGTCCTTGGGAGACCTGAAAGTTTTGCTCAAAGGATATTACGAGATACTGGTCCAATGCTGAGTGTGACTAACCAAATCCAGGGTGGTTTCCACCTCAGCACATATGGTCTCATCCCTTATAAAAGGACTGATGCTGTGTGGCCTAAACAATGTGTCCTTAAGAGCTACAAGGATTCTCCTTGAAGACAACATTCCTGAAGCTGTCAGGGGTGTTAAGACTCCTGTCCTACATCTTTGCACAAAACTAAAGTGAACATGGTGCCAGATTATGGCCCATGGTTGTGCGAATGAGAATGCCAATCCAAACCTGAAGCCATCTCTAATGTTATGTGGAGTAGGTGTGACGGTTATATATATATCTATGCTGTCATCATTTCCGAGAGTAAATGACACAGATGGCTTACATTTTTCACCAACACATCCAGTAAAAATTTAGCCATATCTTCACATTCTGGGCAATGATATTTCTAATTTAACTCATGGTTGCAAATGCTTATTTCTGCTAAGGATACATAATTTCTTTGGGACTAAATAAATACTATTATAAATGCTCTATCATTAAAAAATGGATTTTCACTTTATTTTTTACTTCATGTATTTTTATTTAATACATAACTGCATTTTAAAACACTTGTTTGAATTCCAGTATTTTTTTAATTCATAAAGTTTTATTAAAGATAATTTCCCTATTTATCACAATTCTAATTAGAGTATATTTTATAAACAAATTTCACGTTGTATTCTTTTAAAATATTTATACATTGCCTTTTAAGTATATAAAGGTTTTCTTTACTCATGTCTTTTCTTCTTTACTTATGCCCATGTTGAACCAAGGACTGTATACTCTGAGGGTTGATAACATTTCGCAGAACCAGCTGACTTACGCCATATATAAATATAGGCCCAATTTTTCAACAGAGGCCGGAAATCTTGCTTAAGATGTGAAGTCTCCAAGTTTTTGAACATTGGCAGCTCTGATGGAACCCACTGAATGTTCACTGGTGTCTTTGTCTTCTTCTCCATTAGTGGTGGTACTCTGTCTCTCCACCTTGCTAAGCTAGAACCGTGCTCATCCAACTCCTTTGCTCTTTACAAATAAGACATGTCATGCCGCTGGGTTCAAGCAAATGGTATGTGAGTAGAAGTGACTACCTTTCAGGCTTAACCTTAAAACATTTTGGGGGCTGGCCCGGCTGTGTAGCAGTTAAGTGTGCGCGCTGTGCTTCAGTGGCCCGAGGGTTCACAGATTTGGATCCTGGATGTGCACCAACGCACCGCTTGTCAAGCCGTGCTGTGGCGGCATCCCATATAACGTAGTGGAAGATGGGCATGAATGTTAGCCCAGAGCCAATCTTCTTTGGCAAAAAGAGGAGGCTTGGCATCGGATGTTGGCTCAGGGCTGATCTTCCTAACACAATAAAAAATATTTTTAAAGTTTTGTTCTTCCTCCGTTCCCTCTTCCCTGTGCTAGATCACAAATGTGGCAGTGTCCCAGCTTATAATATGTAAATGAGGGGAAGACAGAGCAAGGAAAATGAAGGAAGCTGTGTCTCTGAAAGCTAAACATCTTGCCAATTTGTACCACTGCTCTTGAAATAATAACGAGAAAGAAACATTTCGATCTCATTTAAGCCAGTTTATTTTGAGAACTGTATGTTACTGCAGCAAACAATTACCTGAACTAATACGGTAACTCATTCAATACACGTTATAACAAGTTTGTGAAAGAAAAAATTTAAAAAATACCTCCTGGCTTGTAAATTGATATGATAGGATAACATTTCCAATCTATTCCTTTCCTTCCACGGCAGCTTTTCCCTCCTCCTTGCTGGAATCATACCCAACTCCTTGTGCATCTCTGAAAATACACCAATCTGGGATTTTAAAAATGGTATTCTCCCTAGGTGAAATGGCCTTTTCTCACTTTCTGTCTACTGAAGTCTCCTTTATCATTTAAGACCCACCACCACCATCTACTATATTGTCAACCTTTCCCTTAAACTAATAATGTGATTACAATGATAAATAGTAAAATGATAAATTTTAAGACTATGGCAATATTATCATTCAATAGACATTTATGTAACAGGCAGTGTCATACCCTGGACAGTGAGCAGGATGACACAGAGGACAATGCAGATGCCTCTCAGGATCCCCTTCGCACTGCCTCTTCCTTAGGTATTAGTGATCACTCTCTCTTTTGCGCTTCAATATATCCTATTTAAACATATACTGTGGCATCGTTCATGATAATAATATTTACTTTTTTGCATATTGTTCCCTCCTCTGGATTTTAAGCTCTTTGAGGTTTGGCTCTAAGCCTTATTTATTTTTTTCTGTCTTCAGTTTATTCACCAGGAAACAGACAGTGAAACAAAGATTCACCCACAGAAGCTTTGTTGGGAAGTACTCTCTGGAACAGGTTCTTTAAGGGAATGAGGGACGTGGGATTGGGCAGAGGGAGAAGTTAGGTGGTACAGCAGTTGGAACGGAGACCTCAGTTGATCCCTCAGAGAGCTCTGGAGCTAGGATGACTCTTCAGAGTTGGCCCAAGTCATGGATTTCTTAGCCTCCTCCCCTATCGAACAAACACTGGATCTGAGCTGCCCCGAGGGAAGGAGTGACATAACCATGAGTGAGGCAGCTCCTTTCTGCTGAGGGCAATTCCCTGGAGATAGACTCATCACGAGCTGCCAAGAGCCAACCTTCCCAGCAGCTGGGGAAACGAGTGTGCCATCCTGAAGGGGATCCAAGCAGTGAAACACAGGATCCACTGTAGCATTATTCACAACAGTACATGCTAAATAAATATTTAGTGAATTAACAATGTTCGGATAGTCTTAAAATGTAACATTTTATGTTTGTGAAATGATTGGTATGGTCTTGTTTAGCATAGTTTCTCAATCATGTGTGCCATGACATATGGATTATAAGTATTCATTTATTGATTCCCTCAGCCATCAGGGCAGCTGACCAGGATCTATGGAATCATAGCTGTGATTCTGTAACATTAGGCCATGAGCAGCCTTCTCCATCTACTACATTCAGTGAACTTTAGAATATTGTCATTTTCTATGTGCACCATTTCATGGAAAAGGTTCAGAAGCACAGGGGCACTGGAAATAAAAGTAAAGAAAATATCCTGAGGACTCTTCAGGGCATAAGACTTTATCATTTTACTCACAGAAACTGTGACAGGATAAACATTTTATTTTTACTACTAGAAAACTATGACTTGTATATGAAAGAAAAGGAAAATTGAAGTGATTCCCTTTAAAGTTTAAATTGCAGTAACCATGTCTCTAATTCCTGAAGCGATAATCCTTTTCCAAGAATTGAAATGCAAGGCACATCGAGCATCCTTTATCCAAAGAGCTCCATCTGGTTTAGGGGTTTTTATTTCTGCAAGTCAGCAGGCCAGTGTGAGGAACTATTTATGACTTCTGTTCTGGAGCACAATGGAAGGACAGATAAAACTTAACCAAATTCATTTTCATAATCCACAGATAAAAACTAAAGAAATCCAGAGAAATACTCAACTATGACTTAATATGTTTTCAAATGATTTCTGAAATCTATTCATTTAAAACATATTAAAATAATTAAGTTACAGTTCAGAGAACATCCTTCATTTAGGACAACTCACAGAGAGAATACAAAGGAATTCTGCATCTACCTTCAACAATGACTATCCCAATGATTTACTGCATAATTAAAACCACTTTTTAATTTGTCTATAATATTTACCTTCTCAGGTTCTATGTGTTTTAAGAAGATGTTTTTTATAACTAAAAAGAATGTCTCTAGGGCAAAATTTCCAATTTCTATTAACCGAAAACCTCTTTTGAAAGTTCAGGATGAGCATACAACTCTGTGTTACGAGGGATGTAGCACTAGAATCTATTGCCCAGAGCCACAGCTCTATGAACAGCTCAAGACTGGACAAGACTGGAAGGTTAATATCTAATTTTGATGCTCAGAGTCATCTTCCATTGTATCCCTCAGATTGTGCTGTGACACCACTACACAGATGTTTCTGATGTTGAAAGACCTCTGTCATCCATGTCTCCTTAAAATCTAATAATAAGAGTTCCAGAGATTCAAGAAAGGAAACTTGATGCTGCATCACACTCAAGCAAATCTGTTGAAGGAAAGATGGTGAGGTCTGGATATACTATTTGACACCTCTTAGGTGCTGCTTCAGATTCTCAGTTTGCCTGTTTCTGGAGCCCTTGACGGTTTGCTCAGCTCCAGCTGCTGCAAGAGAGAGCCACTCTCCATGCGTGTCTGGGCAGTTCCATTGTCTGCCCTGTCAGATGCAAACTTGAGCTCCCCATGGCAAATATTGACCAACGGAAGATGGTGGAAGCAGACAGATAAAATCTCTCTCCATTTCCCCATCTATGTCCATTTTGGAGCATGAAGTTTTCTCTGTATCCTGTCTGTAGATGTTGCAAGTAACAGAGGGAAAGTTTGTGTCTCTTCATGAAGCAAAGACCTGTGTGTAATGCACCACCTCTTTATTTCTCATTCTTCCTTGCCTTATAATCCTTTCTGCTACTCGCATTTCCTGATAAAGCATCAGTAGTCAAAAAAAAAAAAAAAAGGATAGAAAAATATATGTATTCTGCAATGTCTAGTATTGAAATAGAACAGAAATAGACTATATTATTGTACTTTAATTTAGTCAGATTATTTGGAGGACTTTTTCCTTTTAAAATCAGGGGAATAAGAGGTATTCACTTTGGCCGGTAGCGAAACATGCATAAATAAGAAGAATCACTCTAAAATGAAGTGGCTAGACTTGATGATCTCTCAATTTCTTTCAGCATCTATCTTTTCATTAAAATGTGGTTATACTCAAACTTCAAGATTCAGGACCTTTAACAACTGTTCTCAGGACTTGAATTAAAGGAAGAACATTTAAAAAAAATTGTACTCTGTATTCTCAATAAATGAATGTAGTATCTCCTAGTAAAATTATGAGAAATCTTAAGGGAAATGATACTATTTATGTAGTTCAAAATGTTACAATTCACGAAAGGCAAAAGAGTTTACAATACTGTCTCTGGTAAAGCAAGTTCTGCCAAGAAAGTTGATAAAATGTAGAGTTAGAAAGTTAATTGCTGAAAGTTCAAGCATATTTGGACTTCGGTTGTGTAGCTAAAATTCCATATGTGGCTATACAGGAAAATATTCTCCCTAAAGAAGAAGAACCAGAAATAGGAGTCTTGTGAGACCTGATTGGCTTGTGGGAACACAAATGTCTCCGTCTTCAGAATAAGACATTAGGTTTGAGTATAGGCAACCTCCATCTCACCATAGCCTGACTGACTTCTGATCCTTGTTTTTAATCCCTTGTCTTATCTTGCAGAGAAGCACACGGTAATTACAAAATTGATGTTTCTAACTTCCCAGACCCAGCTGGTATTGATTTCCATGTTGCCGCAAAATCATGTTTTCCTCCTTGAACCCAAACTGCCATACAGTATTTACTATTTGATTTTTTTCTGAGTTAGCAATATGAAATAAAACGTAATAAACCTAATAGTCTTCTGCTACCCATAGAAATCCTGGATGAAATATAACAGGAAGAATTTTTTAAATAGCAGAAAAAATTTTACAAAAGAAAAGGAAATTTGTCAATGTGCAAAACCTAGAGCGAACTTGACATAACGGTATACAGTCTGAGAGAATTAGATCCAGAAGTAGGACACAATGAGCGGATGTCTAAGTTATTCCTTGGTAAGTGGCATGAGGGCTTTTCCATGCAAAATCAGACTCGAGAACTGAGATATCTGCATAATGCAGGAAGCCTGACATGCAAAGGAGGTGAAAAGGAACCTACCTTAGCTCAAGATAGAATAGGAAGCTTGGCTTTAACTTGAACTCAGGATGTGGAAAAAGCTATAGCCTCCAGCAGGTACAAATTCTGAGCCCCATATTGTTGAATTTCATTTGTTTAGATATGTACAAGCCAATAATTAATATAAAGGGAAAAATAGGTCACTTTTTAGTGAAATCCATTGAGCACTAGCTGGAACAAACTTGAAATTACTCTTTAGGAACAGTTAATACTATAATTTATGGGATGACCACAGGATAGGAGGAAGCAACTGAAGATGAACTAAGAGCAAAAAATTGAATTAAATAATTCAGTATTAAACAATTTACCATGAAGAAGAGAACACAAGCACAACATATGTGAAGATTAGCGTCCAGAAAAACTAAAATAGAAAAAGAATTTAAAAATGATGCAAAAATTATTTAGAGCTATTAAAGTAACATATAAGAAGAGAAGTCATAATGAAAGAACCAGCATTAGAAACAAAAGAACAAGTAGATTTGAGAAAAATAAAAATCTGGAACTTAAAACTTCAGCAACTGAGTTAAACAGCTAATTAGATACAGATGAAAAGGAAATTAGTAAAAATTTAAGAACAAAGTGAGGAAAATATACAAGATTTGGAACAGAAAGATAAAGTGATATAATATATGAGAGATTATGTTATGTGAAAGTATTAAGAATCAGTATAGTCAGTGTTTTAGGACAACATGAATTTCTATATAGCAAATCCAAAAGAATCTAGAGGTACAATATCAGAATAAATAATAGACTCTTGTTAGTTTTCCACATATAAAGGTACTATACAAAATTAACAGTTATCCTTTACAATAGCAAGAACATAACTTAGGCAATTTAACTTTTAAAAAATAAAGTTTAATTTAGAATTATGGAAAAGTTCTGGAGGTGCATAGTGGTGATGGTAGCACAACAATGTGAATGTCTTTAATGCCACTGAACTATACAATTAAAAATTGTTAAAATGGTCAATTTTATGTTATGTATATTTTGTCTCAATAAAGAAAACATTTTGTATGCTATGGTAACAATAACTGAAAATACAGACTAATAAAAATGTGTAAGAGTTTTTCAAAGAATATTTAAAATTTCTACTGAAATAAACAAATAAGAATCTAATTGTGGAATTAAACCATGTTCATAAATGGAAGGATTAAATATCTTATGACAATTTTCTCCATTATAATATATAAATTATATGTAATTCTAATAATCTCAGAAGTGTTTTACAATGACACTGGGCTACTTCTCATTAAATTCATATTGAAGAACAAGTTATTAAGAATAGCAAAGCCAATTTTGAAGTTAATGAATATGGATTATTTATCTCATAAAATATCAAGCTTCACATAATGTTACAGTTACACACAGTAAGGGGGAATATTTTGTAGAGATTAGGATACCTGAAAGACTGAGTTTTAGAAACTCTTAGGCATACCCCAGTGGCACCACAAAAAGGGAATGTGATTAGAAAGTTACTGAGGAAGGTCGTGTATCTATTGGAGTTTGAGGACATATGAAAACATAGAAACTGGGGTTGACCTCTCTGCCTTAAGAATTATAAATATATGAAATGATCTGGAACAGCCCCTCATGGTAGGGTCAGGAGAGGGTGAAGATGAGGAGCATTCTGGATTGGCATACAAAGATGTGGGAATCCATTGGCACATGGATGCATTGGATGATAGCTGAACTGAGTCATCTTGAAGGTATTCCTCCCAAGTAGGCATAATGCTGAGCTTAGGAGACCCAACTGTTTAGAGGGTATGGATTTTATTTCTGGCAAAGGAGCTAAAATAGGGAGCAGGTGACAAGACATTAGTCAGAATGTGCATTGTCCATGTCATGAAACTAAGTAGTGTTTCTCCCAAGGGACCTCCAGAGAGCATATGCATGTATCCCCAAATGAGATTTGGCATGATCGTTACATCTTGAGCATTTATGGCCAACCAAGAAAGATCTGCCATAGCAGGACAGTTAAATGTGAATAAACAACAACATGAATAACAAACAACAAACAAACAAATAACTTGTCCCTTTCCTCTCTTACTCCTTCACTCCCTTCGACTTCTGGACCAAGAAGGTGTGTGCCTGAGATGTCATCCAGAGGGAGAAGAAGTGAGAGATCATACAGATGTCAGCAGTTGGAGAAAAATTAAGGCATTTATACCCTCATCGAGTTCAACCCATTTAATTAGCTGCTTACATTAAGAAAAATAACATGTAGATGACTCAGAGTACTAAATCTCATTATTTTCTTGAAATTAGTATTTTAACATTTCTAAACCCACTCTTTTAATGGTTTGAAAAAAGATTTATTTATGCTAACAATATTTTTCTAGGTAAAAAACAAAATTATTTTCTCTATACCACAATTACAATTATTTGGTATTGCTTTAGTTAATTCTTTCTAGGTCTTGTACAAGGAGGATTTTCAAAACAATTTAACAGATAGACTAAAAGCTAAAAAACAAAAAGTAACTAGAGGCCAGTGTAACAATCTATATGTAGATAATATTTCTCACTTTTTTTCTTGATGTGGAAGAAAATATTGAAAATAGTGTTATGAGGCATGACCATTTGCTGGAAGTAACTTCCTAGGTACCTCATTAGATTCAAAATCATGATAATTATAATAACATAGTATTATATTAGATTAACAAGGATCATTGTTATACGTTCTTTATTATAAAGAAATTTTTACTGTGGACTAATGTGTAGATGATGCTATCTATTAATAAAGTTACATTTGAGCCAGCCCTGATGGCCTAGTGGTTAAAGTTCGGCACGCTCCACTTCAGCGGCCCCGGTTCGGTTCCCAGTCATGGAACCACACCACTCCTCTGTTAGTAGCCATGCTGTGGCGGTAGTTCATATAGAAGAACTAGAAGAAGTTACAACTAGAATATATGACTATGTACCGGGGCTTCGAGGAGGGAAAAAAAAAGAGGAAGATTGGCATCAGATGTTAGCTCAGGGTGAATCGTTCCCAACAAAAAAAATAAATAAACAAAGTCACATTTATGCCTAAATGGTCACAAAATGTTGGCAGTAGGGCCCAGTTCATCTGGGTTATTTGATATCATCTCCATGTGTTTACAGTGGAAGAGGACCAACTCTCCTTAGTTAGCCATATTTCTTGAAGTAGAATTCTTTGTTGCTCTTTACAACCTAAATGTGCTGATTGGAAGTTATGTGTGCATGGGCAGGACTTATTCTTATTAACACGTAGGCTTCTTTGTAGAATGAATAGAGAGTGAGCTAATTTTCTACTCAGAATCTCCCAAATATCTAGAGGAATGTTCCTTCTGGAGAGGATTCTCCTGACTGCCTGTATTCTTGGATGAGGTGGAGCAAGAGGGATATGAATACTTTCTTTCAATCTTGAGGCTTTCATTTCACGTTTATATTCCTGAACCTCAACTTTAACTTTCTTTGTACCTGGTAATCGTTAGTCTGTGGGTCATCAGATTTTTAAGTCTTCAGAGAAGAAATCCAGTCTCCAGTAGCGGTATAAGTAGAAAGGATACTATCTAGCTGATTCTAAGAGGTTTCAAAGGAGACATAGGAATGCAACTGCTCCCTCCGCTGAGGTTGAACATTCCCTCCATTTTTAAACTTCAGTATAACCCCTGCCTTCTGAGATGCTGGGGGATATCAAGTTGTGGGTTTTTCAGGAGTTGATATTATTTGCTTCCTCTCTATTTGCATGTGTGTGTGTGTGTGTGCGTGTGTGTGAGGAAGATTGGCCCTGGGCTAACATCTGTGCCCATCTTCCTCTCCTTTATATGGGACGCTGCCACAGCATGGCTTGACAAGCAGTATGTCGGTCCCCGCCGCAGGTCCGAACCTATGAACTCTGAGCCGCAGTAGCAGAATGTGCGAATTTAACTGCAACGCTGCAGGGCCGGCCTTGCTTCCGCTCTATTTTATATTGTTGTGTATTTTTTTAGAAAGTCGGTTGAGGGTTTTACATTGTGTTATCTTGTTCCCTTATTAAAGGATTATAACTCCTGAGAGTATGAAGAGTAGACCTAAAAGTAGTGACTAATGGCAAAGAGACAACAGGTGTAAGAAATTAGCTCTTCCGCAATTCTACTGTTGTGTATTTTTTTAGAAAGTCGGTTGAGGGTTTTACATTGTGTTATCTTGTTCCCTTATTAAAGGATTATAACTCCTGAGAGTATGAAGAGTAGACCTAAAAGTAGTGACTAATGGCAAAGAGACAACAGGTGTAAGAAATTAGCTCTTCCACAATTCTACTGTAAAGGTATACTGTGCCGTCATTTAACACTAATCATTCTCTGCTTTGTCATAAAATCAATATTATTTAATATCAGATATAACTGTTAGAAAAGTTTTAAAAATCGTATGAAACCTTAAAGGACACATAGTTCAATACTTCTGTTTTATAGAAAGGAAAATTAAGCATGGATTCTGAAATATTTAAGTATATTTTCATGGATCTTCTACTCAGTGTATTGTAAAGTTGTACAATGTATAGTTCAATGTAATGTATGTACTCTAGAGTTAGCACCTACTGAATGTATTATTTCCAGTAATAATCTGATTTCCTTACAAATTTAGGTTTTTTGTTTACTAGACACAAATTGCATTTAACCTCTAATTAATGAGAGTATCCTAATCCTATTTCACCTGTAAATATTCAGATTAAGCTAAATATATTTATTTGGAGAAGATGAATTATTGTCACCAATATAATCACAATTTGGAAGCCTAATAATGCAAGTGAAGGCATTTCAACATAGAAATAAATAGAAAGGAGCTAAGAAGTGTGATTATTACTTGGGTAGAGAAAAGAGAAACTGCTGAATTTTTTATTCTTATCAAATTCTCTGACAAAACTAAAAACAAGGAGACGTTAATAACCTCCTAGATCATGGTAACATCAGTAATGTGTATGCGGGTTAGAGAATTCAAAAAAGACATGGTTCTTCTAAGATCATACCATCTAAGAATCCTGATCACTCAGTTCAAACATATAACATATGGAGAAGTGATGCTATGGCTCCATTCAAAATTATTTACGTGGGATTTTAGAGTTGCTGAGTGTTCTTGAAGATAATTGAGTATAACAACTTTGTTTAACTAGAGAAATAGACTCAGGGTTGCTTCTTGAAGGAATTAACTATATACTTGCCTTTCCAATTTTACTATCTCTCATTTACTCTTCCCTTCTCTGCATTCTGGATCCCTGCCATTCTACCAAATCTGTTTTCCAGAAGGTTGCCAGTGAACAACTGACCACCAAGTCAATGTCTTGGCTGCTCTTCAGTATTTGACACGACTAATGTATTTCTTTGTGAAACCTTCTCCATGTTTGACACTTCTTCAATCTCTCTTGCTACTCCTACACAACACTGCTCCATAGACTCTTTTTCTTTCATGGACTTCATTCTTCAGCCCTTACCTCTTCTTGTGACATGTGTATATGTATTTCCACTAGTTGTCTTTTCTTTTTTTGGTTGCTTTCCACTACAATATATTTATTGACGTCTTTTGAATCCACATCTCCACACACAATTTTATCCCGGATACGTAATCTTGCATAATTAACTGCCCAGTGGACATCTTTTTTTTTTTTTTTTAAGCTTATAGTCTATTCTGACAAGTCCATCTTTTATCTCATCAACTTAACTCCCTTCTTTGATGACTATCCCCATTGTTCATTCAAGTCAAAAGCTTTGTAGTTCGTCTTTATTCCACCAATTACCTATTCTCATTCCTAATATCTAGCTGGTACATAAGACATAACAATTATTTCTCCTTAAACCTATGGAATCTTGTCTTCTCTGCTCCCACTGCTACTGCAATAACAATAGCATCTATAATTATTTTTACAATTTCCCACCAAAGCTTATTTTTAGTCTTCTCGGATAAATCATACAGGTTCACCAATTTATTCTACACGTTTCAACAGAGTTTTCCAAAATGTAGTTATGATGGCAGGCCCCCCAAAAACACTGCTTAAAATCTGTATTGTCTCCCAAAAACCTTAAAGATAAAATAACAATCCTTTGGCACAGTGCTCAAGAGCCTTCATGATACAGTTTCTGTTTTAAGTTAGACAATAACAATTAAGGATCTCATTGTTCACTTCACTATCTAGTCCTAGTGAAGTTTGTTTCCTAAATAGGTTATACTACATGTTTTTGGGTCTTTGTACCTTTTACTTGGGAAAGTCTTATTTCATCTGATAACACCTATTAATTCTTTAGATCTCAGATTCACATTCACCTTTGGGAAAACATTTTGATATCCAAAACCTGAAATAAGATTCTCCTACCAGGAAATCCTAAAGGATTTGATTATCTGTTGACTTTCTTGTCTTTTCAACTAGATTTGCACACTTTGAAAGCTGTGATTTTACACGCATATACTAGATATTCATTGAATATTTACAGGACAAATCAGCGAAATTTAGGTTTTCAGGCTCAATAAGGAAAGAAGAACATTAGGCTAAAGTTTACTTTTCCAAACCTTATCTGAATCTGGCAACCATCCTGAGTTAGGCAGGCAATATGTTTTTATTTGATTTTTTAAGTGAAGGAACAAAATCTCGGAGAGATTAAGCAATTTTCCTGAAGACACACAACTTGTGTGATATGTGGTCCCATTATCCTTAAGCTGAAGGGAAATGGGAGGGAGTAATACAGAAGGGATACAGGTACGTAACGCTGACTGAAGTTTAACTCAGGTCAAGAGAATGTATTGAATGCCTATATTTAAACCTATATATTTTGATGAGAACTTATTTTAATTTTACTTTTTATTTCGAAATAATTTTAGACTTACAAAGGAGTTGTGAAATATTGCAGAGTTCACATATTCCGTTTCCTCAGCTTCTCTTAGTGTTAGCAATTTATGTAACCATAGAACAGTTATCATCTATAACACTATTAACTAAGATACAAACTTTATTAAAATATCACCAATTTTTCACTCATAATGTACTTCTCTTGTTCTTCTGTTCCAGAACCCAATCTAGGATTCCACATTGCATTCCACATCACTGTAACCTGAACCAGCTCCTCATCACTTCGACAGTTTTAGTGAGTAATGATCAGTTATTTTGTGGAATGTCTCTCAGTTTGAATTTGTCTGATATTGGTGACACTTCTCGAAATACAAAACATGTTTCCCTCCATTTTTAGAGGTACCCAATAACCCCAAAAAACATTCACCATGATAAGGGCCTATTTTTCAAAATTCCCTGGTTTTCATACATTATGATACCAATTATTCAAAAAGTAAAAGTATGTAGAATTTTTATATATATGCATTAAAATCTGGGAGAAAATCCACTGAGGTTTTATGAGAGGTTCTTTCTTATAAATTTTGAAATTATAAGCAATTTTTCCTTTATTATTGTTTATATAGCATGCAAATTTGTTGAAAAGATTGTGCAATCTTTTTATAACCTGTAAACAAAAAAATATAATTAAAAAATATATTTTCAAGTTCTCTATCATGTTTCCTACACCAGTGATGTTCAATATCATAGCCACTAGGCACGTGTGGCTATTTAATTGAAATTAATTAAAATTAAAATTTTAGTTTTTCATTTAAACTAGTCACGTTTCAAGGGTTCAAGAGCCACGTGAGACTAGTAGATGCCATATTGGACAGTAGAGATTATAGAACATGCTAGTCATGACACAATTTCTATTGGGCAACACTGTCCCTAGATCACAATTGTAGGAGATAGTCTTCACATTCACACAGATATGTTTTCTGGATTGTTGCTATAGACTGAATGTTTGTGTCTCCCCAAAATTCCTATGTTGAAACCTAGTCCCTACTGTGATGTTATTTAAAGGGGAGGCCTTTGAAGGTGATTACACCATGAGGGTGGGCAGTGCCCTTATAAAAGTGACCCTGGAGAGCTCTCTAGCCCCTTCCAGCATGTGAGGACACAGAGAAGACAGCCATCTATGAACCAGGAAGTGGGATCTCACCAGACACCAAATCTAATGGTGACTTGATCTTGGACTTCTCAGCCTCGAGAAATGTGAGAAATAAAGTTGTATTATTTATAGTCCACTCAGTCTATGGTATTTTTGTTACAGCAGACCGAACAAAATAAGACAATTTTCTCCATAAATTAAGAAATAAGGTTAAATTTTGTTAATAACTTAACGTGGCTCTCTAAACTATAAATGAATCCAATTCCTGTTGTCATTTATAGATATAATTTAGTCAGCAATCCTTGGCTTACCTTAGGCAATAACAGAAAAATATATATGTATTGGCACTTACACACAGGGCACTATTCTATGTCCTTTACATTCATCACCTTATAAAATCCTCGCAACAACTCCAGGAATCAGGTACTAATATATTCCCATTTCCACAAGGGGAATCTGAAGTGGAGAGCTGTCCAGCATCACACAGCCTGTAAATGGCACGCCCAAGATTTGTCCCTGCTCTTGACCACTTTCCTACGTGGTGCTACCCGGTGTGCCAATTTCTTTCTTTTTCTTTTTTTTTTGCTAATATGGAGTACTATTTCATATTTCTGTGTACCTTCTGGAAAATTCCTAAAACAAACATCAGAAATAATATATTTGATGTTCTATTTGGTGGATGTAGTAATCAATAGAAGTAAAAGTTGTCAGATTTTCTAAGGAATACGTTTTAAGTTTAATACTATAATATGCATTTTCACTTAGTTTTAACAGAATCTGAGAAAGTTTGGAGAAATTCAGTTTTGAGCAGGCAAGTTATTTAGGTTATTTAAGGTTATTTAGGTAAGTGCTGAAGCTTGCTTTAAAACAGTCTTCAAGAGAAGTAAAAAATAAATTATATTGTTCTTTCTGACTAAAAGGGAACTACAGAACGAGGCTTCATTCTAAAGCCCATCGGAGAAGAGTTGTGATCTGCTGGATGTTTTCTTTTATTGTTATGTCCTTTCTTAATGAAAATGCATTCTCATCCTTAGTATTGATTTATCTTAGCATTGCCCAAAGTTAAGGTGACTTCCAGCTCATTTATTTAAAGAGTGTCCTACCAGACCTTGGAGGAAAAATGCCACTGATATACCTGCCATGTCAGTTTAATGAAAGCAATGGTAGAGATCTGTGATTTGGAAAATGATAACTACTATCAGTGATAATTCACGTTACCATGCATGATAAGACTTAAAAGTAACTATAAATTAATAAAATATTTCAAAATCCCCATCTTCAAATCATTTTCATTTCATTAAATCTGTGGACCTCTCAAACGCTCAAAATTATTTCAGTCCAATTCCCGTATGGTGCTTTATATCAGATATTTGAACGAACCGTAAGAGTTCATACTCAGAAATGCTCATTTTGTCAGTTTGGTGGGTATTTCTGAATTCATAGTTTTCTATCTCCAGGTGAGTAGGATAACATTTTCCCTGTTTCTCCTGTTCTGCACTTTATTTGCACTTGACTTACTTTGTTAATTTCTTCGCCTAATCTCCTCTTCTATGCTAGTGATTTATTTTCTTCTTTTTCCAATTAACCTCCTGATAAACTGTAAGTCTCTAATAGTTTTTTATCTTACAGCCACTCCACTTAGCTTGCTGCTATATACACTGCTTTTTGCCAACAACTAATGGCCCTCACCCCCTCCTGTTCTTCCCTCGCCTCCTTAAAGTAATCCAAGAGACATAAAGTGCCTGGTCAGCCTGTTAAGCCAGGACATCAATTTTTTAGTGGTCAATAATGAAACAGGCTGACTCTGCAAGGAAACTATAAGGAACTGCCCTGCTAACCCTTGCCCAGCTCATCTACATTTATCTATGATAACACATTATTTCACACAATTTTCTTGGAGAAGAACATAGTAACATTGACACTCCATTTTTAGATGACAGAATTAAGTGCTATGTAATAAGTAGTGATTTTATTATTACATCACTAATGACCCTCTTTCAATCTTCTCACCCCACAAACAAATAATATTTAATCATTAGGATTCAGATTGGTGTGCAAATTAATTTGCAATATAAATTTCCATCAGTGTAAGTTTTCTATTACCTTTACACTTAATTTTAGAACACTGTATCAGAATTATATGGAAATATGTATATAATTGGCTATTTCACTCCCTAACAATGTTTATAAAACTAGATTATAAATATCTTCCATGATAGGCATCACTTCAGAAACTGCAAATATTTCATAAATTATTCCTTAATTAAAATGATTAAGAATAACACAATCTTGAAAATAATCTACCAACTATGTCAAGGAATTGTGACAAACGTCGTATAGGCCAATGTTGCATTCAGGTCAATATTCTTTCTCAAAAAGCATCACAAGTTAAGTGAGGCAGCTGGCCATCATTGCATGGTCCTTATAGTCCATCAGTAATCTGGAGTGTTCACAACTCCTTACATTTTTAATTATGATATTTATTTGGTTTGTTTAGTTGTGAATTAAAAGATTGACATTCTTTCCCTCTCCATTTTCAATGAATGTTAATAACTTTCAAGTTTTCAAATTATTAAATTTTCATTTTCAAAATTTCTGCCTTTTTTATGCATTTATTTTAATCAATACTGTAGTCATTTAGCACAGGAAAAAAAAAAAGCATGTGTCTACTTTGGAATATATTGAAACTATCATTCCTAGCTTTTATCAAAGATATTATAATGAATAACATTCTTCTTTCCTTTATTTTTGCACACCATTCTCCCTTTGGGTGACACTTGAAATACATTCCTTGGTAGAAACTAACCAGGAAAATAAAACTGGCGCAGAGGAAAAGAAGCAGTACAGAGTACTCACAATGATTCATGCACAGACCCCACTAAATCTGTTTGCTTTCCACATAGGATAATTTCTCCTCAAAATGCTTTCCTCCTTTGACTTCTAAGACAATATACTCTCCTGCTTTCCAGTTAGTCTTGTTTAGTTTCTTACTCCATTTTTCCATCCTTCCCATCTACCCTTTAAAAGCGGATGTTTTTCAGAGCCTTGGCATAATACCTTCACCCTTCCCACTGCCCACACTCTCCCTGGAACATCCATAGCTCATTCTTTTCCATGCCTGCAATTATCATCCACATGTTAGCAATTCGTATGTTGATATTGCCTGACAGCACTTACCCCTAAGCTTTATACCCAGTTATCGGTCTACCAAACACCTCTGTGTTCACATCCCACTGCCATTCCCAATGCCTCATGTCCAAAACTGAGCTCCCTTAGATGTGATATCTTCTTTTTTTAATTTGTTTTTTTGTGTGTGTGTGTGTGAGGAAGATCAGCCCTGAGCTAACATCCATGCTAATCCTCCTCTTTTTGCTGAGGAAGACCGGCTCTGAGCTAACATCTATTGCCAATCCTCCTCCTTTTTTTTTCCCCCAAAGCCCCAGTAGATAGTTGTATGTCATAGCTGCACATCCTTCTAGTTGCTGTATGTGGGACGTGGCCTCAGCATGGCCGGAGAAACGGTGCGTCTGTGCGCGCCTGGGATCCGAACCCGGGCCTCCAGTAGCTGAGTGCTTGCAGTTAACCGCTAAGCCACGGGGCCGGCCCTAGATGTGATATCTTAATGCTTTTCATGTTGACCGAAAACGGTACAGTCATTTGCATCAAGCCAGAAACCTGAAGATCATCCTTAAAATCTCAGATTCACTCCATCTCCTTTATAACCAGTAAATTTCCAAATAATCTCACATTTTCTAAATATAATCTCATCTGTCATCTTTTTCCTATCATTGTTGCCACCACCCTTGTTGAAAAATAGCTAACACTAATATAGCACAACATTGTTCTAAGTGCTATAAATATACTGGATCATGTGAATCTCTATTCCTATCATGTTAGATACAATTATTAACCCCATTTTATAATTTATTATTATTTATTGAGGTCAAACCCAAAAAATAGCACTCAGCAATAAGAAGAATGAACTATTTACACAGACTAATTACACTGAACAAAAGAAATCAGTCAAAAAATAGCACAGGGGCTGGCCCAGTGGTGTAGTGGTTAAGTTTGTGTGCTCTGCTTCGGTGGCCCAGGGTTCACAGGTTCGAATCCTGGGTGCAGACCTGTGCACCGCTCATCAAGCCATGTGTGGTAGTGTCCCACATATTAAAAAAAAAAAAAAAATAGAAGAAGATGGACACAGATGTTAGCTTGAAGCTAATCTTTCTCAGCAAAAAAAAAAAAAGGAGGATTGACAATAGATGTTAGCTCAGAGCCAATCTTCCTCACACACACACAAAAAAATAGCACATACTGTATGATTCCGTTAATATAAAATTCTACATAATGCTAATTAATTTATAGTGACAGAAAGCAGCCCATTAGTAATGGGGGAATGGAGATGGATGTGGGGAGGGACAATAAGGAGGGATTACAAAAGGCAAAAGGAAACTTTGGGGGGTAATTAGTATATTAATTATAGTAATTGTGGCAATAATTTCACAGATAAAAATACATCAAAATCTATTAAATTGCACAATTTAAATATGTGCAGTCTTAGTCAATTATATTTTATGAAAGCTGTTAACAAAAAAAGAGAAAAAAAGTTTTATCAAAACAGAAGTTTAAAAAATAACATCTGGAGGGACTACTATAGTGGTTGATGAGGATTCCAGCAAGAAAAAAATGACACAAAGTATGGAAAGGGATAAGTAAAACTGTCATTATTCACAGTTAACATGATTGTGTATGTAGGAACATTATGAAACTTATTAAAAAACCTATCATTATTAATAAATTAATTAAGCAAGGTCAATATAAAATCAATTTTATATCTCTATAGTAGTCATAAAAAATTTGACATTAAATTTAAAATTAATTGAATTTTAAAATAATTAAATGTATCTCATCAAGTACCTATGAGTAAACTTAACAAAAGATATGCAGGACCTAAACACTATGAAACACTGCCAAGAGAAATTAAAGGAAACAAAGAAATAGAAACATATAGAATGTTCATGAAACTGACCTACAGATTCAATGCAATCTAAGTTAAAATTCCACTGGCTCTTTTTAATATATTGGCAAGTTGCTTCTCAATTTAATATTGAAATGCAAAGGATCTACAATAGCCAAGAAAAAAAACGAAGCTTAAGAAGGACAACAAAGTTGGAGGACTCTCAACATCTGATTTCAAGCCTGACTGTAAAGCTACAGGAATCAAAACAGTGTAGCACTGGTTGAAGGATAGCCATATATATCACCAGAACATAATGAAGAGTCCAGAAATAGAATCACACATATACAGGTAATTGATTTTCAACCAAGGCATCAATTCAATTACATAAAAAAAGGAAAATATTTTTAATAAATGATTTTGTAAAACTGTATACCCACATAACAAAAAGAACCTTACCACTACCGTGCTTCATATACAAAAATTAATTCAAGATAGATCATAGGCATAAATATAAATGCTACAACTGTACCGTTTTTAAAGGAAAACATAAGATGATACTTTTGCAAATGTGTATAAGCAGAGATTTTGTGATTTGGGACATAAAAATCACTAATCAAAAAGGAAAAAAATGATTGTTTGGACTTCATCAGAATTAAAATTTTCTGCTCATCAAAAAATAAAATTAAGAAAATGAATCAGTAGGCCAAAGTCAGGCAAAAGACTAATATCTAGAAAATATGAACTACTAAACTATTAAAAGAAAAAAAACTACTTAAAAATGAATAAAGAACATAAACAGATAATTAAAAAGGAAGGTAAGTGAATACCCAATAACCACATAGAAATGTTTTTAGTCTCATTAGTTATCATGGAAATGCAAATTAAAACAATATTTAAGTACCTTTTTATACCTAGTAAAGGGGCTTAAATCAAAGGGACCGAAAATACAAAATATTGGTGAGAATGTGGAGCAAATTGAATGTTCATACGTTGCTGATAGGAATGCAAAATTGTATAACCACTTTGAAACACTTTTTGGCGGTTTTTTAAAAAGTTAAATATACATCTGTCCTATAATCTAACAATTCTACTCCTAGGTATTTACCCAAGAGAGATAAGACCATATGTTCCAAAAAGCTTTCGACAAGAAGGTTCCTAGGAGCCTTATTCACAGTTATTAGAAACTGGAAACAAGTCAAACATCCTTTAACAATAGAATGTTTTAAAATAATTGCAATATATTCACTAAATGAACTACTACTCAGTAATAGAGGGAAAAAATCTACTGCTACATGGAAAAACATGAATGAATTGCAAAAATATCAAGTTGAGTAAAAAAGGACATAAACATAAGAATTCACTATAATTCTACTGATATGAAGTTCTAGAACAAGGAAACCAAGTTGTAATGATTGAAATCAGGACAGTGCTTGGCCCTGGGGTGAGGAGGCATGAGAGAACTTCCTGGTGTGACTAAAATGTCCTATATCCTTTTTTAGTAGTCATTACACAGATATACAATTTTCCAAACTAATCAAAGTGAAATATTATAAATCCGTGAAGGAAAAAAACTACATATTAATGCCCCACTAAACATAAATGCAAAGATCCTTAACAAAATATGAGCAAATTGAATGCAGCAATATTTGAGGTAATGCAACATGGAGTTTAACACGTAAAGATTAATTAGCGTAATTTACCTTATTAAGAGAAAAAAAGTAGTAAAACCATATGCTTCTATTAATAGGTGAAGAAAAATAATTCGAGAAAATTCAACACCCACCAATGATGAAAACTCTCAGTATTCTTAATGGTGAAAGCCCAAAACCTTTTCTCTAAAGATACTGAGAAAGCCAAGAATGTTCCTTCTCATCCCTGCTCTTTAGCTTCGTACTGAAGATCCTAACCAGTACAAGGCAAGAAAAATAAATAATAGGCATACAGATTGGAAAAGAAGAAGTAAATCTGTTATCATCTGTACATGACATGACTGGGTATGTAGATCATCCTAAGGAATCTATAAAATGCTATTACAAATAATAAGCTAATTCAGTCAAGTAACAGGATACAGGGTTAGTTTTCAACACTCAGTTGTATCCCTACACACTAGCCATGAACAATTTCAAAATAATATCAACAACAACAAAAAGCAATTTCCAACATCATCAAAAACATTAAATGTTGAGGAGTTATTTAACAAAATATGTGTAAGATCTGTACACTGAAAACTACAAAATATTGCTGAGAGAAATTGATGCCCTAAATAAATGGAGATAGATATATACCATCCCTTGTTTGGAAAATGTCAGGATATCATTTGTCCCTACTGTTGGGGCCCAGGCCACCCAAAATACCCCACAGTGGCATATTGATTATTTCGAATTAAAGTTACTTGGGAAGCAAAAATGGCATCCTGACCCTCCTGTCTCTGTTCCCCTGGGAACAGGAAATAAATCTCCCAGGTGAAAGGTGCTCTCCCTGCATCCCTATCAGCAGAGCCAAGGAATACAGCGCTGAGAAGCCTGCATAAACAAATCTTAATTTACTACCTCAAACCTAAACTCTCTTTAAATTCCTCACTAATTACATACCCCAAACCTAAGTCTCTTTGACCTGTCAATTCCCCACAAATTTATTGTTTGCGTAAAAGATGTGTATATACTACCTGCTTTGTTTACTCTTTGAGCATCATTTTCATGATTCTCCCATGTGCACTTAATTAAATTGGGTTTTTCTTCGCGAATCTGGTCTTGTGTCAATTTTATTATTAGCCCAACCATAAGAACACAAAGGGTAGAAGGAGGAATTTCCCCCACCCCAACACTATATTGATCTATAGATTCAACGTAATCCCAATCAAAATCCCAATAAGATTTTTTTTTGTAGAAATTTATAAGTTGATTTTAAAAAGGATATGAAAATAGAGAGCACCTAGAATGGCAAAAGAATTTTGCAAAAGTAGAACATATTTAGAGCAGTTGGACTTACACTACCTTATTTCAGGATTTATTAACAGGCTGCAGTGATGAAGGCAGCTGACGACATATAGATCAATGAACCAGAGAGATCCAGGAAGTAAATCATTCATATATGGGCAATTGCTTTTTAACAAAAGTGCCAACGTAACTCAATGGGAAAATTAACACCTTTTCAATAAATAGTGCCAGACCAACTGGATATCACTTGGGAGGAAAAAAACGAACCTCAATTTCTTCTTCACATCACAGAAAAATTAAAAATCGATAATTAAACATAAAATCTATACCTACAAAACTTCTAAAAGGAAACATAGGAGAAAGAATTTTCTTCTATAATTTAAGATAGGCAGAGATATCTTTGTTGGAGCATAAAAAGAAATGATAAGTTGGACTTTATCAAAAATAAAAAACTTCTGGTTTCTGGTGAAAAGGCATAGTACGTACTAGAGAAAATATTCCAACACATATATCTGACAAAGGACTGGTGTTAGAATATATAATGTCTGCAACTTAAAAAGACAGTAACCGTATTTGAATGGACAGGAGATATAACTAAGCACCTCACAAAAGATTTATGAATTGACGATGAGTCCCACGGATGAATCGCCAAAATATTCTGTTAAGAGAAAATACAGAGACTCAGAAAAGTGCGTATCCTGTGATTCCATTAATACATAATTCTAGACAAGCAAAGCTGATCTATGCTGGCAGAAAGCATGTTAGTGGGTGCCTGGGGTGAGGAACCTGGAAGACCAGTGCACAATTAGCGGCAAAGGAGACAAAGGAGCATGAGGGTACTTTTGGGGGTGATGGAAACATTTTCATTCTTGGCTTTGAGTATGTGTGTGTTGGAGGGAAGTGTATAATTTGGTGTATACATTTGTCAAAACTCATTAAAATGTGCTCTTAAAACAGGTGCATTTTATTTTATGACATTACACATTAAAACAGTTAATTTTGAAGCAAAATGTACCTATTTTTTATTGCATAAATTATACTCAATAGAAAGCATGCAGAAAACTATAGTAAAATACAGTAAATAGAAGGGAGAGAAAAGAGAAAATAATCTATTGTAAGTAAGGGTGCCCTTTATGTGTTCTCTTAAGGATTTAGATACTCTTCATATCATAACAAATGACCAATGAGCAAACGAAAGTTGGCTCAAGAGAGGATGGTTTTGTCTTTCAGATCTGTTGGGCTTGAGACATGACGTGCAATAAAGTGGGTAGCTCATGTATTCTAGCACATTTAAAAATCACTGTAACAGCTGCAATCAAGAAGCTTATGGTTTGCCATCAGGTGGACCTATGTTTGGGCCCCTGCTCTAGGGAACAATCTGTGAGTTTTTGAAATGAAGTTCAGCTTGCATCTGTCACACGTAAGAATGATAAAGGGAAGATCCTAGCCCAACAATCCCCAAACTCTCCCTGGCAGCAGTCAACATCAATCCTTACTCTTGATAAAAAATTCCTCATTTTAAAAGCATATATTGAACTTTCACTGAGCTCCTGACACAGTACTCAGCAGATTGCCGACTATGGGATTAATCTAATATGGTTTTATGGAAATAGATGGACAAATAACAGAAAGGCATAAAATCTTTTAAAATGGAAGACTTCCTGGATGATTCTCCAGTGCCTCTGATGCAATGGAATCTACCCTGGATTTTGACTGCTGTGTCTAAGGGTTTACCTCTAGCTACATTTTATTGTGTTAAAAAAATGTTCTAAGCAGTTTAATATTTGCATTTGAAAAGGAGCTGTCAACACTGTCACTCTAAAGAATACATTATGTGATAATTTCAAGAATTATGGAAAGGCTGGTAGAGGAGAGATTTTTGACGAAAACGAACTTTCACTGTGTCTACCTTTCTCCCAAGCCTCCTTATGCTTTCATATTACCAGTTATTTTTCTGCAGTTAGAATTAAATCCAGTGCAGCAGTTTGCATCAAGTTCTTGCTTTATGTTCTAAGAAGTAAATCACCAGCCTGGTGGGTGAGAAATTCATTCTTTCAGAAAGAGAAGCAAATGGACAAATGTAATACGATTGGAAATCTGGAAATAAATCAAATATGTACAGTAATTTAGTGTAGGAGATAACTGACACCAAAGAGAGTGAGCAAATTCTAGACATAAATAAACGCATAACTGGATATCATGTGGAAAAGATGAGTTTGGAGCTCCATCATACACATTACACTAAATTATTACCAAATGGATCAAAGATTTAAATGTGAAAATAACAGTGTAGAAGCTCTGGAAGATAATGGGGGGGATTCTATTATAACTCTGTGGGGGAAGAAGGACTTTTTCACTATGACTAATCATCTAGAAACAGTAAGGGAAAATTAAATTTGACTACATTAATAAATAGCAACAACCAAAATTTTAAAAGCCAAATTTAAAACTGGCAAAATTTTATAAACAAATGTAAAAAAAAAAAATGTGACAAAAAAATTTGAAACTGTATCAGATGGGCAAAAATACAAAAGCTCAATGTTCTTCTGTAGAGAGGGTGTGATGAATAGGGCACTGTCATACACTGCTGGTGGAAGCAAAAATTCAACCCTAATGGAGAAAATTTTGTCAATATTTTTCAGAATAACAAATAAATATACTTCTTAACCTGGAAATTTCACATATGGGAGTTTATTTTGTTTACAGATATGTATACACACTTGCAAAATGAAGTTGAATATTCATTGCAAAAATTGTTTGTGATGGCAAAAGATTGAAGGAAACACTTATACATCAGTAAGGTATTGATTTATTTTAAATCATAGTAATTTAAATTAAAATAATTTAAATCAGTTTATTTTAAGTAATTTAAATTCAAGATAAATTATGCTAATCAATAATGATGTATGGAACTATAAAACAAAAAAGGAGGAAAATACATACTGATAGCGAAAGGGCTCTAAGATATATTAAATACAAAAAGCAAGATGTACAAGCGTGGTTTAATATGTTTTCTTTTTTTTTCTGTTTTTTTTGTGAGGAAGATCAGCCCTGAGCTAACGTTCATGCCAATCCTCCTCTTTTTGCTGAGGAAGCCTGGCCCTGGGCTAACATCCATGCCCATCTTCCTCCACTTTATTTGGGACCCTGACACAGCATGGCCTGACAATTGGTGCCATTGTGCGCGCCCAGAATCCAAACCCCAGGCCATGGCACTGGAGCGCATGCACTTAACTGCTACGCCATAGGGCCAGCCCCTTAATATGTTTTGTTATGTGTAAATAGGAAGGAAATAAGACTCTATACTCCTATTTACTTGAATATAGAGAAAGAAACTGTAGAGGGATATGTAAAAAACCAAGAATAGTAGTTATATGGATAAATATAGAGGATGAGCAGGTGGGAACTCTGCTAAAACAGGTACTAAAAAATTACATTTTTCTCTTTTTATTATCAAATTTATGTAAATGAGAGCTGGACTTACCTCACCCTGGCATAAACCACTCAAGACTTAACTGCTTTCTTCTGGATGCTCCGTCAGCCCATGTTCCCTCGTCTTGACTCTTGTGATGAGAACCTTGGCCTTGAATCTTGACTTGGGGACCACACGGGGCAAATATTTTCTCCCTTCTTCACAGCCAGGGCATGGGATGCATAACTTAAGTTCAGCTAAACCCATAGCCCTCCTCGAGTTTCAACCTTGAGCAAGTGACCCAGAATTGCAAGGCCAGAGGAGACATCATTCACAGCAACAGCAGTGTACCCAGCAAGAATCCAGCAGTGGTGAAGCAGTTATCAAGTGGACATGCCAGTGGGGGTGTCCAACAACTCCATCACCAGAACCACCCTTCCTTGGTCCCTTTGTGTCCCTGTGCTCTCCAGTGTTCTTCCCATAAACGCCATTTCTGTTAAAGGTAAGTAGAGTTCGTTTCCTTTGCTAGCCGCATATAGTTACAGCGCTATAGTGAATTTCTTTCTTTATTCTCTTTGCCATTGGACTGTGAGCTTCCTGAGGTTAGTCTTGTTCAACACTCATAGGGCCTAGCACGGTGCTTACTGTATAACAATAGGTGATCATTGATAGAACTGATTAATTCAATGACTCAGAGGTCAATATTGGGATGAGTGTTTTTATTCATTGACAGTTAAAAAGCCAAAGAGCTACCAATGTCTAAGCTCTGAGATTATGCAAATTTTTTTGTTAACTGACTCACTCATGTTCCCAATCTCTAATCAAAGAACAGATGGAATAATTTAACATTATAAAAAAAGAGGTTAATATTGAGAAGGCACTGAATTATTTCTGCTTAAAACAAAACAGCAGGAAAAGCTGTTCCTAAAAATATATATAGCACTAAAATGAGTACAAAATTTTTTTTTCAGAAATCACTTCTTTTAAAATGATAAATTTTACATTTTAAATGATTCTCATTTTTAATGACATTATAAATCCTAGTCATTCTATTTCTCTTACATATTAGAAGAAAAAGGGGATAACCTGTATTAGATAATTTTTCATTCAGTTAAACAATGAAAAAATATATTTCCAAGGAAGTATTCCTAAAAGAAAATAATTTTTACATCACCCCTGAAATACAATGAAAACCCTTTCTGGAATTTTGTATTCCCAGAAACCATGTATCACTGTGTTAATACAAAATCCAGACTGTTATAGAAATAGGTAAAAAATTTCCCACAACATTCAATTACTTAAATAATGTATTTTTCAGAGCACTAATCATCTTCAACTAGCATACCACTGGGAAATGAAAAGCAAACATGAAATATATTTAATTAATGTATTAGAACATTGCAAAATTATGTTTTTTTCTCTTGACAGAAATCGTTTTCCCTGTATTTCCCCATCCTTGTTTTCATTAAGTACTCTCATGTCAACAACATTGATTTGACAATTTGAATAATGTTCCCATAAGAGCACTCCAAATAGCTACTCCTTCACATATGTTGTCTTTATCCACAAAAATACAATATCATATGCCTCACTAGAAAGCTTTCTAAAATTATATATTATCAAATAGAATTCTTAACCATTAAATTTCTCAATGTGACATGTAATACAAGATGTGGGAGCCATATAGTCACATCCTTAGGATTAGATTGACCTTGCCAAGAGCCAGTGCTGTGTCACACTTAAAGACCTTCAAATATCAGTGCCGTGCTGTCTCTAAAACCAAAGAAGCAATATCATCTTGCCTGTTATTTGCACAGCAAAGACATTGAAGTTTAATTCTATTTATCATTTCTTATAATACCCTTCAAATAAAGTAGACAACCAATTTTATAAATAAATATGTACCCAGAAATTTCAAGACCTAACAGCACTCTCCAGAAAAAATGAAATCAATCAAAATAGTTGAGTTAGGACTATACCTCCAAAATCCCTAATTTCTGCAGGCAAATTTCCCTACTAAAACACAAAGAATTATTTTTAGGTTTAGGCTACTGTAACTGCCTCAAAATACCCTTTCCCTGGCTCAGTTTGGTTTGTTTTCTGCTGTTGTTGGAGTTTCTTCTGTATAGCATATCCATTCTGGAACTTCTTAAAACTATCAGGATCACAGCTTTACAGTGTGTTTCTATACAGTTTGCTTTTCCTTGCACCTTAATAATTGTATACAGAAGCTTGATTCTGCTTATTGTGTTGCATCTATGAAACTCAGAAGTAAAAGCTATGTTTTTTTGCCAAACTTTATACTTAGGTGAAAACTATAACTGTCTAAATATATACATACTGTGAATGTATTGTTGTATTTTCCAAGGCCTGTCTCATGTGTCAGAACCTTGATGAAAGCTTTTTCATTTCCTTTGTCTGTTGTGGCTGAACTCCATTACTCCTCGAACAACATTGATTATATTTTGTTCTTTACGGCGATTTCCGGCTTTTCCTCTTCAGTTAGATTGATCATGGAGACAGAAAACTTTATTTGTATTATTTTTCACAGTCCACCTCTACTGACTTCCTTCTTTTCAGCCTTCTTTTCAGCTCAAGTATCCTACATCCTAAAGATATATATTTTCAAGCCTAAATCCACATAGAATTGTTTTCAATCTCTATCTCTTTTTGCCCTGTCTAATTTTGTAACATAATGGTCAAATATTGCTGCTTTGACTTCATCTACTCCAAATCGTTCTTAACATGGGTGTAATGTGGCTTCTACACCCGTTCTTCTGTGGAAGATTCTTTCTCATCACCAAGCTCCTATTTTCAAAGTACATGATCTGACCTCAAAATCTTTATGACTTAGAACATTTTAAACTCTTCATTGATCCAAACCTTCATGAGACTCTTCCTACCCATGACTTGTATGGCTTACTTTCTCCTCTCTCTTTGCTCAAAATGATCTTTCTTGATTCCTTCTTCGACCTGAATTTAAGGGCCTGAGCTGAATAGCGTTCCGGTCATACGTACTCATTCAAAACCTACTTCTTCAGGACGTATATTCTAACAACACTTTTCCAGGAGCTCGGCTTTAGCAATCAACAAAACAAAGAAACAAAAAAAATCCTGCTGTCATAGACCCTATATCCTACATAGGGGAGTTAGACAATAGAGAAATTCGTCTGGTGGTGACAGGTGCTACAGAGAGTATGCAGGGACAGTGCATAGGAAATGTCAGTGAGGAGGTGTACAAGTTAACACAGAGAAGGCAGGGAAAGACTAATTACAGAGTTGATACTCGGGCAAACACTTCACAGAGGTAAAGAAAGAAGCTCTGTGGATATCCGGGGAAGAGGATTTGAAGCAGAGGACAGAGGGATGCCATACCTCTGAAGTAGGAACATGGCAGAGTATGTTCCAAAAAAAGAAAAGAGAACAAAATGGCCAGAGCAGAGAGAGATAGGTCGAGAGAAATAGATGAGTTCAGATGGCTAATGGGAAAACCAGATCATGCAGGATGTTGTAAGTGGTGTTAAGATTTAGCTTTTATTCTCAGTGAGATGGAAAGACTGAAACTTTCTAAGCAGAAGAGTAACATGTTTCAACATATTTTAAATGGATGACTCTGGTCTTTGAGTTAAGATATTATAGAGAGTAAGGATGGAGGCAGAGATGTCATTTAGCAAGTCATTGCATTAATCTAAGGGAGAGATGATGGTGGTTTCAACTAGTGGAGGTGATTTGTAGTTTACTAATTATCTATTTTAACCATAAAAGTTTTCACTTTGAAAATAATAAAAACAATTGAATCTAACCCCTTCCTTCATCAGCCCAGTTTTTATTGAGCATTTACAATACATAACAGACTATAAGAGTTGTTATTTGGTTTTGTTTGTGTGTTTGTTTTTGAGTTGGAAACAGAAGACAGATGTTTTAAGAGTTCACATTTATCCACACCCTACAGCCAAAGACCAATAGGAACAAACATGTAGTTGAGCAAGTTGGGTTTATTACTTGTTGCAATGAAAATGAGCACCATGGGGAACTGAGGGACATCTCGGTACTGTAGCCCTATAATAGCATTTGGTCTTGGGTTGAGTGATTTTGGAGAGAGCTTAAGGAAGTGGGGCTTTGCTCTGGATTGTATAAGATGTCAGGAAGTAGAGTAATTCCATGATTGGTTAACCTAATAAATTTTATCTATAAAAGATGCAGATCTTGCCCACCATCATGCAATCTAAGAGAATAAATTAAATGTGAAAAATGTGACGAGGTAGGGGCCGGCCCGGTGGCGCAAGTGGTTGGGTGCGCGCGCTCCGCTGCGGCGGCCCGGGGTTCGCTGGTTTGGATCCCAGGCTCGCACCCACGCACTGCTTGGCAAGCCATGCTGTGGCGGCGTCCCATATAAAGTGGAGGAAGATGGGCACAGATGTTAGCCTAGGGCCGTCTTCCTCAGCAAAAAAAGAGGAGGATTGGTGGATGTTAGCACAGGGCTGATCTCCTCACAAAAAAAAAAAAAAAAATGTGACGAGGTAAATATCAAAATTTGTTGCATTAATTTTACTTGCATCAAAAACTATACTTAAAAACGGGAATGACAATAGATGGGTTTTAATGTAGGTAAATTATACATCAGCATAGCTGTAAAAAAATGAAGCATTTGCATTCATCTTAAAGCAGTGTCTCATTAACAACAATAACATACGAGGTAAATGTATAAATTTAGCACATAACTATTTCAGAAGCACCTCATTTCAAATAAGGCAATTAAAAAAGAGAATTATAGTCCTCAAATACTTTCTCTATTGTCATGCTTCTGTCCTAAATACTAAAACTTTAGCTGAAAAACTTCTCAGGTTATCAGCACTTCTTCTTAGACATTATCACAAAAGAAGACATCTGTGTTGATAGGAAATACCCTAGGTTTATTCTGATCACATAAAATCTGATAAAAGCGACATGTACTTAACATCTAGCATTGTTTGACATATCATTTGCCTGCACTTTAAGAGAATAAATTTTACCATTTTCCTTTTCTATGTTGGCTTTCTTAGCTATTTTCATTCTTCTCTTCAATGTCCTTTATTATATATTTGGTAATATCAATTCTCATAATTTATTCTTCATTTCTGAGATTTTTTCTTTCTTTTTGTCTTTTTTTTTTTTTTTTTTTGGTTAAGGCAAGTCTCACTTTATGTGTTTCTTTATGTCTATTTCTATTCTGAGTGTTTGAAATTCTCACTCATGGTATTCTTTCATACTCTCAAGTGCTTGTTGAATTACACTGAATTCACACTGAGGTACCATGTTACATTCTTCCCTCTATTTGAGGTTCACTTTCTATTTTTGTCTCCCCATAGTTTGTATAGATACAGCCCATTCATTTTTTTTCTTAATGTTTTCTCTTTTTCTGACCAACAATAGTGTGTTTATCTGCAGGGGTGAGTGGGAGAGGACTTGGGTTTCCTTATTAGTTTCCTCGCTGTATGAGCACCCACTTTTCTTGGCTTGTTGGGATGCAGTTCTTTCACACATTGAGATTCTTTGAGGTGGGATCTGTGGGGATTGATGTGTGAAAATACTCTATTTCATTAGGACCTTTAATATGCACCACTTCCTTCTTTTTCTCCCCACAGCAGAGTGCTTCCACGGGTGACTCCCTTTTCTAAGTGGCCTCCCTCGTCCCTAGAAGCCTTGTTTTCCCAGGGTCACCTCGTCTACGCCCACATGCTTTTCAGCCCTTCCTCTCAGTTACCCAGGATACAGCACTCTGATCCATCAAGTCTCAACCCGGCCCTCAGGAATTCCTCCTTCAGTGTGAGACCCTTGGTGTGGGGTGATCTGTTTGTGTCCTTTCACCACTGCTCTGTTACTCAGTCACTACCAAGTGCATTCACCTGTTTTCTGCTCATTTTTCACCTGACTTTTTCCCAACGTAGGCCCCAGAGCCGGCTCTGTTGGATTTAAATATTTGTTTCCTCACTTACATGTAAGAGGAAATTTATGTTCTCTATCCTAGTAATTCTGAAAATTTATGTTTGAATGGATTTAGTTGCTCTTTTGATAATCTATCTATATAGTGACTGCAAACATATGTGGTGAAATCTGCCTGCACAATTATCCTACAGAACCCAAAGTTCCTTTCTTTCTTTAGTTCTTTCTTTTCATTTCTTCCTCCCTCCTTTCCTTCCTCCTTTCCTTTCTTCCTTTATTTTGCTGTGAAGATCTTCTCTTTATCTCTAGTAAGATTTCTCAAAATGAAATGACCAGGTAGAAAGCTTTTCTAATTTATTTTCCTGGGCACTTGGTGAGCTGTTTCCGGCTAGAAAAAAATGTCATTCTTACATATTTTTATTGTACTGTATATACATTGTCTATATACATTGTACATACATTTACCTTTTATTGGACACATTTTTAAATATACACAAAACTAAAGAGAACAATATAATAACCCCCCTCACCCCTTCACCTAACTTAAACCGTTATCAACATTTGCCAGTCTCATTTCATCTGTCTCTCACTTCCTTGTTTTGTGGCATATTTGAAAACACAGTAGATATTACCTGACATGTAAATATTTTAATATTCATAATTAACAGAAAATGATATTTTGATAACAATACATTTTATTAAATGTATCACATTTAATAAAAATGATAACTCTTTGCCGTTATCTAATAACTGGTCCATAATCAAATTCCATCAATCTACTCAAATATATCTTTCTTTAGCTCTTAGCCCCTTTATTTTCTCTGTTTTCTCTTTCTAATTCTCCTAGACTGATCTTCTAGTTCTATTTTCATCTTCCTTCTATTCTCTCTTTTTTCCTCCTTCCCTATCTGCCAAATTTTCCTCTCCTGCACTTTCAAATTTCATACTAAACTTTTAAAATCAGTGTGTTTGTATGATGTATATCTAACAGCTTTTCCTTTCTTCTTCTCCTCACACCAATGTAACATCTTCTCTTACCTCTCAGTTTTTTAGTTTTCTTCTATTTCAGACATTATTTCTGTCTTTTTTTGTGTGTGTGTGTGTGAGGAAGATCAGCCCTGAGCTAATATCCAATGCCAATCCTCCTCTTTTTTTTGCCGAGGAAGATTGGCCCTGCACTAACCTCTGTCCCCATCTTCCTCCACTTTCTATGGGACATCGCCACAGCATGGCTTGACAAGTGGTGTGTTGGTGCGTGCCTGGGATCCGAACCTGCGAACCCCGGGCCACCAAAGCAGAGCGTGCACACTTAACCCGTGCTGGCCAGTTAAATAATAGGGCTGGCCCCTATTATTTCTGTTTTCTATTAGCTCTGTTTGTTTATTCTGGACTCTCTTTCATGCTATAGATTTTCCTCCTTTCTGCGCTGATTCTCACAGTCTAAGGTGTATTCCATAAAATCCAAGGTTGCACAGAAAAAAAATTCACTGCTAATTAAATTACAATAAATGTGTAATCCAGTCATTAAGAGAGAGACATTAAATCTGGTTGGAAGTTGTGTATTTATGAACAGGGTCTTTTAAATCTTGGACTTCTCTGTAAGGTGATAATGTTATCAAGCCAGATTTTTCTTTGGAGGAACCAAAATATCACTTACCTGATCATCTTTTTTTTTTCAAAGCATAAAGACTGATTTACTTTGCCACTTCTACTTGTAAGAACACATCTGTGCAATTCACACATATTAAAAAATGAAGCCACAAATAGTTTTGAAAGAGAAGACATGGAAACAATACCTGAAATGTTGTAACAATTCACTTACTTTTTATCATTGACGGGCAAGTAACTTATCTATGTTAATTTTTGGGGCAACCTAGGCAAATTCATTTGATCATCCAGTTTATTTCAACTTAGTTGGCAAAAAAAATTTGCTAAAATATGTTTCCTATTTCCCCACTTTTCCTAGAAACTACTAAACATAATTTAACTTTTCTTGGTCATCATGAAGAACACAGCAGTGTAATAAAACAGAAAGGTATGCTCGGGGCTACTGAAGTATGTAATGCCATTTGCTCTTTCCCACTTGTACCAAAATTTGTATGCTTTTTGAGTTACACCAATTTTTTTATGTTTCTACATCTTCCTTTAAATCCGCTGTCACTTTTTGCTGCTGCCTATGTGTCTGCTTCCTGAAAGAGGCCCCTAATTTGCTTTCTAATCTGCTGCGCACTGAAAAACTGCATCGCCAAGCTTCTATAATTGTGCCTAAAATAAGAATAAGTAAACTCAGAGAAGGCTAAAGGGCCCCTCTATCAGTAAACTGCATGGACCTTGTAATACCAGTTTCAATGCTTGTCATACCTCCTTAGCCTTTTAGTTCTTCACTAAGAACTTGCCAAAATACTGAATTGAGTATGTGTTCGCCATATAACTCAAGTATTAAATCAGTTTCATATATCCATGTTTCTACAACTCTGCTAATGAATTCAGTCTTTGAAAGAGAAATGGATTTTAATCATTTTTATGTGTTTAATCAATACATAATTGTATTTATTTCAGGAAAGTGCTGAATATTTCATTCTTTTTAATTGTTCTAAATGAGATGCAAAAACAAAATTTACAGTACTGTGTATGTGACTTCAAATCTGTTTTCCAATGTATCTATTTTAGAACTATTGGGTTGAGACTAAAGATGCAAGTATAATTCGGTAAGTTCTGGCTAGCTGGAATTTCGGGGAATGTGTTGCTCTAGATATCCAAATTTTCTGTAGAGCTGAGAGTTCAACCTCCATATAGCATTCAAAATTGTGAGTTGATTTTGCAGGAAATCTTTATAAAATGTATCATATGCACCACTGTCTTCTAAAGTAATACACAAAATACATTTTAATTATTTTTGTGTCAAGATGATCATTACTAACATAAATTATTGTATTTCCGCAGACTATTTTCCCCTATACTAAATGGATCTATTCTGTTACACTTTTAAATTTTTCAGCAGTAAAATTTATTCACCTTCATAGTAGCTGCTTTTCATCTGCTTTGGCTTCAAAACCAGATAACTAAGATAGTTAGAATTCTGTATAAATTGAAAGTAAATTGATTCTGAATGAAGACTTGAATAACTTGATTATAAGCATGTATTTGTATTATAAGTACGGATTTCGTAACATCTATTACAATTGGTCACCATCGTTTTTTATTCATTATGTTTGTTTGCTGCCTTTAAAATAAATGAAGTTACTGAATTAAGCACATGAGCTCCAAACAGAAGAATTTTAATATACAATAGGAATCACTTTGCTTCCTCCTTTTATCTTCTTTATAGTTAATTCTATATTATAATACCTTGGATCAGATTAAAACCCAAGCACTTGAGTTGCATTATTTGAATTGGACATCAGCAGCTGTTAAGAATTTCTTTGCAGTATTATAGTCTAGCATGACAGTCTGAGGAGCTCTGTGGATGCACTCCTCAGTGATGCTGGGGAAAATTGTATATATGTATATATTTATAAATCAACAGTCTCTGGAAATGGTCTCAGGGATATACAGCAAATGAAGAAAGATTTACTCAAAAAATTCTACTAACATTTGGTAAGAACAGTCAGAGTTTGTGGAATTTGAACAGAGACCTGCTTCCTCCCTTCCCCCTCCCAATTCAGCTAGATGAAAATCCCAAGCCAGGCTGGTATAGCCAAAGAAACAGGGCTCTCTCTCCAGCCTTTGCCCTAATGGAGGGCTGTCTTACTGGAAACAGCAAGACAGGAGAATTTCTCATCCTGCCCCAGGTACAGTTGCTGAGCCTAAGTTCTTGGTGAGTGCAGCTGATTAGTGGGGACTCTCTTCTTTCACTCAGCCCTCAACTGTGGGACAAAGAGTCTGCCTTGGGCATGGAGCTGAGAGTCCTGGGGCCTCAATCACCTTCCCTCTAACAATGGTTCCATGCCAAGAGAGGCAAGCATAGAAAACCTGAGATTACTCCTTCCCCTCTGCCAAGCACTTCACTCCTAATGCAGTGATTGAAATCAGAAGTACTTAATTGTCCCCAACACCAGCTCCAGATCCAAGGTTCAGAGATTTTTTTCCTGGGGGCAGCAACAGGGCACTAAAAAGCTCCTAATCTTTTACTTTAACAGACTGACTTCATTTGCAATAGAGTGTGGAGAAGTCCAAGCCTAAGACCCCTCTCAAAAACAGTGGAGGTTGTAGTGAGAGACAGTGAGGAAGAGCTTGGTAGATTCATTGTCCATATAAGCTACACTATAGGCTGGTTGATTTGCCTATGAGAGCCTGGGAAAGAGACAGCAAGGAAGAGCTTGATTGGGGTCCAAACACATGTCAAACATTAATCTCAGGAACTATTCTTTCAAAGGAGTCTGAAATTGATTGGTATAGTCTTTTGAGGAATTTATGCCCCAGCACATTATTGATAACTGTAGAGCTATTGATGGAACTTAAGAGCTGGGTGTGGTTAAGGAAAGAGACAAAGAGAACCATGCCAAAACCACTGACATTCCAGTGTGACTGGGTATAACCAAGGCTGTGCCTCCTAAGGAACAGCAATAAAGGGTTAATTGTATGGGAGTAGAATATGTTCAAATGAAACAATCCAGTGAGTCACTAAACAAATAAAACAACTTACTATAAAGTATAACAATTTCAGGGGAGAGGTGGGTAGTACCACATTTGCTACAATATATTATCTAAAATGCAGTTTACACGAAAAATTATGACATGAAAAAATAATAACAAACAAAAAACCAGAAAAGAACAATACATCAGAAAAAAGTCAAGCAACAGAAATTCTTATAATGTGGCCCCTGTCTGGAAGTTACTAATTAAAAATATGATATAACCCATTTGATGATCACTCATAGTCTGCACAATTTGCTTTGTGGGTTTTATAGAAATGCTATAACCATTGAAAATCATGCAAACAAACAATAATTTCCCTGAAATGTAGATCATTTCCAGTCTTTTTCATTCATTTACATAGATACATATTTTCAACTGGTGACATTTTCTTTCTGCTGATGGACTTCTTTTAATATTTCTTAAAATGAGAGTCTCATAGTGATTATTTACTTCAGATTTTGTATGCCTTAATATGTCATTATTTCACCTTCATTTTTAAACATATATTTGTTGGTATAGATCCTAAGGTGACAATTTTATTCTTTTGATTTCAGTCCTTGAGAGGTCTGTCTTCTGGCTTGCATTGTTTTCACTGAGAAGCCTGCTGTCATTCTTGTCTTTATTCCTCTATAGGTAAGTTGTTCCTCAACCCCTTAATGTCCTTTAAGATTTTGTCTTTTTCTTTGGTTTACTGCAATTTGAATATGATATGACTTGGTGTGTCTTTGTTGGTGTTTATCCTGCTTGGTGTCTCTTGAGGTTCCTGGATCTGTGGTTTGGGGTCTATAATTAATTTTAGAAAGTTCTCTGCCATTGTTACTTCAAATATTTTTTCTGCTCTGTTCATTACTTTTTCTTCTCCTGGTATTCCAATTATATACGTGTTACATCTTTCAATATTATCCCACAGTCCTTGGATGCACTATTATGTTTTGGGGTTTTTTTGTTGTTATTGTTTTTATTCTTTCTTCTCTTTACATTTCAGCTTGGGATGTTTGTGTTTGTTTTTATTCTCTCTTCTCTTTTGCATTTCAGTTTGGGAAGTTTCTATTGACGTATGATCAAGTTCACTGATTCTTTCTTTGGCCATGTCAAGTCTACTGATGAGCCAGTCAAAGGTATTCATATCTGTTACTGTCTTTATGTTGTATATCTAGATATCCTTTCCATTCTTAGAATTTCCATCTCTTTCTTACATTACCCATCTGTCCTTGCATGTTGTCTTCCTTTTCAAGTGGATTTCTTAACACGTTATTCATGGTTATTTTAAATTTCCTGTGTGATAAGTCCAAAATCTGTATCATATCTGAATCTGACGTTAATGCTTGCTTGTCTCCTCATAGTGTGTTATTTCTTGCCTTTTTCAAGCCATGTAATTTTGCTCTTTGAAAGCCAGATATGTTGTATCAGGTAACAGGAATTCAGTGTGAGTTTTGTTAATCTGATAGGAGTTGGCTGTGCTTAATGCTTGCTGTAGCTGTGAGTGTCAGATACTTCACATTTCTCTAAAGCTTTTGTTTTTGTCTCTACTCTTGACTTTGGGTTTATCCAAGAGCTCTTTATCAGAAAGAGTCTACATCCTGCTGTTCTTTCAACCATAATTTATTATTATTATATTGGAGCCCTGTTGGTGTGGTAGGAAAATAGGGGAAGGAGAAGCATTCTATAATATTCTGAGTGATTCTCAGCCATTTAGTGGACCCGTGCCTCTGGACTCTATAGCTTTTTCTCCTTGTCCTCTTCTGCCTTTCCTGGCTGCAACATTTCCAATCTATTTTCTTGAAGCCCTATCCTCTGTTGAAACGTGAGCAGGAGGAATTCCCTTCTCCCAAACGACATAAGTTTTCAGAATTGAGCTCAGGCAAAGTCCTGTCTCTCCTTCTTCCCCACATGCCTCATCCTTTGGAGAGTTGGGTGGAGAGTGCTCTGGGTTTCTTTCACAATGATTACTCTTTCCCGCACCCTGTCAGAGCTAGGAGGGGATATTCTCAGACCTTCAATGTGAAAAATGTGTGAGGGCTTCCCTAAGAGCCCAAGGAGTCTCTAACTCTCACTCAAGTCCACACTTAGTCTCCAGCAATTAATCAAAATTACCATTTATTTCCTCCTATCAGGTTCTGACTTCAGAGGATTCTGCTCCAGGTAGCCAGATCTGGGTTTCTGTATCTGGATGTGCCTGGGGTGTCAGTCTGTCCTGTGACTTCAGTTATCTGATGAGTCCTGAAAAAGTTATCAATTTTCATTTTGTCCAGCTTTTTCATGTTGTAAGAATGAGAATAGCAACTTCCCAGCTCTTTGCATATTGGAGATGAAGCCAGAAAAGTAGATTTATTTTTAACTTTAAAAGTTTTGATGCATCTGGAATTTACTTTGATGTAAAAAAAAAATGAAGTACGAATCTTATTTTATTTTTATCAACCTCAGCTACCCAGTTTTTCTAATATCATTTATTAAATTATCAGCTATTAATCTTCACCTGCATTTTACACAAATTCCTACTTGAATTGACTCAAATAATTTTAATATTAGAAATCATGAACACTGCCAGTTATTTTATTGCTACAATGTCTGCTTTTGAAAACAGAATTATAATAGAAAGAATCATGATCACGGAAAATAATACATCTGATGGACTAATCCAAAGCCACCATGAAATTATCTTAATTGATAAGACAGTAGTTACTAAACGCTGAATGAAGTGGTAAGTGCTTAATAATTGATAGAAGGCCATCATTTAATCGAACATATAAATAATACTGAACTTTGAGAAATTTGGCAATTGTAGGTCACAGTGATAAAATAGATTCCCTCATTAACTTTAAATTAGTCTTAATTTAACATTAGTGGTTATTGACATGAACCACTTTGGGATACTTTTCGTCCAAAAAACTGAGTATTTTTTCAAACTGCTCTTGATTTTTGGTTCACCCATTCGTTAATGAAGCAGTTTAAAAACTTCTAGTCTGTTAGAAGTTAGTCCAGAAAGTTATTCTTTTTCAACACCTAAATCAAGAGTTTATATTTAAGCTAAAGCAAAGGTTGTTAAGCCATCTAATCTGACACAATTATAGGCTAGACAAAGCCTCTTTTCTTAAGTAGAGTTAGTTTCTGCTTGATTTTATTTAATATCCTTATATATCCTGGGTGAAAGCAGAGAAAATAATCAGGCATTATGCCATGAACCATTCAAGTCAATTTGAATAATGGAGTTAGCTTTGAAGATTTAAGTGCTATTGAAAATATTCTGAATTTTATGTGACATTAAAATGTTGAGATGTAATCACACTCATCTCATAATTCTGCTTAAGTTTCATATTGTCAGTATTTTTGTATATAATTAAATTGTTAATTAGAAAGAAATTCACTTTCAACACTTTTTCACTTTTATTAACATGTTCAAATTATTTTCTTTATTGTAGCTCCCATTGGGTTATATGTGACAATAGCAATAGCACTGCGTTCTCAGAACAATACAAAACGTAACAAAACAAAAACCCTCTCCAACTGCCCTTACTTTCTTTGAATGTCTATTTTTTTCATCTTTTCATAGTTGCACTTCTTAAGAGTGGTAAATATTTGTCTTCATTCCCTTTTCCTACTTACCTCTCACTCAGTGGTGTCATAATGGTGCTGAGGTTTCAAATGATGTCCAGGTCACCAAATGAAGTGGTCTGCTATCAACATTCAGCTTACTTTATCTCTCTCTCTACAACAGTCGGCAGTTTTGACCAAGGCCTCCTTCATCTTACACTGTCCTCCCTTAACTTTCATATCACTTCTAATTCTAGTTTTGTTTCTTCAATTCCTTTACCGCCCCCCACCCCCTGCCTTTGTTGTCTCTATGGCGTCTCCTAATTTTCAGTTCCTTCATCATCCTCCCCCCTCTAACTGAACACTAAAAGATAGTGGCTATTTTAGACCTTGATCTGCTGTCTCACTCTACCATGTATAACTCCTACACGTCCGTTAGGACTCAGCCAATATCCCTCAAGGGATATTTCTCTGGCCCTTCAGATTATATTTCAAGTTTTTCTTCTGATAAATGCTTTCATTTGTCCAAATGTAGTTAATTTATTTAAAGCCTATCCTACTTCTTAGATTCCATGATTCATGAGGCCTAGAATACATTGACTCTTTCTGACCTAGCGCAGAGTCTTACACATTGTTTTACTTGTTGAATAAAAGGATGTAGAGTCTTACAAAAATCCAGAATATGTTAGGATCCATAATTCAATGTTCTTGCTCAATATTAGGTTGGATTTCTTTTCTCACAGATTCAAGAGGATATATAAATGCACATTCCATTGTCTTGCTAAATATTATTAATAGACTTTTAAATATTAAAAATCTCAACATAAATTTAGATCATACTTCACCCTTTGAAAAATGCAAAAGTGAATGGAATATGTTCAAATATCTGAATCTCTGAGTAAAACTTTTTAGGCATCTTCCATGAGAAAAATCTACAGAAAGTGAGATTTTTGTCCAAAGGAATATTTTTCTATTTAAGCCCTTATGATACTATATTTCATTGTTCTTATGACCAACTCATCCCATTTAACCTTTAACTGTTTGGGGATGATGAGAAACTTAAGCTGTTTGAGATAAAACAAAACAGAACCTATTGAAAGTACACTTGATTTTAATCCCTTACTACAGTTGAGAAGAAATGTTTTAGTAAAAACAAAAACATATTTGTTTAGCTGTATTTCATTATCTGGTTTTTAAAAGGGAACTTAAATTAATCTTTTAGCTATTTTATCCCGAAAATAAGAATTCACAAATTTCTCATAAAGACATTTTTAAAAAGAACTCAAGAACCAAAATGAGCATCATTTCCAAAACACACCAAAGCATTATTCACAAGAATGACTTTAATATTAATTCTTCCCAAAGCAGCAGAAATAATATTATATAGTAACGTAATTAATACAGTTGTGCTGAGGAAGGTGACAGTGGGTGGGTGGGTCAGTCTCACATCTCTATCCACATAAATTGAGCAAATGTATAACTTATCCCTCTGAACTCTATATCACTCTTTCCATAAAGCCTTTATCCCCAGCATCTTAGACCTTGCACTAAACTCTGATCAGAAACGCTCTGATACCTATGTACAGACCTGTAGTTATGATGTTCTTCATGCCTCCACTCCCAAATTTTTAATCCCCACCTGGATTGCCTTGAGATATCACAACTTTCCACTTTATTAGATGTCACAGAAAAAACTGCTCTGGAAATAGTGCTGAAAGTGCTGTGCCCCTTGGACACTCTGCCAGGATTGCCCCCTCCCCACTGCCCAGTCAGTACCTCACATCCAACTACAGCCACCTCTCAGCCCTTTGTTGCTCAGTGATTCACATGTCACACCCAAGGGCTACTGATATGTAGCAGGAGACACTGGCCATGGCTAAAGTAAGCAAATCAAAGAGTCATTCTGCCTTAAACTGAGATCAGATGTCTTTTTAATGTTAAAAAAGTGCATTGATCTCAAATCTGAGCACAATTCTCATCACCTATAACTTCATTCAACATGCTTAGATGAAAATCCTTCATAAATTAAACATTTTTAAGACAAAAAGAGAAAATGTTTAATTAAGGAAACTCCTTGAAAGTAAGCCTTGTTGAATAAAAGAATGCAAAGCATAGAGCAAGGGAACATATATGATTTGCTGAATGCCCACCATGTGCCAGATATTGGGCTGGGTACTTTATATGGTCATTCATATTTCAATTAACCGTCACCACAACCTTGTGCATTTTGGTGCTCTGTATGCTTCTGTGTTAGGTAGAGGAATTACACAAATGCGTCATAGCATAGAGCATTCAGGATGAAGCAAGGGAAAAGGAGGATTGATAAGGTTCAACGGACAATAAAAGAACCAGTCTCCCATCTCTGCCATTGTTGTGCCCCAGGATGTAAGAGACAACGCTCATACACTGGATATTTTCCCTTCCAATATCTGAGCCAGCAGCAGATTTCAGGGACCTGTGTTAAACTATGATTTGCTGGTACTAGGACCTATCTTCCTTTGTTATTTTATAGGGAGCCTCCCTAGGACTTCAATGCTTTGGGAACAACTAAATCCACATTATAGGCATACCTGGATACCTGGCCTCAGCCCTCTAAGGGTATCTTGTACCACCATCTGGAGCCCTGTCCATCAGAAGACTGGCTGCCCAACATCTTCCCAAGGGAGAAGCTAATGTCTCCTAAGACGTGTTAAGAGAAGTGAGGGTATGATTATCAATGCTAAACCGTTTTAGTTTATTCAGGGGGAATAAATGTTCCTAAAAAGAAGATATTGCTGCCACCAAATCTTGGTGATATTGACCAGCTCAAAGTGATCTTCAGAGTACTGCATTCTAAACCAAAATATTTCCTAGGTGGTCTCGCTTTCTCTTTTCTCAAGGTAAACTAATCAGTCATATTTCTTAGAAATAATGTTGGATATTATCACTCCCATTTTGTAGATGAGGAACCTAAGGCTCAGAGTGATTAAAAAATATAATCACTATAAGAAGTATAATACAAATGAGTAAAAAATGTATCCAAGGTAGCTAGAAAGTAGCAAACCAAGTCTATCTGATTTAAACATTACTATGGTTAAAAAAATAAATATCTTGAGCAATGTAGGGAAAATATCTAGAAATGATCGAATGTAAAAAATGCTGTTATTTTTACTGCAGGAGAATTGAGTATATTCAGCACACCTTTTCACCAAGGGAAGACTCAGATTGTTTTTCAGTATTAAGGGAGTTAGGTGAGGAAAACAATGCTATTTTTCTCCCTTCCCTCAATTGACAAGTAATCAGGGAGACTTACAAACCATTTATGCCCATGAAATATATTTAACTTTTCCCTAACGATCTAAGAAACAACAGCACTTAATATTAGTACTTGTTGAGAGATGAGCTTCCAATTGAGACCTGTCAATTCTGATCAAGAGAAATAGGTTAAGTACCTGGATCAGGCTTCATAGTTTTGAGTTTCTTTTTGATTTGATAATATTAACATTTCAATCCAGTTACCACCTATACCTCAGAAATACTGGACCTCAAAATTCTTAAAAATACATTTATTCAAAAGAGGCATAAAATGTAGCTCTTTTATGAAGGATATATTAAATTCTTTGGGAAGAGTATGGAATAGATATTACCTCAGAGGTAATATCAGAGGTGTATATTGGAAGGAAAAACTATAGCAGCTTATTTGAATAGATCAGTTATAAGTATGACAGAGTGCAATTACTAGGAGGATGGGTGAATTATTTTTCTCTCTTTGCACTTCTTTTCCAGTATAAAGGTTGAGAGAGAAATGAACTGCAATGTCAGCCTATCATTCTAATTTAGAACAAGACAGATTCTTATCTTCGAATGCTGTGCATCTTAGTCACCATTTACAAAAGGATTTTAAAAACATGGTAAGCATAGCAGGTCAAAACCTAGCAATAGGTATCGCTTTGTTTTCAGATGAATTATATGCATATATTTACGGTTCATATTTTTTTAATTTTGAGGACACCTTATTAAAATTAAATTATGTGAAGTTAGGAGTAGTAGAATTAAGAGATACATTTTAATTTAACACAATTTGAATTAAATATTCAAGTTATTTTTAAATCAAAAGCTGTAAAAATTTTTCTAAGACCAAGTTTCCATAACTGCACTAAGAAGACTTGTTATGTTGCCTGCTGGCATTGTTAAAAATAAAAAATATCAGGAGCAACATATATTTAGATATGCCTATCCTAGAGTGTTTTCATGTTTATAACCTCATACAAAGTAGTTAAATTCTGTTAGAAAATTTTTTTCTGATTTTAAATATATTTTATAGCTATAATGTAGTATAATGAAAGTTAGAAAGAGTTTTAAAAGTTATAGTGATTTCTTTACTAAAGATGCTTGTACTAGTTAGCCAATGCTGCCTAACAAATTACTCCAAAACTTAGCAACTTGAAATAATAAATGTTTATTATATCACTTCTGGGGATAAGTATTTGGGAGCGGCTGATCTGGGTGGTCTGGCTCAGGACCTCTCATAAGGTTGTGCTCAAGATGTCAGCCAGGACTGCTGTCATCTGCAGGTGTGACTGTGGCTGGAGGATCAAGGGGGTCTGCTCACATACCTGGCTAGTTGGTGTTGACTGTTGGCAGGACTCTATTTCTTGCCACATAGATCTCTCCAAAGGTTGTTTGAGTATTCTCATGACATGGCAGCTGCTTTCACCCGGGGCAAATGATCCAAAAAAGAAAGGCAGAAGCTGCAATGATTTTCCCAATCTCCTACTTGTTTCCTAGGTGAGCCCTATTCCATGTGGGAGGATAAGACAATGGCATGCCACCAGCAGGTAAGAATCACTGGGGGCCATCTTTGAAGCTGGCTACTACAACTGTCTATCTTTACTTTCTAACCATTGAAAAGATTCTCTGTCTACCCCCAAATAAACAGGACAACAAATGGAAAAGCACTGGAAACATGCTCTCAGACTTCATTCTTTCCACGTATAGCATTACATCCTAGATTCACGTTTCTTAAATGGCATTTATGTTTTTTATAGCATTATTGTTGCCTAATTTCCCATGTTAAAGATTCATTAATGTTATTTTCCACAAATGCATTTATCCCCTATTATGTGACAATCTCTCTTTTAGGAAGGGGGTTACAAAAATATTCTTAAAGATCTCAGGTACAGGCAGTATAGAGCTATTTGGAAACAACAAAAAACATATATCAGTGGGAGAAGTACTACACAAGAGATATGTAAGCATTTCTGGATGACTCAGTGAGTATAAAGGAATGAAAAAGAAAGTCAAAGTCATAGACCCATAGATGACTGAATCATATCCACGATTCTCATCTCATCTCAACCTTTAGCCTCTGGACTGGGGACCCTGATGTGGTAGAGGTAAGAAATGTCTATAGAATAGGGTAATGATTGGGATGGGGATTAGAATAGAAATAAGACATAAAATCAGGAGTCATGTAAAGGCCTTTGAAAATTGCAATCAAATTCTAAGGTCTGTTCACTATAATTTGAATGGTGTCCTTCAAAAATTCCCTCTTTTATGCTTAAAGTCTTTGATTGCAGTAATTTATTTGAAGTAATAAATAAATTTCTATGCTGAAAATGGGAATTGTTCAGTGTTCCACTTATTCTAGAGGATGAACATGTCTACCTTTCATGGTGTTCCTAATTATATAGGAGATGAGATTGGGAAAATATTTCTTATCATCTCTGTTCTGCATAAGCAAAACTCAATTAAATTTCTCACAGTTCTCTCAATAGGTTATACAAATTATATTTAATATTTGAAAACTCTTTAAGGATATATTTGCTTGACACATCCCCTTAGCTGCTCACTCAAAATTTTAATATCTTTATTGTTTTCCCTGAATAGAAAAAGCAATACATGCTTGTGAATCTTCAAACAGTAGACGGATGTATAAAATAGAAAGTAAAGATGCTCTGCTATTGGAGTGGGAGTCAAGGCCAAAGAGATTATGTTGAGCACAATCCTTGGCAATACTTTTTAAATAAACTTATTTGTATATATTTTGAAAAATCTGCTTTGAAATAGCAAAAAAGAAAAAAAGTCCCAGCCCTTTTAAAATGTGCTTTGATGAATGAAAGAGAAGACACATGGAGAGATGACAAACTAATAAAAACTGAGATTGTTAACCAGAGTCAGGCAAGAGTTGATGGTGGTTTTAAGGACCTATACATATTCAGAATCCCTGGGAATACAAATAAATGAGTAGTTGCAGGAAAACGACCATTATGGACAAGCTACACAGGTGCCAAAATATGTATAGTAGACATAACATGGTAGTGCGAGTGGTATGGGAAGGGAGAGATGGCTCTGAGTGGGCTAGAATAGGAGTTCCTTGAAGGCAAGATTTTTATGTCTTTTATTCATCATTAAATCTCCACTGTCCAGAACAGTCCCTGACCTCTAGTAGGCACTCAATAAATGCCTGTGAAGTAAAACAATAAAATAGTGAATGAATAGGAACTCATAAGTACATTAAAGATGAGCTATTTGACGCCAATACCAGAGTTGAAAGAAAGCTCGTCATTGAGGCAGAGATACCATGAAAGATTATAACATCAGTATAAGATTGCTAAACAAACCTACTTCTATTGCTTTTATTTGAAAAAAATTTTTTTTCCTTGTATTCCATATATCACGTGTAACCCCAAACCAATGTTGTGATGGGTCTTGGGAAATATCATAAAAGTAGAAATGAAAGTATGTAAAAATGTCTTTGGATATGTAATTGACATCCACTTTATCATTGAATATAAGACTTCATTTTCCATGCATAAACAATGGATTTATATTAAGGGAATATTAGATATGAAGTTCCCAGAGAAAAACTTAGTGTACTTATTTATAGCATGACTCCGGTGGCTTTTAAATTTCTTGAAGGTAGCTGCTGTGTCTTATTCACCTTTATAACAGTAGAGCCTAATCCTTCATTGAATGAAACAATACACACAGTGGTTCATGAACCTTTTGATATTTTACAAGAACAATTTTTTAAATTCCTGGTATATCCAATTCTGAATGACTTTTCTTCCAATAAAACTTTCATTTTATTTATTGGGAAATAAACTATTCATTTTCATTGAACACCCATTATTTTAGTTGATAGGAAGACAGAAAACACATGGTTTTTTTACCATCAATGAGTTTATAATACTGGAAGAAAAAATAAAATCGCTCACATATGTAAGTCAGATCTAGACTGAGCCAGTTTGGGGAGCAGGCCTAGGACTACCCATCACTTACTTGTCTTTGTCCTGTCACGGAGACTGAACCCCAACTCTTCACCTCCCATTTCTCTTGTCCTCTCCTAACACCAACAAGAACCCACAGAGGCAACTCAATTGATGAGTACCAAAAAATGCATTTTGTTCAAACAAATGCTACTTAAATGGTTGCATTTTAATATAACATAGCTATGCATGTTTATTGCCTGGCGTCCTCTGGTATGAGATTCCAGATGTCTTCTCAACAATTGGCTTAATGAAGTTTAGCTCAACCATCTTCTCTCCCACATGCAGGACTATTTTTAAGACATGTTAATGTGTTGTTCTGCTCACTTTTACTGAATTTACTCCTCTTTAACATTCATTTTGGCAGTGATATCCTCAAGTCAAAAAAAAAATCGAAAATGTCATTTTCAGGAGAGCACATTTCTCAACACACATTAAATAATCCTGCATATATTAGCTGAGGTACAGAAGAACATTCGTATTTCTTTTCATTGCATTCATATGGCTTGTTCCAAAATATTTCTAATCTGAAATAAATTTTATACCAGTCTACATATCGTTATGGATACTTATTTTTTTTATTTATGTAAAGCACTGTCATTATCTTCATTTTCTGAGACTTCTTCCCTCTCCAGCCGTTCACACCTGACATTTTTTTTTCTGTTTCTTATGTGCCCTTGCACCATTCCAAGGTGTCCTCAAATAGGATCTCTTCTTACTGATTTAGTGATCTCAACTATTAAGAACATATCTGAAAGACAACAAAAGAGAGGAAAAAGTGGCCACCTGAGCAGCTAGCATACAGATCATGTGCTGAAATTTATGCAAATTAGTTGCAAAATCACACATGGTCCCTGACCTGAATCACAGCCTATTTTCTAGTTTTTGACATTATTTTTAATAACTTCAGCTATTTACGTTCTCAACTCACACCATTAGTGCACTGAAGAAAATTGAACACAGTGAATAGATATAACGACTGAAGGCATAAGTACAACTGACAACCCAGTAGAAAGACCAAGATGGAAAACTGCACAAGGCAAACCTAAGAACTCACAGAAGCCTAACAGTCAGGGACTCTTAATGGAGGTGTGAATTGGCCTAGGGATCTTGAGGGCCTGAGTGGTCTTTCAGTATTAGAACATCACTTGTATAATTATGAACAGTGGTCATAGAGAATGCATACAAGAATGATCATCAACTCATTCACTGCTGAAACACATGGGACTCATTTGCCTATTGATGTCTCTGCTCCACCTTAAATGTCAAGCACACAAGGCAACTGGGAAGAAAAGGTTTTTTGTGGAAATTCTTAACAACAAGGTGGGAGAGATACTTCATAAGACTATACAGTGGATAATTTAAAAATAAAGAATAGAACTCTCTACTCTTCAATCATTTCAGCTAATCAGACCCCAGACTCTCTCTCAATTTTAGGTGGCCCCAATGTCTCCTAGCTACCATATGTTCTATTTGTTTGTTTTCTTCTTTTGCGGAAAGTTTGATGGTCTCCTCCTAGTCTCCTTCACATCCATGCCATCAGACCTCAGCTTGGACCTTCTAGGGATTCATTAAGAGATTTTCCTAAATAAAGACCATTCTTAAGAAGAATTTCTGGCTTCAGCTAGTAAAAACAGTAATTTTCATCATACTCCTACAAGAACAATATATTTAAGAAATATGTTCATGTAGCGTAGATACATTTTTAAATGTTTAAAGCTGCAGGCCTCTATTTTCTGAAATTATCCACTAGGCAAAGATAGATAAAGATGACATATTAGCTATATGTTACTATATTAATAGCAAGCAAAAAGACTACTTGTTTGTTCAGGTATGCTGAGTAAGTAGTGGATTTTAATTGGCTCTTTTCCTAGAGTCATTGCAGTCTCCAAAATTTTACCCTTAGAGATTCCTTCCATTGGTGAAGCACTGCCCTCTTCAGGCAAAATTGCTTAAATTATGAATACTCACTAGACAAACTTACTTGGGTCCATTAACATCTGCATGAATTTAATTTGTAAGATCACAACCTTTGTGAGGTCGAGCATACAGAAACAAAACTCTAGGAAGTGAAAGCACAAGTTTTGCTTAAATCTGGGTAATATTAACATAAATGAGTGAGGTTTTTCACTTGTTTAAAGGCTGAATGAGCATGATTTTTTTCACTCTAAAATCTCATGGACCAGAAAACCAAAGAGAAGAAAAGCAGTACTTTAAGACTTATGCAATTCATCAACTCATTAGAAGTTATTCCAATATTATTAGTTAGGTCCACAGTGTCCAAAATTGTTTTCTACTCCTAGTTATAAATAGCAAGTGCTGTCAGCTGTTACTGAAATGAGAACAAATCGAATCTCAGAGAACTACATTCCTAAACATTGCTGAATTAGTCTAGTTCATTGTTTCAAAAATTAAGAGCATTTCAATATCTGCTGAGAGATCAAGTGTTTGCAATTCTATTTAAATGAAAACTTTAGTGGTTGAAGGCCAGCTCTACTGTTTTATTCTTAGAAAGAGAGTATAAATTGGTCAAGCACATTACGAGCTTCTTCCATAAGTTTCCATAAGTTTCATTTGAGTCTATGATTCTTTTCACTGTAGATAGCACTGTGGGAACAAAATGACCCTGTTAATTGCCTGTTGATTCCCACAAAAAAAAATTAAGTATATCTGTATTTTTGTAAGATTACTTTGTGCTATCTTGTTATAAACTTACTTATCTTATTCGTTCTGAAAATTTTTTAAAATTGCCTTCATATGAGTCCATATTTACATCTCATGGGATTCTTGGACTATAAATTTGGAGTCATGACTCTCAGCAAATGATTTAAAATTGTGGACTTTGGAGGAAAACCATAATGCCTCTCAACATGAGAAAAGTCAATATTGACATCTGGAGAAAGAACATACTATTCACTAACAATTAAAACAAACATGTCCCAAAATATAAAACTAGAGTCAATTGTTAAAAGTCAAATAAAAGGATGGGATAATTGCATCCGAAAATATTTCTGGGAATGCAGTCTACAAAAATCTCTAAATTATAGAAATGAGCAGATGTCAAATTAAATCTTTCTTGTTTTTCTTTTTCTTCTTTTTTCTTTTTACTAGAGGATTTGGCCATGACTGGTTCTCATATTCCATAGAGCTTTTTTTTTTCCCCCTCCCCAAAGCCCCAGTAGTTGTATATTCTAGTGTAAGTCCTTCTAGTTCTTCTATGTGAGCCGCTGCCACAGCATGGCTACCAATAGATGAGCGGTGTGTTTCCACGACCGGGAACTGAACCCAGGTCACCAAAGAGGACCATGCCAAATTTTAACCACTAGGCTGGCAGGGCTGGCTCTCAACATTTCTTTGTGTGTGTGTGTGTGTGTGTGTGTGTGTGAGGAAGGTCAGCTCTGAGCTAACATCCATGCCAATCCTCCTCTTTTTTTTTTTATGCTGAGGAAGACTGGCCCTGGGCCAACATCCTTGCCCATCTTCCTCTACTTTATATGCAACGCTGCCACAGCACGGCCTGACAAACAGTGCATCGGTGCGTGCCCAGGATCCAAACCCAGGCCACCAGCAGCGGAGCGTGAGCACTTAACCACTACACCTTGGGGCCGGCCCTAAACATTTCTTAAACGACCAGTATTAGAGTTTGGTTTGCATCATGTTCCTGATAAAATTATATGTTTTTTAACTACTTTTGGTCACATAAATGGGTAAAAATTTACCTATAAGCTTGAGAATTAATTAAAATTTGTTACATTATAAAACTAATTTGAAATGAACAGTAAGTTGGGGAATATCAGCTTTGACTAGTAGATGCATAGTGAAGAAAACTAAATTTGAGATGGAAAATGCTGGATTCACATTATATTTTCTTTAGGAATGCTCATAAGGCAGTTTGATTAGTGAAACATACTGATTTTCGAAGGTAGACATTTGGATTCAAACACTGGCTCTGCTCTTTACTAATTCTTTACTAGCCTGGACATTTGCTCCTGAGTCTCTGTTTCTTCAACTATTAACAGAGATAGACTTATTTCTCAAGGGTGCTATGCGGATGAACTCAGACGGCAGATAGAGGTTCTGTATCTAACGCCCACAGTAAGAAATGTTCCATAAAGGTCAGTTCTGTTTGTATCTTCTTCCCCTTCACTTTTGGAATCACAGTTTCCTTATCTCCAACAAAGGAGCTTTAATAAAGCTAATATAAATAAATCCAGTGTACTGTCTATTACTAATATAATTAATAAAAAATAATATATATCTTTACATGAAAATGCTTTGCGAACAGTAAAGCTATGTCACGTTTTAGAATTTGTTAATGTGGAGGATGATCATCACACATGAAAAAGGAGAGTTCATTGCTTGTCCATTAGCACCTAAAAGGTATGGTAAAAAATATATATTTTTAAATGTAGAAGAGGAAGATTTATCACTCCACCATAGAAATACCCCATTCAGAATACTGAAGGCTATTTTGTTTATGGTATGCTCACCAAGTTTCTTCTAATAGTTTAAGGAGTAGACTTCCAAATAAAGGCCAGTTCCTCAGACAACCAGTCCCAACGATCAGGCCAAGCGAACCCTTCCTTGTAAAATCTGTTAGTCCATATCTAGATTTTTGTATAGGTCTCTTATATGTCTAGTTATGTGATACAACAGTAAAATGATTCATAAAGTTGAGTGTCTGACACTAAATGTGAGGATTTGATACTACAACAGCCTGAAGAGCAGAATAAAGTCTCAAAATGCAAAATTGGAATTAAAGACCTTCCATTATCTGAAGGTATATGCAATTCCAAATATTTATTCCACTCCTCTTCTCACTCTCAATCCAGATCCTTTATTCCGGGGTTTTTGTGTTTTTTTGTATACTCTATTTTTTAACTAATTTTTTAGATTCAATACACTATTGTTGGGGCCCAGGCAGACCACCCCAAAATATCCCACAATAGTGTATTGAGTATTTTGAATTAAAGTTACCTGAGAAGCAAAAAGGGCATTCTGACCTTCGTGTCTCTGTTTGCCCTGAAAGCAAGAAATAAATCTCCCAGGTGAAAGGTGCTCTGCCTGCATCCTTATCACCAGAGCTAGGGGATTCAGGGCTGAGAAGCTTGCATAAACAAACCTTGCTAATTTATTACCTCAAGCCTAAACGCTGCTTAAATTCCTTACTATTTATGTATCCCAAACCTAAGTTTCTTTTTCCTGTCAATTCTTCACGAGTTTATTGTTTCTTTTTGTAAAAGGTATAATATATACTGCCTGTTTTGTTCACTCTCTGAGCATCATTTCTCTCTATCTCCAACACATACGTATTACACTGGGTCTTTCTCCTGTTAATCTGGTCTTTTGTCAACTTTATTATTAGTCCAGCCATAAGAACACAGGAAGGGAAGAAAGGGAATTTTCCCCAGCCCTGATACTATAAAATGCATCCATTTTAGGCGTACGTTTGGATGAATTTTCACAAATGTATACACTTGTGTGTATACATCCATGTAATTATCACCACAGTAAAGATACAGAAATACCCATCACCACAAAATGTTCCACGTAGCTGTTGCCAGTACACCGTTAACCCGACCAGCCACCCACAACAACTGCTCTTTTCTAGTGTTTTATTCAAATACAAGCATACAGCATGTATTCTTTGGTGTCTGTCTTCTTTCACTCAGCATACTACTTTTGAGATTCATTCATGTTGTTGCATGTATCAGTTGTTGGTTCTTTCTTACTGCTGAGTAGTATTCCATAGTATGAATACACCAGAGTTCATTTATCTATTTACCTTTGATGGTTAGGCTGATTCCTATTTTTGACCGCTCTAAATAACGCTTCTATAAACATTTGTATACAAGTATCTGTGTGGACATATGTTTTCATTTCTCTTGGATAAATTCCTAAGGATGTAAATACATGTGATAGGTGTCGTCTAACTTTTTAAGAAACTGCCAAACCAATTTCCAAAGTCATTGTACCAATTTAATTTTCCACCAACATGGTGTGGGATAATTGAAACATTAATGATGCTGAATCTTCTGATATATCAACATGGTATACTTCTACATTTATGTAGGTCTCTTTTAGTTACTGTCTCAGTATTGTTTTGTAATTTTGCATTTCCATTCTTGCACATACTTTTGGTTGTTTATTTTTAATTATTCCTAATTATTTTGTTTAATGTTGTTATAAATCATAACTTTTTAAAAATATTATTACCAATTTTCATTGCTAGTATGTACAAATACAATTAATTTTACATCTTGACCATGTGTCAAGTAGTTTTACTAAAATCACTCTTGTAGCTATTTGTAGATTTCTAAGACTTTTCTGTATATATGATCATATTGCCTACTTAATAAAGACAGTTTTACTTCTTTTTTTCTAGTTTTGATCTTAAACAAATAGATACCTAGTTATTTCTCCAGCAAAAATGGATTTATTTGGGATTAGCAAAGGATTGCAGTTCGGGGTCTGCAATCATGGCTAGCCACGTGCAAGTCCCCTGCAGCAAAGGAGGAAAAACCCTTTTATAGAGGAGAAGAGGAGGTTGGGAGGGCTATTGCAAACAAAGAGTTTGAGGTGTAGTGACCTTTCATTGCCTGAGTTGTGACAGTCTTTTCTTGGCTGAGCTTCTTGTGGATCAAGAAGAGGGAGACCTTCTTCTTCCTGTTGGGCTCTGCTATTGAGTAGGGTGTGGGAGCTCCTCCTTTTGGCCTCCCAACTCCAATTTAATGAGGTTTCTGTTTATTAATTTGACACTAGTGTGTATGCTTTTTTTCCTCCTTTCCTTAGCACACTGGTTAAGAGCTCCAGTACAATGTTCAACACAAGTAGTGAGAGTAACATTCTTGATTTTCCCAGTCTCACGAGGACAGTGTTAGTGCTTTTATTAAGTATAATTTTAGCTTTGAAATTTTGTAGATGTCTACTTTCAACTTGAAAAAGTTGAAAATTTTTGAGTTGCTGAGAGTCTTTATTATGAATGGATGTCGAATTTTGTCAGATGTCTTCTTCTGCATTTATTAAGACAATCACGTTTTCTTTCTTTTATTCTGTTAATATAGTAAGGTACGCTGAATGATTTTCGAATGTTAACACTTTATATTCTTGAGATAGATCCCACTTGGTCAGGTATGTTATCATTTCAATATATTATTAAATTTAATTTGCTAATATTATGAAAAAGATTTTTGCATCTATGATCATAAGGGAAATTGCACTGTGGATTTCTTTCTTTTTGATATCATTGTCTGGTTTTGATATTGGAGTAATGCTGGCTTTATAAAATGATTTGTTAAGTACTTCCTCTTCCTGTATTTTCTTCATGAGTTTTGCAGAATTGATATTAGTTTTCATTAAATGTTTGGTAAAAATTAGCAGTGAACTCCTCTGGAGATAAAATTATCATTGTGGCAAATTATCATTAGTTAAAAATTAATTTATTTTATTAAGAGATAGGCACTCTATTTCTTTTTGAGTCAGTTTTGGTAAGCTGTGTTCTTGAACAAATTTGTCCATTCCGTCTAAGATATTCAATAAATTGGCATAAAGTTGCTCATGATAGTCCCTTAGTGTCCTTTTAATGTCTGTAAAATCTCTAGAGATGGCCCCCTTTCATTCCTGGCATTAGAAATTTATGTCTTCTCTGGCTTTTTGTTTTTCTTTCATAACTAGACTTTTTTTGTTTTTTCCATTTTTTGACCTTTTCTTGAAATCTGCATTTGGTTTAATTGGGTTTTTAAAAATTGTTTTTTATATTTTCTTTTGCCTTTTCCTGATTTTAATCTTTATATTATATTTATTACTTCCTCCCTTCTACTTACTTTGGATTTAATTCCCTCTTCTGTTCCAGCTCCCTCTTCCTTCTCCTCCCCTTCCTTGTCCTTCTCCTCTCCTCCTTCTCCTTTTTCTTCTTCTTCATGGCTTAAGGGAAAAGCTTAGGTCATTGATTTTAGATGTATCCTCTTTTTTAACAGCATTGTTCAAAGCTATAAATTTCCCTCAAATCTCTGTTCATTAGTATCACACAAATTTTTATATATTTTGTTGCCATCTTTATTCAGCTCAAAATATTTTCTACTTTCTCATGTGATTTCTTCTATTATCTATGAGTTCTATAGAAGTGTGGGTTATATTTCGCCAATATTTGGCAATTTTTCATTCTTTCTGTTATTAATTTCCAGTTTAATTTCAATGCTGTCAGTTAATACAGTCTGAATTACTTCTGTTCTTATGGATGTATTCAGACTTGTTTTATAAGTAATCATATGGTCTATCTTGATGAACATTCCATGTGCACTTAAAAGAATGTTCATTTTTTTTAGTTCTGTGTGGAGTGTTCTATAAAATTTATTCTAACACGTTTGTGGGTAATCTTTTTTATAAATCCTCCCTATCCCTAGAGATTTTCTATCTACTTGTTCTATTAATTACTAAGCTGTGAGTGTTGAAAACTTTTACTCTTATTGTAGACTTGTCTATTTTTTGTTTTCAGTTCTGCCAGTTTTCACTTCATGTATTTTGAAGCTATATAGTTAGGTGAGTAACAGTTAGAACTGTTTTTCTTGATAAATTGACTTCCTCATCATTTTGAAGTGTTTCTCTTCATCCTTAGTAATGTTCTTCATTATTAAGTCCATTTGTTCTGAAATTAATATGTCCACTGCTGTTTTATTATGATTAGAGTGGGATATATATATATATATTTTTTTTTTACTTTAAAATTATTACCTTACTTTAAAATTCTTACTTTCTTTAAAATGATTGGTATCTTTGTATTTAAAAATTCTGCTTTGTCAGAATGATTAGATTTTTGTTCTTGTTTAATAAAATTTTTGACATGATTGAGTTAAATCAATCGTAGTCCAATTCTTTTCCGTTTCTCCCATCTGTTCTTTTCCATTTCATCTTTTTTCCTGCCTTCTTTTTGATTAATTTTATGTTTTCTTGTATTCTATTTTATCTCAACAATTAGCTTATTAGCTATACCACTTTGACTTCTATTTTCAGTGATTGTTATCACATTTTGGGTTCTCTAAGAAGTAGACTGTGAGACAGAATGTAAGGTTTATTAGGGACTGCCCTTAGGATTAACACCTGTGATGGAGGAGGAAATAAGACTGGACAGAGAAAGAAGTCAAGATGTCATATAGACTTTATAACTTCACCTTACCCCGCAGAGAGCCCTGGAGCTGAAATAGTCCATCAGAATTGTCCTGTATTGGATTGAAATTCCTCTGTGTTTATAATTATGCTTTGGTGAGTCAGGCTAGACTATTTGATATATGCACCCAGGTCAACAGAGTTCTGTTTTGTCTTCATTTTAGATAGTTTATTTTACCGTGTGCTCAAGTTCACTGATATTTTCTTCTGCAATTACTAATTTACTTATAATTATGCCAATTGAATTTTTATTTTAGATATTTTATTTTTCATCTCTAGAAGTTTCCTGCAGTTCTTTTTCCATGTGTTTCTTTCTTTTCTTCCCTCGCTCTGATGCCAATATCCTTTAATCCTTAAACATGCTGAGCATATTTAAAACATATTCTTTAACATCCTAGTCTGCTAATTCTATCATCTCTATTATTTCTGATTGTTTTTATTGACTAAATACTATGGTAACGGGTCACCTTTTTCTGTGTCCGTATATGCTTAACATTTTTTTTTTTGGATTTGTGATATTTTGACTTTCACATATTGGGTGTTGGATTTTGTTTTCTTCCTTTAAAGAGTTTTGAGTGTTTGAATTTTACTTTCTTTCAGAGTTTAGAAGTTTGTTTTTGTAGGCAATTAATTTACTTGCACATCAGGTTGATATTTTGGAAGCTTACTTTTAAGCTTTTGCAGGGCAGATCTACAGTATCCTCTATTCGGGGCTAAATTAGCCTTACCAGTAATGATTGACCCTTTGTGAGTCTCTCTTGATTCCACTTTAAAAATTGTTCAAAGTGGTCTCCACACTGGCCTGTTGAAGACTGGGAATTGTTGCCATTAAAGACTCCTGGCATTCCCCCTCCTTTGTGAGGTTTTAACCTATGTATGTGTAGATAGGTATTCAGCTAAAGAGTCAATAGGACCCCATTTTGATTTCTGGAGCTTTGTCCTCATGGTGCCCTTCTTTTCAGGGTTCTGCCCTACAAATTCTGCCTGCAGCAGTTTTCCCGAACTTTGATCTCTGTCTCCTCTACTAAGCAAGACCATTGGCCTTGTTTCAATTCCTTTTTCCTGCACCATGATTCAGAAATTACTTCTGAGCAAAAATCTGGTGCACTCATGTGGCTCACTGGGTTTGTTCTCCTTCTCTTAAGAATCAGTCCTACATTGCTTATTGTCCAAGATGTGAAAACAATTTTTATTATGTTTTGTCATATTTATTTTACTGTTTAAGGCAGGAGAATAAGTCTGATCCATGAATTCTCTCATGTCTAGAAGTAGAGGTGGTTACTCATTATTCTTTTTTCCTTCCTTTCACCTCCTGAAAGAGCTGTGCAGCGTATCCCTCAGAGCACTATCTTTTTAGATCCTTCGCTTTCCTTTTATTCTACACATCTATATATCTCCCCTCCCCAGTCACTCGTATCTTCTTTTTTCACCTCAATAATCATCAAAATACCCTACCTCTAGCCTAGGACTTTGTTAGAGCTTTTATTTTGGTCAGCTATTGTGGCATAATAAACCACCCCAAAATTCACTGGCTTAAAAAGTAGCTTTGATAATTCTATAGGTTGACTGGGTTCAGCTGGAGAATTCTGTTCCACATAATATCAGCAGTAGCTTGAGTAATCTGGAGTTCTAAGAGGTCTCACTCCCAAGTCTGCTGACATAAGGGCACATCTTGAAGGTTGGGCTCAGCAGAGAATCTGGGATAGCTGCATCTCTCTCTATTCCTTTCCATGTCATCTCTCCATGTCATAGAGACCATACAGTCTCTCTGGCTGGGACTACTTCCTTGGAGACTCATGACTCCTAAAAGTGAAGAAGCAGAATCTGACAGCACTTCTTAAGGCTTAATCTCAGAACTGGCAAAGTTCACTTCCACCACATTCAATTGGTTAAAGCCATCAGAGATATCAAGGATTAATATATAGCTACAGTAATTAAGGCACTGTGCTATCAATGCAAAGGTAGAAAAATAATCTAAATAGTCAAAATAGAGTCCAAGCCGATCCCACTTCTTTAAAATAAATAGTTATTTTGGAATAACATAAAATATAGAGAATATTTGCAAAGATAATACAGAAAGTTTCCATATATCCTCACCCAGTTTCCTCTAAGTTAACATCTTACATTATCATGATACATTTGTAAAACTAAGAAGCCAGCATTGGTACATTACTATTAACTAAGCTCCAGACTTCATTGAAGAATCACTAGTTTTTCCACTAATGCCCATTTTCTGTTCCAGGATCCATTCATTGCATTTAAAGACCCACTTCCTATACGGTTATCTGATTTTGACAGATAATCACTGCAATTCATAGGGCATAGAATGGCCTTTCAAAGCATGATACTGAAGCAACTGAATATTGTAGAGAAACATGAACTTTGACCATTCCCCATGCCTTATACAAAAGTTAATTTAAAATGGATCATAGCCTTAAGTGTGACATGTTAAATTATAAAGCTTTCAGAATAAAACTTAGGATAATAAGTTCATAACCTTGGAGTAGGCAAAAATTTCTTAAATAGTGCACAAAAACCACTAGACATAAAACCAAAATATAGATAAGTTGGATTTTATTAAACTTAATCACTCCTGCTAAATAATAGACAGCATTAAAAAATTGAAAATGCAAATCTCTCACTGAGAAAAGAAAATTTCAATACATATATAAAACAAATGACTCATAACTTGACTATATAAAGGAGTCCTAAAAATTCTTCAAATCAGTAAGATATAGATCAAAATGAAAAGTAAAATGGGCAAAAGACTTGAACAGATATATCACAAAGGCAATATCCAAATGGCCACAGACTATGAAACATTAAAACTTACCATAGAAATGCAAATTAAAACTGCAAGATACCACTATACATCCACCCAAATGACTTAAACCAAAATGGAGCAATACCTAGTGGAAGTGAGAATGTGGAGTGATTAGGATGATCATATATTGCTGGTAGGAGTGTAACGTGATAGAACTTTGAAAAATTATTTGGCAGAATCTACCAAAAACTAAACAAATTTCTTCCTTATGACGCATCAGTTATACATCTATGCGTATTCCTAAGAGAAATGAGTGCATAACTCCATGAAAAGACATACACAAGAATGTCCTAGCTTTATAGAAAATAGCAGTTTTATTCATAATATCCCCAAATTGGAAAAATTAAAACAAACATCCATCAATGGTAGAATGAATTTTTTTAACGTTGTATATCCACATAATCATATATATTTAACAATAAAAAGGAACAAATTATTCATGCCCAACAATATGAATCTATCTCAAAAACATTATATTGAGCAAAAGACTTCAGAACAGGAGTACATTCTACACAAGGGTGACATCAGTAAGATGGAGGGCTAGGAGATCTCAGTGCTCATCTCTGTCACAAAAACAGCAAAACAATAAAAACAATAAATAAACAACCACAAACCAAAGAAAATAGCTCTGGGAAAGCTCTAGACTACAATGATGAAGCAGCAAAAACCCTGCAGGGCTCAAAATCCAAGATGGTGCATAGAAAAGTATAGGAAACATTTTACCTGCAACACCCCATCCCCCAGTCCAGAGCAGCTTGGGACCAGGGGAGATACCCTTGGAGAGATTTCACTCCAAAGGGAAAAGGACTGCAGGAGAACCCCACCAAGCCTCACTGCCATGGACTTTTGCAGCCTTTGCTACTGAGGATCTCCACAGTCTTTACTAATATTAAACGCAGCTGATGGAGCTGCCAGAGTCCCTGCCACTATGTCTCTTCCCTGGGGTTGGAGCTGTTGCTGTGGTGAGACCTGCCCCCAGGGACCCCATTAATTGCTGTGCCCTGATCTCTGGGATCTGGACACCACAGCTCCTCACCATCCACAAGACCAGAGCTGCCACTGCTTTGCACTCCACCTCTAGACTCTAGGTCCAAGTCACAGTGTTGACCTGCCATTACCAAGCCCGAGTTATCACTGCTCTACACCCCACTCCCTGGTCCTAAGTTGGGGCTGTCGACCTTCTGTCACCAGGCTGCTCTGCTGCAGCTCTATGTTCCATGTCCAGGGTTCTATGTCATGGCTTTGACCTATTATAACAGTGCTGCACTGTTGCTTCTCTGCACCCCACCTGGATCCCAGGTTGGGTCTTTGACCTGCCATAACCAGATCTGAGCTACTGCTATTCTGTGACTGTCCCCTGGGGCCAGAGTCAGGACTTTTACCCACCATCCCCAGGGCATGCTGCTACTGCACTCAGCCCTCTGGGCTCAAGCCACTGCTGCACCCTGTCAAATCAGGGCCCATTCTGCTACTCTCCCCTTGCCCCTACAAAGCCTGAGTCACTGCAGCAAGACCCAGAGACCCAGACCACAACGGCATGGGAGATCTGCACCGACCCACACCTCAGATACCAGCACCACCACCACAGCAAGTGTACCTGTGCCCAGGATCCAGGTGCTGTAGTAGTACCAGGTGCACCTGCTCCCAAGACCCTAACTCAATTGCTGCTCTGACTGCTAGCATGCCAAAACTGCTGCCAAAAGGGATGCCCTCAGCTACAACTTCTTTCCACAAGCAAAAAGGGAGATCAGGATGACCCCAGCAGCCTTTGCCTCTGAGGACCCCAATAGCTCTTGTCACCACTGCCACCCACAGGACCTCTGTAGTCTTGGCCACAGAAGACCCCACAGTCTTCACTAATGTTGTCCTCAGGTGAGAGAGCTGCATGGAGACTTCCACCACTATGCCCTCCCAAGAACCAGAGAAACTGCACCCCACCCAGCCAATGCCCTCGTTGCCACCCTCAGGTGAAAGTCTTTCCCCACAGAAGCCAGTCTAAAAAGTCTGGAAGAGATTACTGCTCCCTCAAATGCACAGATATCAACCCAAAGCCATCAGAAACACAAAAAAGCAAGGAAACATGGTACTACCAAAGGCACAATAATTTTCCAGTAACTGACCCTAATGAAATGAAGATCAATGAAATACCTGAAAAAGAATTCAAAATACTTATTTTAAGACAGCTTAGTGAGATTTAACAGAATACAGATAGACAATTCAATGAACTCAGGAAAACAAGGCATTAAAAAATGAGAAGTTCAACAAAGAGATAGAAATCATAAAAAAGAAACAAACAGAAATTCTGGAGCTAAAGAATACAATGAATGATATTTTAAAAATGCAATAGAGAGTTTCAACATCAGGCTCAATCAAGCAGAAGAAATAATCTGTGAACTTGAAGACAGATCTCTTGAAATTATCCAGTTAGAGGCGAAAAAATAAATAAGAATGAAAAAGAGTAAAGAAAACTTATGATAATTATGGGATACCATCAAGAGAAACAATATTCACATTATGGAGTCCTAGAAGGAGAAGAGAGAGAGAAAGGGATAGGAAACATTTAAAGAAATAATGGTTGAAAACTTTCCAAATCAGGAGAGAGATATGGCAATCCAGGTACATTAAGTTTAAAGATCCCCAACAGATTCAACCCCAAAAGATCTTCACCAAGACGTGTTATAATCCAACTCTCAAAAATCAAAGAGAATTTTGAAAGCAGCAAGAGAAAAAACTCATCACATACAAGGGAATCCCAATAGTGAAATCAGCACATACAAGGTGTACGGAAAGGTGCTCAGCATCATTAATCCTCAGGAAAATGCAGACCAAAACCACAATGAGATATCACCTCACACTGTTAGAATAGCTATCATCAAAAAGACAAGAGATAATAAGTGTTGGTGAAGATGTGGAGAAAAGGGAATCCTTAGACACTGTTGGTGGGAATGTAAATTGGTGAGGCCATTATGGAAAACAGTATGAAGGTTCCACAAAAACTAAAAATAGAACTACTGTATGATCCAGCAATCCACTTCTGGGTGTGTAACCAAAGGAAGTGAAGTCATTTTGAGAAGATATCTGCACTCTCATGTTCATTGCAGCATTATTCGCAATAGCCAAGATATGGGAACAAACTAAATGTCCTTCATTAGATGAATGGATAAAGAAGATGTGATATTTATTCAGCCATAAAAAAGAAGGAAATCCTGTCATTTGCAAGGTCAATTTCATGGAAACAGAAAATAGAACAGGGGTTTCCAAGATTTGGGGAAGAGGGCGATGGGGAGGTGTAAGTCAAAGGGTACAAACTTTCAGTTATAAGAATAATAATTTCTGAGTATTTAACATACAGCATGGTGACTCTAGCTAGTATTATTGTATTGTATATTTGCAAGTTGCTGAGAGTAAATCTTCAGTGTTCTCATCACAAAAAAAAAGAATTAACTATGTGAATTAACTATGTGAGGTGATGGATGTGTCAATTATCTTGATCTCGGTAATCGTTCTACAGTGTATATGTGTACCAAATCATCACTTTGTGCATTTTAAATATATACAATTATTATTGTCAATTATTCCTCAATAAATTTGGGGAAAAAAGAGTACATACTGCATGATTCCATTAATATAAAGTCTACAAACAGAAAAATATAATCTGTGGACATGAAAGTCATGATTAGATGATGAACTCATCCAAGTTTGCCAAAAATCTTCCTTATTTTTATACTTAAAGTCTCACACAGGGAAACTCTCACTTTCCGGCAAACGAGGGTAGATTGTCAATCTAGGTGATAACCTCTAGGGGGTTGTATTAGTTATCTATTACTGCATAACAAACTGTTTCAAAACTTCATATCTTAAAACAACAATGAAGGCTTATTATCTCACACGATATATACAGGTCATATTGCGGAGCACCTTAGCAGGGTGACTCTAAGTTAAGGTTTCTCATGAGGTTGCGGTCACGATATGGACAAGGGCTGTAGTCATCTGAAGGCTTGACTGGGTCTAGAGGATCTGTTTCCAATACGGTTCACTCGTATGGCTATTAATGTTGGTGATGGCCATTGTAAAGGAGACCTCAGCCTCATCATGTGGACCTCCTCCTAGAGCTACTTGAGTGTCCATGTGATATGGCAGCCAGCTTCTCCCAGAATGTATAATCCAGGAAAGCAAGAAAGAAGATACAATGACTTTTATGAGCTAGTCTGAAAAATTGCACACTATCTTATCCACAATAAAAAAAAAAACACCTTATTTAACTTACAAGGGGACTATACAAGGATATGGAAACCAGGAGGCAGGGTTCATTGGGATCTATTTTGAGGCTGGCTATCATAGGGCTATCTTTGACTGGGAAAGGGCTTGGGGGAACCTCCCAGGGTGTTGGAAATGTTCTATATCTAGATCTGTGTGATGGTTATGTGAATGTATTTATATGAGAAAATTCATCAAGCTGTAGACTTACAATTTGTGCACTTTATTCCATGTATGATATGCTTTAATTTACAAACTAGAGATAAAGAAAAAAATGGAAGTATGTAAAAATATGCACATCTGTACATTATGCTCTGTTGCTTAAAATCTTTGAATGATTTTGTAATTACGTAGGCATGAAGACCAAACTCCTTACCATAGGCTCTAAGGCCACAATCAGCACCTCTTCTCTTCTAGCATTATTTCGCTTTCCCCATCCAATCCTCACTCCATTCTTCTGTTTCCTTTAATGAACTGTATCCTTTTTTAAGTCTACACTCTGAAATGCTGTTCCTCCTGTCTAAAAAATTCTTTTCTGCTTCTTGTTCTTCCTTCTGTTTCTAGCTTAAAATTGTTTGATCAAATGAGTTAGTAAACTAACTGCTCATTTAGAGAATTGGTAATTACAGGAAAAAAAATAGGCATTCGTGTTGCCTTTTCAGTAACAATTGTTTTTCAAGATTACCAAATATCCTCAATTGATATTGGAAAGAACTTCTTCAAAAATTATCAGCTAATAAAAATATATTGATTTGGAAAACCACAATTTTGCAACTGTAATGGTAGAATTGGTAGTGACGTATAATCATTGGACACTAAAACTATGTTGGTAACTGGATGCTTTGCAAGGAGCTGAGGTACTGTCTCAGTTTCTTACTTGCTGGTCTTGGGGGTAAATATAAGCTCATATTGGAGACATCTTGCCAGCTCTGCATTAACTCAGAGATCAAGCTTTAAAATAACTGATAATGAGAAAACCTACATTATACGTTATATGTATATTATACGTTATATGCCTTTTGAATTGATGTGATAGAAAGTACTCAATATTATGTATGGAGTGAATCTTATGCAGTCTCAATATTTAACTTTAAGTTAACGGAAAATACAGAGTATAGAAAAACAAATTAAAACACACCAAAAGGAAATGATTTAGACAAATCCAGAAGGTAGAATATTGCCCAAGCCAATATCACATGTGTGTGCGTATGCGCGCGCACACACACACACACACACACACACACACACACACACACACAAAAAGTTGGGCAGGAAAGGGGACAATGTTATGGACTAAGGGAGATCAATGTAATAGTCTGGTTTAAAAATATAAGTTTTACCATTTTTAAGGGAACAATTTGAGAAGATTGAATATGACTGGGAATTATATGATATTAGGGAAATATTAGTACCTTCTTGTTTTAATAATGATTTTAAGATTACGTAGAAAATGTTCCTATATTTTAGAGATGTCTACTAAAATATTTAGGCATGAAATGATAATTTCTATAATTTACTTTCAAAAATTTAGCAAAAAGGATGAAATAAATATGGCAAAATATAAATAATTTTCATATCTAACTTAAGTATTCAAAAATCTCTTTATCAGATGGTTTTTTCCACTTCTCTACCCTGAGTTGCCTAAGTAAGGACCTATGAAAACACAGTCACAGATATTTTTCATGGTATTTGTCACAATTACAATATTTTTCATGGTATTTGTCACAATTACAATTACTCATTTATTGAATGTTTGTATTCAATGCTAGGCTGTAACTCCTTGAAAGTAAGACCATGTTATTCTATTAAACATTGTTTGCAAATGTTCAATAACTGTTTGTTAGGTGAAACCCATGGATGATTCCCAATTCTCTGATCATTTAGTTTCTTACTTTTTTTCATACGTTTTCCTTCATGTTGGTGAATTTGCCCTCTTAATCTCAATTCAGTCAGCTGAAATTATGTAAATCTCCAGTCAAATGTTACCTCTTCTGTGAAGTTTTCTCATCTTGCCAATCAAAATACTTTCTTCATCCTCTGTATGATTATTACTCCATCATAAAAAAAAATAACATGCTCAATCTCTGTGTGACTAGTTATTTGTTTGTGTCTGTATTACACCCTGAATTTCCATAAAAACAGGGACTGTGCCTTTTAATCTGTCTTTTTCTCGTAAATGCTTTATTAGTTTGTAAGGGTATAATAAATACCCTTTGAGTTGGGCTCATATCAATATGTACACAGGGTACCTTTTAATGTATTATTTTTTTAAGTTCTAGTATTTTTTGTGACAAACTATTGAGGGCTTTTTCCAAGTATTTGCAGTTTCATAAGTATTTCATAATGTTAACTAACACAATAGGATTAAGAGCTTCCTTAGATGAATCCAATCTTTCATTACCGATACTCAGCAGCAGGCTGGACCTGTGCCAGAGTGTAAACACACAGAGTGGGGAGCAGGGAAGCCAAGAAAAAAAATTGATGCAGAACTTTAAAGTATGAGACTTTGCCTGTCACATTGGGCGTGTCATCCCAGAGACAATAGTAAGAGACTGGGAAATCTTTGAGCCAAGGAATTCAAAAGCAGACGAGAGAGATGAGAGGAAAACCTGTAGAAACTGAAGGGCAATCACAACCAACACCCAAAATAAACAGGGTCATTGTTGTATCTTTGTTGAGTTGGCAGCCACAAGAAGGCTCTTCTGGTTACTGTCTGTGAGTTAATTCCTGGTAATCTGTATTGATCATGTGTGTGTACACAAACATAAGCATGTATTCTACTGCTCTCCCCTGCCTGCCCTCAGCTACTCCTGCCACCCACCCACCTCTAGAACTGGACCCAGAGAGGAAAAAAAGGGAGAGAGGGCAAAAACTTCTCAACTGAATTTTCACAAAACAAGTGATAAAGGAAGGCAGTGCTCACTTCCCTACACAGCCCACCTGGCCCTCCTTCCTTCACTCAATGCTTTGTGAGGCCGTGGCTGGGATTCAGATCCCAGTGACCACCTCAGGCAAGGGAAGCATGAAGCAGAAAGTTTTTCAAGGAAGTAAATAATAGGAGAAGCTCAACTTCTTCATTCTTGTTCCTAAATTACCCTTGCTTTTATCTTAAAAGGAACAGAAACACTTTCATTCTATAGGTATAGAGGCACCTGTGTAATATAACTTTGTGCTTTCGCTAAATATTACGGTTTTATTATTTGGTTTTCCCAGGAGCCTGTGATTTCTCAGTTGAGCTTTCTTTTTATTGTCTTTTATACATCCTTAAAATCAGACCTTCAACAAAATAGAAATGGACTCTTAGAAGCATTTAGTCAATGATTTGCAGTGAATCGTACTTTCCTCACGCTATATTTTATACAATACCCCAATAGATGTGTTTTGAAAAAAATGTGATACACCATAATATCTATAAAGTAGTTTGTAATGTGATTGTTCCAGAAAATGGAGACCAAGAAAGAAATAAGCTCTGAACCAAGCCTAGGCCAGAGCTTTTATGGAGAGTAATTGCTTTATAAATGTTAACTCAGATTGGAAGGGGAATTTAACCCAAACGAAAACACTACACAACGCTAAAAGCTTTTTTCGGATTATCTACGTTGCCTTCTCTATGGAATTAACAATTATTTGGAAGCCCAAAGTTTTCATGCATGTTATAAATTAGATGACTGGTCACTGGCAAGTTAAAATATTGGAAGTGCTTACACACAAAATGACAAATCTCATTTTGTGTTTAAAAGTCATGATGTTAAGAACAAGGTCCACAATGATTTTTATACCACTAAGAGGTACAGGAAACACTATTTTCTAAATTCCATTTTCTCCATTTAAATCTCATTGTTTACTCTATGAAAGTATTAGATTGTGGTTTGGAATTTACTATGATCTTTAAGTCCAGAGTTAAATTCATCTTTATTGACTTTTTTAATTGTTTTTTTATTTAGATATAATTGACATAAAACATTATATTAATTTCTGATGTACAACATAGCGATTCATTATATGTAGATATATTGCAAAATGATCACCACAGTAAGTCTAATTAACATCCACCACCACACATAGTTATAAATTCTTTTTCTTGTGATGAGAACTTTTAAGATCTGCTCTCTTAGCAACTTTCAGATATACAATATAATATTATCACCTGTAGTCACCACACCGTACATTACATCCCAAAGACTTACTTATTTTATAACTGAAAGTGTTTACCTTTTGACCATCTTTGATATTTTTCTTATTACTTATTATTAACTATTGTCAGATCTAACATTTGCCTAGTATTTTGTGGTTAGAAAATGATTTCATGCATTCTTTGATTTGCATTTTAGGAAATATCTTTGAGGACAGCATCATTGTTATATTCTTCCATTTTTATAGAGCTGAGTAGTAATTAAGCAACTCGCCCAAGGATATGGCTAGTAAATATCAGAATTTTTATACTCTAAAGTCCTTCTTATTGACATTACGTCATGCCTAACACTTTGTACCAATGATGAACACGTCAACACAAAGGCTGAAAGTTGATGTTTAGATTCTTTGGAAACTACATTTCAGTATTCAAAAGAAACATACATTATCACCCCTATACTCAATTCCCCTTCTTTAAACACTAAAGCAATAGAGAACAAGAAGTTAAGAGCCAAATTATTGAAACTTTGTGAGAGATTTAACAAATCTCACCTGATAAAGAAAGAGTTTTTCAGCTTATTTAGCAAGTAAAAAATAATCTTCTATCTGGTATCCTAAAAATATGTTCCGAGAATATTGTAGATAAATAAGTGCTTAGCTATCTCCTAGTGTCGAGATAAGTTTCTCCTTGATTTCTAGTGGAAACTTGGATCGGAAATACAGAATTTAAAAGACAAGGCCCTGAATCAGGATACATTCATGTCCACAGTCCACTGGGGAGGGGCTGTGTCCAATCACTATCCAGACAAAGGCAAGGATGATGGTAGGAGGAGAATTTAATAGGGCCATAACTTGACAACATGCCATCTATGGAGTTCTTCTTTCTAATCAAGTGAATCATAATTTCAGTTCAACTTTATACATGAGGAATGATGCTGTTTAATTGCCTCCTATAACGCTCTAGAACAGGAAATTCTTATAGAATAAACTGAAGCATATAAAAAAATGTTTCATTATTTAATTCTATAAATTTTGCAAAATTAAATCTTCTCTGTTAAAAACAATATAGATTAAAGGGAGCATTGCTAGCCCTAAAGACTCCATCTGGCACCTTTCTGTGCCTGAAATCATTGGAATGAGAAAAAATTGCTTTGCCTCTTCTGAGGACACTCTAAAATCTATGGCCTGAGAATTGTGACTTGGATCCAAAGCCTTGGTCCTTCTTTACCAATCTTTAGAAAACTGTGCACTGTCCCTAAGGAACAAGGGTGTTTTAATTAAAAGAACTTTGCTTTTACAGTGGGTACTGGATGCTGACAGCATAAAATTTTAATCGTTTCTATGCAAAATCAGAACCTTGAATCAATCTCCACTATAATGACATAACAGTATAAAATAAGAGAGTGCCTTGAGCATAACTTTTGAGATTTTTATTGAGTTAATCATGGAATTTAGAATTAGATGAAGCATGACTTAGTCACCTTGGAATATGATGAAGTAGCTTGCGGCAAAGCCATGCTCCCACTGGGAACAACCAGAAGAGTGTGATAAAACATAAAATCAAGTTGTTTGAATCCATTACAGAATTGCTGAAGAAACTATCATTTGAGAGGTCAAGATCTTGGAGGAAAGAGAACCCCAGAAAGGTGGGCTAGTACTACGGGAGCTGCTTTTCTGTTAAGGGTATTTGTGAATACATAATGTAGATCTAGAGGCTGATAAACCAGTCACAGGAATGCAGCAAATAATCAGCAGAGCAAGGTAAACTTTTGAAAACCTCACAAGGAGAAGATGAGACAAAAATTGGACTTAGCTGCTGGCCAGTCATTCATGATTCGATAAGCTAAAATCTTGAGAAGTGAGGTGCAGGGAAGTAATGCCAAACTTCAGGGGTTCCCCCTGGAGGCATTTGCTGAATTTTTAACCAGGGAAGAGCAAGATACTAAAAATGAAACGTAAAACCACTAGAAAAGCAGAGCAGAGTCACCAGTAGCCTCAAACAGATTAAGGGATAAAACCGAGATTATACTAAATAGGTGTCCTATAAAGCAGTTGGTCTCCCTGGAAATCTACACCCTACAACATGGGGGAAAGCAAAGGTAGAAAAAGCCATACCAAAATTGCACCCCAGTTTTGAGTCAAATGCCTGATTGGATTAAGGTGACCCCAATGACTCCTACTACTTTTCCATGGTCAACATTTTCTAGATTTTCTCTATTTTTATATTTCTTATAGTCAACATTTCCTTCTCAACTGGTTCCTTCTCCATCAGCAGTTCAACATACTCAACTCGTTCCCATCCTTGATGGGACACACAGGGGCAAGTGGTCTTTTCTTATCTTCCTCCTTCTCTCTCCTACTACAACACTAGCTTCACTCGCTCTCTGTATTTCCTCACATTGCACTTACTCCCGAGCCCAAGGCAAGCCTAATTCTATGCCCACCACGCCACTAAAATTGCTCTTCTCAAAGGCTCCAATAACTTCTGTGACCCTCCCTATTCCTAAAAATGGACATTTTCAGTCTTTATCTCAGACCTTTCCATATCATTCCAATTAAAAAATTTACTACTCTTCTGTCAGTCTTTTCCTACCTTTCTGCCTCTTCCTTCTGGTCTCATTTGGGCATTCTTCCTATTCCTCAAACTACTATTGTAATTTTCTTTTCCTTCAGATTTCTACATGATTCTGGCTAACTCTGCCACTTACACAGTTTCAGATATCACTTACATATGATGTTGACTCCTAAAATCTAAATAAGCCTCTAGTCCAAGACATGTGCGACATTTCCAATTACACACATCCAACTACTATTCTGAATCTCCATATGGACAATTTAACTGCTCTTCAAACTCAATATATCCAACACAAAATACTCCTTTGCAATAAACTGATAGTCCTTTAAATTTTATCACATCCCGGTACATGATATTTTTTTCCCCAAAATATCTCATAAGTCTGTCCTCTCTTCACCATCTCTAGTCCCATCCACTATCAATTTCTCCTTGGCTATAGTAGTACCCTGCTAATAGTCTCTGCACATCTACTCTTGGGACGATCTAGTCCATTCTCCACACTGAAGTAACAGGGGCCTTTTATACACCACAGGTCTAATCACAACACTCCTCTGTTTAAATACTTCAATCAATAACTTGCCTTAGCTTTAAGGACAAAACCTGGTTACTCTCAGCCTCTCTGGCATCATGGTGTACAATTCTTCTTCCTTCTCTTCATTCCAGTCAAATTGTCCAACTCTCGGTTCCTTAAATGAACCACACTCCCTTCTGCCTCAGAACTTTTGAACATGCTGCCCCTTCTTTCTATAATGCCCTTGCCAAGTCTTTTGTCTATTGAGCTAATTACCTCCTACTTATCTTTCCAGTCTTAGTTCAAATGTCACTGCCTTAGGGGAGCTTTTCTGGACATCCTCTTGCTAGATTGTGCTCATTATAGTCTCTTCATTTCCTGTATGTTTTGCTGAAGGAGAATATATTTTTTTATTTGATTATTTCCTTCCCATCACACATCCATGACCCCAATCCCAATCAGATTGATAATTCCATGAGGATAAGGACCATGTCTGTTTTTTTCCCATTATATTCCCAATACCGAGTTAGTTCCCAACAAATTGTAAATACTCCATAAATGCATGTAAAATGAATGAACACAAAGGAATGAATAAACAGGTGGCTAAGAAGATACGATATGTAAATTCTTTGGGTACCCTCCGTCAGCAAACATACCAAGGTGCAGTTATCTGGGCTTACTTGGATAGGGAACTTTCCTTCCAAAACACTAGATCCTCTCTTTCTTATACCCACACCTACCCACACCATGATGGCACACTGGAAATGGATTAGAGATCCCCCATCGTATGCTTAGGGATTAATTAGTAAGTCAGATTCGTCTCTCCCTCTCTAATCACCAATGCACATGCATGTTCCTGTGCACGCACAAATACTTACAAGGTCAACTTCTGGGAAAAAGAAAATTGTGTTATTGTACTAAGGCTGTGATCTTCCCAGAATCTTCCGATTTTTTTCAAATTAGTATGCAACCAATAAATGAGTTAAAATATAGACTGCTTTTAGAATCTTACATTGACTCATTATTGAACTGCCTAATTAGTTTCCTGGAAAGAACCAGTGCAAATTAATTGGTGTTTTTTTTTCTATAAGGTTTTTTTACTCACAATTTTTCCTCTTTCTCCTCTCAAAAATAAGTATTTAAAAATTAAAATAAAATACGTTAGAAAATAATACGTTTGAAATATAGCACTCTTGAAATCTTCAATTTTCTAAGTACTTCAGTCTTCTAAATGTTTCCTAAGAAAATGCCTGGCTGCCTTTCAATCTTCAAGTGACATTAAGATGCCAGAGTAATGGAATAGAGAAAAAAACATGAAAAAGTTATTTTATTATTTTACATTATACCAAGTGCATATACTACTGTCACAAATTATTTGGTGCAGAATGTCGAATATATAAATATTCTACATATTTGGCCTTATAAAATCAATATTTCTTTAGAGATGATTGGCAACTGATGAGCTTCTTAATATAGTCCATCAAATTATGCTTTTGAAAAAGGATATGCAGAAAGTATATTAATAAAAATACCACTATTATCTGCCACTCCACCTATATTTTTATACCACAATTGCTACAAATATAGTAGAATTTTGTCTCAGAAAAAAAATCTGAACATATCATCATTTAAGAGTAAAATATATTTCTAGAGAAAAATAAGAGTCTTTCATTGAAATACTTGCTTAGAAAAGGAAAAGGTTTTGGTGTGAAAGAATTTTGGATGATTTATTAACATATACAGATAGTACGTTGGAGGAGATCTTTGGAAGGTTCAGAAAATATGCACATTGCTTCCTTTGGAGGCAATTGTTGTCTTTTGCATTCTCTGACATTGTAACACCAAAGAATTGCTATTCAAATACATCCGTGGACGGAGAATCAATAACTATTTGACTTTTTATGTAGTTCTAAAAATCTTCCCTTCTTTCCTATGAAAAGCAATCGATATTTTTCTTTTTGTCTTTAAAACCATAAAATCCAATACCTAACGGAGTCTTTACTCATATTAGGTATAGAATTGATGTTATTTGAATGGATGTTGAATTCCCTCTAATTACAATGTTTATTTTCTCATTATCCACACAATTTTCTTGTAATCATTGCTCATTTACCTTAAAAATTACATCTAACACTCCCAATAATATTAGTTCCTTTAATATTTAGATTTTTCTGGTTATTCCATCTACAGTATAATTTTAGGACTGTCTAATGTATGTGAAGTACATTAAAATGGCACTTAACGTAAATATTTATTATTATTTCCAAAGTGGGTCACCTAACTTAAGGGCTCAGTGTTTTAAGGCTTGTGTATCAACATGGAAGTTGTTTTAACATCTTTACCTAATTGTGTGGTTCCTTTTTCAAAGCCTGTCCCTAAGCAAATGCAAAATCAGTGAAGTATGTTTTCAGTGCCTCCAGTAACTGGTTTTGGACCTTATCTCATCTCTCCAGGAACCCAGTGCCTGTCTGTTATATATTATAAAAAACAATTTCCAAACTCAACTGAAATTTTTATTTATCTTACCAGGTAACTGACTGACGACTTAAAAGTGTTTCACTTATTAGGTCTAATTCCACTTTATTAGTATTAGTATGATGATAACTGATTTTTAGTCATTGTTTCTTATGTGCTAGACAATTTAAGTACTTTTCAAGTAGCAATAGAAATGTGAGCACCTTCTATTCTTTCTGTCTTTCTGTGTTTCCCCAGCTTAAACTTCATGGATTACAAAATAGCCAATAAAATATTTTCAACAATTTAAAGATGTACAACACAACCTCACTTCTGAACCACTGGATTATAGAGTTGGTCAAAAGTATGTTATGCAAAGTGAAATAAGTCAGAGGGAGAAGGTCAAATACCATATGATCTCACTTATTAAGTAGTAGATAATAACAACAACAAACAAACACATAGAGACAGAGATTGGATTGGAGGTTACCAGAGGGGAAGGGGAGAGAGAGGAGGGCGAAAGGGATAATTAGGCACATGTATGTGGTGATGCATTGTAATTAGTATTTGGGTGGTGAACATAAGAACATGATGTAATCCATGCAGAAATAGAAGTATAATGATGTACACCTGAAATTTATACAGTTACTGCAATAAACAAACAAACAAACAAAAGTATATTATCCACAAAGACTATGGCTGTGTATAATTTTAGGAAGCTCTGGTTCTATACCAAAGACGCGGATTTTATTTTTCCTAATAAAAAATGCTGAAGAGAAAAAAATAATTGATAGTTTTATGTTGGCACACATAAAAAGAAAAAGAGACAAGGAAACATAGAGGTGAAGCAATTAGGGATAAGAAATAGACTAACAGGAAGCTAAATTTATCTTGGAAAATTAACATGGATGTATCCCCCCCCCTCCACCCACTCTCTTGTCAAACCTTACAAAAATATCAGTGGTAATAAGAAAAAAAAAATCAGAGATGTGACTCAATCCTAGAGCTAGAAATCGTGCTTAAGATATAACCGCATCCAGCCCAAATCACTTCCTGAGACCCACAGAGGTTAAGGGGCCACAGTCACAGGCTAAAAGGCAGCAGAACGGAGGCTGAACTCAGGTACCCTGAATCCCGGGCCACGTTTCTTTCCAGCCATGGCATTCTGCCTTCTTTTTAACACTGAGTTCTTTTTAGGCATTTTATAGTAAACTGATTATGATTTAGAGTATAATAATTTGGCTTCTGACTCTATTCCACATTCAAAATATGACCAAGAGAATGTCATTTAAGTTGGGAAACATAAAACCCTTTATCTGTAAAATGTCATTAAAGATGCCCACTGTAGAAGATGGTCTTGCTGATTAAATAAGTCTGCAAACGGTTTTTATGGAGCTTTGCAATAACAATAACAGTTGACATTTATTGAGGACTTACTATGTGCTAGACTCTGTTCTAATTTATCTATATGTAGTAAATTATTTAACTCTAACATCAGTTTGAATCATGTATCTCATACAACTAGAAGGTATTAGAGTGGAAATTGATGATTCCAGATAGTTTGGCCCAGAGCCTATATATATTAACACAATATAAATGCAAAATATTGCATACAACAATGATGTAATAAGAAAAAGCAGCCCTATATCCACCTCTAAGCTTAATACACAGAACATTACCAGTAGCTTTACAGCCTCCATTGTGTCCTCCCTCATTCAGCCTTCTCCCTCATGCCCAGAGTTAACCACTAACATGAATTGGGATAATCATTCCTTTGCTTTAACTTATGGTTTTCCTCATATATGGGAAAAGGACAACCGAGGACACATATATTGTCTTCATTTGTAATTTATCTTTTTACCTTTTTTAAGGTGACTTTTGATGAAAAAAATATTTTAACTTTATAATAGACACATTAACCAAATGTTAATTGTGTCAATGCCATTTTGGTAACCTATAAATATAAACAAATATTTAACATGAACATCGTGACGGACTCTCATTATTGGTCCATGTGTAAACACTTTAGTTTCTTATCTAGTTTTTAAAATTTATAACGTATTTATATTATACTATATTATATTATATTATATTATATTATATTATATTATATTATATTATATTAGACATCACCCAAAACCAAAGCTAGGACCTGAACAATGTCCTGTATCTAACCACCCTATCTCCTCATTTCATCTCCTCTAGTTTATCCTCTAGTTTATTTATTTATATTTGTTTGTTTGTTTATTATTTTTTGCCTGAATATCCTGGTCCAGATCGCCAGTATATTGATATGGAAGTAGTGATAGTGATCATCTTTTTCACTTGGTTTTAAACAGATTGCTTCTCTTTAAAGAGGTCTCCACTTAGGATGATGTACTTTGCTCTATAATCATCTATAGATACGGTTTATTAAGTTAATACAGTTCCCTTCTTTTCCCCATTTTTATTCATAAGATTTTTTTTCTTTTATACTCATGAAGAGTATTTAATTTTAAAAATACTTTGTACCTCTCTTGATAATATTTTTCTCTTAATCTGTTAAAAATGCATGTATTCCTAAATATTAAATCATCCTTCAATTCTTAAGATAAATCCAACTATATCATGACATATTAATTTTTATAAACTGTTAAATTCAATTAGCAAATATTTCATTATGATTTTTTAATTTTAGTAAAATATACATAACATAAAATTTACCATTTTAACCATTTTTAAGTGTACAGTTCTGTAACATTAAACACATTCACATTGTTGTGCAATCATCAACACCATCAATCTCCAGAATGTTTTTATCTTTCCCTACTGAAACTCCATACCCATTAAACACTAACTCCTCATTCCCCTTTTCTCCAGCTCCTGGCAACCACCATTCACTTTCTGTCTATAAATTTGACTACATATTTCACATAAGTAGAATGATACAATATTTGCCCTTTGGTGACTGATTTATTTCACCTAGTATAATGTCTTCAAGGCTTAGCCATAATGTAGCATGGGTCAGAATTTTCTTCCTCTTTAAGGCTAAATAATATTCCATTGTATATATCATATAACTCATTTTGTTCATTCATTCATCCATCAATGGACAGTTGAGTTGCTTCCATCTTTTGGCTATTGAGAATAATGCTGCAATGAATATAGATGTACAAATATCTGTCTGAGTCCCTGCTTTCGATTGTTTGGGGTATACACCCAGAAGTGGAATTGCTGGACCACATGGTAATTGCATGTTTCATTTTTTTTGAAGAACCGTCACTGTTTTCCACACCAGCTTCACTAATCTTATTATTTTGCATCTACATTAATGATTCATAAATATTAATAAAATTTCCTTTCTTATAATATCTTTGTTTTGGTAAGACAGTAATACTGGTTTCAGAAAATTAGTTAGTATTTCCTCTTTCTTAGTTTTTTGGAAGAATTTGTATACAAATGTGCATTCTCCAGTTATTCAATGAAATATTGTGTATAGGTTTATCAGATCAAGCTTGTTAGATATGTTAAACTACCTGCATACATACTGAGTTTCTCTCTGCTTGAACCAACAATAATTGAGATTACTGAATTAAAATCTTCTACTATAGTTGTGAATTTTTCCATTTTCCTTCTTACTCTGTCAATATTTGCTTCATAAGTTTGGAAGTCATGTTATTGACTGTATACTGGTGAAGAATCGATAAAGATTCTTGATGAACAAAGTCTTTATTAGCATATGGTTATTGTTCATCACTTACAATGTTTTGCTTTAAATCTATTTTGACTAATATTAATCAAGACTCATGGAATAAAATTTACTAGCAATTTTACTTTTAAACTTTTATATCCTCATGCTTTAAGTATGTCTCCTGTAAACAACACATAACTGTATTTTTTGAAAAGTCATTCTGACAATCTTTGTCATTTACTGGAGAATTTAATCCCTTTATATTGATTAAAACTACTTATATGTTTAGATTCATTTCTAGCATTATATTTTTGTACTCTGTTACATTTTTCCTCTGTTTCTTTTTCCTCTATCCCTTTTACCTTTTATTCATTTGCCTTTTTTCCTTTCCTTTCAGTTTTGCCTGTTCTATTTTGAAAATTGCACACTATGTATCTAATCTTTTAGGGGATGCTTTAGACAGTTTAAGAAAATCAAGACTGGGGAACTTTTAAAACACTATCACTCTCATTGTAAGATATGTGCTCTTTTCTCTAGATTATTTATTCTATCTTGATCTTTCAACTCCACAAATTCCAGAGAGTTTTTTTTGTTTTATACAGAATATTTGAATAGATTTACACACAATTATAATTTTATCCTACCTTTTTCACCTCACACCATTCTTTTGGAATCTTTTTCTTCTTTCTAAAGTTCATTCTTTAGAAATACCTTTTTTGAGGGTGTGTGGTTAATAAAATCTTTCAAGTTTTATTCACCTAATATTGCCATCATTTTAGATATATAATTTTGCTATATATATAATTCTAGTTGAATTGTTATTTTTTTCTCTCCAAATTGTAAAGAACTTATTTTAAAGTCTCTGGCATCCATTGCTGCTTTCAGTCAAATAATTATTTATTTATGGAAAATCTGCCTTTTACCTTTAATCTTAAGGTGTTTCAGTTTTCTTTTTTTGAGTTACTACGTTTGTTATTCATTAATCTTCCTCCAATCAGTTGAAAGATTGATGTTTTTCATCAGTTCTAGAAATTTCTTTTTGGCTATTGCTTCTTTTTTCCCAAATGTACTTCTGGATCTCGGATTAGATGAATTTTGATCATTATTACTTTATCCTATATATTTGTAAACCTCTCTTTTATATTTTATTTATCTCTCTGTGCTGAATTCTGTGTTACTTCTTCATATATATTTTCCAATCTGTCAGTTCTTTCTTGAGACACATCTGATGTTAATACATCAATTGATTTTTTAGTTTCATTTATATATTTTTTTATTTTTGAAAGTTCATATTAGTACTTTTACAAATCTGCTTTAGTCAGTTTTTATAATCCCTTATTTTCTCATGTTTTTAATTCTGTTCTTTATGTATTTCAATATATTAAACATAATTTATTTTATATTCTCTCTAAAAATTCTAGTCTACAAGCTTTTAAAAAGTGATTCTGCTGATTTCTGTTGACCCATTTGCATTGTTTTGTTTCCTACTATTTTCAGTGATTTTTGAGTTTGGGTTTATTTTTCTTTGATTTTAATTTTGGGAAAACTTTGAGACCAGCACTTAAATGAGTTCCTCTGAAGAGAATTTGCCCTGGTTTCTGCCAGATGCCTAGTAGCATTAGAAATTCAGATTTCATATTTATATGCAACATAGCTAATAAATATGAATGTGAAATTTTCAAATTTATGAATCATTTCATCAATATCATATTTACTGCAAATCTTGAATTTAGATTTTAGGGTCCCGATAGGTAGTATGAATAATGACCTCAATCACTTGATTTATTAAGGCTTTCTAAGTGAGAATTTTCTTCACTTAGAGACAGAGCTGGGAAAGGCAGATCATTTTCTGAAGCGTACTTTGTTTTATACCAATGCAAACCAGAGGGAGATACTCTCCTTTACTGTCTCAGTCTTACTCAGGGGATCTCTAATCTGAACTTCCACCTTGCTCAGGCCAGTCTTTGTCTCCTCTGTCACACATATGTGGCCCTTAAAAGTCAGACATCAGAACACTTTGGTTTGACAAATGCACTTGGGACAAACATTTGTTATAGAACCCCTGACCTCTATGGAGTTGCCCTTTATTGTATGTCTGATCACTGACTCATACTGCTATTTTAAATTCCACTTACTTGTGCATTAGAAAAGATGTTTTTAGGTGAATATTTTATCTAACAGTCTTAGGAGATGTTTGTCTAAAGGTCTTCCATATGACCAGAAACTAAACTCCAAGCCAACACTCTTAGCCACACTGTGTATTCTATCTGCTGAATAGAGGAAATATCTGTTTGAGATTCAATATGTTGTCAGTTATAAGACGTGGATATTTAGGAAGGCATCAAAACAAGTTTAGCTTACAGAAACCATGTTAAAGGGGTCAATAGTCAAAGGAGAGTACAGAAAAGCATTCCAAGATCTGAGTTCTGTAGGTTATCGGCAGAAGACATAACCCAACTATTCTGAGACTTGTCCTTCCTGTTTTACTCACATTGAATATCTCAGTAACTCCTGTTCAAACTTTGTCAGAGAGTCTTATTATGAATTTCAGCTAATCCACAGTTAGTTCCTGTTTCTAGAAATGTTCTTCCACTTGTAGCATTTTTACTCATCCATTAAAAATCTGTCTTTAAATCACTTTTTCTGTGAAGTTTGCACATATTCTTCTAATTAGTTACTCCAACCTCTGGGCTTCAATATGACCATGTTTGTGTATTTACTAAAACATTTATTTTCTGCTAGACTACAAGCAATGTTTTAAATTGGAAAATAATCTTATTGAAATTGATTGGAGACATTTTTTGGTGGCTTAATTAAAGGTAGTGCATATTGTGCCTTTCTTTTGCGCCCTAGAATTTTTCATATTATATCTTTATAAATTTTTTTAAAAAGCACACAAATCATGTGTGTGCAGCTCAATTAATTTCTTAACTGATTAATTTAATTTAAAGTGATTCCATCCATTTGACCATTTTTTGGATTAAGAATTAGATCACCCCAGTCACAATCCTTGAGCCTTCTCTAGTCGCTACTGCGCTTATCTCTGAAGCATAGCGGCTATTTTGAAACTTTATATGCATTGATTCAGTATGTATGTATTCTTCATATCTCATTCAGTATGTAAATTTCTGGCTGCTTTTGCTCAGTTTTACGACTGTGAGATTCATCCACACTGATTCATTTGTCAATACATCATTTATTCTTACTATCATATAGCATTTCTTCCTTTTTAGGAATATATTATATTTTATTTATCTATTCTGAGTTGATGGATACTTAGGCCATTTCTATTTTAGGACTGTTAGAGATTGAGTTGTGATCCCCAGAAATTCATACGTTGAAGTCCTAATCCTCAGTACTTCAGAAGGTGACCTCATTTAGAGATAAGGTCTTTAGAAATGTAATCAAGTTAAACTGATCATAATGTTGTTGGAGCCCAGGGCAGTCCACCCAAAATATCCCACAATAGCGTATTAATTATTTTGAATTAAAGCTCCTTGACAAGCAAAAAGGGCATCCTGACCCTCCTGTCTCTGTTGCCCTGAAAGCAGGAAATAAATCTCCCCTGTGAAAAGTGCTCTCCCTGCATCCTTATCATCAGAACTAGAGAATTCAGGACTGAGAAGCCCAAATAAACAAACCTGGCTAATATACCCTCAAGCCTAAACTCTGTTTAAATTCCTCACAATTTATGTACCTCAAATCTAAGTTTCTTTGTCTTGTCAATTACTCACAAATTTATTGTTTCTTTGTGTATAAGATATATATCCTGCCTGCCTTGTTCACTCTCTGAGCATCATTTTTTTATGATCGCCAATACATATATATTAAACTGGGTTTTTCTCCTGTTAATCTAGTCTTGTGTCAATTATATTATTAGTCCAGCCGTAAGAACACAAGAAGGGAAGAAAGAGGATTTTCCCCCACTCTGACAGTGTGGACCCTAATCCAAGGTGACCGATGTCCTTATGAAAAGGGAAAGTTTGGAGACAGATATCCATGTAAGGAGAAAATCATGTGAAATTGAAGCAAACCACCAGAAGCTAAGGGAGACACCTGGAACAGATTCTCCCTCAAAGCCTTCAGAAGGAACCAATCCTGCCGACACCTTGATTTCAAACTTCTAGCCTCCAGAACTGTGAGACAGTAAATTTCTATTGTTTAAGTCACCCAATGTGTGGTACTTTGTTATGGCAACGTAGCAAGATAATACAAGGACTGTTAAAATATAGCTGCTATAAACATTCTTACTCATTTTTTTCTTTTTACTGAACATACAGCTACACATTTCTATTGTACATATGCCAAGGAATGGAAATTTGGGTCGTGTGATATATGCTCATTTCGTTTTTTCAGATACTTCCAAGTAGTTTCCAGGGTATTTATACCAATTTACACTCATATGAGGAGTACAGACGAATTTAACGTGAAGGAGATGACAGTTTTTGCAGATTTTCAAAAAACCTGGTCAAAATAGGATCATGAAGCTAACAAAGTTTATGCACGCTACATGTAGAAAGGCTCACACTGGGAGAGTTTGTTGATCAGTATAGATCACTGAATTCATGGATTAATCAGTGCAGTATAAGTACTAACAGCATAAAAATGTAATATCAGCGTGGAGAAGAGATTCTACAAGATTCCATAGGTCACACAGAGTATGCTTACCAAGAGATCTTCAGTTACTGACCTGTCTGATAGGGCTATTTTTCCCCTCCACTCAAAGACATCTTGAATGTGATGCCATGTAGCAAGATCTCTGGTATGGTTTGTGTTCAGAATAGGAGTTCACTCCCGCCTCCCCCCACCACCCATGTCCAGTAGAGAGATTTGTTATCCTAGCACCTCTTTGTGGGTGGGGTGGCATGTTTTGCCTAAATTACTAAACTTCTACATTCTGTTCACTCATATCTTCCCAAAAGGTGTGCTCAGGAATAATGGATAATTAGAGCTGTGAAGAATCTTGCCCAGAATGGAAACAGTCAGTGTAGGTATTTTAGACTGATCATATACTAAATTTTCCATTTTATTGCAACTTGAAATTTCATATGAAGTTTGGGCCTATCTTGGACTCTATACAAGAAATTTTAGTTATTGAACTAGCCAATTTGTATTATCACAAATAACTACATTTTAAAAATGGATCCTTAATGATGCCTTAAAATAAGGTTTTTGAGAGATTACACTAAATGGTTAGATTCAATAGATAATCTAACCATGTGCCAAGAAACGCAGTTACGTATTTTGATGAACAAAAAAGTGTCCAGGCAGAAGGAATTTATGACCTAATAGAGAGCATGCTTTTTGAAACACGGCTTTGTACTCTTTTACTCTTGCATGCCTCCTTATGCTCCAAAAAGTACACGTCTTCTTTTATTGTTTAGAACCACTTTCTAGTCCCTTCTTCTTCAGCCCATGCCATACTGAAAAACCTAATGGAGTTGAATTTTAAAAAGCCATGTTCCATAACTGAGAGACATCAGATATAAACCATTACTACAGCTAAGAAAAGGGCAGTGTTCTGCCTTCACTCTATCATCAACTTTAAATTTAATGACATCAAAATACCAATAATGCATTCTTGTCCACATGTGGGCAATTGTCACTATAAAACTGCAAAATCCCAAAGACCTAATTAAATCAGTAATAGCTTTTTCTACTGATGTAGCCTCTGAATGACAGTTTAATAAGGAGTGTTTTAGCGATCCTATAAGTCAGAGCTAAACTCCATCCTAACAAGATACACATAGGACTTTCTAGAAATTTTTTCAGAAAACTTTTTGCTTAAATGATGCCATGATTCCCCACTTATGTAAGGAAACACATTTTACAACTCTGCTTTTGGTGTTAAAAAATGACACTTTCAGAAACAACTTTCTTTTCGTTTTATTTATGAGAAGGATGTTGCTGTGAAAAAGATGACATTTTAGAAAAGAATGATGTGCTTAACCAAAAAATTTAAGACAAGAAATTTAAATGGCTTCAAGCCCATTATTAGTGCAGAATGTTCTCACTGTATCAGATCCTGTGCTTTGTTTACTATGTTTCTTTTACCTTTGTTTCTCCCCCTATTACTCTAAGTCTTAGCAACAGAGATTTTTGACCCTTATTATGTGAAGCTATAATTTCTGCGACAAAGACTTGGAAAGAATTAGGAGCCACAATAAATCAGTCAATAACTCTCCAGTCAGAAGTATTAAAATTTATGGCTCTTGGAATCATTTTTAGCTTTTTATTTTATCATTTAGGGTGAATAGTTTACATATTTCTCTAATGCAATTTCATAGTTGAGAGGTCTTTTGGCCTAATTGTAAATCATTTTGTTTTCTTTTGAAGGTGGTATTACCTTGGGCAAGAGTGAGAAAATAGATTGAAAAACGTCCAGTGTTGCAATGAAATAACAGAAGTTCATCAGTCTAACATGCCACTCATTTCCTATACATTTTATTTAGAGTTCACTCATCAATTTTCATGGGGAAAACTATACCTTAGAAAAGTGGAATTAACTCATTTAGTAATTATTTGATGAATACCTACTGTAGTCAGGAAACTGATAGTATGATAGTTCAAACTTAATTATTTCAAGTAATCATAAATTCTAAGAATAAAATTACAAATAGAGGCTGGCCCTGTGGCGTAGCGGTTAAGTGTGCACACTCTGCTGCTGGCTGCCCCGGTTCAGATCCCAGGCGCACACCGATGCACCGCTTGTCAGGCCATGCTGTGGCGGTGTCCCATATAAAGTAGAGGAAGATGGGCACAGATGTTAGCCCAGGGCCAGTCTTCCTCAGCAAAAAGAGGAGGATTGGCATGGATGTTAGCTCAGAGCTGATCTTCCTCACAAAAACAAAAATAAAAACAAAAACAAAACAAAACTACATATAGAGCTCTTTGATATCAACTAAAAGTTTATAGAAATATGATAAGTTGATTAATGTAACATTATACAGAGATAGAGAAAAGCAGTGTCTGTCATCCAGAGGCTGGCCTGGCATGCACAGAGAGGCTGTGGCGTTCTATTCTTGAACATAAAACACTTTCACAGAACATCAACATCAGACAAGGCCACTCTGTGACCATGATGGATTGAGACAAAAAAGAAGACCACTCTGTAATTGTGACCATTGTCCAAGGCACAAAAGTGACAAAATATCCCTCTATTCTGGATAATATGAGTGACTACTGCCCCTTTACCACTATAGCTTAGCCTTGATCTATACCGCCCATCTTCTAGATGAGATTTATTAAGATACCACTGATAGAATCACCCACAATTTCTAAGAGCATCCAATCCAGAACAAATATCCACTTTTATAAACACTCCCTCAAATCTGCTGACACTAACTCAAATCCTGTAAGTCATTTTCAATACCATTTTATTCTGGTGTGCCTTCTCCCTCCCTGAAATGAGTAATAAACACAACTTGTTCAACTACCAGGGGTGTTTCTAGTGTCTTTCACCAAAAAGTATTTACAATATAATATAACAAAATGAGCTAATTCTGTATTTCCTCAAATGTAAGACACTGTAAATTGCAAGACACGTCCTGATTTCACAGATATTGAAGTATAAAGAGAGTGCATCTTAGAATTGATGCAATATTGCATTTTTTATTACATTTACTTTCTGAATTTAGATATGCATTTAACATAAACATTAAATTAAAAACGGAAGAAAATCTTTAATTTTTAAGGCAAGGCATTCCCTTACAAAGGGTCCTGAAATGTTCTCTAAGGAAATGAATCTATGCATCATTTGAAGTAGGAGCTAAGTAAATTTTTTTCAACTTAAGAATAAGTGAATACTGTATTTTAAAAAATATTCTGGATCAGAAATTGCTAAATTATGGTCCATGGACCAAATGTGGCCCAGCTTCTGTTTTTATAAATAAGGTTTTATTGAAATATAGCCATATCCATTCATTCACATATTTTCAACGACAAAGTTCATTAGTCGTAACAGAGATTACATGGCCAGCTAATCTGACTATTTAGAGAAAAAGTTTGCTGATCACCCATCTTGTAGATAAGCAGAGTGAAATTTAAGCACTTACCTAAAATTAGGATTGAACATATTCCAGCTTTATAACACTTGTGAAATATATTACTGTTTGCATATTGTGACTCAGTCTCCTCATCTGTAAAATCAGCATTATAATCATAGTACCTACTTCATATAGTTATTGTGAGGATTAAGCGTATCAGTATATCTGAAGTGCTTAGAACACTACCGACATATAAGAACTGCTAATGTTAAGCATTTCCTATTTTTGTAGTTGCTTATAATCACTAAAAAAGTCAGTTGCACCCCCAGACTTAAAAACATTAAAGATCATTTCTGGAAAATAAAAAACATTAGTGAACACAAAAATATCCAAATAATGGCAAAGTTGATTTATATTCCATCACTGGCCCCCAAAATGAAAAAAAAAAAGAGAGAGAGAGAGAAAGAGAAAAGAAAAAAAAAGGATTGCATGAAAAACAATGGCAATTATTCTATTGAAAACTAGGAAACAATTAATAAAACTGATTAACTGATTAGAAGCAACAACATACATGATAGCTTCTTTGGAGTGTTCCACCATTGGATTTTGAACAGATGTGAATACAATAGAGATCTGAAACAGCCACACACTGATTAAATAGGAGAAATCGAAATACCCAGCTACACACTCATCTTCTGCAGAAATATCAGTGTGGTAATTAGTCTGTCTTCAGACTGGGATTTAATTTCTGTGTCTTCCATTCTTACCTCATGGTGTTTCTTGGGAGAGAAAACCCACAAGTTGAGGTAAACCAATTGGGCAGATTAAAAATATATATATTAAAATACAATTAAGGAAAATAAAAGGTAACTTCTTGTGAAATTGTATTAGTAGGTAAAAATCACATAAAACTCTTTTTAAAACAAGCAATTTTTACAAATACTTTAAAGGTTATTTATTGAGGTTATATCCTATATCGACTGAATGCAATGTAATATTTATTTAATTACTATCTATTATGAGTTGAATTGCATTCCATAAAAATTCTTATGTTGAAGTCCTAACCCCTAGTATCTCAGAATATGATCTTATTTGGAAATAGGTCATTGCATATGTAATTATTCAAGTTAAGATAGATCTTACTGGAATAAAGTGGGCTCTTAATTCGATATGACTGGTGTCCTTATACAAAGGGGAAATTTGGATGCAGAGACAGAGAGGCACATAGGGAGAATGCTATATGAAGATTGGAGTTGTGCTGCCACAAGCCAAGGAACTACCAGAAGCTAGGAGAGAGGCCTGGAACAGATCTTTTCCCTAGAGCCTTTGGAGGGAGAATGGTGGTACTGATACCTTGATTTTAGATCTCTGGTCTCTAGAACTGTGAGACAATAAATTTCTATTGTTCTAAGCCACTCAGTTTGTGATACTTTTTTACAACAGCCCTAGGAAATTAATATTCTATCCAACTGCCTACTAGGCTCTAGAAATAATATACAGTCATTCGCCACATAATGTTTTGGTCAACAATGGACCATGTATACAATGGTAGTCCCGTAAGATTAGTACCATATAGCCTAGGTGTAGTAGGCTATATCACCCAGGTTTAAGTACACTCAATGATGTTTACACAATGACGAAATCACCTTAACGATGCATTTCTTAGAACATACGTCTGTTGTTAAGTCATGCATGTCTGTAATGAATTAGTCAAAAACAGCCCTGGGACTGAAGTTCAGCATATAACATAGCCAACAACAATCACTTCCATTGCTATGCAACTTATAACTAGAAATTTTATTTTTCTGGAGTATATGCTTCACAACAACATGACATAAAATTAGAAAGAGACTAAAAAGAGAGTTAGGTGTGATATACATATTTGGCATATTTTATTACTGCTAATTAGTGAGTGTTTATTAAGTATCAGGATTGATATTCTTGGGTATTTTCATCCATTTAAAAGTCATATCTATCGTATGCATATAAACCAAGAATATCAAAGAAGGTAAGAAATTTGCTCAAATAATAACCTGAACCCAGTTCTGAGTCAAAAATACATGTGCTCTACCAACAAAGGATAGAATTATCTATGTGATTAAATTTCTTGGGACTTGCTACTGTGACCATAGTTCAAGATAATAATCTCTAGTTGGCACTGTCAATGTGTCCCTTTGAAATCTAATGTGTGATAATGCTGAAATCTATAGCTCTGTAAAAAAATTATGCTTCCTGAAGAAAATTATAACATTTTCTTCACAAGAGGTAAAGTCCATTGCAGGAAAAGGTAAACAATTACAAAATTTAGCAAGTGCCATGCCAATACACACTTTGTGTTTCATAAATTCAAAGAAATAGCAACATAAACATTTAAATAGGAAAACATAGTCTATGATCAAAAAATTAAAAAAATAAATTGTTCAAAAAAGGAGAAGGAAGTGATATTAACTTTATCTTACTCTGAATATGTGGTTCAGCCAAGATAATTCATTAAGTACATATTTATTAGTACTGTGAAGAAAATACTATAAATTTTAACTCAACTTTAAAAGTTTTGAAAGTTTGGATTAGCTTCAAAGTAAAAATAATAATATTACTCAGAGATTTAACGTAAGATAAGTCAAGACTTTATTACAAAATCACTTTACCAGATTTGGTCATATTACAAGTCAATCATGCTTTGTATTAAAATATATAAAGAGTCTTTTCTATTAAGAAAGCTTCTAATGTAGTTTTTTTACCAAACATAATAAATAAGAAAATAAGTTCCTATTAATAGGCAGATTTTCTTGGAAATTCATGGGAGTGCTAAACAGTCTTGCTGTAATCAATGAAAGTTTTTTAAAAGGCAATATTTTTATACATTAGAGACTTGCTTCAACATTTCTAGAGTATTTTCCAGATATATTTTTCTATTATAAAAGGGAGGCATGTGATATTGGGAATTTAGTAAATTTCCTATTCCTGAAGTCAACTGTAATTTTTCCAGATTCACAAAGAGAGTCTTGAAATAAGCTGCTTGTTTTAAGCGTCAACTTTCTCTACTTCCTTTGACAAGAATGTACATGAAACACATGGTCAGATGAAGGTGTGGAGCCTAAAAACGAAGTGAGGTAAAAAAAACACAGTGCTATTTACTTGAGAGGGAGAAGCGATACAGAAACAGATTTCTAAATGCAATGAATCAACAAAGTATTCAAAGCACAATCCTTCTTCTATCCCCTCGTCATAGTTTCGGCGATTCAACTCAAGTATTTGACCCAGAGAAATTTCTACATGTTCTCTTCATTACGAAGTGATACCAGCTCTACTTTTAGATTCACAACACCTACTAGTTTGGTTAGTATAATCATTATCACTTTCAGGTTTAACTTCATTGTGGTCATATGATTAAGCCTTTAGTATGCTACATATCAAGCCGAGAGATTTTAATTCTTAGCCAAGATTTTAACTCTCTCCACTGTGTTGAATCACAACTTGAATAAAAAGATGTAATAACTAAAATAAGAAATAAAATAAAAAACAGTTCTGTGGAGTAGAATTCAGTAAAATTTGCTCACTTACATGTTATAGAATTATGAAACTTACTTATAATAGTTTTCACATACCTTTCCTTTCTCATTGCATTTTTCTTTATACAATACCGCTGAGCAAGGATATAATATACAGAAAGATTTGTTTGTAGATAAAAATATTAAGAAGCCATTCTAAGAAAGAGATATATCTACATATAGCCAGCCCTGGTGGTCTAGTGGTTAAAATTCCACACTCTCACCACCACCGCCTGGGTTCCTATCCCAGTCGGGGAATCACACCACCCATCTGTCAGATGTCGTGCTGTTACCGAAACCAAATGGGGTTCCCCTCCTGGCCTGTTAAATCAGACTCTCCACCAGAAGTAGTTGTCACACAAAGTAAGGTATAGTTGCAGCAAATAGGAGACCATGCAGAATCATTTCCAAGGTCACGGGTCTCTGAACAAAGGGAAGCAGGGACCTTTTATTTTGGATGGGGAATGAATATTCAAAAGGGAGAGTTGGGTATTTTCTTGCACAGGCTCAGTTGGAAAACAGGCTTCCACATACACTGCAGGTTATGGTCATAAGGCCTAAGCTCCTCCTGGAGAGATTTTAGCATTAAAAATATGGCAAAGGTCATAGGTTTAGCTCTGTGGTGAGGCTTCCTCTGGTTCAAGGTGGTTGGCAATTGCATCTCCTTAACATAACAAAAGGAAAAAGTAATTTGGAAAAACAGTTAAATGCTTCTGAACTCACCTTTGAGTTCCTCGGGGCAGTTAGCAGGTGACAGTATGCCACCAGTATTTCAAATACCATCGGGGCCACCCATGGTGGACGGGTTTCAGTAGAGCTTCCAGACTGAGGCAGATTAGGAAGAAGGACCTGGCCACTCACCTCCAAAAAATTGGCCATGAAAACTCTATGAATAGCAGGGGACCAGGGTCTGATACAGCACTGGAGGGTGAGAGGATGGTGCAAAATGTCCAGGCAGGTTTCCTCTCTGCTGTACAGTCTCTAGGAGTCAGAATCAACTCAACAGCAACAACAAATATCTATATGCTTCTATGAAATGACTGTCAAATATATTATTTAATATAATATAATTCTTCTGTTTTGCTTGCAGATTCTATTGTCTCCATGGCTTGCATGTTTTGATATATAGCAAGTGGCCATGTTGGAGATGTCCATAAGCCAAGGAACTGAGTGCAGCCTGAGCCAGCAGTCAGACAGGCACTGAAGCCCTCAATCAAACAGCCCACAAAGAGAGCTTATAAGTGGATTCTTGCCCAGCTGAGTGTTCAGAAGAGACCAAGGCCTGGACGACACCTTGGTTGAAGCCTTAGAAAATGTCTAGAAGCAGAGCACCCAGCTAAGCCGTATCTGAACACCTGACCCAGAGAAACTATAAGATGGTAAATATGCATTATTTCAAGCTGCTTATTGTGTGATAATTTGTTATGCAGCAATAGACAACTAATACTTATTTTGGTACCTGGAAGTGGGGTGTTTCTACAACAATTAAAGTGTGGGAATGGCTTTGGAACTGGGAAGTAGTCAAAGGCTGGAAGGATTTGGAGGAAAATAATAGAGAAAGCCTAAATTGCCTTGACCAGGATGTTAGTAGAAATTTGTACCTTGAGGACCCTGCCAGCAAGGGTTCAAAAGAAGTGAGGGACGTGTTATTGGAAACTGGAGGGAGGGGGATCCTTATTATGTAGTGGCAGAAAGCTTAGAAAAATTTTCATTTCAATTATGTAGAAAACAGAACATTTACTTGATAAACTTAGTAAACTTGTTAAATGGTCATAAACATTTACGTGACAAAAAGAGTCATATAGACAGATTACTGGTGAGCCTAATAGAACCCTTCAATCAAACCATAGAGTATCTAGGAAGATTTAGGGCATTGTCCTCAGCTATCTCTATGGGAACCCAAGGTAGAAAAGGGTTTACCTAGAAGACATTTGTGGGTGTGGCTTTTGTGTAATGGAGTGAATCCCAGTGAAATTCACAGAATGCCCACAAATTTTTGAGAATATTATATTACCAAAAATACTGACAGTTTGAACTAAAAGGAAAAAAGACACTGGAAAATGAAAAGACACTGTCCGTCTCCGCTAAATTTCTACTGACAGGAAGCATACTAGTTTACTCAGGTGCAAACACACACTACTTTTCATGAAAAATGCAGAAAGACTTCGAGGATGAAACCAAGAGTGCAGAAGGCAGAGCCAAGACCTCTCACAGCTGTGACATTAACAGGGAAACAAACTGAGTGAAAACTGTTGCTTTCTGCACTTTGGCCCCATCTGTCAGTCTTTGTAAAGGGCAATATTTTAATGCTGTCTCTCAAGTATATGTTCACCTAGTCTAGGATGGATTCACTTCAGTAAAAGGATTAAAGAGGACGGTGGCCTGTGGGTGACTGCCATTTCTCCTACTGCCACAGATAGAAGTTTTTAGAGGTAGAAATAGAGTCTTTCACTACCTTTATATCTGCAAAGATATGTGTACCATAAGCTGTCTTGACCTCTGGGATATGTCCTAAGAGGTGGCAAATTGAATAGCCAGAAACTAGCAGTTAAATTTTTTTCTTCTAAATTTGCTAACTAAGGCCACTGGGATTTTGAAATTTAGTAAATTTAGTAATGCAGTTAACACTTTTGTAAGATTCCTGGAAAAAATTGATTCTAAACTGGATGTATGAATCTATACCAAAAAAAAAAGTTACAGAAAAAGACTCTTAAGCCTTGAAACCTAATCAAGGAAGTTCCAACATTTGCCCAGCTAAATTTCAAAATAGTTATGAACTCATTTTTTACCTCCCATTTTCTCCCTTTTTGAATAAGAATGTCTGCAGCTGCTACCCTGTGGCTCACCCACCATTGTATGTTGGGTAGGTAGGCAGGAGATAATTTGTTTCTTTAGTTTCACATGTCCACAGATCAAGAGAACTTGTGTTCCAGGAGTTCTGCTTAACAAACTACACTCATCCCTACCTAACGCTGATTTTGAAGATGAGATTTTGGAGTGGGAGAAAATTCTGTAATAAGTCAGTACTCTTAAGAACTTTTGGAGTGGGGGGTGGTGGGTGATTAATGTGTTTGGCATGTGAAAGTGATGTGAATATTTTGGGCCCAGACCACAGACTTTGCCAGGCAGCTTCTATGATGACTCCCAACAATTCCTGCCTCTTCGTGTTCATGGACTTGTGCAAACCCCTTCCCTTAAGTAATTTGCCTTTAACCAATAGAGTACCTCAGAGTTGAGGGGATATAATTTTCATGATTAGAATTACATAAGATTTTAACTTCTGTCTTGTTCTCAGGCTCTCCTTATTGCCTTCTCAGAGAGGTCCATGGGGCAAGGAAGTGAGGGTGGCCTCTGGAATCCCATCAGCTAGGAACAGAGACTCTAAGTCATATAGCCTATAAGAAACTAAATCCTGCCAACAAACGTGAGGTTGGAAACAGATCCTTCATCAGTCAAGCCTTCAGCTGAGACCCCATCCCTGGCCACCATGTTGACTGCAGCCTTGTGACAGACCTTGCAGCAGTGGGTACAGTGAAGCCATGTCCAGATTCCTGACTCCTGGAGACTGTGAAATAATCAATGTGGGTTGTTTTAAGCTGCCAATTTTGTGGTAATTTGTTATGTAACAATAGATAACAAAGACAGTATTGTATGTAAATACATGCTTTAATATGTGTAGAACATTTCTGAGATAAAGACAATAAATAAAAGAGGGTGCGTACTTCTGAAGAGAAGATAGGATTCTTCTGGGGAGAGAAGAAGTCATACTTTTCTCCATATACTCTTTGTAGTTTTTAAACTTTTTTTCAAATTTTGTATGTTACTAAAAATACTAATCATTTGTAAGAAAATAGGTCATTTTATACTTGTCATTTAAAAGTTAACTAAGGATTCATTTTATATAAAACTTTCCCTATTAATTCCCTCAATTTTAGCAAAGTGAGACAGCTTGAAATCTAAGATGGTGAATTTTTAGTGTAAGAAACTTTCAAATCAGAGAGCAATCAAGGTGAGGGCACACTTTGGTTCAATCACTTGACAGCAAGTGTTTTGGAGCTGAGAAATCAAATCTGTGATAAGTTCTGTGCAATTGCTTTGTATCAAGAACAGGCGTCTGAATATATTAGGTTTTCAGTGAAGACATAAGTGGCAGGTCGTAGAGCTCTTGTGTTCTTGCTATAGATTAGGACATATAATGGGTAACAATTCTTATTTACTTTTTCCCTTTATAAGCTTATTAATGATTATTTATATCAATAGTGAAATTCTTAAATCTGAGATAAAGCTAACTCGTATAATATTTTTTCTTTTTATACATATTCCATCAAGAATGAGATAGTCTCCCATAATTTATTTCATCATAAAAACATATACTGACTACATAATATGTGCCAAGCACCAATGATAAACAAGAGAGTGTCTATGCACAGGAAATTTTCATTCTAATAAAAGAGAGAGATAAATAAACCTCCAAGAATATATCAGTTTGGTAAATGTTATAACAGGTATGTGTACAGAGAGGCTAATATGAAAAAGAGAGGAACCTGTCTGAGTCTATGAATGAGGAGACCTGGGAAGCTTTTCTGAAGAGCAAATATACAAGCTTTCTTTAAGCTTTCCTTTAAGGTTTTCTATCTCCTTTGTGATTAATAAAATTTTAAATTTTACTTTCATTTGTTTGGAATTTTATTCTTAAATCTTATTTTGTGGTTGCTTTTTTGCCTGATAATCCTATTTTCAACAACACTCAAGTTTGCCAGCTATCAGATTAGGCCAGTAGCAAATTCTGAAAAGATTGGACGTCTCTGCAGTATTAGAAGCATGGGTTGGTGATGCTAAGCCCTGAAATAGGAGAGAAGGAGCATTGGAGAATAAAAAGGAGCTATGCTGAAGGATCTAAAAGAATGTCAGAGAGTTGGCATAGGAGGACTTGAAGGAGCGGCACAGCAGGAAATGCTCTCACTGGACTAGAGCAGATGGTAGAAAAAGAAAAAATTTATATTTAAAAGCTGTAGAGAACAGCCTGAGAAGATTGAGTAGGCTGACAATTACCATAGCATATCATCTATTATTTTTAGTTTGCAGATTTCTATTTATTTCACTCAGGGAGTGCTCCTAAGTATACCACATATTTTGAGATGAAGGATTTAGGGAAGAGTGGGTGAGTTTAGGAGCGATCAGGGTGACTCAGTGGAAAACGAGCACAGATGCTATGGCAGACTGCCATGCTATGTTCATGGGAATGCACGCAGACTGCCTAATGGAATCTTCTTGGGGGCTTGCAGTTGCTCCAAAACTCAGCCCCATGGAGTTCACATTAAGGCACAACTGCTTCCCAGACTTCCTCCATCTCTGTGCACAGGAATAATCATTGCTGCAGTAGTCATGTTTATGGACAGACACCTTCCCTGGATTCTGTGAGCTTTAGTGTAAATAAAATTATTTTGTGATTCTTGATTTATTAATAAAAAATTCATTCTTAAAAACTAAATTCTATGTCGCAAGATATGGAACATTTGCTCCCATCGGAAAGTAAAATATTTCACAAATCATTAGTCCAATATCTTATGCAATGTAATATAGTGGCTAGTGTGGGAAAAGAGGAAACACACAGAACTTTTATTGTTAAAACACATCACTTATTCATAACTAGCTATGTAACGGGAACAGGTATGGTAAATAAGTAAAACTAATGAATGAACTAGGGATTGGGGAAATATCTTTGAATTTCAGTCTTATCCTTATATATGCCTTTGGTCACTCCTCTGTTTGAACTAACCTCATCTCAGCAACCCCACCTCCCCAAAATAGTTAAATTAATTTAGCAAAAGTAAAAGCTCTTATGGAAATAATAAACCATTTAAAGTGTTAAAAATATGAACAGTCTAAAGACCCTGTCACCAGTACGTAGTTGGGCTTCCATTTAAATGATAGGCAGGAGAAGGTTATATAGTACAGATTGGTTTGGTTTTCTGTTTTCCTGTTGGCTTAATCTTCCTCATTTTCCTTTGCCAGGAAATTAGTTATTTTTCTCAAAATCCCACACAGGTTAGAATAAGAGTAGAGTGGTATGAATTAGTCAAACCACTCAGACTAGATTTTTTTTTTTTCTGTGAACTCAATATAACTATAAATCCAAACTAAACATTACAGAAATACTCTTGATATGATACACATATGATCAGGAAATCATTCACCTTGTGGGTAGGAAGTCACAATGAAGGCGGAATCAAGTTGAGAGGTAAAGGAAGGACTTGACCATAGGTACAGGTAGAATAAATACACAAGAAATTTATTTAAATTATTCATTTATTTCTCAAACATCAGGCAAATTTTGGATTTTATTCCACAGTAACAGCTATTAATAATGATAATAATTATAACTAAATATTTACTGGGTATCTCAGGTGTGTGGGTAGTTATAAACTCTGCATTCATTATCTTATTTTAACCATTCAAAAACTCTTTGAGGTACATACTATCAATATCATCATATTACAGATATGGAGAAAGAAACACAAGATGCTGAGTAACTTCACCACAAACCTATGCCAAGAAACTGTAAGATTTAAAATTAAAATCCAATTCTAGAACTCTCTTACTTTCCAATTCCAAAGCTTTACTTCTTAATTTTACATCATAATTTACTATAAATGTTTAAGTGATATTTAGATGCCTGTTAAATATACAGTGTTTTTTTCTTCACAACTCAGGATTAAATATGTTATTTTTATATATACCAATTTGTATGTTGCATATATCTATAAATATCTGGTAACATATGATTAAGCATCATCCTCTTTAGTTACTGAAAATTCATTCTTTTTTCCTCATGTTTCAATTTTGTTTTAGCATTTTTCAATAAAAGAGTTCAGTAGAAGTATTTGTTTTTACTTTTGGTCACAATAGTACTTGAACAAGATGAGCCTTACTAGTAGGTCATTTTTGTTATACCTGGTCAGGGTGAAGTACAAATATGCCCAGGACCACAACATGAATGTCTGCATCCTAGATCTCCAATGTATAATTGGTACCTCAGCAGTGGCAGCGAGGTCAAGGTGCCAAGGAATGTGACAATCATTGTGGCAGGAAAGAAAAAGAAAAAACAAGGATCAGACTAACATCAACGCTCACTATCATGGAGTAACGATACTCGTTGAACCATGCTATCAACAGAACAAAGTTCTGATTCAGTAGTTGGCGCAACAAAATTTATCACTAAGAAAAATGAAACTAAACAAACAAAACCAATATTGCTGGTCTGTCATTACTAGAAGTAGACATCAAAAATATACTTCAAATACTTTGGACCTAAAGGAGTTCATCAACAATATTGCTATGTGAGAGAATTACAGCAGTTCAATTCAATAGATTTCTAACAAAAAGGCAAACTCAATTAGTGCTCAGTTCTTTCCCAATTAAAAAAAACAAAAACAAAAAAAACCTCCAATCAATACACTGCCTGAAATGTACCAGTGGGTAATAGATTTTATTTTCACAATAAAAGTAATGTCAGTAAGTGTTACCTACTTCCTACTTTATTTCTCCCTCAATTCTTTCTAACTAGAAGGAAATAAAAAAGCAAGTCCCTTCACTGGTATGTTTTCAAGAATTTTCTACTAAAAGTTCCAGAACTCTCTGATTTTAACACTAAAAATGTCCACAAGATCTCAGACTTGATATAGACAGAATCTGGAGTGGATTTAGGATGGGATACAAATGAAAGAGAAGCCCTTGTTGAATCAAAAGTAAGTGACATGCAGATTTACAGAGCATATCCGAAGGAAAATAAAATCTTACTAACAAGACTGTTTTATTTATTTTTTATTTATTTTTTTTTTGTGAGGAAGATCAGCCCTGAGCTAACATCCAATGCCAATCCTCCTCTTTTTTGCTGAGGAAGACTGGCCCTGGGCTAACATCCGTGTCCCTCTTCCTCTGCTTTATATGGGATGCTGCCACAGCATGGCTTGCCAAGTGGTGTGTCGGTGCGCCCCGGTATCCGAACCAGCGAACCCTGGGCCGCCGCAGCAGAGTGCACACACTTAACCACTTGCGCCACCAGGCCAGCCCCAACAAGACTATTTTAAAAGGGATTTGATATTTCAAGTCTCAAGTTTGAGTAATTGCACAGCAAGACTGAGAAATTTTTTTCAATCAAACCTATAATTACAAAGATGCAGCAAGATGAGGAAGGGAAAGAACCATGTTGGACACCAGGAAGATCAGAAGGATTTGACAAGAAGAAAAATCTGACACAAGAAGAAAAATTGGGCCAGATAAGAACTGGGGTATTTCTCTTAGACACATCACCTGAGGATTTTGCTAACCAATTCCTTTTGAGTAACATAGTAAATCAATATAAAAAAAACATATATCACATGTGATGAAACATCTACAATATTGCTTAAATAATTATGTTATGTAATTCATTAAAAAATCAAATCTAGCAATTGGCAGATCTTAAAATCATTTTTTACAGAGAAGAAATTTCTGCCATTATAAATTTACTATTATGAGAAAAAAATTCAAGGTTCATGTATTTCCTATATAAGTACAAAAATAATATGTGCTGATAAAACAATTTTGAAAAATAAACTATTTCCTAAAAAAGAAATTTTATTTAAAAGGCTTTCTTTTACTTAAATGATTATGTACTAAAATGTTAAATTTTAAATATAGAAACCAAGAATCATCCTTCTTGCATAATCATAATACTTTAGTTAAGATGTGGTATCTTTTAAGGATGGATCCCTTCCAATAAGCAATCAGCACAAATGTCAATCTATTCAATTAACGGAACTATTTACCTGTGATTTGATCTGAAAATCAACATTCTGCCAAGGTCTTTGATCAGATCCAAACAGTATTTCAGAAATAGAGGAATTTCATTTTATTTTATATTTTATTATATTGTATTGTCTTGTAATATAGCAAACAAGACAAAGCACTGACTTTCAGCTCTTGGCCAAGAATGTAGAAGAGTTCTAATTTAGAGATTGAAGAGCAACTATGTTCTCAAGATATTTTTTGAGCCGTATTCAAGGTTTCAATTTTTTCATACTTCCTCAAACAATGCACAAATGTTCATATTTCTGAAACAATGTTAGAACATCGGGACATTTGTTTTCTTAAGTATGACCTTTATTATAAACTTATGTTAGAATGTTATCTTACCTCAGTACTATTATGGCTTTCTAAAGTATACCCTTGTACACCATCAGTCTCATAAATTATGAGCTCAGGGACTCTTTCATGTCTCTCTCAGGAAGGTAACCTCCCAGAAATCTATTAATAAACAAGTTCAACTTGACGGAAAATTTGTTATTTTTATTTATATGAAGTTACACATTTTTCAAGATTCATCTTCCTGAAGCATTTCTCTTTAAAAAGGAAGAAATATGTTTGACTATTAAGAACAGCAAACCTGGAGAGAAGACAGTGTTTTTGTGAAAAACTTTCCTTTGAAATAAAATTTCACAAAGGCAGAGGATCCTTTTAGGAACCATTCTTTTCATATTAATTTTTGGGTATTGGCTGATATGCCAGAATCTATCAAATGAGAGATGTAAAATGTAATTCTACTTGAACAATTTGTTTAACATAAATAGAAAGATACTAAAATTATTGGAGATTCTTGCAGTAATAGATTGTTGTATGCAATTTGAATCCATCTCTGATAATAATTAATATTATGTTGAAAATCCCATAGAAGATATTTTAAGGCAAAGAATTGAAAGGATATTTCAAATATTAATTCAGATACTCCACACAACTTTGCAGTGTTATCTTATTCATTGACTTCATTTAAGATATACCTAACACTCTTGCAATAAGCATGCTGCTTGCTCTTTTCCTTCAGCATCACAAGGGGTTGTTAAAATATTTATTTTCTATCTCTGTTCACTGTGAGGGACTAGAAGCAATAGAACCCCAGTAGCAACACAGTTGAACACATCTGGCACACAGATATTAATTCCTAAATACCATTCACTTAAAGTAAGCTTGGCTTCTCAGAGAGATGATTTCGGCACTGGAGCAAGAAACTACACAATGAACATAGAACAGCTTCTTGTGCCAGAAAGTAAAGAGGTGCTTAAAGAATGATAGAGAATCGTCATATGTACACAGAAGTCACCTTGAAGAAGCTCCCACTGACCAAGTCTAGGATAATTTCAGAGGAAAAATAAGTAATTATATTAATGGATTATAACACATTAATTAGAATCTATTGAATAAAATAGGAATTCATGAGACGATGCTGATATAAATAAATGAATAAAAAGAAAGACATGCTTTCGTTGTATTAGAATACCAAATGATAGATGTCGTAATAACAATGCAGTTAGAAAATCACTATTTGATACATATGCTAGTAATAATCTATATCATCTCAAATATTCTCCTGCAATATTAATTCCAAAAGGAAAAATAATAAATTTACAGTGGAGAAAACTGTAAGACGATATCTTAATGAACTGAGTGACCAAAGTCAATGTCATTAGTAATGGGACGAACCTACCACATGTGATTCTTGAAATGATGCACTGAGAAGGACAAAGTCACTTTTGTGCCATGTCTGTCAAAAATATAAAACTTCAATCAAATCTTGAGAAAACATCAGACAAACCCAAAATGAAGTACATTCTAAAAAATAAACTATCGGTAGTCTTCACAAATCTCAAGGTCATGCAACACAAGGTAAGATTGAGGAACTCTTCCGAATTAAACTAAAAAGATGTGATGATTCAACGCAACACATGACCTGAGATTTTCTGTTGTTATAAAGGAAATTTTAAGGACAATTTGTGAAATCTGAATAAAAACTGTAGGTTATATTATAGTGTGAATCATTTAATTTCCCGATTCAAATTTGAGCTTATGTTAAAACAATGTCACTACGCCTAGGAAACATACGTGGAATTTGTAAAGGGGAGCATTATGTCCTCAACCCTCAACTTACTCTCAAATGGTTCACATATAGATACATAATATTTATATCTATATTATGTGTGTGTGTGTAGAGAAAATACTGTAAAGCAAATACAATTAAATATTTAAAATAAGGGAAGCTTGAAAAGGGGTATATAGGAATTCTTTTCACTATTCTTGCAAATTTTCTGGTCTGAAATCATTTCAAAGATAGAAGCCTACAAAAATATTTTTTACCCTATTTAGCTTTGAGTACTCAGGAATCATAGCAATTTAGTTACCATTTACTCTAGAACAGAGTTCTTAAAACGGCAGTAACGGCAGTTTTAGCTTGCACAAATACTTTTTAAGTTTAGTTAGTTTAGTGTAGTTTAGTTTTGCTTCTGATGTGCATAGCATAAAATAAAATAGAATTAGTGTCAGTCACTTAAAATAGTAAAATTTCATATGAAAATATATAATTTCTAGTTTCTCTTGAATATTAGAAATTTGGAGACTTAGGCCTACAATTCCACAAGACAAATATCAGTAGATAAATAGAAATTTCCCTTTAGATTACGCTTGGGCTTTCCAGTTCAATATATTTCCCATCCTCTCGCTTCACCCATTCACTTTATATATCTAATCTCTATAAGCATTTGAGTTTGAAACCAAGCTCCAGAACAGAAGAGGCACTGTGAATCTTATGTGTGTTCTATAACTAAGGGAGATGACACAATAAAGTGGAAATGGAAGACTTGAATGTAAGTTTCCAATGTTTGCAATTTCAACCTATGTGATCTTGCATAAATCATTTACTTTTCTGGTCTCTGGTTTCCACGTTATGAAACTGGGATAACAACTCTACATCAATGAATTGTTGTGAGGATCAGATGAGATATTGTATTTGAAAGTCCATTTTAAACAATAAATTGCTGCACAAATTTTAACTGTGTTCATAATAATAAAGTCATGAATAATTCTGACCAATTCTAATAAAATACACATATTTGAAATTTTGAAATCTATTTAGACAGAGTCCCTAATTTAACAAGTATTCACATCACACAATATACTTTAAGTAATGCAGTGTTCCAAGAGATCTAAAATGTACATTAATCTCAAATACCACTTGGGGTGCTTACAATCTAAGAAAACAACCTTATTAAATGGGAGGGGGGTCTGTAAACTATCAATTAACAACCACAAGTTAATAAAACTCCATTGCACTGAGAAAGAGCTTTAGATTAATATCCAGCAATTCTGATTCTATAGGGAAAAAAAGACTGTGAAAATTAGTTTAAATAAAAATCATAAGTGTTATGAAACAGGTTGAATTTCAACCAAAGTGTTAACTAAAATTTAGACCTATTTTCTCTTTTCATATCAATTTCATCCTCAAGATGCTTATTTTTTTAAGTTCCAAAAAGTTCCTTTCTCTTTCACATTTAAAGACTACTAGAGACTTTTCACAAGTATCACTAATGTGTTATTGACATTACGATACTGATGAGATTGTCAAGACCACCTTAAAAACAATTTTTAATCTATCCAGTAATGGAAAAAATTAGTCCCTAGTGGAGTACTGTGGGAATCAATTCTTCCTGCCTGCTCTTTGATTGCCATCATAATTTGTCTTCACCCAAATCTCAAAATTTATCTGTAGTATAGCAGAAAAATAATTGGTATATTTTCTGATTTGTTAAGTGAAAAAAAGCAAATATTTTTTATTTTAATTACCATTTATTTTCCAATGCAATTACTGCTTTTATACGTTTATCAAACAGGCTATGTCCTTTGTTTTCTAATAAAACACTCTGCTCATGTTTTTTGTTTTCACTTATTTCTCTTTTCTTTGAATACAAAAGTATTGCATAAAATTTTAGAAAACTGAAAAATGTAAAAGCCAAATGAACTAGATTATGCACAGACACTACTAGCATTTAAGGTACAGGCTTATAGGTGTTTTGCTATATGTATAGTAGCTAGGTGTTTGCTATATACATATAGCAACAACTTGTACATAGGAAGAACTCAAAATTTTTTATTCAAATAATGTATAAATAGAGGCCGGCCCAGTGGTGCAAGCAGTTAAGTGCACGCGCTGCACTTTGGTGGCCCGGGGTTCGCAGGTTCAGGTCCTGGGCACGCACCGATGCACCGCTGATCGAGTCATGCTGTGGCGGCATCTCATATAAAGTAGAGGAAGATGGGCATGGATGTTAGCCCAGGGCGAATCTTCCTCAGCAAAAAGAGGAGGATTGGCAATGGATGTTAGCTCAGGGCTAGTCCTCCTCACACACACACACAAAAAATACAAATAATGTATAAATAAACCATTGATGACATCACAAGAGATATGATGTGAAAGTGTTAGCAGAAGGAAAGTAGGTGAATAAGCTAAAGTAGTATCTGCTTCTATATGACCTACACATGGGATACAAGGATCCTGGAAGTTGCAGATTGCCCAGTAAGGTGACACTGAGGTGGTGTGTTAGGTAGCAACACACCTGAATGCTTGTAGAGGTCAGGGATGTTGGTTCAGAGGCTAAATCTCATTTGCAGTAATGGAACCAGTATAACCAGTCCAAATAGCCAAAGGAATTACTCCTCCATGTTCAAAAGGTAAGCAATAGATCAGTCTAGCTCCACAGCAGGGATCTTAGGATCTGGTCTTCTCTCAGCTGCCATGAGACCACATAAGCTAGATCTGTCCCCAGTACTGATACTCTATTAGAGAAGAGAAGGAGGGGAAGGAAGAGATCTGAAACCTTGCAGGACGTTTGGTCCTGTTCAAAATGTCGATAAGACATTGGGTCCACACTAAAAGGTCCTTGATATTTGGTCAGATTTGGTCCCATCCAAAACATTCATGGAGACATTGGGTCCACACCAAAAACTCCTTGATATGTGGTCATATCTGGTCCTGTCCAAAACCATTTGGCATGGGCCAAACTTGCTCATGGACATTTTGGACAGGACTAAATGTCTGCTAATCCATCTGAAACACTAGCCTTTTACATAGCAGAACAGAGGTACCTAGAGAGTCTCTTTAAATTAAGAAATCAAAGTAAGATGAAAAAGTTAGACTAAATTTAATTTTGCGAGCTTGTTTTTCTGACTACCATTGACGTACTGCGCATATCAACAGAGAAAATTTAAAAACTAAAATGATTTTGTAATGAATAACTGCATGAATTATCTATACTATTATCCTAAACACACATAGCTGAACAATCCCCATTAGCACATCAGCATAGTCAATACAAACCTCTTCAGAACTTTCCTGAAAATGTGATAGCACATGTGATTTCTTCTAAATCATAAAGATGGGTTAATTAACCCTATAACATGAATGACCACTTCATATAAATTACAATCTTTAAAAAGAGTCTATTTTTAAGACCCTCTCTGCATTGCAGTAAGGAATCAACTCAAAAGCTCTTGAATTACAATTATAGGCCCTCAGAAAAAATGAATCTTATTTGGAACTAGAGCTCTATTCTACAAACATCTGGGTCTTCTCTCTGAGGGGAAGCACTAAGCCTACTTATTATTTATATGAAAAATCTATTCCCAGAAGGAGAAAAAGGCACTTTTTCAAAGTTTAAAGCAAGTTCTTGGGTTTTAACAGTCACAAGCAGTTTAAATAAATTCAAGTGTTGAACCGATAAAGTTCACCTTTACATTTCTCATAAAACAAAGTACCATTTTGTTGCAACTCAGGATTATTCATATCTTGTAATGGGAGTGGTATTTATCAAGCTCTTGTCTGTCCTTGCTGCCACTGATGAAAGAAAGTTCAATTTAGGGAAGTGATGCTCTATTTAACAAGAATCCTGGATTATGAATGTACCTGAATTCTACAGTTTTATATGACTTCACACCCATTTGCTTAACACAATGCAAACTCTATGATAGTGCCTAGACATACATTGCTGGAAAGAACAAGGACACAATCCTGAACTTCATGGAACCGATATCCTAGCAGAGCAGAAAATTTTTTTTTTTAATAGAGAATATTCTGCTTATACCAATGGCATATTATGTAATGTGTACCAACCTTTTTACTGAGAACAGTGAGAAATACTGGAAAATGCATTTTAAAAATGTATTTGAAGACATAGGAATGCTGCAGCATAAGGAGAATTATAAAACAATAAAGTAAGAGAAGGGAACACAAATAGTTGAACTTAGCCTTTGGGACATCTTTTTCACAAGGGAAATCTGCCACTTCCTAAAGAGGCAGACAAGAGGCTGAGATACTGAGTAGTGATTGTGGCAGGCTCCTGGGGCTGGAGGACACATTTGGAATCCAGATCATTCCAAAGAGGGGAATCTTTGTTAACCCCCCAATACTTTGTGTTGACACCATAAAGTACTGTATCCTAAAACACAGGTCAGCAATCGTTTTCTGTAAGGACAAGGTAGTAAATATTCTAGGCCTTGCGGGCCATACAATCTGTAGTAACTACTTAGTTCTGCTTTTGTAGCAGAAATGCAATCACTGACAATACATAAATAGATGGCTATCACTGTGTTTCAATAAAACTTTACTTACAAAAACAGGCAGTAGGCTAATTATGACCCACAATCTATAGCTTGTCAACCTCTGCCTTAAAGAAAGGGTGAACCAGAAATATACTAGGCTCGAAAAGAAAAATAGCTTAACCTAAAACTATATTAGAATTGGAGTACGATAAGAATGGGTTTCTAGCATCCATGGCTACCTTTAAAAGTCAGACTTAAATCATGTCGAATGGAAGATAATAGTATCCTAGGTCTCAAGTTATTTTTGAAATTTTCATATAATATCTTACAATCAACCAAAAGAAAAACAAAGCCCCACAATAAAATAACATAAAATAATAAATAAATAAATAAATGCAATTCCACAAAAGTCTTAACTTTTTTTTTTTAGAACTTGATGCACTCAGTCTAAAATTTATGTGAAAAATTAAAAGGCCAAGAAGAGAAAAGAGGCTCCTGAAGAAGTGTAAGGTGGGAACACATTCTCTAATAGATATTAATTTTAAAATACTGTATTTAAGGGAGTGTTATATTGAAGCAATGTTAGATGAATACGCCAATGGAACAGAATAAAAGTCCAGAAACAGATCCATAAATATGGGTACGTGATTTAGACGGATGACACTATAGTGTGTATGAAAATCTCAAGAAAATGAATTTCAGATGAATTGTAGCATTAAATGTAAGTGGAAAGACAAGGAATCTCCTCAAATATAGTATATGAGAATTTCATGAGCTGATGGAGGGAAATAACTCTTTAAAAACAGGAAAAATACATCCTTAAAAGGGAACAATTGAAAAATTGAACCATTGGGTGGAATCATATGAAATTGCCATGATTTGACCACTTTTGACAACAGAAAATGCAATTTCATACAGGTGAACGTTGTGCATTACAATTAAGGCCTTATTTTTAATTTAAAAAATACCATTAAGACCATGAAAAGGCAAACCACAGTATAAGAAAAACTGAAAAATATCTCATATTCAACATAAATAAATAACGTCCCCAAATAAGTAAGAAAAGTTTGGACAAGAAAATTTGGAAAATTGGACAAGAGATTTGCACAGACACTTCAAAAAATGTAGCCACATGGGCAATTTTGTTATATATAATAAAATACGATCAAATTGATAAGTCATTAAGGAAAGGCAAATTAAAAATACAATGAGATATCATTCCATACTCAGCAGAAAGGCTAAAATGTAAAATATTCGCAAAGCTTTGGAACAATAGAAACGGCCATATATTGGTGTGAAATTTAAATCATTACAACCACGTTGAAGAATAGTTTAGCGTGATTTACCGAATCTGAATAGATGTATACTTTATGACAAAGAAAATCCACTGTCATTTTTCCAAAATAAATATGTGAGGATATACACTAAGAGATGTGTACAAGAATGTCCTAGCAGCATTATGGGTAATAAAGTAAGACAGAAAATACTCAAAAATAGAAGACGGATAATTTTTTTACATTAATGAGAAAGAACTACTTACACACTGCATAGATAATTATACAAATATAAAAAGTGCGAAAATAAACATGAAATAAAATAAGCTGTATGATTGGAAAGTTGAAAACAATCATACTTAAACAATGATATAATAAGAAAAGAGAGTAACTGAAATCAATGGAGAGGTAGCTATTGAGACAAGCATGTTGGGTGGATGCTCTGCCATGTCCACAGCCTTCTCTTTCTTCATAGTAGTGGTTACGTGAGTGTTTCATTTTTTGGCAACTCTTTGAACTGTACATTTACATTTTGTTTCTTTTCTGTATGTGTGCTTCAATGCAATAAAAGCTAAAATTCAGGCGCCAGCCCCGTGGCATAGCCATTAAGTTCACACGTTCTGCTTCAGGGGCCCGGGGTCCACCGGTTCCGATCCTGGGCGTGGACCTACTCACCGCTCATCAAGCCATGCTGAAGCGGTGTCCCATAAAGAAGAGCTACAACTCTACAACGATGATACACAACTAGGTACTGGAGTTTTGGGGAGAAAAAAGAGGAGGATTGGCAACAGATGTTAGTGCAGGACCAATCTTCCTCAAAAAAAAAATAGATTAAAAAAAAAGGTTAAATTTAATTATACAAATCATCCAATGACTCAGAAACTACAGTGATAATTCTATGCAGTTCTATAAAGTTCTATGACAAGTGCAAAAAAAGTTAGACTTTAAAACAAGGGAAATTTACCTAGTCTGAAGGTCAGAGAAGGCTGAGTCCTTAAAGATCAACGAGACTCATGGTAGTGATTAGAGAGGTCGAGTAGAAAGAGAGAGAAAGGGTACGGTAATCTAGACACATGACAAAAAGAAGCATGGCAAATATGAGATACTTCAAGTCATGCAGCTGAGCCATAATGAGTTAGAGGCTTGCCGTCAAGTTTTTGAGAGAGTCGGGGGCCAGTTCATGCAAAATATTGCAGACCATGGTAAAATGACTTTTAAAAGTCATATTCTAAGTTGAAAATCAGTGCAATTTACACACATGAAACATTATCAGATTTGCACTTTTAAAAGATAATTGGGGGGCCAGCTCGGTGGCACAAGAGGTTGAGTGCGCGCGCTCCACTGCAGGGTCCCAGGGGTTCGCCGGTTCGGATCCTGGGTGCACACCGATGCACTGCTTGAGGAGCCATACTGTGGCAGCGTCCCACATAAAGTGGAGGAAGATGGGCACAGGTGTTGGCCCAGGGCCAGTCTTCCTCAGCAAAAAAAAGAGGAGGGTGGGCAGATGTTAGCACAGGGCTGATCTCCTCATAGAAAAAAAAAAAAAAAGATAATTGGCTGCTTTGTGTGGACCAATTAGAGTAAGGCAAGAAAGCAGACAGGAAGACCATTCGAAGTCATCTCAATCATACAAGTGAGAGTGATGATCACTTTTGCTAGTGTGATGGCTGTGAACTTTGCAAGTATTAAGATCTCTGAAATTAAGATGTATCTTATAATTTAAGGTATGCCATAGTTTAGTTGTTGCTGTGATGCTGCAAGTTGTGCCACTGGTATTTAAAGTACCAGCAGGGTCACCCACGGTGGACAGGTTTCAGCGGAGCTCCCAGACTAAAACAGACTAGGAAGAAGGACCTGGGCACCCACTTCTGAAAAAATTAGCCATGAAAACCTTATGAGTAGCAGTGGAGCATTTTCTAATATTGCCCTGGAAGGCGAGAGGATGGTGCAAAACAGACCAGGCAGGGTTCCACTCTGCTATACACAGGGTCACTACTAGAAGGAATTGATTCGAGGGCACTAACAACAAATAGTTTAGCTAGCAGTTTGGGTTTTTTTTAATCTCTCTTAAGGGTATATATGATAACTGTGTTTCTTTCAAATGATGATATCTTAGACTCAATGAAAATGACATTTCAGATGTTGTTTGCCAGGACTTCATATTAAATTGGATCTGAAGGGTGATGATAAGCCAGTTATCACAGACGCATCCCAGACATGCGCAATTGTGCCAATAGGGTGGCATTTTTTGAGGTTGGAAATTGAAGAGAAAAGATTAAGTTGGAAGTTAATCAGAAATCACAAGTTCAGTTTTGGACATGCTATGTTTGAGATGTCAGTGCTTCTGAAGAGAATGATACGTTAGAATCCATTGAGATCCAACATATCTCAATGACCCAACTTACTATCTGAACAAAATAAAATCTCAGGGCAATATTGAAGTCCTATTTGAGGTAAGATCTAGTTAGGTATTTGATATTTTGTTGAGGAATTGCTGTCAATTTAAATGCTGAACCATGTTTTTATAAATCATATTTTAGTATATGCTAATATAGTAACTATGGCATTATATACAGTCATTGATTGAATCCATATTATTTTGGTGTTGATCATATAATTGAGAATTTATTTTATTATTTATACATTTCTAAATCACAGTAATCTAAATGATAAACTTAATCCTTTTTCATACTTTCTTTTCCGCCCAGTGATATTGTCTATTCTTGTCAATAACACAAAAGTTGACAATTTAGAGTTTGTGATGTATGAAAGTACAATCCTTTCTTACATTTTTATATTGGCTAATATTGTCCTAATTTTCTTCCCACATGAACTTTTTTAAAATTTAATTTTATTTAAAATTTTTTTCCAGCTTTATTGAGGTATGATTGGCAAGTAAAACTTGTATATATTTAGGTTGTACAACATGATTTCTTAAGGTGGACAACATGATGTTCTAATACACTTACACATTGTGAAATAATCATTTCACATAATCAAATAGATTAACACATCATCACCTCACATACTATTTTTGTGTCTATGGTAAGATCCCATGAGATCTACTCTCTTAGCAAATTTTCAATATACAATACAGTATTATTAACTATAATCATCATTCTGTACATTAGATCTGCAGAATTTATCCATCTTATGATTGAAAGTTTGCGCCTTTTGACCAACGTCTCCCCATTTCCCTCACCCCCCGCCCCTGGCAACCACTGTTCTACTTTTGAAATGGTTTGTCAAGTAACTAGGAGTCCCCAATTATTTAATTCCTCTTTTTATCATACATAAAGCATAGTTTGCTTCACAGAGTTGTACATTTCTTGTTAATTTTTTTCTAGGAAATTTGAACTCTTTCTTGCTATCATTGAGTTCATTTTTATTTCTGTCTTTTGAATTTATTTTTAAATGAATGTAGCTATTTATTAAATATGCCATTAAAGAGCAAATGACTGAAACCCAGGAATAAGATTTTGATAACTTAATGAATTTAAAAGAGCCTATATTATTTTCTGTGCTTCTAAAATAGTTTATAAAACCTGTTTCTATTCTTTAAAATTATGATAAATTTACCTGTAATGTTTCTGGTTTGGATTCTGGGACTACATATTAGAGGGGATTCCTTGAAAACTTCTTGAATTGCTGCCTAGTAAGACTTCCTTTTCATTGTAATTAGTTTGTTTTGTTCTTTTAAACAACTTTAATATTACAAACAATTCAATTCAGTTATAATCTTCCATTCACCTAGGAAATTAGACATGTGTAACTTAGTATTTTAAGTCTAGGGGAGAATTTTATATTGACTGCTAACATGGGAAAGATCCAGCCTTTCTTTGATCTTGTTTTCATTCCTCTTCCCACGCAGGTTTTTATCAAAAAGAAGTAACAGGATTTTTACGGCAAAAGGTAACACATAAAATTGTGGAGAATCTATTGAGAAAAAAGTGAAATATTCTTGTATTAAATGAGTTTACATTTTATCCTTATATTGATTCAAACTGTAATTTTACTCTATGTTGTAAACTTAATTTCTCCCAAGTCAAAGCTTGAGAAAAAGGTTTATTTGTGGATAGTTTATTTGCAAGTGTCATCCAGTGCCTGGAGTAAGGAGCAAGGAGGTGGAAACAGGAAGAAAGGAAAAGCCAATACAAGCATATGTTACCAAGTTATGTACCAATAGTATAATCTGACCAATAAGTGATTGATTGACTGATCATATGAAATGTATCTTGGATCAGGTGCTTGGGAAAAGAAAGAGAGGAGCACTTATCTCTTGGGTCCTGTCTCCGTCGATCAAGAGTTACCTTGTGGTTTTAAATGCCACCCCTCCACTTGAAGGTTGTACCCACAGGACTGCAATCGGAGTGAGTTCCCTACATTCCCCACAGTTCACATATTCAGTATAGGAGACAAGGAGAGATTCATAAAGTGAGAGAAATTGAAGTGGTGCAAAAGAAATGTTCCACTGTGTGTATTTTTGTGGTAAAAGTTGTAGAGCAGAAAACTGTTCTTTTCTCTTTGTAGCCTGCATTTATACATCATATTAGCAGCTCTGTAGTTTTTGGCTGCATCCATTGTAAGATTTTTTGACAGGAGGATATTTTTTTACCATTTCCTGCCATTATCCTAAAAAAAATTTACCTGCTTCTCAAGTCAGTCTCCAGAATTGTAAGCTATATCTACTGTTACAGAAATTAATCTATGTTTGTTTGTATGTAAGTCTATGCATGCACAAATATATATATATATAGAATATGTATTCTATATATTTGAAGATATTTGAAAAAAACAAAATAGTAAATATATAGAATATATAGATATGTAATATATTTGTACGTATTTGGAAAATATTTTGTATGGAATGATAAAAATAAACTGCTGATACGAAAGATTACCTTAAAACAAGGATATCGGTAAATGATAGGGTAAAGTTAATATATATATTAATCTATTGTATATACATATAGTTTGACTTATTGAAATGGCTTGTATTTACTTTTCTAGTTACAAAAAAATATATCAAAGAAAAAAGTTTAGGCAAACGAAGCGGCGGAAATTAAACAGAACTATAAAAATACTGCATCCTGTTTTGTTTTTGTTGTTATTGTTCTGTTTTGTTGAGATGAAACCACATTTTATGGAGCTGTGATTAAAAGCAGTAAGCTTCTAATCAAACTTCCTTGAATGTGTTACCTGACAGTCTTCGTAGCTTTAGCAATGTACATATCTCTTTAAAAAGTAGGTGGAGAAAATAGATATATTCTATCATTGAAAATAAAAAATAATCTTTTCATCAGGTTAATGTATATGCTTTTTATTTACAATGTGCTCTTCACAAAAGAAAAATTACTGCATAGTTTGTCATGTATTAATTAGCGTTATCTGATTAATACTACAGGTAAGGTGCTCCTAGGATATACTTTGAGGGGCTATAAGAATATAAACCAGAAAGCATGCCTTAGAGGAAAATTACAAGAAAATAACTCACAAATCTACAATCATTGCAAAAAGTACTATGATGAGAAATAATTTCTACTCTTTGGGAATACTTGGGAAAACCTCTTAAATGTCTTAACATGGAGATTATATACACACACACCTACATATATACACATATACAGTATTACATAGATATAAACACATAAACATTTATATATATGCTTGTATGTATGTAGATATAGTTAGATGATAGATGATAAAGAGATAGAAAGATAGATAGATAGATAGATAGATAGATAGATAGATAGATAGTAGATAAATGATAGATAAAATCATCTAGCCCAATAGCCATGGTTTTCTTTCACCAAGAGCCTAGCAATTCTTTATTTAGAACTTGACTTTAATAGAAAAAAAGTTATTTTTATTTTGGAAATCAACAAGGAAATTCTAGAATAGTAGGCATTAGAAAGTCAGCAGCTTCAGGAAAACCAACCCAAATTGCCTACGTGTGATTTCTCCTTAGAATCCTATTTTCCTCAGGATTTTTAAAGAAATTGCATTACCTCTGATAACCAAAAAGTGGTTTTAACTTAGAATGAAAATTGATATTAATTTTGCTAATTAAGTCAAGCTAATTTACCTCAGTCGCTGGTATAATTTAGTGGTTTATGTTTGGACAACTAAGTTTTCCATATGGTCACCTAAATATTCCACTTTAGGATACAACACCATAAAAAAGAAGTTCAGAATACAAAATGCAAAACATTATGCAAGTAACTCATTTTTAATTTTTCTTAAAGAGTAGAATATAATTTGGTGTCAGAACTTAGAAAAGTGCTATCCCATGATAGCCTCAGCCATCATGTGGTGGATGAGTTGAAACACGTCAAGGTTTCCAGTTTGCTTCTACTCTGTCCCTCTGACAGTTTTAATATAATCGTGTTTAGCTCTCTTAGCCCTGCCAGATTGCTTCCCACGTCAGCTGACCCTTGAGTCTTTTAAGAACAAACACTTCAGAAAGTTCTGCAAATTGCATTTAGGTCAGAAATTGGGATTTAACTGTGGAAGGTATTTCCTTTTTTGTTCGAGCTAGAGCTTATGGGGAAGTTTTAATGAAGAGTTTAGCAGAGTAGTAACTCATATTTGAGCTCTGTAAGATCAAGATTTTAGCTTTTGATGATGACAAACTTTTCTCCACAAGAGTTTATACGTTAAAGTGAGGAATTCTAACTGACATAGAATGAAAAATGATATAAAGGCAAATGCAACTTTTAAATCTGACTAGGAATTACAATTTTATTCTCCACTTTTTGCTGAGTCAAAATGCCCAGAAGCTGCTAGCTGTAACTTATTTCAGTGAAAGCAGGGGACTGATGAAGCCAAGGTTAAAGTTTTGTGGGATCCAGTTATTTTTCTACTTTGCTATAGTCTCCAATTTCGTTGGCCTATAGAGAAAATGGAATATTTAGTCATAAGGAATAGAGTGTTGGTGCATTTCCTCAAATATATTCTCTTCCCATCTATAAAAAATAAACTTTTCCATGACATAAAAGCTGGGAGCATCACCCTTATTGAAAAGCAGCATACTACAGTGAAAGGGGACATTATTTCAGAGGCTAAAGACATTTGTTTGACATTAATCTTGTCCCTAAACTAGTTAAGTTACCTAGGATAAATAAAAATTTCAGCCTACCTTTAATCTTCTGAAAAATGGTGTATTAGTCATGGTTCTCCAGAGAAACAGGACCAATAGGAGATATATATATGAATATAATGGCTAGACAGATAGATGGATAGATATAACTAGATAGAGATATATAAAGAGATTTATTATAAAGAATTGGCTCATGTGATTATGGAGGCTGAGAAGTCCTACGATCTATTATCTGCAAGTTGGAGACCTAGGAAAGCTGGTGGTGTAGTTCTAGTCTAAGTCCAAAGGCTTGAGAACCAGGGACACTGTATATCTTAGCATCTCATGGCCGAGTCAAGTTGACCCATAAAATTAACCACCACAAATGGAGATGATACACTGTAATAAGGCCTTTTTAGTTTTTTCAAGATTAAATCAAATGAGATAACATATATAAAATTATTTTTGTATGTAAAACTTTATGAAAAGGTTACTTACCATTATTAAAATATGAAAGTACTTTATAGGATGATTTTTTTATGGCAGACTCTCCATCTGAGGCATGATGTCACTGTAACCACCCAGGGATATGATGATTTCCGCCATTCTAGTAAAATGTTCTATGTAGGTGAATGAATTTATGCTAGATACAATTATAGCACCTCGTTATATTCTGTTAACGAAATATAGATTCTGAAGTTTGACACTTTCATAGATGTGTGAGAGGAAGGGTGATATGTTTAAAAAGATTTGATTCACTTATATCTCTATATTTAATTGGGTATTACTGCATTATCAGTACACAATATAATGAAATATCATTATTTTCCATTCTTTTAGAATATATCACTGATTTTACTTCATGGTTATGGTACATGTATTTATCCAGTTAATTTTTCCCTAAAGAACTGAGAAAGCATTTATGAAAATATTTAAAGCATAGTTAAGGAATTACAAATCAATGTTTTCTATGATACGCAAAAAAAAATTATGTGGAGGTGGTCTGAATCCTACTACGTATTTTTTTCAAAAAATTGAACTTAGTGAAATATGAGATGATTTTAAACTTAGAAAAACATGATGGAAGAAAATGGCATATAAGAAGTAAAGAGTAGAATCAACAGTATTGAAACTTGGATCAATGATGTGGAGAATGACAATGAGAAAATCACATACATAAAAAAGGAAAGGGAGGGGCCGGCCGGGTGGCGCAAGTGGTTAAGTGCGCGCGCTCCGCTGCGGCGGCCCGGGGTTCGCTGGTTCGGATCCCGGGCGCGCACCGAAGTACTGCTTGGTAAGCCATGCTATGGCGGCGTCCCATATAAAGTGGAGGAAGATGGGCATGGATGTTAGCCCAGGGCCGTCTTCCTCAGCAAAAAAAGAGGAGGATTGGCGGATGTTAGCTCAGGGCTGATCTCCTCACACAAAAAAAAAAAAAAAAAAAAAAAGAGGAAAGGGAGAAAGATGTGGAAGCCATTATAGGGAAGATATTAATGAAGGACAACAGCCAATGAAATACTAACACATAGATAAAAGATTTCCTTGAAGAAGAGAGAAGACCAAATTTAAAATTAACAACACAGAGAGCAATACTAGAAATACAAATCTTCCTAAACTATAAGATCGAAGGAGCTCATCATATAAAATTAATCATCAGCAGGTAGCATCTAGATTATAATTTAATAATGACTAACGTATTTTATTTCAAGAACCAATAGAATTCTTGAGGCAAGAGAAAATTTGTTAAATGCAGAGGTTAAAAATAGTAAAAATATTATCAGATTTCTCCACAAAAGTAGACGTCAGTAGACCTATTCTAAATCAAATGAGTATGACCAAGATAGACCTATAATATAGTAAACGTGTATGCAAAAACTTCTCCCGGTAGAAAGTAGAGGGAGTACTGTTCTGTTTCTCAGATAGTTGGGAGTACTGAAGGGAGGGACTGAATTATCCCCAAAATAAATCTAAAATTTTAAAATAATCCCAATTAAAATCTCAATCTAATTTTTTGGATCTTAAAAAATACAGCTACATTTATGTGAAAGAATAGTCAGGAAATTTCTGAAATTTTAGCTTAAATAAAGGAGGATAAACCCCATCAATCATTTAAAGTAGAAAGCTAATTAATCAAAAAAGTATGTTTTCTTGGCATCATAGGCAACTAGACCAATAGATAGAGCCAAGAAGCAGATTCAAGCACACATACATTTTAATCTACAGTAAGTCATTTTAAATCAAAAGGATTTGATTATTTTGTCAATATATTTAATTAATAGTGTTTACTTAGGCTATTTTTGGAAAAATACATTGCCAGTAACACTAAAATAATATCCAAATAGATTGAGATTTTTATGTAAAATATGAAAACATAAAAGGTGGAGTATATATATTTAAATTTTTAAATATTGTGATGGAAAGGTCTTTTTGAGTACAATTAAAGAGTTAGAAATGACAAAAAACATTTAGTCAACCTGAATAAATAAAAATATGAAAATTTTTAAGTGTAAAACCCCATAAACAAGGCTGAAGACAAAAAAGCCCCTGGTGAAAAGCATTTCTTACATGTATCATAGATAAAAGCTAATAACCTCAATAAATCAAGAGATCGTACAATTCTGTAGGGAAAGAACAAGTGCTCAAGAGAAAAATAGGCAATTGTATAAATATGTTGCAAAAGAAGAAACACAAGTGGTCAAGCTGATATACATAAAAAGATATGTCCATAAACATGCATTGCAATGAATATAACTTACAAAATAAGATACTGTTTTCAGCTTTTGTGTTGGTATAAAATGAAAATAATCATAATGCATAAAATTGGAACAGGCACACATAAAGCCGTCTTGGGGGCTGACATTTCACGTTGTTTGTTTTTCTCTTTTTGTTTTCTTTATTTTCTCTTTGTTCCTCAGGTTTTGGGTCATTTAACAAAAATTAAAGGCCTTACTTCAAATTTTCTATGTGAGAGGAGTTGTAAAATATTGATATCAACCAAGAAGTTTTCCAAGAAGAAGACCTCAAAAGAATATTTGACATTTATGCTGGTATTTCTTGCCCTTTCCTATTGACTAAGAGCATCTCAATTATACTCTTTGTAGCCTTTAATGACAATTTGTTCATCTAATTCAGTTTTGTCCCTCTTAACTAAGAAAATGGTACATTCACACCTAGCAATACTTGGAAATCTTTGGAAATAAGATAACGAACAGTGGATATTGTCCCACTTAGTCATGGGTCAGTGGTAGCATGGTGTGGAATATCTGATACACATTTCAAATAAAAATCTCAAGTTAAACTTTATATTTAACAACCAGAAACCCCCCACCAAGCTGTTTTCACTGATTTATAGCCTGGATGATTCTGAAAGGCTCTCAGTGAGGTGTTAAGTGGCAGAGTTGCACTCACAGGTTAAAACAAGGAAGTGGGAAGACCGCACGTCAAGGGCACGCTTACACTACCTGCTATGGCACGGCAAAATTTTATTCAGAAGGAGGGACAAATGGTAAGAAAAAGATTTTAGCAGTCCTTGCAAGATTATTTTCACATATTATACTATTCCTATCAAATTAGGACATAAATTTATCACATTTATATCTTTAATTTCTTCAAGACTGAACATTGTAAAAATCCATAGTTTTTTTTTTTCATTTTTCTATATTCAAATACTATCAGTGTTTTAAGTTACAACCTACATAAAACATGTATCAAGAAAAAGTTAGATTCCCTACTTCCTTCAGAGAGATTCTTTCAGGTTTTATTTCCTTAGCAAAATTTATCTCAAAAAGAGATCTGCCTGTACAATCCTCTCTCTTCTCCCGAAACTCCACAAGTTCCTCTGAAGAATTTGCATCAGCTTTCAGTGATTTCAATGCCATCTATTGAATCATAGGATTTTTAGATCCGTGTCTCTCCACATGTTTTGGTGCTAGTCCCTTTTTTGGCCTTTCAGTATTAACCTGCATTTCTCGAAAGCAAAGCCAGGGGCCAGCCTGGCGGAGGAGTGGCTAAGTTCCTGTGCTCCACTTCAGTGGCCTGGGGTTTGCAGGTTTGGATCCCTGGTGCAGACCTACACAACACTCATCCAAGCCATGCTGTGGCGGCGTTCTGCATACAAAGTGGAGAAGGATTGGCACAGACATTAGCACAGCGACAATCTTCCTCAAGCAAAAAGAGGAAGATTGGCAACAGATGTTAGCTCAGGGCCAGTCTTCCTCACCAAAAGAAAAACAGTGAATGCAGTCAACACAAAGTGAGTCTCAGTGAAATATGTTTTAGTCTGTTTCAACCCATCTTGTTAGACCTGTATTTATAATACTACAATTTAAATATTGTTATTGAAATTAATTATATTTGGATATAACATTGAAATTCTTGGTTTTGACATTAAAAATCCACACATCTCTCTAAGAATTTAAATGGAGATGTTAGTAAAGATGATGGATTAAAGTTAAATGTATATTCCTCAAAAAAAAAAATCAATTGAGATAATTCACTGGCTTTATCACAAGAAGTTTAGGTTGTGGTGAGGATTTCTATTCCATATTCTAATATCACAGGTTATTTGGTAAGTAAAAGGGCCCCTTAAAGATGTTTACACCTTAATCTCTGGAATCTAAATTGTTTCATTACAATGAAAAATGGGATTTGCAGATGTAATTAAGTTTATGGATCTTAAAATTGGGAGACTATCCTGGATTATCGGGTGGGGAGAAACAGAACTTTCTCCAGCTGGAGGCAAGAGAGGTGTGACAGAAGGGAAGTCAGAGAGTTTCAAAGAGAGAGGAACTTTACCAACTACCATTGCTGGAGGGGGACAGGACCACAAGGGAAGCATGGAAAGGAATATGGGCAGCCTCTAGAAGCAAAGCCCAGCCCCTGGTTGACAGCCAGCAAGGATCTGGGACCTTAATCCTACAACTGCCAGAAACTGAATTCAGCCAACAACTGGAACGAGCTTGCAAGTGAATCCTTCCCTAGAGCCTTCAGTAAGGAATGCAGCCTCACATCACCTTGATTTCGGCCTTCAGAGACCCTAAGCAGAGGACTCAGCCTGACTTATATAAATTGTGAGATAACAAATTTGTGTTTTAAGCTGCTGAATTTGTGGTAAGTTGCTATGGCAGTAAAAGAAAATTAATGCAAGTTATCGAAAGGAAGTCCATCCTGGAAAGCAGGTTTTCACGTATTTGATCTAAAACTACTTGTTTTGTCCAGTTTTATTTTTACCGCAGTATCAAAAACAACCATCTACAATTTACTTCTTGCTTTCTAAAAGTTTTGTGGGTGTTTTTGTTTTTTGTTTTTTGTTTTTCGTGAGGAAGATTGTCCCTGAGTGAACATCTGTGCCAATCTTACTATATTTTGTATGTGGGATGCCCCCACAGCGTGGCTTGATGAGCGGTGTGTAGGTCCACGCCCAGGACCGAAACGGAGAACCCTGGGCCACTGAAGCAGAGCGTGTGAATTTAACCACTACACCACCGGGCCAGCCCCCTAACAGTTTTGTTTTTAATTAAAGCCCATTAGAATTCACTAATAATAAAGTGCACTTGAATTTCAGAAGCATGTTTTCATTTCACAATCTCCATTCCACACAAACAGCACATAATTTCTTGTCTTTCATCAAAATATAAAGCCTGACTTAATTGCCTAGGGAATTTTTTTATAAATAAAAATCACTTATGAATTTGGTATTTGTCCTTCCCCATCAAACAAAGAGAATAGGTATGAAAAATGTAGGACTTAAACGGTTGTAGAACACTTGACGCAATTCAGGAGGTTCTATTATGAAAATAGCCACTATTTAATTAATAATAATCTTTCAGTCTTGTATTCATTTTGGATATGTTTATGTTTTTATCACTACAGTCATGTGTCACTTAACGAGGGGATACATTCTGAGAAATGCCTCCTTAGGCAATTTTGTCGTCGTGTGAACATGATTGTGTGGACTGAAGGGGAACAAAATTTGCCACCCCAAAATATCTCTCTTTAAAATGAGGATTATTTTAGGCTGATTTTTTTTTTTTTGTGAGGAAGATCAGCCCTGAGCTAACATCCATGCTAATCTTCCTCTTTTTGCTGAGGAAGACCGGCTCTGAGCTAACATCTATTGCCAATCCTCCTCCTTTTTTTTTCCCCAAAGCCCCAGTAGATAGTTGTACGTCATAGTTGCACATCTTCTAGTTGCTGTATGTGGGACGCGGCCTCAGCATGGCTGGAGAAGCGGTGCGTCGGTGCGCGCCCAGAATCCGAACCCGGGTCGCCAGTAGCGGAGCGCGCGCACTTAACCGCTATAGGTTGATTATTTTTAATAAACAAAAGACTCAGAAAGTTTTTCTTATTATGTCCCCCTTAACTGCCTAAAAGTATTCAGATAAAAAAACCTATCTCAGGAAGCGAGCTATCACCATAGCATAACATGACAGCAAGGAAACTAGAAAAGCCAGTTTGTTGGTCTCCCCTCTGTGTTCTTCTGTTTCTATGCGGCCAAACAAACACTGGTTTTCCAAACATTTGCTCCTTTTCATCTACCTGTGAATTGCCTTCCTTCGTTTTGAAGTCCCTGAATCTCTCTACCCCCAATATCTTCTTATTTTTTTGCTGAGGAAGATTCGCCTTGAGCTAACATCTGTTGCCAATCTTCCTCTTTTTGCTTGAGCTAAAAATCTGTGTTTAGCCCTGAGCTAACATCTGTGCCAATCTTCCTCTATTTTGTGTGTGGGTCACCGCCACTGCATGGTTGCCAATGAGTGGTGTAGGTCGGTGCCCAAGAACCAAACCTGAGCTGCTGAGCGGAGCATGCCAAACCACTAGGCCATGGGGCCAGCCCCCTCAACGTCTTCCTTTGTCTTTAGGTGAGGGTGGTATTTAAGGTGAGGGCTTTGGCCATTTTGGTGAGTTACTCAGTTTACCTGGATTTCTCCCCTATATACATCTTACTAAATTTTTGATTTTCTCCTGTTATCTGTCTCATGTCAATTTAATTCTTAGACTAGCCAGAAGAACCTAGACGGATAGAGGAAAATTTCTTCCACCTCTGTGGTACTTACACAAACCTAGATGGTATAGCCTACTACACACCTAGGCCATATGGTACTAATCTTATGGACCACTGTCGTATATGCAGTCTGTCATTGACCAAAATGTTGTCATGCAGCACATGATTATAGTCTTAGAAACACAGCATAAATTAAACATAGTATAAAATGTACACAACTGCAAAAATAAAATTAAGAAAACTACAGAATGTGACATATTAATCTATCCACTGGAAATTATTTATTGAGACTTTACTATATGCTAAACACTATGCTAGCACTGTCAAAAACATAAAATGGATATAAGATATATTTCTAGAGGCAAATCATAGTCAGGGAAACAAATTTCCATTCAGAAAAATGAAGAGATGAGTGATTTATTTATGTTGTGAATGATTAAGCAAATAGTTATTCATTTATTCAGCAAACATTTGTCACAGGCTTACTGTATGTTAGGCATTGTACAAACAGAAAGGTGACCACCGGGCTTAAGACCAAGTCTGTGCTCTCAAGAATCTAGCCAGGGAGTTAGATACTAATGAGGGGACTGCATGAGAGAGAGATGAATCCACACATATACACAGCATCACATGGGATGTAGTATATGCATTCAGCTGAGGTCCAAGGGGTATCAGGGAATCAGGGATCAGGAAGAGTTATCTAGAGGAGAAACTCTGCAAGGAATCCAGGATGAGCAGGACTATCCTTCTTAAGAGATCTGGGCACTCAAGTCAAAAAGAGTCGTTGTGTGGAAAGGATCAGAGGCCAAAAGAAAATGAAATATTTGTGGCAGTCTGTACATGTTTTAGTGAGAAAAAAACCACACATCTGTGAGTGTGGAGGGGAGAGATGAACAAAGGGCTGACCCCGAGGGCCCCTGCAACATTCTGAGCAGGGCAGACTTGATCATGAAGATGATAGGAAGCAACTGAAGATGTCGTAGCAGGACAATCACACAGGCAGATTTGCATTCTAGAAAGTTCACTCTGGTGGCAGAGGAAAAAGCAGTTGGAGAGTGACAAGGTTTTTCACAGAGTGTTCAGATAGGAGGCTGTGTAGAAATCAGAGAGTGGCAGTGTTATGTAAATTATTGTGTATTTGAGCACATGGCATGTTGTCCCAAAAATCCCAGTAAATGAGGAAAAATAGATTATTCTCTGATATTTAAATTATAAAAGTAACACACAGTGGAAGATTTGGTCAGTTCTAAACCCACGAGCCTAAATAATAACTTGAGTGTGAAAAAATAATCCCTCTGAGTCTGCCAACAGGATGTAGTTCTAGGCAGCTTGGCATTACTAGCATGAATATTAATACATTATTATAAATAGTGTTATGAATACCCCTAAAGGGACGAAACAAATAACAAAAGAAGATATCCAAACAGCCCAAGGGAAAAAAGGACATTCTAGTTCCTGCGATAGGCATTTTCTCTTTGTAATTTATTAATAGTCAATTGCACTGTTTAGCCCCCCTTCCTGTCTAACTATATCAGTTTCTCAAGGCCTACTCTCTCTACACACTGACAAGATAGCATCTCTGGGCCTTCAAAATCGAAGACTAGGGTCTTCAACATGGTGAAGAACTTGAAATACTACCAGTAAAACTTTTCCTTCATGAACTTTCACTTCCCTCTTCGAAGGGATAAATTCAAGAAATGTTGAGAAGGTGGAATCAACAGGACTTCATATTTAATTGGAGAGGAGTGTGTGGATTGCAGGAATAAGAATAAAAGAGGAAAGTTATGGGGCCGGCCCCACGGCCTAGTGGTTAAGTTCGGCACGCTTTGCTTCGGTGACCTGGGTTCAGTTCCTGGGCATGGACCTAAACCACTCATCAGCAGCCATGCTGTGGTGGCGACCCACGTACAAAATAGAGGAAGATTGGCACAGATGTTAGCCCAAGGCAAATCTTCCTCGAGCAAAAAGAGGAAGAATGGCAACAGATGTTAGCTCAGGGTGAATCTTCCTCAGGAAAAAAAAAAGAGGAAAGTTACTAATGATTTCCAGCATTCTACCTTGAGCTACTGGTACATAACATTGCTATTCACTGAGATATAATAGGATTAGGTCCTGGCTTGGACAAGAGGGAAAGGATGGCTGTAGATCATAAATTCAAAATGTGTACATGTGAGGTGCACTTCTGTTTTGCAGTTGGAGATTTCTGGTATAAATTGGAGACATGGGTATGAAACTTAAAAGCTGATGACCTGAAATATGAATTTTAGAGAGATCAGTGTATAGCTGAAGCCAAAGGAATGGGTGAAGTCAGCCAGGGAAGGTAAAGGAATCAGCCAGAGTATGCACAGAATTTGAAGGAAGTGGGAGAGTAAGGGGGGTGTAAGTACTAAGACTACTATCCAGAAGAGAATGAATAATGTGCGAAGTACAGATTTGGTGGAGGTGTTCAGGAATTAACCAAAGAATTAGGTTTGGTTTGAGGCACTTGTTCCTTCTGGAATGGGCAGAGTTCAATTCAGGATAAACATTAGAGCTTAAGCATCACTGATATTTATTCTGGAAGAATCCTTGGCAGAAGAGTGACATAATTAAAGTAATGTTGTAGACTTGAGAAGAAGAATGAGTAGATTGTTCTTGCTGTCATATGTCTATGGTCATAAGGACCTGGACATGGATAACAGCGGCAAAACATTTCTAAAGAAAGGAGTAACAAAATCCTTAAACTAATTCAACCTCCTGTTTAATTTCATTTTCCCACATTTTGCTTCTTTTGTTCCCTGGGGAGAGAAGGAAACCAACATTTTTTGAGTGTCCCTACATGCTAATGTTTGCTCTAAGTTTACACTTTGATCTAATTTAATCCATAAGACAGCCCGGGAGGAGAATGGTACTGCCAATTTTACAGAACAAAAACTAAGTCTCAGGGAATTTAAAATGCTTAGGGTCATCAAACCAGTTTAGTGACAGAGCTGGCATCCAATCCGTCCCAAGCCCATACACCTCGTACGCCTACATCTTGCTCCCTTAATTCAGCTGTTCCATCTCCCACAAAATTTATCTAGAATTGTCATAACCTCTTCCTTTCATCTCTTCTGAACCTCTACCTTCTTATAGTTTACCGGAAATTCCACTTCCTTAGAAATTTCTGCTGATGACTCCACTCAAAAGTATTTTTCCGTGCTCAGAATTTATACGGAATATTTCTCAAAGTGTTTTCTGAGAACACTGGTTTCCCAAAACTCTACAAAATTAGATTCTGTAACCAAATAAATTAGAAATCCTGGATGTTAAATCTATTTGGGGAGCTAGCCAGTATTTTTTAAATCCTTCTTAATCTTGAAAGAGTATTTTCCAGGCACTCCTATAATTATAAACACCAATTCAACTCAACTGCTCACATATTATTTTGTTTTTGTTCTGGTAAGTTATATTATTAAATAAATTGTGATCTTGAATATCATGACCAAGTAAAGATTATCTTGTATGCGTAATTTGTGTATGTGTAAGCATATTATGTAATAAGTACTTAAATATTTCAATTGATTTATTTGTGGAAAAGTAAATAAATATAGACTATTATTTACTGTCTAAAACAGTAAGAAAAAATTTGGGGGGATTTAGAAGGTGGGATTGGGTTTGACAATAAAAAATTTTTTGTTTCTGCAGGTTTGTTTCCATCTCTTTAAAATTTTGTCACGTTAAAATGGAGTAAACAAATTTTTCTTCTGACTAAGATGTAAAAGGGTATAAAAGACCTTCACCATTATGGTAGGACTAAGAAAAATCCAGATAAAATAAAAAAGCATCCTTATGAATGGCACCATCAAAAAGCAGTGGAGAAACATACACACACACACACACACACACATAATTCCTTGGTGAACTGATTTCCAGAGAGATCTAGAGAACTTCATAAGTTAGTACCAAGTTGTGGCAATGTTGGTGGGCAAACATGACATTAGGTAAAAGAGAAGGTTTGCTAAAGGCAAAGAAGACACCACTTGAGCCACTGGCAATGGTAAGGATAGGCAGGAATGGATTAGAGTCTAAAAGACTCCCAAATACAACATTTTTGGCATAGCATTACAATTATTCTCCCCAACTTTCACCTCTGAATTTTGCTGAGGATAGAGCAAGTAATTTCAGATTGTAAAGCAAAATGAACTCACATAGCTCAATGGTCTTAAAACTGCAGCCTAGTCCCCAATATACTCACAACTTCGTAAAATCTGAAAGCCCACCACCTCACTTTATCTTCCAGATATAAGAAAAACAGCTCACATTCTTTGAAAAAAGTAAAAGCAAAGTAGTGGTTTACTTCAATCTTCACTATTTTTTTATATACAAAGTACTGCATAATATTAAATATGAGGAAGTATGAAAAGAATATAAATATGTTGAGAGAAGAGAGAATACAAAAGAAAATCACAAATGCCAAACTACAAATGACTCAGCCACAGCAATAGCTCCCATCATAATTTTCTATATTATGACCTTGACACGCGTCCCATCCACAGGTAGAATCTATGTCTTTTCTGCTTGAATCTTCGCAGGCTGCTGACTCACTTTAAACAGAACGTGGTGGCAGTGATGCTGCATGACTTCTGAAGGCGGAACAGAACAGCCATGCCGCTTCTGCCACATTGGCTGGGTCACTCATCTTTGAAACTCTAAACCACAAACGAAACCGTCTCACCACCCTGAGACTTCTATAGTGTGAAAAATCCAAGCCACAGGGAAAGACCACATATAGGCACTTCATCAGCAACCCTAGTGTTTGAGTTATCCCAGGCCAACTGCAATAAATGGTCCTTTACTGAATTTGGCCTTTAGCCAACAAGTCACAGCAATCTTTGACTCTTCACAGATGAACTCATCCCAATAGAGCAGATATAAGCTATCCTGACTTGATTTTCTCAAATTGCTAACCCACAGTATCCATAATCATAGTAAAATAATAGTTTTAAGCCATTAAGATTTAGGATAATTTGTTACACAGCAATAGCAATTGGAACAGCTGCCACACATTGCAGGGGACACAGATTGTACAAGTTGGGTCTAAGACAACTGCCTTCCAGAACTGAAAACAATAATCAATCGTCAAAGAAGCAAAACAGATTCCAGAGTTTCTATAACATATTATGCACAGTCTGGTTCTCCCCCAAATAACAAAATATGGAAAAAAGAGAAAAACGTGAAGCATGTCTAGGTGAGAAATATGGTCAATAAAAAGAAATACTGAATGGTTTCAGATGGTGGATTTAGCTATCAAAGACTTCAAAGCAGCTATAATTAACATAAATTAAATTAAAATATGTTTAATTAGCATTCAAACAATGTCAAAAGAAAGAAATATTTTTTGAATGTCCAAATGGATTTTCAAGAACTTGAAAGTATTATAACTGAAATGAGACGTTCACTAGATGTACTCAAGAGCAGATTGAGATGGCAGAAAAAGAATTAATGAACAGATTAGATAGAAATAGAAATGATCTTATGCAAAAACAAAAAAAAAGCAGAAAGAAAAAAGACTGAATAAAAAAGAACAAAACCTCAGAGATCTGTGGTACAATATCAGATGGTCCAACTGTTATATATCACTGGTTAGGGTATAAAATACTACTTTGATAAACTGAAGGTTCCTTATAAAGTACACCTACTTTATCTACCCACAAGTCAACTCCTACATATTAACCCAAAAGAAATCAAACATGTGCCCACAAAAAGACTTGCACAAGAATGTGCTTTGCAGCTACATTCATAATAAAAAAAATAATTAAAACAATACAAGTGCTCCATCAGTGAAATTGATACACTGTGGTATATTCATGAAATGAACAACTACTTCGATGTAAAAAGAAATGAATTAGTAACACATGCAAGGGCAGAGCTGAATCTCAAAATCATTGTATTGAATAAAAGAATCCAGATCTAAAAATGAACATAGTATATGATTCCATTTATGAAGGTCTAGATGGCAAAAGAAGTCAACATGGGTAGAAATTAGGATAACTGTTGGCTCTCAAAGTGAAGGGGATTGCTTAGAATGAAGGACAAGGGATTTTTGTGGTAACAGCAGTGTTCAATATCTTGACTGGAGAGTGGATGAAACAAGTGTAACTATTTGTCAAACTCATCAAATTATGTACTTATGACTGTGCATTTATACTTTGTAATTATACATGATTTTTTAAATCCAAAAATGAATGAATATTTTGTACATTTCTTTTTGTTGATTTTTTCTCAGGCAAATTAAATTCAATGAAGTATTTTTTGTTTCATAATGTACTTTAAGTATTAAAACATTGAGGCTGGAACACAGCGTAGGAAATCAAAGTAGTTTTGAATAATCTCATTGTTAGTCAATCTTTTTTTTATTTGGCAAAATGTAAGTAGGACATATTTTTATAGTTAATATGTTTCACAAAATCTTCAGTTCAACTTAGGAGGTAAAGAGTCTCTGCTTGATAATGAGCTAATCATCTACTATAAGCTGACTAATAATTTGAAGGTAATGAAAGTAAATTTTCTTAAATAAAATCTGTATTTCTGTTTTGTATTAATTCAGATTATTGCATTAGTTCTATAGTTCAAATTAACAAGACAGTGCTTTTTTGATTGGTATAACAAAGATTCTTTGTATTGAAATCCTACCACATTTCACTGCCTCAAACCTTTTTTAGACGTGTTACATGGATCTAAATAAGTAGGCAGTGGCTTTAAACTTAATGCTGCTTCATTGGTTGGCTCTTACAAAACCTAACACAAATTATGACACTGAAAAAAAATGAAAGTGATATTAAATTTAAGAATAATTAAAAATTTTGGAAATTTGAAGTGGATAAATAAGGATCTATGTATTATAGAATCTTAGTGCCCAAGATATTTTCTTTTCCAGTCTCTTTTCACTTTTAACTTGGAGATAAAAAATTAAAAAAAAAAAGAAAAAGGAGCTAAACTTAAAATTAGATCTAGCTACCTCTAACTAGATACCTCTAATGAGACTCAGTTAATGATTATACTATATGTTATTTTTTTTATTGTCATGAAAAAGATAGTAAAATATCTTTATCTTTTCCAGGCACAGTTAGATTCAAAACAGAACTGCCTGTCACTTCATAACTATGCATTATTTCCTATTCCGCATATGGTTAAGGAAAAAGAGGCTCATTTTTCTCAATCTTGAGATGATTTTAACATTACAGTTTTATAGTATATTTTAGAGAGAATACATATAATACTCCTGCACAAAGAAGGTGCTCAACTTTATATATATATATATATGTGTATATAATACATATTTTTTCTACTTTGCGTTGTTATTACTTTTACTGTTATGGCCATTGACAGAAGGGCATTACACAAATGTTCGCACACATTCTTACTTCATGGCTCCCTTAGTATCTCTGTAATTGTTTCATAGCACCCCTACTCCAAAACAATTGTTTCTTGTATTAAGTAAACAAATCCAAATAACTCAATAATATTTGTCTTAACAATTTAGTAACTACTTAAAAATATAATACACATGAATTAAAAATAATATTTTACTTTCACTGTTAAAAAAGCACAGTTACTGGGCCAGCCCAGTGGCATAGTGGTTAAGATCGCACGCTCTGCTCTGGGGGCCCTGGATTCACTGGTTCGGATCTCAGGCACAGACCTACACACTGCTCGTCAAGCCATGCTGCGGTGGCATCACATGCACAAAACAGAGGACAATTGGCACAGATGTTAGCTCAGGGACAATCTTCCTCACCAAAAAAAAAAAAAAGAAAGAAATCACAGTTACTGAGTTATGGCATTTGTTGGGCATTTACAGCTTCTCAAACCTGGGGATCAGACTGGGCAACACTGCCCTCATTTCCTATTTCACATCAGTTTTTGCATGGCCCTTCCTATTTATCGCAGCAAATGCCAAAAACCAGCTGTGCAAAGATATATTCTAATCAAAAGAATGTTGCACATTTTGAACTAACTCAAGCTGAGAGTTCACACAGTGTCCAACATGGCTAGGATCCCTGTGATTCTTTATCATTTAAAAATACCCCAGGGTGCCATGTGAGTTTGCCATGATGCCCCAGGGCACTTCGTCACACAGTTTGGGGGACTTGTGCACCAATAAAAATAAAATAATAAAAATTTCTGATTATAAATTACAAATTGAGGGAATATTCTCTTGAATTAATATGAGAAAATTTGCAACATATGAAAAACTATCAGACTGGGAATACAAAACAGAAGATAGGAGAAACTGAGTTAGCAATTGCCTGAAAAGGAGAATGAATAAAATACAATCTTTTTACTTTCATGAGAGTTACAGCAATTTAGAGGAACAGCAATCCAGAAACAAGACTGCCACATTGAACAAAGTGTTTTAGAAACATATAATGTTACTTTAAGATTTTGCCAGATAATACAAGACCTTGACAAGCAATAATCCTGAAAACTCCATGACTCACTCTTACATTTTTGAAAGAATTTTTAAAGATTCCTTGAAATATATTCAGTTCAAGAAATAGAATTAAAAACACTTCAAGGTATCTCTCTTACTAAAATAGTTAACAAAACTGTCAAATAGGATTGGAAGATGATTGGGAAAATGTCATCAATTTTTTATAAATGCTTTCAGTGAAAAAATATACAATTTATATAAAAATGAATAGGATATTTTCTTAGAGTGGAAATAATAATAAATGTACTTTGTAGTGATCCTATGCTGTAAAATTGTGATTATAAGAAATAACCATATCAGAATACATTTATTCTTCAGCATGAGAATTGATTGTGCATCTCAAGTTTTTGTAGCCTATACTTTAGATCAAGTGAAGACTATAAGGATCCCCAATCCTTTATTCATAATTCTAAAATGCAAAAGGTTCTGGGGAAATCTCTTTATAAATTTGGTGCTAAAATCTTGGTGGGGAATTTGTGTCTCCAGTCAAGATGGAATAATAGAGACCAATGTACCCTCCTCCCTAAAACAAACAACCAGAAATTATATGTCAATAGTTTTCAAGATGTGGACCATAAGGCAATGAAGGATGGTGATGCCTGCGAGACAGGAAACAAACAAGGTGAGCCCTCTAATTGCGTAGCTTCCTGCCTAGAGAAAGTTTCCAAGCCAAGGCACAGGAAGGAGACTAATTAAGGTTTTTGTTCCATAGGGGAGATGGGAGACACAGTGTGAGTCGACTTTGGTACTGGTTGCTGTTTCCCCAGCCAACCAGTACCAAAGGGGATCCTTCTCTGAATTCTCCCTGATCTTCCCCCTGAGTATCTAGTGGAATCACTGGAGGAAAAGCTTGCAAGAGGGTGGGAACCCCTTTATGTCTGCTTTCCAAGGAGGTTCACACACTCATCATACTTGGCCTTTAGCAATTTTTTAAACAGTTCTAGATAAATCTTTTTTTTTTTTTTGTGAGGAAGATCAGCCCTGAGCTAACATCCATGCTAGTCCTCCTCTTTTTGCTGAGGAAGACCAGCTCTGAGCTAACATCTATTGCCAATCATCCTCCTTTTTTTTCCCCCAAAGCCCCAGTAGATAGTTGTATGTCATAGTTGCACATCCTTCTAGTTGCTGTATATAGGACACAGCCTCAGCATGGCTGGAGAAGCAGTGCGTCGGTGCGCGCCCGGGATCCGAACCCGGGCCGCCAGTAGCGGAGCACGTGCACTTAACCACTAAGCCACAGGGCCAGCCCTAGATAAATCTTTTTAGCAGCTTAAATGGTGTTTGACAATGTCTGGTTCACAAATGCTGGGGTCCTGTATCTCTCCATAGGCACCCATCTCTCGCCTGGTTGTTTGCTCTGCAATCTCTGTTCTCTGAAGTGTTCAAGGAAAGCCATTAATTTGCAAGTTATCCAGCTTTTTTCTTGTCCTAAGAGTGGGAGTCATGCTCTTTCCATCATTTTACATCCCTGAGCTGAAACGTGAAGTTCATCATGGCCACTAAAACTGAAACCAAAAAAAACACTCTTCTCTTTCTCATTCTCTCTGATCATTTAATTCCAGCTGACTTGGGTAAAATGAATTTGACTAGTTTTGCTTTCACTCCAAATCTTTTGCACATAGCTCACCTGGATCATCTCATGATTCAAAATCATACCCAAAGATCTAACCAGAGTTGTATCTTTTCTTCTGAAGCTTCTTCGTCTTTGGGAGGATTATTTTTTATGCACTCATGACAACTTGGCAACAATCTTTCATTGGTTTGCTTACTTACACATTGAAAATGACAGAAAATCACTATCATTCATCTAAATTTTTTGAAACACCTATGCCATTTTAAGAAATACATTCCTATGACTATATATGCCAGTTAATTCCTCTAAGATATCTGCAATAGCCCACTCAGGATCCAGAGAAGGTCAGCTCTCAGGATATCTTCCTTACCTGGTTAGTATATGCTCACTGTTTTCTGACCCTTGATAAGAAGCAATGTTCCCAATGGTGAGATCACAGATTTGCAATTCCAAGACACGTGCTTTACCACATGTACTATGGAGGTCACTTCGTTTATTTTTTTATCCATTTATCCCTCCCAGCAATAATTTACTGTCTACTATATGCTGGGCACTGTCCTAGAGTTGAGAGATAAAATGGTGAAAAGAAGACAAGGGTCTCCCTTTCACAGAACTTACAGACTATCACAAGAAAAAAAAAAGAACAATTAAGTAAATAAATCAATTGCAGTAAATGGAACAGCAAAATGCAGCAGGTAATCAGAGCATAAAAAAGAGGAGTCTAGGGGTCAAGAAGGCCGTCCTGAAATGGTTACACTCAAGTTCAATACAGAAAAATAAGTCAAAGCTGAACAAAAAAAAGTAGAGATTAGCAAATTAATGGAATCAAGCATGAGGAAATTAAATAAAAATTACAAGAGTGTGTTTAGTGTTTTAGTGTTTTTTAATTGAGTTGAAATATTCCTCTTAGCTTTATTTTAATTACTGTATGAGTATTTGTGAGTAGGATTGTCAATCCCAGAGCAAGAACAATGAAAAGAGATCAAAGTTTAATCACCACACAGATATGTGTAGACACTTAGTCACAAGAAGTCCAAGAAAAAATTACTACAATTTTAAAATTTAGAAAATGATCTTACTCGCCTCTTCAAATTCTAATTAATAATGTACTGGGGAAAAGACAGTTTATGATATCTTTTGAAGGAAGCATAATAAAAAGACTATATTATTTGCCTGTGCTGTTTCTAATGATATTCAGAAATCAGTTTTCATTAGGCTCCAGGTAAAACAATAATTAATAAAATAAGAGTATTTTAAAATCTGAAATAAATATTAGCACAAAATTAATGGTTTTTAAAATATTTCCATTCTTAATTCAATATAATTTGCAATATATCACAAATATTAATTTAAATTTCTAAGAATGAAGCCATAAAATTGTTTGGCATCATAATAATTGAAGGAAATTAAATTTTCTACCTAGCAATAACTAAGGTGCATATATGTAAATATATATATGTAAAATGCATATATGTATGTATATTCATTATATATATTCATTTTATATATTCATAGATATGTATATTCAAGTATACTTATTTTCTGAGTACTAACCAATTAATTTTCCTTTAACTCAGAGTAAGCCTGCATCAAAACCAATTAAATGACCTTCTTTTTTAATAATTCTTAAGCATAGTTATGAAACCTGTTTTAAAAAGTAAAAATACAAACCAAAAACGAATGGCCTTTCATTGAGAAAAAAATAAATACCTCAGACTATTACCAAATTCACATCCTATCTTAATATGAACATATCCCTTAAAGAGGCACTTGGTCTGAAAGAACCTTCAACAGTGAACAGCAAATGACTATAGCGTTGAATAGAGAATAAAGAGTGGTTTTAGACAACCAAATTCAATTCCACACTCTTTTTCAATAATTATTAACATAGACCCATATAAGAAATTTTTGAAATATTTGAAACAGGCATTCATCAGCCCTTAGTTCAAAAATATTCAGTAACCTAAAGGAAAGCATAAATCCCTAATATGTAGTGACATTATTACAGCTCAATTCCTGAAAGAGAAAAGATTCTTAAATGGCATCAAAAAGTTTATAAAGTTAAAGTTCATAGGAGAAAATATCCACCCTCCCTCATACACAGTAGACCATTTTTTAAAAGTAGGATGATTTAGAAACAATTCCAAGTGTGAATTTATGCCAGAGCACTTCAAGTAATTCTACAACAAGGAGTTCAATGCGACTGACATAGACAGAGTTTAATGGACCAAATTTCCCAACTGTACATTTCTTTAGCATTATAAATACTGTTTATAATACCATTCCTTTGGTAGGGTTTCTCCTGTATGACACAACTATTTCTATAAAATCTTAATGCTTTTCTGTTAAAATGAAAAACTGTGTTATGGATTAAGCTCTGTGCACTGTGTTTAAGTGAGGGAGGCAAGGAATGTGCTATCCTTTAATGGACTGTGCCTGTGCAGAATGTGAACTATCATCCTTTGAACTGAAGGGTATTCTGCCTGGGGTGATAGAAAAATATATCAGGCTGACAGAAGCTGAGAGAGAAATAATGGATTCTGTTTTGAAGAGAATATACATTTTCCAAGTGTACCCTTCTAAACTAGTTTAGTGAATGCAGTATTAGTAGAAAAAAATAGTTTGTTGTTAAACCATCTTGTGTTATTGTCAAATCCAGACCAAGTTAGAGTCAGGGATTCATTAGATCACTTTTTAGAAAGCACATCACAAAAATATTTCTAGAAGGCAAATACATAAAATAACATTTTAGAAATACCTTATAAATACATTGTAAGTAGTTTTTCTCTTATGTGTACAGTTTGCTCAGATAATTAGCACACATTGAAAACCTATGGAGAACCAGGAACTGTGTTAGGTGCTTTACATATTCTTTCACTTGATTCTCATAACAAACCTTTTAGGTAAGTATTACATTCTCTCCAATTCAAAGACAAGAAAACAGGCATCGTTTATTTAATCTCTCAGGCAGTCAGTTACCAGAAAGTCTTGTGTACTGGGCATGGTGTTATTTTCTAAGGGTTCTGCGGTGACTAACGTGGATGCAGTCTCTTGGCCTCATGCGGTTTATGTCTGTCAGTGAACACATCTATTGTACAAATTGTTATTTTAAATTTGTTTGTCGTTTTTGTAATGGCTTTTTATGTTATGAAAACGTTCATAGGAGATACTACAAAAGCAGACATAAAGACCACCTAATCTGGTTTAGAAAGTATGGAAAATTCTCCCAGAGAAAATAATTTTAAGACTCAAAATGATTAACTTGTCCTAAATCACACAACAGTGTGTGGAAGAAACATCATTTGAATTTGCTTGTCTGACTCCACCGTCCATTTTCTTAAATGTAACTTGGTGTAATATTTAGTTACTAAGGCAGCTAATTAGTTGGCTATTCAAAAAGAGTTGGTGTACATTTACTGCACAACTATCTGTGCAGAATCCATGCCCAGAAGCATATCATGTGTGCCTTAACCGCAAAGGAACTAGCCTGCACTAGAGGAATCCCCCTCCGTGCACTCGCTAAAGGAGGACCTGGGGAAAACCTCATGAGAAATCTAGACCAGTGGAAATGTGTGCAAGAGCCTAGCAAACCACACAGTCCTCTTTTCAAGTCCGGTCTGTTTGTAGTGATGTTGGCCAACCTTAAGCTACATAGCTCAGAAGCAGCAGTTGACAGCCAGGCTCCAACTCCACACCCGCCTCCTTCAAGACCACACAGGACTCTTCGGTCTTTCACACTCACTCAAGACCTCACCGACCCACCCTGATTTGTCAGATCCGAACTCAGTGTGATAACTAGGCGTGGCTTGTTCCACAGACACTGTAGAATTTGTTTCCCATTTGACATCTATAGCCTGCTAGCCCCATGGAGGAACTGTGGCTACACTCTGCTCTCTACTCATCATCTTGCTCAGCACAAGAGTACAAATAGAGACCCACATTTCATATATTTAAAATATATGTCTCTCTAGCAAATAAAGCAAATCAGCCAAATCCAACTTCAATCTGTAAGACTTCCTTTCAGATATACCGTGTGTTATCTCTAAATAAAGTTACATTTGTCTGAGTTGGAAGATAGTTTATATTTTACTATTAAATAAGTCCCACCTAACGGACACAGTGCGTGATATTTTAGATGAAAGTATTAATTAATATTTTAGAGACTAGTTTAAAGTTACCTCAAACACAATAACTGAATTCTACATAATTCCAAACATGAATAAATCCAAATGGCTATAGCAAGACAGAATATTTAAACGTACCATAGAATCTGTGCTGCTCCTCAATGGGGGAGATCCTTTTGAGCTTTCGCTCAGCCTTGAATTTACTTTTCCTACAAGAAGAGCAAATTTAAACTTCACCCACTGCCAAGACCTGGCCCCAGTAGCAGCAGGAGGGTGTGAGGAAGGGGGATGGGATGGGGATGAGGAAGGCAAGAGGGCGAGGCCCACCAAGAGAAACACTTCCAGGCAGTGAGTAAATAGCTTCAGGGACTTGACAAATGCCAGGACTTTGATATAACACAATTCAAGAAGAAGCAATATTAAAAAACCTTAACTTTGAGTAACGACACGTGCAGAGTGTGAGACACCTCTACAACCAGTAAATAAAGCTGTTTTTACCAAGAAGAGACAATACTGGCCAGTCTGATGAGGGCACAAAACAACATGCAGCATCCCAAAGAGGATCCCACTGTACTTGGATGTCAAATAAAGTAGAATCAACGCACTACAGAGTATCCTTTTAGCCACAGTGGGCCAATTCTCAATAGGAAACATTAGGTTAAGATAAGTCTATCTCTATATTATTTATAAATTTTGTATAAAATTACATTTAGCCATAAAATAATCATATGTAGTTCTCATTCCAATGTCAGCATCCACGTGTATAGGTGTTCTCAATTTATTATTTTATTTATGATGTTTATTTATGACTGATTGAAAAGACTGGATTGAAGTTAACCCAAATACTATTTCAAAAAAAATTTTCATGCATGGAGTGTGTAGACCACGTAAACACTTCTCTTTAAAGAATGTAGAATTAGCCAGGCCTCTTCCTGGTTGATTCACTATGTGTGATATCAGCATATCGTATCCCATATCAACTAATTCATTCAAGAAGAGGCCCTATTAATATGATTTGTAGTGTAGGGGGAAGAGAGAGAATCTCCCTCTGCCCTTTCCCTTAAGGTTCTTCTGGCTGGCCAAATAATCAACAAGACAGGTTAGCAAGAGAAAATAATACCAAGTTTAATAACATGTATACATGGGAGAAAGCAGGGACACTGCGTTTCTCAACACAATAGCAGAAATTCTCGTCTTAAATATCATTTTCAGCCAATGACAAAGGAGGATTTTGGGGGTAGGGGGACTCAGTTACAGGAGATTACCACTAAAGCACAGTAAACAAGAGTAAGGTTTATTATGTAGCTCAAGGCCTCACCTTCCACATTGATAAGTCACTAGAAATGAGCTCATCCCCCTCTCTTCTCCAAACAGAGAGGGAGATACCTTTACAAATGGAGATTTCCCTTATAAATGTAAATGATTGTCTGGCAACTCTTCGCAGGGTCATCCAGAGAATGTGGCCAGAGAGACAGAACTTCTGATAAGAGGGGCTTGTTGGTGCCTTTCCTATTGTAATATTTACCCTACGTTATCTTTACAGCCATCATGATAGATCTGGAAGGAAGGAGCTACCATGTCAAATTCTTTAGGCAGTTAGTGGGGGAGGTCAAATGTCCCTAGAGAAAACAACCAAGGTAAAGAGATAGATTTCAGGGTGTCCAAATCTTGATCTCCCACAGTAGTGTTGACACACTAATAATAAGAACTAATTTGAAAAATAAGACTTTTTAAAACAGCCACTGAGAAGTTTCCACATAAGGAAATCATTACAAAAATTACACATCCAAATGCTGAACAAGGGTGAAAACCAGTCAGTTAAACGAGAAATCCAGTATGTGGTGGAGGGGTCCCTAGTGAACTAGGGAAAATAGCCCTTATCTGAAAAAGCATGCACAGTGTCTTTTTTTTAAGTAAAGCAATATGCAAACCAAGCAAAACATGGCAAACAAAAGCACTTTGCTTTCTATGCCTATGTTAATTCAGAAGCTTTACAAGATGAAATAAAGAGCATCAAAGGGTGTTACATTCATGAAAACATAAAGACAGCTACCCTACCTACAGGAGACTACAGATGATAAAGACTTGTATCTTACACAAATGATAGTACTTTGTATTGTAACAGGTGTTAAGTCTGATGGTGCTCAGGGCAAGCTGCCCCAGGAAGCACCACTCTGGTATGTGGATTATTTCCAGCTGAAGACAATAAGGACTCAGAGAGCTCAGGAAAAATATTTGTTTCCCCTCCCGAACTGCCTAAAGAATTTAAAACCAAAAAATCTGTTTTAGGAAGGGGTTATTATCATGACTGCTATAAAAGATAATTTAGGATAGAGGTTACAATAGAAAAGGCACCAACAAGCCCAAACTTATCGGGAGTCCTGTCTCTCTGGCCACATTCTTTGGATGGCCCTGCGAGGAGTTGTCAGACAATCATTTACAAGGGAAGTCTCCATTTGTAAAGGTATCTCCCTCTCTGTATTGAGAAAAAGGGGGGGTGAGCTCATTTCTAGTAACTTATCAATGTGGAAGATGAGGCCTTGGGGCTGTATAATAAACCTTACTCTTGTTTACTGTGCTTTAGTGGTAATCTCCTGTAACTGACTCCCCCACCCCCAAAATCCTCCTTTGTCATTGGCTGAAAATGATATTTAAGACGAGAATTTCTGCTATTGTGTTGAGAAACGCAGTGTCCCTGCTTTCTCCCATGTATACATGTTATTAAACTTGGTATTATTTTCTCTTGCTAACTTGTCTTGTTGATTATTTGGCCAGCCAGAAGAACCTTAAGGGAAAAGGCAGAGGGAGATTCTCCCTCTTCCCCCGACAGTTTTGGCGAGCCAGGCAGGAGAAGCACCGGCTGGTAAGTTGCCTTCTCTGGCTGGAAGACCTGCCTTCTCCCTGGACTACTGCAGATGATGAGATACGGGAACGCCTGACGAAAGCCAGCAAAAGGTAAGACTTCTTACCACGTCAGCCTCCTGGAATCTCTGTTTGCTTTGATTGTTTATATTTTTGACAAGCTCCCCCAAAATTCATATCTTAAAGTCTTTTTTTTAACTTTTATTTCTTTGGGAATTTTCAAAGGGCCCTGGAACTTCTCAAAAAAATTTGCTCTCTTCCTATAAGGGGAAAGATACTAAACTTATTAGGCTTATTCAATATGTTCAATTACATGGAAAGCATTGTCAGAACAGTGATGATAAGCCTGCTTAGGTGCTATTATGTGGGCAAATGTTATTGACATAGGTGTTTTAAAATTGTATAACATTACTGAAATTCTGATCTGTCCGGGTTATCAGTCATAATTCTGGTTATTATTATTTTAAAGTGTTGTATGTCACAAAATTAACCAAATTTCCTTGTCAATTGCCATTTTGAGGTCTTGTTGTTTACAGACTTATTTCTTTGCTCTAATGCTTTTACAAAATGTTTCGACTTCAGAAAAATTCATGGAAAGGACTCTGACATTTACACTGGAGTACAGGTTTCTGACAAACTTTCTGATCATAAAACTGAACTTGGTAAAAAAATTACAGAAATCCGATGGAGAAACTGATGACTTCATAAAGCCACTAACAAAAAGAGTGGGATCAAAAATGGATTACACAGGACTGAATAAACTGATAAAGATGCTTATAATTTTTATGATTTTTCATTTGAAGTATTGCTGAATTTTTAATGTTTTGTTTTTTCAGCTTTAAAGAAAACTTTTTCTCTTTTCTCCCGAGATAGCTATGACTTATAACAATTTGGTAAATGATACTTTTGTAAATAAAATGAAAATATTTATCTTTTTCTCTCTACCTGATCCCTCCAGGATTTGGAAACTCTTAGTAAGTGAGTATTGTTGTTTTCATGGCAATATAGTTATTTACATAAGTTCGGTAAGAATCTGTTCTCCTTATAACAGGACACAATTGAAAACACTGGTTATATTACCAAGGTTGTGACTGGAACATCATATTTGCCATATAACCATACAGCTTTTGAAAAATGAAGATTGGACTTTATAGAATAAAGCCACGTGGAAATATTGGCCTGGTACCTTATGTTCCAAGCAGCACTTACCAGGATAAGTAACGAATGTCACTTATCTGACAGGTACAAGGAACCTCGAAATATTTGGGGAGAACCTCGGAAGAGAAGGATTCACCCAAATCTGTAGGTATTACAGACAAAGTCTGATGACAAAATCCTTGGCTTGGCTTTCCTGGCCTTGAGAGACCTTTAAAGTTCAATCTGAGATTCCTTATAAAAAGTTCCAGCAAAGCAGATTTAAAAGAGCCTATGTGATCAACTGCTATTCTTGCTGTACCTATTAGATATTAGATCCTAGTTTTGTTGTCTTTTGAGGTTTTTGTTTTATATCTGTTGACTAGACTGGATCCTGATTTCTTCTAGTCTCCTGAAATATCTGGCTACAGATGTCCAAACTAACGTTTTTGATTTTTTTCCATCATTTTCATTTGAAATCACTAAGAACTGAACCTGCACTTTTTCCTGAAGCCTTACAAACTAAAGCTGATAAACTTGATATAAACTTAAGAGATGACCTGACGACACCATCAGAGACATTTTAAACTGCAAAAGATACTTTGACGCTGACATCTAAAATTCTTCTTCACTGGCTGTCCTCTGAACTCAAAAACTGATTTACAATTTGCTCTAACCATTAACCTTGTTTTTCTTTCATTTACACAAATATGCTTTTAAAATCTGCCATGCTGTTGGCACAATTTGGAAATCCTGTGGATTCTTAACTTCTGCAGGAACTCCTATTGCTAATGGACACTTAATTGCAGCCTTATTACAAGTTATTCACCTTCCTTCAAAAATTGCCATTGTTCATTGTTCAGCCCATACTAAAGAGATTGATGTCATATCTTTAGGGAATGACAGGGCTGACAGAACTGCTAAACATACAGCTCACTATGGACCCCCTTATCCGTTTTCCACCCAATTTTTAAATCTGCCTTTATCCCTGACTGATGTTATTAACTATCAGGCAAATGCCCCACAATCTGAAAAAGACAATTAGATACAAAAGGGTGCCAAACAATTATCAGATAGATTATACATTGGACCAAATGGACTTCCAGTAACTCCTTTTCTTTTGACTTTTTGACTTGCACTTATCTCCCACCAAGTGGGACATATGTGCAAACGGGGGATAGTTAAGGAACTGAAAGACAATTGGTTTTGCCCCGGCATCCATAAAATTTCTGGCCAAATCACCTCCCAGTGCACAACTTACAAATCTTACCAAGTCTCTGGGAAAAATCAGTGTGATCCAGGAAGTCCTCCCAGGCCCACGTTGCCTTTTGCGGCACTCCAAATGGATTTTATAGACTTGCCTTCAGCTTTAGGTTACTCTCACTGTTTGGTTATTGTCTGCATGTTTAGTGGATGGACTGAATGCTATCCGACCAGACATGCAGATGCCACAACAGTGGTAAAGAAATTAATAACTGAAGTTATTCCTCGCTTTGGCATTCCTTTATGGATTGAATCAGACCAAGGAACTCATTTTACAGCAGAGATAAACCACTTGCTTACAAAAACTCTGGGGTATTCATTAAAATTTCATACCCCATATCACCCTCAGTCATCAGGGCAAGTGGAACGTAAAAATCTAGATATAAAAAGAACTCTAAGAAAAGTCTGTCAAGAAACTGGACTTAAATGGCCAGAGGCTCTGCCCTTGGCCCTTATGAAGATTCAAAATACTCCAAATAGAAGGCATGGACTGACTCCTTTTGAAATAGTTTTTGGACGTCCGATGCCTACTGGCGTCTCTAAACCTTCAATTTCTGGATTAAATGAATATTATGGGAACTTAAGTGAACAATTTGATGCTATGACTTGTTATATACAAAAATTAACTAATATACTTGAAGCATATCGTCAACAGGTAAAAGAGGCATGGCCACCACCTTCTGACAAGCCTTGCCATCCCTTTCGACCAAGAGACCTGGTGTACATCAAGATCTTTAGAAGAAAACACGCACTGTCACCTCGCTGGGAAAGACCTTATAAAGTCTTACTGATGACCTGCACTGCCATCAAAATAAAGGAAAAATTTTCCTAGATCCATGCGAGCCACGCCAAAATAGACCCAGAACATCGCTCTCAAGACAACTGGGAGATAATCCCCACAGGAGACCTTAAACTAAGGATTTCAAGGGCCAAAACCCAGGCCCCAGAAGCAGCCCACATCACAAAGTAGACAGCTTTTCCCAAGATCACGGATCAAGAAAACCTACTTTGACCCATTTCCTCCCCCTTGCTTCAAAACTCCCTATATATATACACACTCACACACACAAACTATTAGTGGAGATATATATATATATATATATTTTTTTTTTAATCATTTAATAGAAAGCTGACTGGAGAGTGCTGGTCTCTATCTGTCCCTCTTCCCCTCTCTAAGTCTCCGCTATGGGCTCTTTTCCGATCTATGTCTTGCTTTTACTAACTCTCTCCTTTTCAACAGGCCGGGCACAGACCAAACACCCCCTTATGCCAGTTTACCAAGCCCTAGCCACGCTAACTAATCAATCTGACTGTTGGTTATGTCAACAGCTAGATAGTGCAAAAGAACCTGAACTAGTCTTTGTTCCTGCTGATATGAACACCTGGTAGACTAAGTATGAAAAATGGATGAATAACAGAGTATGGTATCCGCAACAAGGGAAACTTCACTCTGCTTCTTCTCCTGGTGAGTCACTTGGGCCCCAGAAAGACTACTTAGAAGGTCAAGGACTGTCCCCTGCCCAAGTACAAGCAATAGGTGAAAGTTTTTCCCTCTGCATTGAAAATAAACATGGCGCTGGACCTTTCCTGGGTGACATACCGAGCAAACTCTGTGGTTTGATTCCGCAGGTGGCATCTTCAGAACTCTCAAGGGAATTGTAAGTGACTCTATCACTACTCCCTCTGACACAAACATTTGCCAAATCACAAAGTGCTCTGGATGGCCTACGAGCCACCCGTGTGCAACTTGGGGTATCGCAGCTATCCTCGTGGTTAGGCTGCCCAATGCCACAGACTATATATGGGTGGATCAAAAATCTGGACTCACCTGGTCAGGTGACAAGACCAGGCTTTATAGCTGCCAAAATCAGACTGCAGGCCTCCTGTACCAGCTATTCCGCAATCTATTCTGTTCTCGTAGACTGACAAGAGCTCATGGGAAATAGAGATGTTTAGGTAGTAACAGTGCAAGTGGCACAGATCATGAAATAGTCCAGATCCTGGGAACTACAGACTCAATTCTAACCTTGTCTTTAAACTACACTGGTCTTTTCATTTTATGCGGCAACAAAGTGTATAAAGGATTCCCACCTAATTGGTCAGGACGATGCGGACTTGGATACCTGGCTCCTTCTGTCACCAAACACTCCACCTTAAATGCTAGCCAAATTACAAACTTGGGTTCGTTTGTTCATAAGATTGTGCCACATAAACGTGCCAGTCGAGAAATCGTGAAAAATCCATTTGTGTATCACAACTCCAAGTTCTTTTCAGCCTTGAGAGTCCTATTCCCCAGCTTTGGAGATTATGAGTTAGAAAAAGCAATATTAAATCCCTCTATGGTAATGGAGCAAGAGTTCAACACCACCATGCAAACCTTGAACATACTCCAGTCAGAGATTAACAGCCTAGCATCTGTGGTGCTCCAAAATCGACGTGCTCTGGATGTGCTCACTGCCCAGCAAGGAGGAACATGTGCAATCATTGCAAAAAAATGTTGCTTTTATGTGAATCAAACAGGTCAAGTAATATCTAACTTAAATCTATTAAAAGAGAAGATTGACATTTTTCATCAGATAAACGAAGCTCACACATTTTATTGGACTGACTTATTTCCAGGATTGGGGGACTGGTTTAATGGAGTGTGGGGAAATGTGCTCCGATTTGTTCTTTTCTGCCTGTTCATCCTCATTCTAATCTACGTTCTTTTCTTTCTTTGCAGACTTCTTATCACTCGGATACTAACACGATTTCTCTCTCCACAGTCACCAGCTCGGCTTTTAATATGTGAAACTTCTAGAGAAGTTTCAGAGGAGGGAACTGATGGTGCTCAGGGCAAGCTGCCCCAGGAAGCACCACTCTGGTATGCGGATTATTTCGAGCTGAAAACAATAAGGACTCAGAGAGCTCAGGAAAAATATTTGAGTTTCCCCTCCCAAACTGCCTAAAGAATTTAAAACCAAAAAATCTGTTTTAGGAAGGGGTTATTATCATGACTGCTATAAAAGATAATTTAGGATAGAGGTTACAATAGAAAAGGCACCAACAAGCCCATCTTATCGGGAGTCCTGTCTCTCTGGCCACATTCTTTGGATGGCCCTGCGAGGAGTTGTCAGACAATCATTTACAAGGGAAGTCTCCATTTGTAAAGGTATCTCCCTCTCTGTATTGAGAAAAAGGGGGGGTGAGCTCATTTCTAGTAACTTATCAATGTGGAAGATGAGGCCTTGGGGCTGTATAATAAACCTTACTCTTGTTTACTGTGCTTTAGTGGTAATCTCCTGTAACTGACTCCCCCACCCCCAAAATCCTCCTTTGTCATTGGCTGAAAATGATATTTAAGACGAGAATTTCTGCTATTGTGTTGAGAAACGCAGTGTCCCTGCTTTCTCCCATGTATACATGTTGTTAAACTTGGTATTATTTTCTCTTGCTAACTTGTCTTGTTGATTATTTGGCCAGCCAGAAGAACCTTAAGGGAAAGGGCAGAGGGAGATTCTCCCTCTTCCCCCGACAAGTCCACAGTCATATCCTTAATGATTTTACCAGTGACAATGTGTTACTTAAAGGTAACTATTCCACATAGTCTCTGAATTAATCTGTTTCTCTGAATATTATTTTTTACATAAGAGTGCTACACAGACAAAATCTTTGGATGGTTGCATTTGAGAACTTTTCATATTTTTAATAATAAAATTATTTTTTAAAATGGAAAAGATAGAACATCACAGTATAATAACATTCCCTGAAGGATAATTCGGCAGAGAGGCAACTGATATTTAATTTAGAGAATCCTAATAATTGCATATATTTCAAGTTTGAACTGTAATTACAATACACAAGATCACAATGAAAATCTCCTTCAGTAACTGCCTGAGGGACAGACACTGGCAGTTGCATTTATAAAGTCTGATATCACTTTTGTTTCAAGAAAGTATAAATTTAAACAATTTATCCTTTAAACGTTCAAATAAGATTATTTGTATTTAGTAAGTCTTTAACTAGACATGGCGGTCCATACTGGTTACCATCCAAGTGAACAGAATGTGGAAGTTGAAAGCCGTAGCTGTCTATCCAGCTAGTCATTTGTAATTTTGTTAATGCTCTCTCTCCTTTCCACTGATAAAATGATAGCAGTTTAAAGTAAGATTGCAGTTGGGGAAAAGCTGTCAAGTACAATTTGCCTCGTAAATAGAAAACACGTAATTAGAAATGCCCAGAGAGAAATCCTGACAGGTTGTCTGTCTGTGTATTAGGTTGATGGTCATATAGAACAGTGAAACGAGCATTATATGGTTTATTAACAAGACACTTTACATGAATGTTATCAAAACAAAATAAAAAGTGGAACACAGCGTAAACCTAAGGAAAGGTGAACCTTCGTATTGCATTATGTTCTAAAACACAGCAAGGAACAGCCAGAGTGAGATTTACAAATTGTTACCATCACCAACAATAAATATATGTTGTTGTATGAAAGACAGTCCTCCATCTCAGGCCCATTAGTGGACTCTTCTACCCATCCTATAATTTCTATCCTATTGTTTTTTTCTCCTCACTCTTCTGGGATATCATATCTATAATGCTTTCAATTACCATCAGTTTGCTGTTGATGCTCAGATTTAGATCTCCATCTCAGTTCAGTGCCCTGAGATCCTGAAGCATACATCCAACTGCTTAGTTCCCATAATATGTGGATGTGACACAAGAACCTTAAGCCTTTATGTCCCCAAGTCAAGTCTCCTTCTGCTGTCTTCCAACCAGCTCTGCCTTCAGTGCTCCCATCCCCACCATCTACCCATTTATTCTTGAATCATCTTTGACTCATCCTCCCTATTTTTCCTTCACATCTAATCCACTGCCAAGTTCTTTTGGATCTACCTCCAGCAGGTACCTCGATTACATTTTCTTCATACCACCCACACTATTGCATTCCTTGTCCTAGCTATTATCAGTTTTTGCCTTCACAGGTTTGATGTAGCACTCCTCCCCTCTTCCAAGCCATTCTCCAAAATTAAGCCAGAGCAATACCTATAAAACACTGTATTCATATGTGCTTGAAAAACTTCATTGCTCCTAATTGAGTAAGATTTGAAGGATAGAATTCATTGCTCTCAGAAAGTGATAGTGGGTCAGATACTGTGAAAAACAAAAGTAAAGGTGTCCAGCAGGCCTCAGATTATTCTCTCTTCTCTGTTCCATATACATGTTATCTTTCCACCCTGTAGCCCTATTGATTAAGAACAGCCCCAGGTCCTCCACCAGCCCTTGGATGTGTACCCACAGAGGAAGAGCTACACAGTGCAGCAGTTTCCCATGGTCCCCTCTGCAATCTTCCCTTTTTTTTCCATCTGCAGTGGCTGAACCTGCTTGGCTTCTTAGACTTTCCCGTTATGCAACTGTTGAAAGTCAAAATAAAGGGTAAAACTTGAAAGCATCCAAGGAAAAATGAAATATTACAAACAGGGGAAGAATGAGTAAAGTAATAGCTTATTTCTCATAAGAAGTCATGGAGGTCAGAACAAAGTGGAACAACTATAAAGTGCAAAAAAAAAAAAAAAATCTACCCAGAATTCTATATCTTAGTGAAAATATTCTTCAAAAATGAAGGCAAAAATAAAGAAATTTTCAAATAAAAGAAAACTGACAGAATTCTTTACCAGCAAATCTGCTTCATATGAGACGATAAAGGAAGTTCTTCAAGCTGAATGGAAATGATATCAGACAGAAACTCAGATTCACAGAAAGAAAAAAGAATGCTAAAAAGGATAAATGTCCAAGTAAACGAAAAAAAAAGGAAAGAATTTTCTATTTTTGATTTTTATTCCTCTTTATCTCTGTATAAATCATATAACTATTTAAAGCAAAAATTATAACATTTTCTTATAGAGTTTATAATCTATGTGGATATGACACATATTATAATTATAAGATGAAATTGGGGAGGGATGTGGACCTATATGGTGGCAAGGTTTTTACGTTTTATATGAATTGATACAGTATTAACAATAGTTAGACTCTGAAAGGTTGAGGCATATATTTAATACTGGAGAGAAACCACCTTAAAAAAATAGTAATTCTAGCTAAAGGGCCGAAAGAAAAATGAAAATGAAATTCTGAAAATATTCAAATCGTCTAACAAAAGTCAGTAAAGGAGAAAGTGAGGAACAAAAAAAAAAGAAGAGATAAGTAGATAAAAAATAATAAAATGATAGACCCAAAGTCAAACATATGAAAAATTATATTAGATGTATTGAACAAAACTAAAAGACAGAGGTTGTCAGAATGGATTTAAAAACTAGTCTCAACTATAGGACGTCTACACAAGTGAAGCTTTAAACATAAGAGAGGTAAGATGAAGTAAATATGTGGAAAACATATGCCGTGCAAACAGGAAGCCAGGAAGGCTGCAGTGGCTAAAGGAACAGCTGTTGTTGTCCCCTGCAGAGGCAGATGAACCCCGACCCACAATTTGGTTCAGATGTCAAGACTGATGAGATCACAGACACACCACCAAAAGGGCTTGAAAAGGTTGATGACTTACATAATTGAAGCCTTGCAGAGAGCAGGGCACACCACTAAAGCAGATTCACAAGGAACAGCCTGAGTCTTTACTGTAGTTCGGCACTGGGGCTGCAGTGATGGCTGCTGTGCTCAGACAGTCCTGGTGGGGTTTGAATCTCCCACCTGCACTGAGGAGGGAACACTCAGACTTTATTTTTTTTAGGGGGAAAAGAAAAATTGAAAATTAATAATCTGTTCATCACCTTAAGAAATTAGAAAAAGAAGAGAAACTATTCCCAAAATAAGTTGAAGGGGGGGGGAATAAGGATAAAAGCAGAATTCCGTAAAACAGAAGATAGAAAAATAGAGAAAATGAATGAAATGAAAGCTGGTTCTTTGAAAGGGTCATGAAAATTGCAAAGCCTCTAACTAGACTAGTCTAAAAAGAAAAAGAAAAAACAAAAATTGGCAATATTAGGAATAAAAGAGGGAACATAACTACCTTTCCTACATACATTAAAGTGATAATAAGCGAGTATTACGAACAACTTAATAACAACAAATTCAACAACCTAGATGCAATGGACACATTCCTCAAAAGGAAAACAACAAAATTGACCTAAAAAAAAATTTTTAACTTAAAAACCTTATACCAATTAAAGAAATTCAATTCAAAAGACAATTTTGATATGGTTACACTGGTGTATTCTTTCAAGTATTTTAGGCAGAATTATTACCAATTTAACCAAACTTTCAGAAAATAGAGCAGGAAATTCTTCACAACTCGTTTGAAGAGGCCATTATTACCGTGACACCAAAACCGGCCAAAGATAACGTTAAGAAAGCTACAGATGATTATTCCTCATGAACATAGATATAAAATATTTAACAAAATTTTAGCAAATAGAATTCAACAATATATGTATAAGAACCATACTTCATGACCACGTGAGGTTTATTTCAGAAATTAAGGATATATAACATTTAAAATCAACCCGTGTAATTCACCATATTAATGAAATAAGGAAAAAAAACATATAGCCATTGCAATCAATACAAGAAAAAAGCACTTGACAAAATCCAACTCCCATTCATGATCAAACCTCTCAGGAAACCAGGAGTAAAAGGGGACTTCCTCAATAGGATTAAAGGCAATGATGATAAAATTTATAGCTAACATCGTAGTCAACACCAAAAGGCATAGTGCTTTCTAGAGAAGACCAGAGTCAAGTCAAGAATGTCGATTTTCAACACTTCTATTCAGTATAGTACTGAAGGTCCTATCCAGTGCAGTAAGGCAAGAAAAAGAAACAAAAAGCATAAAAATTTGTAAGGAAGAAATAAAACTCTTAATTTAAAGTGACATGTTCAAATATTTAGAAAACCTTAATTAATCTATCAGAAAAAAATTACTAGAATTAAAAAGTAGTTTAGCAAGATCACAGGATACAAGATCAACGTAGAAAAATAATTTGTATCTGTATATACCAGCAAGGAACAATTAGAAAATAAAATTATGAAAGAATTCCATTGATGATAACATCAAAATAATTGCGAATAAATTGTTGAAAAATGCATGATACACTGAAAACTACAAAATATTGCATGTGTTGGAAGACTCAATATGGTTAAAGTGGCAATTCTCCCCAAATTAATCTATAGAGTCCATGCAATTCCAATCAAAATATTAGCAGGATTTTACTTTAAAAGAAATAGACAAGCTGATTTTAAAATTTATATGTCAATAAAAATACTTCAAACAGCTAAAAGTGAAAGAAGACCAAGTTTGAAGAACTTACACTTCCTGATTTCAAGAGTTATTATAAAGCAACATTAATCAAGGCAGTGTGGTACTGGCATAAGAAGAGATATATAGATCAATGGAACAGAATAGCTTTATAAATAAATCCATAATTACTTGGTAAATTTATTTTCCACAAAGATAGACATTTAGTTTAATGGATAAACATCATCTTTACAATGAATGGTATTAGAAAAATAGGATATCTATATGGAAAAAAATAATAAACCCTAACCTCACACCAGAAATAAATCATAACTCAAAATAAACCAGAAACTTAAATATGAGAGTGAAAACCATAAAACTTCTAGAAGAAAATAAAGGAGAAAACCTGTGTGATATTTGGTAAGGAAAGATTTCTTAAGCAGAACACAAAAAATGCAATCTATAAAAGAATAAAGCAATTAATAAAATGAACTTCATCAAAATTAAAAACATTACCCTTTGTGTTAGTCAGGTTCTCGAGGGAAACAGAACCAACAGGATATATATATATATACACACACACACACATATATATAGAGAGAGAGAGAGAGAGAGACAGAGTTATTTTAAGGAATTGGCAGTTGTGAATATGGAGGCTTGGCAGTCCAAAATCTGCAGGGTAGGCCAGTTAGGCTGGAGACCCAGGGAAGAGTTGCAGTTGGAGTCCAAAGGCAGTCTGCTGGTGAGGTGGTCAGTCTTTGTTCTATTAAGGCCTTCAACTGATTGGATGAGATCCACCCACATTATGGAGGATAACCTACTTTACTCAAATCCGTCAATTTAAATGTCAAATTCATCCAAAAAATACCTTCATGGAAACACTCAGAATAATGTTTGACCACATATCTGGGCACCGTGGCCTAGCCAAGTTGACACATAAAACTAACTATCAGACTTTTCAAAAGACATATTTAAGTTAACTAAAAGACAAGCTACATTTGGGAGGAAGTATTTGCAAAACATAAATCTGACAAAGGGCTTGTATCCAGAATACATAAAGAACTCTTAGAACTCAATAATAAGACAAATGATCCAATAAAAAACAAGCAACATATTTGTACAGATAGTTCAAAAGAAGATATACAATGGCCACTAAACACATGAAAAGATATCCCAAATCACAAGTCATTAGGGAACTACATTCTAAAACTACCCATTAGAAGAGCTAAAATGGAAAGAACTGACCTTCCTAAGTGTTGGCAAGAATGTGGAACTATCAAGCATTGCTAGTGGGAATGACATATGGTACAACCACTTTGAAAAACACTATGTCAATATGCTATAGAATTAAACATATATCTACCATTTGACCTAGTAATCCCACTCATGGTTTTGTGCAATACAACAGCCACTAGTCACATGTGGCTATTTAAATTTAAATTAACATGAAATAAAATAAAAAATTAAGTTTCTCAGTCGCATTTCAAGTACTAAATAGTCACATGTGGCTAATAGTTACCATATTGAACAGTGTAGCTATAGGAACATTTCCATCATCACAGAACATTCTACTATATCATGGTTCATTAGAGATATTACCCAAGAGAAACACAAGGAAACATACGTCAACAAAAACTTATATACTGGTATTCATAGCAGCATTATTCATAGTAGTGCAAAATTGGAAGCAACCAATTGTCCATCAATTAGTAAAGGGATAAACAAATTGTGGTATATTCATACAATGGAATACTGCTTAACAATATAAATGAACCAAATATTAATAGACACAACAGCAGGGATGAATCTCAGAATCGTTATGCTTGCGAGTTAAGTCTAATACGAAAAACTTCACACAGTGGGATCATATTTATATCAAATTCTTGAAAATGCAAGATTATAGTGACAGCAGATCAGTGGTTGCCTGTGGATGGGAGTCTGGAGGATGCTGACTACAAAAGGACATGAGGACACTGTTGAAAGTGATGAAATGTTTCTATACCTTGAGTTTGATGGAGGTCATATGACTGTATACAGTTAATGAAATCCATCAAAGTATCCATCTATTAGCTGTGAATTTTGTCATATGTAAATTACATTGCAATAGAACTAAAACAAGCACATACACACACACACACCTGCACACACATACCAAACCACTATATACTTCTTGGTTTACCCGAGTTTTGTACTTTCAAAAAAGAGAGCAACCACACAGACGTATGGGATACTTGGACAAAGATGCCACTGCAGTGCACGGAGGAATTTTATTTACTAAATGTTGCTGTGTCAATTAGATATTCATTTGGAAAAACTGCATCTTGATTCAAACCTCACACTACACACCAAAATTAATGCCATGTTCATTAGACCTCAATTAAAAAGACAAAATAATAAAATTTTCCAAAGAAAACATACAAGAATATCTTTGGGACTTTGGAATAGGTAAAAATTTCTTAAACAGGACATGAAAATAAATAATCATAAATAATAACAAAAAACATTGATGATACAGAACATATTATAATTAAGGACTTTTATTAATAGAGAGAAAAAGGCATGCCAGAGAGTGGGAGAAGATATTTGCTATATCTGACAAAGGACTTGTACCCACAATATGTAAAGAATTTCTACAAGCCAATAAGAAAATGTCCAAATAAAATTAAAATATGGGCAAAACACTCATTCATGAAATTCATATGAGTATATTCAAAGGGCCAAAATACATATAAAATGTGCTCAATCTCATTAGACATTAGGAAAATGCAAAAAGCACAATGTTATACAATTATATTCCTATTAGAATGCATACAATTAAAAAAGAAGGTGAAAGAAGATAAGAAAATATAAGGCAAGTTTAGGTGAGAGTAGTAAAACTCTGACTCACATCGTTAGTGGTGTGTATTTTAATATAGTCACTTTGGAAAACTATTTGACAGTGACTAATAAAGCTGAATATGTGCAACATCTATGACCCAACAATTCTACCCCTAGGTATATATCCAATAGATACGCATTCACATTTACAGGAAACATGCACAAAAGTGTTCAAGTAAACATTATTTGTAAAAACAAAAAACTAGAAACTATACCAATGCTTACCAACAGTTGAGTGAAAAAATAATCTACAGTGACAATGAACTTCTATAAAACACTGAGGATGAACAAACTGTAACTGTATGCAATGAAATGGATAAATATCATAAACTTAATGTTGACTGAAAGAAATTAGACAAAAAGGGAGTACACAGTGTATAATTCCATTCATAAAAATTTCAAAAACAGACAAGACTATACTATGCTATTAGAGATCGAGACAATAGTTGCTCTTGGCTGGGAAAGTCACTGGACATAAGGGTAGCTTAGTGTTCTGTTTCTTTATCTGAATGCTGTTTATAAAGGTGTGGGCAATTTGTGAACATTCCATTAAGCTGTAGGCTTTTTGAATGTTTACTACATTTCAAGAAAAGTTGTTTTTAAAGAAAACAACCTCCCAAAAAGAAAAAGTGGCTGGTTATTACAAGCATGACATCAAAAGCCTGAAGAGCTGGAGATAGGACAGAAGACAGAAATATTTAAGCTATCCAGAGAAATGTCATTTATGCATGTATGAAAAGCAGATTTCTAGATACTCATCCCAACTTCCTCAGAGATGCATTACCTCATTGAAGAGCATTTTTTATTTCGCTTTGATTTTCATTAAGTTGGTCCTGAAAACTAAAAGAAATCTGGCTCTTCTCACTGCAGAAATATTCAAGATGTCCGCCCTTGGTATCAGATGGCTGACAATGTGATGTACTGCAGGAACTGCTTCCCTCCTTAGCCAGTATCATCATGTGAAATACTTATAAATATCTGCTTATTTGTCTCTGTTGTGCAAGGTGTTTTCAATCCCCTCCACGTTTTTCCAAATTGGAATTTCCTTTCTGCAGAAGCTGGCAAAATCTTCAGAAAAGGTCTAAAACAGTCTAGCTTTCAACAATTCAGAAAGAGATAAAAGCACCCTATACAGTAAAGAACACAAGCAAAAAAAATCTGCCTTAAACTGAGTCATTTGCTTGATGTTATGAAGAGAAAACTCAGAATCACATTCATGAAAAGTTAACCAGGATCATTACGAATAAATGAAAAAGACATGCAAATAATATGAGCATGAAAACCATAATGAATACATATTAACCAAATACAACGGTTCCTATAAATAGAACAAAGCCATATGGATTCTCCCTTTGCGAAACTGATATAGCAGATTTTCAGCACAAACGGAAATCACGCAAATTTTTAGTCTACTTTAAAGTTGATGAATAGGATAAATAAAATATTAAAATGTAGGCAATCTATAGTAAATATCAAATTGCAATGCTATTTCTGTCAAAGGAAAATATCTTCCAATTTGCACATGAATTACCGGTGGGAAAGAAAGGGAAATTTACACACAAAAAGAAAATCACCCTGATGTCCATTATCTGCACAAGCATGGTTCTCAGTTTATTTGTAATCATCCTTTCTTTAAATCATATAAATATTTGCCAGACAATACAAAGTTTAATTTGAACACATGCCAAGCACCTAAAGTACCTATACTAATGTCTTTGGTAAACATGCTCAAATTATTCTTTCCACCTCCACCCTTCACTCACTACCCAATATTTTGAGGCCCCTTTCAGAAACAAAAACAGTAAGTATAATTTTATCAGAAAAATTTTCCCCATCAAAAGCTTTTCTCCACCAAAAATTAAGTCTAGGGAATTTTAGTAAAACAAGGGGGCGGTGGCACATTACCTTAGGGATTCTTGAAAAAAAAGAAAAAGCAAATAATAAATCCCTGAGAAAAATCAGGGTGAATTTTAAGGAACACATAAGAGAGTTTTTGAAGTTTTTATACTATTTTTTCTATCATAGTGATAGAATTTTAGAGAACTTAAAATACAAGTTAAGCCCCTTCAGTTCAACCTCATCAGGTTAAAGAAGTCAGAAAATGGATGGCCAGCAAAGTTAAATCAATTGCTCAAGACACACAATAAGCCTGTATCAGAGGTGGTCCTGGAACCCCTCTCCTGAGCGTCTCATCCACTACTCATTTACTCTTGCAGACCACCTCTCTTTAGGGATGCTCCTTCCAATCTTGAGTTGCAGCAGCTTGCTGGACCACACTACCCATGTATTGCTACAAGAAAATTAATCTAATTTATTCAAATCTCCCAATGCCCTGGATCAAACTTTGCAGAAATAAAACTCAAATTATTCTCCCCAGGCTTTGCCTTCATGACATTAACTTGAATCACTGTGTGTTTTTTCACCATGATCCTTGGAAGGTCAGTTTCCCTTCTTGTAAATAATACTTTAAATAAGAAAGTTCTATATCTTCAATTTGTCAACCCACTCTATCGGGCCTTTGGCAGTATATTTGCGAGTGCTTATGAAATCTCCGTTTTTATTCCCTAAGAAGTACCCCCACTGACAGGAGGGTAGAGGATAACCGACAATGTTTGAGTTTAGGCTAATTGAACAAGAAAGTGGTCTTTTGAATGAAACATTGTATTTGAAATCTATTCCCTTCTTGCCAGTGAGTGACTGATTCCCTGCAGCAGCTCTCTCCCTCCACTCTTCCCCAGATAAATGAGGTTCAGGAATAACATTTGAGAGCAGAATGGCAAGGAGTAAAGAAGAAAGCAGTTCCTTTAACATACTTTCCATTTATCAAAGATACTGGGTAGCTGGCGTAAATAGTAAGATTTCTGGATTCATTCCACCTGAGACGAGCAGAAAGAAACGACAAATAGATGCTATTTGTATCCTCATTTTTAAATCTCTCTTCTCTAGACATCTGGAACACCCCATATCTAATGTCTCACACTCTCAAACTACCTTTCTATTGATGGTGACTCTTCCTCCACTCATGCCTTAAGTGTAGATACTGCTCAATATTCTTTCCTAAACAGTTTCATGTTAGAAAGACCAATATAATTATACCATTACCATGCTCAAAAATTATTGAAAGTTGGCTCACTACAGAATACAGAACAAACTCCTTGGCATGGCATTCAAAGTCATCTGCCAAACAGTCCCAACATCTTTCTGTCTGCCACTACCCTCAACTCACTATGGAAATTCACATTATTTTACAAGTATATCATATACCTCCATGACACTATTCTTTTCCTTTTATTGAATTCCTACAGTGGCCCTTCCCCAACTTTTTAACGTATAAATTTCACATCCCTTATGAAACTTTCCCATATCTCCCTAGTTCAAGTATTTTTAATTTCTATTTTTATTGCCTCTGTTACACCTCACATATCATTTCACAGTCTACCTTATATAAGTGGTGGGCTTTTTTCTCTTCCAGCACGTGTTGTTTAAGCTCCTGAATCTTATTCATCTTTATGCTTTACCAGTACCACGAGCAATGCTTCTTCACAAAGAGTACACACACACTATGGCAACTCAAGAAGTGTGTATGTCACGTTAAATTGAGAAGTGAATAAAGTAATGCCTTGTCTAACTTAGCAAACAGAATGATTTACTGTAGAAGGAAATTTGAGATCAGTTTTGTTCAGGAACGGAGAAAAGTCGCACATCAGTAAGTGTTTCCTTAGGAGAACAGACATTACCGCAGGTATTTCAAGAAGGAAGGCATTCGATACAGAAAATTAGCAGCTCTCAAAACCATTTGGAGACCTAGCAACCAAGGTTAGGAAAAATGCTACTGATGTTCAAGAAGTCAGGAATTGCAGGAGACAACAGCCAGTGAGCTCAGATACCTGCTGCCCTGGACGCGTGACTCACAGCAGGATGCCCAGAATCTCTGGAAATATCTCACAGCTTCCAAGGCCAAAGCCCACACTCCTGCCTGAATCTGCCAAGAGGCCATTATGCCTATTGTTTGTCTTCCACCTCCCAAATCTCATTCAAATGTCTCTAATTGATGCCTCTAAAGTGCTGGCTGAGGTTCTGAGAAATGGAGTTACCAGGATTCTGGGCCCTATTATGTAAGAGGAAACATTGACAAGTGAAAAGATTGTTAAATATTTAATGGCTAATTGGGCACACAGAGGCCCAGAGGTGACCTCTAGCCTTGGTGTGAGTCAGGACTATTTTTGTGAGCTGTGGAATTTAGATACAAACATACATGACTGAGTGAGAGAATTATATGTTGGATTCATAAAGCATGTAACATCCCAGAACTTCAACCCCACTGAGCTAAATGAGTCGACCCAGGATGTCATAGTCTGGTTATTTAGCTGACAGAGACTCAACTAGAGACTTAAAAAGCAATAAATTATGTATTTCTTGAAATTTTCCTTATTGCAAATTCTACATGTTTGTGATACCATTTGAAAAGGGGGAATAAGATTAACCAATAAGAAAAAAAAACTGAAAAATTCCAATATTTTCATGTGAAAGAAAGAAAAATTGTTTTCACTATTTAGTGATCTATTTTGAGAGGCTAAAAACGTTGCCAAATCAATAGTAACAACTATTACTTTCACATGGAAGAAAAATGGAGCCCCTGACATGAATTTCACCAGAAAGCTACCAATGACCCATTAATGGTTAAAAGAAACCAACATTTTCTGTGCTTCTTTCTTTCAAGTAACCACATTATGCTTATTTTTAAGAAATGCAGCAACTTCTGGAACATTAAAATACTGTCATTTCCATTCGTTTCCTTAACTTGTCTTTTTATTTCTCTGTTCTTCAATATTTTCATATAAGTATGTTTTAGAAACAAATAAAACCTAGATTATGAGAATAGCATGAAATCCATAGCTGTGAAGTTAGGCAGGAGTAACACTTGAAGCAAATATTGCCAACGGATAGGATGGTACCTTTTTAGGAAAACAGTCCTCTTGCCAAATAGAATGGGGACTATAGAGGCATAAAAGATAGAAAAAGTGAGAAAATATACATGGTGTATATAAGTCTGTAAAGCATTGTGAGATGTTTTGGCTACATCACTATGAGCTGTGTGACATCTGACAAATTGTATAATCTCTCTGTTCCTTCATTTTGTTTGTTGGTTCTTTATCCATATCAGTGATGTGAAAACAACGTTCCCTGTAGCCCATTCAGGCATTTCTCTGATCTGGAGCACCTAAATCAGTGAGGCTTGTAGCCCTCACTCTGCTTCAGCCTGAGCAATTGTTCTATCTTGGAAGTCTGCATCAGATTCCATTTGAATGGAGAATTCCCAACCTGAAGAACAATTTGAGATCCACTGGTTTAGATGAACTATAATAGGTGATGTCCTAGGAATGTGATGTTTTCTTTTTGTCAGGTGGCATTAGATGAAACCTCTCAAAGGATACAAATATCTACATATTTTGAAAGGTGTCCAGGAAGGAAGACTTCATCATTATGGCTTTCACACTGTATTCCTCAGCCTCACCGTCATCCTAAACTTCTCTTCGGGTGATTTAATTAGGCTTCACCAATAATCAAAGAAGAAATTAATACACATGTAAAAGACCATTTTTCATCAATCAGATGAGAAAAAACTTAAAAGGAGTAATATTTTTTTAAGAATGTTTACAGGCAGCAATTTGTTACACTTCCAAAGAGGTTTTAAATTGAGATAGACTTGTGGGAAAGAAAGCAAATTGGTAACACACATCAAAAGCATAAAGCGCTTCTGCTCTTTGAATTTGTAATTTCACTTCTACAAATGAAGCTTAAAAAATAACCCAATGAATAAAAGTATTTGTCTATCCAGGTACTCTTTTCTGCACTATTCTACAGCAAGTCTATCAGAACCATTTTAATTAGGGGTGTTCTATAAACAGTTCTACATACATACATATATTGGGATACTATGTAAGCATTAAATACAGGTTTTTGAGAATTGTTAATGATATAATGTTAATTGTAAGAAAACAGAAAAAGCTTAGCAGAAATGCTACAAAATATTAACAGTGGCTAGCTAAGGGTGGTGAGTATTTGTGAGATTCCCTATTTACCATATATTCTGTATTTTCCAAAGAATAAATATTAAATCTATCATAAACATAAGAATATTACATAGAAATTTGAATTTTATATAATAAAGGTGTATTTAGACTGTATCTATCCTTGCAAATCAAAATGGACGCACTGCCAATATTCTCTATATTATCTCAATTATCAATATGATGTAAATCACTCCTACTTTTGATATTTCACCTCATAGTAAACTGACTAATCTAGATTCAGTTTTCCAATATCTAAGTGTAACGAGGATCAAGTGATTGCCATACTATGGTCAAAGATAAACAAAGCCAGACACTACTTAAGGTGGTAAGGACAGATTTTTTTTTTTCTTGCAGTAACATTGGTTTATAGCGTTATATAAATTTCAGGTGTACATCATTATATTTTAATTTCTGTGTAGAATACATCGTGTTCACCACCCAAATACTAATTTACAATCCATCACCACCCATGTGCCTAATCACCCCTTTCACCCTCTTCCCTCCCCCACCCCCTCTGGTAACCATCAATCTAACCTCTGTATCTATGTGTTTGTTGTTGTTGTTGTTTTTATCTTCTACTTATAAGTGAGATCATAAGGTATTTGACTTTCTCCATCTGACTTATTTCACTTAGTATAATACCCTCAAGGTCCATCTCAGGACAGATTTTAATCAGGGAAGAATCCATCTTGAACTGAACTCAACTTGGATTTGTACAGAGGTGATTGGGCATTTTAAAGGAAGAATGAAGGAGTAGGGAGGGGGGCAAGTGGAGGCTCAGTAGAGTCAAGGAAATGAAAAATTACCAAGAGTTGGTCAATGTAAATGCTGATTAGGCCAGCTGTGCCTGCTAGCTGGCAATTTTCAAAGTTAGGATTCCGTCCTCCCACAGAGACCAGCAGACAGCGACCCTATCCTTCCTGATGATTACATTTCAGAGGCTCGTTTTCAGAACCTTGAGAAAGACACTCCTGAGTTGTAGGAGATACATATACGTCTCAAAAGGACAGAGGAAGGATTCACAATTGCAAGCCGTTTTTAATAAATGCTCTAAGAAAGGATGGTGAGGGTGTTACCGCACCAGGTCCCTTTTTGCCCGCTGCCCAGAAAGCCAATCATAGAGACGATGAGATTGCAGAGAGAGAGGGTTTAATCACCAGGCAGCCCAGTGAGGGAAACAGGAGAACAAGTCTCAAATCCACCTCCCGGAAAATAGGGACTCAGGGGTATTTATGGGGAAGGAGGCAAGGTGGTCTGAAATGATTGGAGGTGGGGAGAGATGCGGTAATTGATGATCTGTGCAAGTGTAGTCAGCCTTCATGCCTCTTTGTAGGACACATCTTCACAGAATGGCGGCATTAGCACGCCCTGAGGGTGGAGTTCCAACCTCTTGCCGTCAAAAGGGCCCAGGTGATGGGTTGGTGGTCTTAATCAGGCCTGAAGTGGACAAGGGGTTCAGTTCCTGAAAAAAAAATAGCTCAAGCACCGATTACCATGGTAACCCAGGCTCCAGGGAAATGTCATCTATGGGAACCTAATGGGAGTCAGATAGCATATTGCCCAAACAGCACAGTTAACAATGAGTAAGTTTATCATGCAGATTTAAGTCCTGGCCTTCCATTTTGATAAGTTTCTAGGTAAGGCCATCCCCCCCATCTTCATGGTGCAGGGAAGAAGTTACCTTTACAAATGGAGATGTTCTTTACAAATGTAAATGTCTCTCATAAAGGGAAACTAGAACTAAGAATGGGCTTAGCGCGACCCACCCAGGTATGCAGAGATATCTATAGTAAAGGCCTTTTCTGGGGGCAGGACTCCCATCCCAAACTCCTTTGTTCAGTTAGTGGGGGCGGGGGTCAAAATGTCATTCAGGCAGAGACATATTTTGAGTTCCCAAATTCCAATCCCCCATAGTTACTAGCTGTTTAATCATCAATGGCTGTTTGCCAGCTTCAAGGGGCCTATCCTAGAGCAGCCAATTCTTTTGGTAGTCTTGAGCTTTCTCAGGCAGACACTTTAAGGGGGGCTAGGGTCATTCTAGGGATGTGACCTTGAGCTGTTAGAAACTATGTTAGTGTTTGTTCAAGTCTTTATAAGACAGAGTTGAGACTTAGCAGAGAAGAGGGCTCAGAGGAGGCTGGAGAGAATTTGGTCAAAGAGAGAATCTTTGTCAGTATCAACATCTTCCAAATGGAATCCAACAGCCTGAAGTACAGCGGCACAAGAAGAAGAAAGCACTTGCAATTTAGAAAATACATCTATAGCAGCATCTTTCTTTTTTAACTCCCAATAAACTTAAATATATGCTAGTTGATTAATTTTTAGAGCTGGAGTATGATCCATTTAAGTAATTATTACCCTCTGTTTTTACTAGAGAAGCCCAGATAAAGTGCTTAAGGTAACCAATAGTATATATTAATTAAGTACATACTACAAGTTCAGCAACGTGAGAGCAACATTTATATGTCAAAAGCAGAGTTAGGACAGTGTCAAAACTTGTAACAATTATTGTTGAATAATTAATCCATTATTCAACAATAATTTATTGAGAGTCTACTTATAACAAGCAATGTTTCATAATTCACGCACTACTCATCTCAATGAGCTCTTCTCTGTGGCTAAGATAGCTGATTGGAAATGAATGTTTCAGAGTACAATTTTTCAGGAGTCCTTTAGAAATAAAATTAGTAGTAGAACAGGCTTCATCCTGATCTTTTGTGTGAATATTCACAACTAAGCTCAAGCACTATAGTTGTATTTTGAAGAAAATAAATTAGAAATTGACCAAGCTATTACAAAGGCATGTATAATTTAATAACTCTCTAGAAGTAGGATCATCTCAAAGGAAACATATACTATTATGTTTAAGAGTAAGGTCTTTGGAGTCAGGTAAACCAGGGTTTGATTCCTCAATTGTTCTCTAGGTATGTCACCTTGACAAGTCACTAGGCTTCTATGGGACTCCATTTCATCTGTAAATTAAGGATGATAATTCCTACCACATAGAACGTTGCTCTAAGGTTAGATGAGATAATGTATTTACAACTCCTGGTACATAATAATAATTATTATGAAGACTTTTTCTCGTTAATTGAGTTTCTGAGAGGGCCCTGAATTAGAAGTGTAGGGGGAAGAGGGAGAATCTCCCTCTGCCCTTTCCCTTAAGGTTCTTTTGGCTGGCCAAATAATTAACAAGACAGGTTAGCAGGAGAAAATAATATCAAGTTTAATAGCATGTATACATGGGAGAAAGCAGGGACACTGCGTTTCTCCACACAATAGCAGAAATTCTCATCTTAAATACCATGTTCAGCCAATGACAAAGGAGGATTTTGGAGGGGGGGAGTCAGTTACAGGAGATTACCACTAAAGCACAGTAAACAAGAGTAAGATTTATTATGTAGCCCCAAGGCCTCACCTTCCACATTGATAAGTCTCTAGAAATGAACTCATCACCCCTCTTCCCAATACAGAGAGGGAGATACCTTTACAAATGGAGACTTCCCTTGTAAATGATTATCTGGCAACTCCTCACAGGGCCATCCAAAGAATGTGGCCAGAGAGACAGAACTCCCCATAAGATGGGCTTGTTGGTGCCTTTTCTATTGTAACCTCTATCCTACATTATCTTTATAGCAGTCATGATAATAACTCCTTCCTGAAACAGATCTTTTGTTTTAAATTTTTTAGGCAGTTTGTGGGGGAGGTCAAATGTCCCTCAGAGAAAACAATCAAGGTAAAGAGATATATTTCAGGGTGGCCAAATCTTGATCTCCCACAGAAGCATATCATGAGATAGAATAGACAGACCTCAACCGAACAATTAATATATGTATATGAAAACACATTGACGTGTTCAATGTTCAATGGAAAACAAAATATGACAGGATAATGGTTACTTTAAATATAGAGCTGCCTAAAGAAATTCCAGAAAGATCATAGAAAATGGCATACTTGAATTTAGTTTCAGAAAAAAAAAAAACCACAGGTTTTCTAGATAGATTAGAAGAAAAATTTATTATGTAAGAAGCACCATGTCCAAAGACAAGAGGCTGAAAAAGGTGTTCTGGGAAAGGATGAAGTCAGTGTGGTTGAGGGTGGAGAGGGTTGGGGAGATTGAAGCTTCGTTGGGACATATTTTGTGGGTATTGACATGGAGTTGTGAATTTGTCTTTGAGATAGCAGGTACCCAAATGAAGGATTATTATATGCACATCTGTGTTTCAGATAATAGCTCAGATTTTCCTCCATAAAGTGTACAAATCTTACTTCTCTCAAAAAATAAGTTCATGAGTTACAGAAAGGCAAGGAGATCTTTCATTTTGCAACTTATCAATGACAAAGGAGAATTTTTTAAATTGTTTGCCTTGGGGTTTAAAAGTAAGGCCTAGCCTTACTTTTGCGCCTACAAAAAGTTCAACTTCCCTCTCGTACATGCTCCACCATGTAATCCACAACAAATCTACAGCTGAGGATCTCTGTCACCTATTCAGTTGTGCCTGTAGAGAAAGAATCAACACACACAAGAGCAGTGGTCAATGTTAGGAGAATGTATTCTATATCAGGAAAGAAAGAAACTGTGCTATTGGTACACAAGTGGGCTTAAATGGGAGAAGAGCTTTTCATGTCTGTCTGAGCTGTGTTGCTGCTCTGTTGCACATTTGCAATAATATCTGAGGAACATTTTTCCATTTAAATTGTCCTTTTATTATTGCACCAAAATAAGCTGCCAATTATCTGCCAGTACTGTGTTGTGTTTCTATCTTATCAAGTTTATTTCTCGCACAAGTACAGGGACTTTTCTACCTTTCAGAGTTTAAAAATTCATTAGAATAAATGGCTTTGTAAACCTACTGTACAGTGCAAGTTGCCTTTATGGTCATCATAAAAGCTATTATGAAATTTATTTTAAAAATATAAGTTGTGAGAAGATGATGCACACACTTCAGGCCTAATAGTCATTTCACAAATGTAGGTTAATCGAAATGATTGATCTGATGTGTTCTATTTAATATATGTTACCAGTGAGAACTAGTGACAAGATGACCACCTGGCAATGTCCAAAAGCAAATCCTTGGTACATCCGCCAGCCACACCAAACCTGATTGTACTCTTGCTGCTTTTATTTGTGTTAATAGGCATTATCATCCTAGATACCCAAGTTTTAAACCTCAAAATTGGGTTTAAATTCTTCTCTCCCTTCAAAATCTCATCAGTTGCAAAGCCCTATAAATTAAAATATACTACTTCTAAAATATCTCTGAGATATACAGAGATGTCCCTTTTTTTATTCCCACTGCCACCTCATTAGTTTAAACCCTTATTACCTTATCTGGATTATGCCAATAACTTCTAAATTGTCCTATTGACTCTAGGCTCTCTCTGTTCAAGCCAAACCACACACCGTTGCCATAGGAAACTTCCTCAAGAACATCTTTAATCCCTGTTCCCTGATCAAACACTTTCAATGGACTCCCCTTTGCTTATAAGATAACTCATTAGCATAACTTATCAGGCTGTCCAAAAACTACTTTCAAACTGTCTTTCACTAGACCTTTCCATTCACTGACTGTTCTTCCAAAACTGGACCTTGCCATTGGGTTAATAATCATCAACAGCATTTTGAGATTTTTTGTTTACATCATGCATGTCAATAGGTAATGATAATATTTCCCTCTTGAACTGTCATAAAATCTACTTCTAAATATTGCTACATCTTATGTGTTCTAGTTTGCATTTTATACACACATACATATTTATGTTATGTTCTCCATAACAGTGTTTTAAAGCTTTGTTCATAGGATCTAGCCAAAGGTCACAGGGATTATTACAAAGGCAGGTAGAAGCCTGGAGAGAACTGACAATAGCATAGCCCTTAGCTCTCCCATCCTCTACCTCAACCAGAATGGCTCAGATTTTATTAGTTTTATTTAATAAAATATCATACAGTATTCAATTTTATTTTTTAAAGTAGTTTCCACTGCTTTTTTAAACTTTTGGATTCTTGTTTCCAAGTTTAAGAGATTTCCTGCGCTTACCTACTAGATATTGTCAGGGCGGAGGAAAATCCCCTTTCTTCCCTTCTTGTGTTCTTACAGCTGGACTAATAGTAAAATTGACACAAGACCATATTAACAGGAGAAAAATCCAATTTAATTATGTACACATGGGAGAATCATGAAGGTGAGGCTCTGAGAATGAACCAAGTAGGTAGTATATATATCTTTTACACAAAGAAACATAAATTTGTGAAAATTTGACAGGACAAAGAAACTTAGGTTTGGGGTATGTAATCAGTGAGGAATTTAAGCAGAGTTTAGGCTTGAGGTAGTAAATTAGCGAGGTTTATTTCTGCAGGCTTCTTGGCCCTGAGTTCCCTAGCTCTGGTGATAAGGATGCGGGAGAGCACCTTTCACCTGGGAGATTTATTTCCTGCTTTCAGGGGGAACAGAGATAAGAGGGTCAGAATGCCCTCTTTGCTTCTCAAACAATTTTAATTCAAAATAATTAATATGCTATTGTGGGATATTTGGGGGTGGCCCGCGCTGGGCCTCAACAATATCCGCACTGATGAAAGGGGTTGGGATTCTCCAGAATTAAACTTCTTCACGATGGAGACAGCTCTCCCGAGAACTTCAAATCAATCATCCAAGTAGACATGGATGGCTTCTGCTCAAGACCTTTAGATCAAGACCTCCTTACTCCAGGCCCCTGACTACCAGAGTCTATTCATTCCTTTTCGTTTCGTCTTTCCATTGCCATTTTTCCCCATCTCTCTTGCTTTAAAGTTTTGATTGCTAAAATGAAGTTCTTAAAGTTTCTTTTCCTAATCTTGGTTCTCTAGGCAAATCTAAAGAATGAACACAAATCCATGGATATCAAACCTGTCTTATCTATAAACTCCAGAAGGGATAGATCTATTCTCCTGGCTGATTCCAGGTGGAGCAGGATTTGGTCTAAGAGGCATTGTCCCAAGCTTTCTGATAATTCTCACGTCAATGCTTGTTTTACCACAGTTTACTGGGTTTATTTCCAATTCTTAAATTCTTCTGCACAGCTCCTCATTCAACAAATGATTGAAACCCAACTACAGCGACAAAAGCCACAAGATTCCTGATGGCAGTCATGTCCAGAGAGTCTAGGCTGCAATGGACGCAAGGATGTAGTTATTCTAGAGGTCAGAACAGCACGACAGTTTCCCTGTTGATCAACAGGAGGACACATAAGAGACCCTGAAAGACCAACAATTTCTATTGTGAATGTAGCATTACTTTGAGCCCCTGCAGCTGTTCCTTCTCACCATTTTTGTCAACGACATTGGCCTCTGCTACAGTTCCTGCTTCACCTCTTGCTAAACCTAAACTGTCCAATCAGCAATTGCTAAACTGCAACAATAACTCCTCTGTCTTCCAAAAACTGTTTGACCAACGATTCCTAAAACTAGCTAACTTTCAGCTTATGATTCTGGCTAAAGCTCTGTAAAAACTCCACCTTTCCTTCGCAAGGTAGAACGCTGCTCCAGAGTTTTCTCATGCCACTGCTATTACAAATAAAGGCTGATGTTTAATGCACTCTGGTTAGTCTTCTTCCACATTACCTTGGCAAATAATATGAGAAGTAACTGGCAGTGCCTCAACTCACACTCAGGTTTTCTATTGACCAATATACTGCTTTTATTGATACATGATACTGACTCATAATCACCACGCCATATGAATTCAAAGATGAGAGAGATCATTTTTTCCTGGTGACATGTGATGGGGGAATGCTTAGGAAAATACAACAATCAGATGTGAAACTCTGGACACCAGTATGTAATATGATATCCTACTTGAATGAGTTTATAAAACAAATAGAAAAATAATGACAATATTCATTAAGCAAGATATGAAAATTTCACTATGACCTATTTCTATTTGCATTCATGGAGGATGAATACTACCCCTCGCTTAAAAGCCCTTCGTTTAGGAATTCTGTTTCTTTGTTTATTCATATGTAGAGATAAGGAAGAAATTTTCCCTTCGTATCCAAAATAAGGCAAAAGAATGTTGACATTTCATTTCCTCGGGGATCAACAATTTGTCCCCAAAGCAATGTAAATAAAAATTTTAAAAAACTTGCAGCTTGCTAGAGTGGTCACTTACTACTCCCAACAGGAGCTCAGGGGTAAGCTACTATCCAGAATCTTCTGTTATCTGCTGCCTCCCCTACCACCTTCATCACAAACATGTAATAAGAAATACCAACTGTAGAGCTCAGGACCATTAGGACAATTAAAGTTTCCTACCTTCAGGAAAACTGCTGGAAGCTGGGCAGAATAAACCTAAGTCTAGTGGAATAGGTACTCTCCATATTGTTCGATGCATTGTTTTTAATGTAGAAAGAGTTTTGACTGGTTTTTTGGCTTTTGGTCCCATCCTATTGTAATTAAAGAATCAAAGCACAGTTCAGTTTAGAGAAGTAGGAAGTGTTAAATTTGGCAGATTGCACAACATGTGGTTAGAAAGAGCCTCTACAGGAGAGATGAGAATGACGCTTGAGCCACGGCAGATTGTAAGGAATGAGTAGTTAAGCAGAGCAATTTTTCAGAGTCAGATATAGAGTAACAGATCTGGAATGATGAGACACACAAAAGGATAAATACTGTTTATCACCAGTACTTGAAACTACAAATCAATAAGCAGCCATACTGGATGCCATGCTGCCCAGACCCCCTCCACAGGACCAAGGTGAATGAGAAGGCTCAAGTCTCACTCCCTCTCTAGGTAAGGCGCTCAGACCAATGGAAGCTGCCTAGCTCAAGGTTACAGCTCCATCCAGGGACACCCAACATCCATTGATTGGTGGATGTGGAGTATGAAGACCACATCTTATCTCAAATTAGAACGGTTCTGAAATTGTTGAGACCTTTGCTCTAATTTTCTTGCAGGGCAGCTTCTCCAGGAGCCCAGTCATCTTTCTTTCACTGCCTTACAGATGTTACAAGTGCTTATAAGGGTACTCCCCAGTAAACCTCCTGCACACAATCTCCCTCTCTGAGACTATTTCTCAGGAAACCTGACCTAAGAAAACAACTTTCCTATGGACAAACTTTTCAATTGACCAATTCCTTCATAGATGTTATAAAACCACCAGCAATGGAATCTTTGATAAAAAAAAAAGACAATTGTATGAATCATCAGAATACATTTAACTTCAATGGAAATATTTTTATCCTGGGCATAATTTTCTAGATCTTACTTTATGGTTCTATTTTTAGAGCCCACTATTTTAGATAAATGTGCATAATTTGGAGAGGTTTCAAAGAAAAGCAAGTCATATGATTAAATAATGAGAAAAAAATTAGTATAAAAAATGTCAGGAACATCTGGCCTTTTGAAAGGAAGGAGAAGGGGCCATTTTAACAATAGCCCTTAAATAATGCCTATTTATTCAAGTGAGTCAAGGATAGATGGTTGTGAGGTCAAGCTGGAGGTATATCCTCGGCTGCGTCAACTCCCTTAAGTATCCAGTAGATAATTAAGCCAAACTTTTTTTACTTACTCAAGTGGGGTGTGGGCCCGGTCTTTACCTCCTCATTGTCACCCAGTACTATTGATAGTTACATAGTTGTCCTACAGCCACCAGCCTCCTCTTTCTATTCTCTGGTCTAGAAAGATGATTACAGGTTTCCCCCACTACAGGAAAATAGAGTGTTCCTATGAAAACTTTCACAAGCCAAAATGGTGTAAACGGAAGAAGCAGTGACCATGAATTTATGGAAAACATTTTTAAGTGTTCCCAAACCCAAAAAATAACCTACCAAAATAAGTTGAGATAAAGCCCAGATGCTCACAGGCTCAGTTCAAAGCTGTGGCGGCTTGATGCCTAGAAGCCGAGTGTGGTTCCTGGGGAAGGAGCTTGGAGGTGCCACTCTTACTGCTTGGAGTGCGTGCTGCCTTTATAACAGCTCGCTGCAAAACAACCGCTGAATGTCATTTTCACTTTTCACCCTTTTTTGTCGAAGCGAAAATCTTCAGATTTCTGTCAGTTCACGAAAACAGATACTAATGGAGGTCTTTCATAAAAGCGAAGTGGCATGAAGTGAACTTTCAGATAGTGAGGGAAACCTGTATTTATAAAAATGATCTAGTCCTAGCATCTTTTTGAAGAGTATAGTATTAAGGGTGGGATTTTTTAAAATTTAAGGTTGTATTCAATCTATAATTAGGAACACTTTATCATTTGTCTTTTTCTTAAATTGCACCATCCTTTTGTCCCTTCTTTCCTTAGAACTTTCATTTATCATTCGTACTGTTTTTTGTTTTGTTTTTTGTCTAATATATGTTCTTGTCTTTCTAATTTCTATTATAGTGTTTAGTCTATTTTTCATTTTCTAACTTTTCAGATGGAACACTTAAGTTGTGTGTGTATATACACACACATATATATACACATTTATATGTGTATACTCAAAAAAATTAAAAACATAGTTTACATTGAATTATTAATATTATAGTATATATTATTGCTTTGAATTGTATATTAATAAATTTAAATTAAATGTGGTTTTCTCTGCTAAAGATAATGAAACACTTGAGAAATGAGATGCAGAATAAAAATAAAATATATATCGTTTAATGAACTTGAAAAACGAAATACCAAATGAGAAAAGCTCCATTCTACTGCATCAAAGAAAACATGAAACAATGGGCACACTAATATATATACTTTGGAATACTCTAGCATTATTTACTAACTTGATGATTCATATAATCATAATTTGCTCAAGATAGTTCCAATTTACCTGTTTTCTCATCCAGCCCTGTTTAGTACTTGCCCCAGATGTTTCTCATTTCTAACAATGATTATTGTTAGTAGTTGTTTTGAAACAATTAAGGATGAGAGAGAATTCCACTTGTACTTCTAGTTTCTCCTATGCTCTTTTCTACTAGTATGTGAGACATATTATCAGAAAACATAATTCTCATGTAAACACGTAGTGAAATCTGAAAAACATAATCAGTGACAACTCATCTCTCTTTCCTAACTCTTTCCAGACGCAATATAGCTCAGACCTTACTTTCAGTAATGTTAATGTGTTTGCTGATAAAAGCACTGAGGCAGCTAACTCATTCTGGTCTAGGGTAGTGGTCAGAGAGTTATTCAACATTAGTGTCCTTGGCAGCCACTTGGCCTACCAGCCAGTTTTTCCTAAACTGGCATTGCAGTCTGCAGGATGTGAAAAGTTTCAGGCCACCAATTGGTGGGGTCAGAGGGAAATGTAGGAAATTATAGTTAAAATATATGTGAACTATACAGGAAATAGAGGCCAAGCCATCTTGCTGTAGAATTTCTAAATAATAATCTGAATATTCTTGCTAAAGTACTTTTGGTATTTATCATGTAGTATACATCTATAACTACTTATTTTATTGTTTGGTAATATTCCTTTTATTTTGCAAAACATCTTTCAGAATAAGTGGCTCAAATGTCCAAAGTTGCTATAAAATTCTATAAACTGTAAGTACATGTAAACTGAAAAAATTAAGTATGGAATTTTCATTTCTTAGAAAGCTGAAATGGACAAACATTTCACAAAATGTTTATGAATAGTTAGGGTTTTCCTATGTGCTGAAGTAATATTGTTGTCAACATTTTTTAAAAAGAAATACTTAAGACATAATCCTGTGGAAGGAGAATCAACATCTACTTCAAAACTTAGTGAATTTAGCACAACTACCCAAAAAAATGGCGATTTAACATACAACACCGAAGAAGATGCATTCACATGGGAAACATAAGTCTGTGAAGCATGACTTTTCATTTAAATCAAATGACTATTCTCCTAAATAAATTTTTTCATCTCCATGTGCTATTGTGAATAGTCAAAAGTGAAGCAATACCTTTTAACGTGTTGACTTCATCAACAGAAAAACTTTACTGTTAAAAAATGCCTGGGTTTATCAGTTTCATCAGATGCTTCCAAGAGAAATCAGTTAATTCCAATAAAATTTTTTTCATTGAATTTATGGAATCAAAGTAAAGTGATTAGGAACTCATCTGACAAAGGTAAAATAAGCAACTTTGCAATACATGCTTTTGTGAGCATATTAAAATGTTTAACACTGAAGATAAAATTACTTGCTTTATGGTGATAATAAAAATACAAATTTTGATGAAACAGCATCATGGTAATACAATATTCTTACAAAATTAACAAAGTATACTTGGATTTGTGGTACATACAAATTTCATAATAGCATCCAAAAAAGCAGTAATATCCCAGTGACCTAAACAGAAGCTGTATTTGTCAAGTTTTACAATGTACACAATTTGAGTCACTAAACTACAAAGTTTTCTTTGTTTTGTTTTGTTTGTTTGGTTTTTGTGAGGAAGATCAGCCCTGAGCTAACATCCGTGCTAATCCTCCTCTTTTTTGCTGAGGAAGACCAGCTCTGAGCTAATATCTATTGCCAATACTCCTCCTTTTTTTTTTTTTGTTCCCCAAAGCCCCAGTAGATAGTTGTATGTCATAGTTGCACATCCTTCTGGTTGCTGTATGTGGGACAGGGCCTCAGCATGGCCGGAGAAGCAGTGCATCGGTGTGCGCCTAAGATCCGAACACAGGCCGCCAGTAGTGGAGCGTGTGCACTTAACCGCTAAGCCATGGGGCCAGCCCTATAAAGTTTTTATAACAAAATTGATGTTGAAAACAAGCAAAAAATAATTCTTCAGGAGGGCTCAAGATGGCAGAGTAGGAAGATCCTAGACGCAACTCCTCCCATGGACACACCAAAACTACAACTATATGTAGAGCAATTATCCCCAAGAAGGACCTGAAGACTAGCAGAAAAGATTTTCCACAAATGAGGATATAAAGAAAAAGCCACATCGAGACAGATAGGAGGGTCAGAGATGCAGTCTAGTTGGGACAACACCCCCAGAATGGTGACCCATGGTTAGGAGGGATATCACACCCACAGAGTTCCTCTCTGAGGAGTGAGGGGTCTGAATCCCACATCGGGCTCTACAGCTTAGGGAGATCTGTACTGGGCAGATGAACCCCCACAATGTTTGGCTTTGAAAACCAGTGGGGCTCATGTCCAGGAGAGCCAGAGGGCTGTTGGAAACCAAAACTTCACTCTTAAAGGCATGTGCAAAAACTCACTTACTCTGAGTACCAGCACAATGGCAGTAGTGAAAAGCTCTGAGGTCATATGTGAAGAAGATTTATTGACTAATTTTAGGGCATGTGATGGAGGGACTAGGATCCGTTGGAACTTTCTCTGGAGTTGGAAGCATTGGTGGGTGTCATTTTTTTTGCTCACCTTCTGCCTAGCTGGCCTAGTGTTGGCAGGTGCCATTTCTGACTCTCCATCTACCTTACTAGCACTATTTGCCCTTCCTCAGCATTCCTCTGCAGACTTGCCCAGGCTGGCCCTCCTTCAAAGTGGACCCCTACCCCACCACACCTGGCAGGCAGCCTTGGCCAGCTCCAGATTCCCTCCAAAGTATTCTCCCACCTCACCACACCTGGTGGCTGGCCTTAGCAGGCACTGGCATCCTCCCAAAGTGGTTTCTGTCCTGGGGCTCCAGCCCTGAACACCACCACACCTGCAACAGTTGCAGCCAGGCCTCATAACCAGGTGCACCAGAGGCATCCCTACCTGCCAGCATGCCCACAGCAATTACAGCCCAGCCCCAACAGGAGGGTGCACACAGCCTATACAGGGTCACCCATGGAGCACTTGGCTCTGACAACCAGGGAGGACCGTGTTACTGGGCAGCACAGAACATCTTCTACATAAGGCCACTCCTTCAAGACCGAAGACATAGCTTATCTACCTAATACATAGAAACAAACACAGAGACTTAGGCAAAATGAGGAGACAATGGAATATGTTCCAAACAAAAGAACAAGACAAAACCTCAGAAAGAGAACTAAACTAAATGGAGATAAGCAATTTACCAGATAAAGAGTTCAAAGTACAGGTCATAAAGTTGTTTACTGAACTCAGGAGAAGAATGGAGGTATACCGTGAGAACTTGAACAAAGAGATAGAAAATACAAAAAGGAACCAATCAGAGCTGAAGAATATAATAACTGACATGAAAAATACACTAGAGGGAATCATCAGCATATTAGATGATGCAGAAGAAAGGATCAGTAATCTGGAAGACAGGGTAGTGGAAATCAGCCAATCAGAACAGCAAAACAAAAAAGGAATTTTAAAAAATGAGGATAGTTTAAGGGACCTCTGGGACAACATCAAATGTACTAACATTCACATTATAGGGGCTCCAGAAAAAGAATAAAGAGAGAAAGGCAAAGAAAACCTATTTGAAGAAATAATAGCTGAAAACATCCCTAACCTGGTGAAGGAAACAGACATCCAGGTCCAGGAAGCAAAGAAAGTCTCAAACAAGATGAACCCAAAGAGACCTGCACCAAGACACACAATTAAAATGTCAAAAGTAAACAATAAAAAATGGAATCTTAAAACCAGCAAGAGAAAAAAAACTATTTACATACAAGGAAGCCTATATAAAACAATCAGCTGACTTTTCAATGGAAACTATTCAGGCCAGAAGGGAATGGTATGACATATTTAAAGCGCTGAAAGGAAAAAACTTAAAAGTAAGAATACTCTATCTGGCAAGGTTATCACTCGGAATTGGAGGAGAGATAAGGAGTTTCCCAGATAAGCAAAAGCTAAAGGAGTTCATAACCACTAAACTGACCATACAAGAAACGTTAAAGGAATTTATTTAAATGGAAAGTAAAAGACCCTAACCAGAAATATAAAAATTATGACAGAAAAAATCTCAGCAGTAAAGGCGAACATATAGTAAAGGTAGTGGATCAATCACTTATTTAGCTAGTATGAAAGTTAAAAGACAAAAGTAGTAAAATTGTTTATATCTACAATAAGTAGCTAAAGGTTAAACAGACTAAAAAGATGTAAAATATGACTTCAAAAACATAAAACTTGGGGGGGATGTAATGCTTTTAGAATTTGCTCAAATTTAACCCACTATCAACTTAAAATAGACTGATATATATATATATATATATATATATATATGTTATTATATAAGAACCTCATGGTAACTACAAACCAAAATCCAATAATAGATACACAAAAAAATAAAGAGGAAAGAATACAAACATAATACTAAAAGAAGTCTTCAAATCACAAGGGAAGAAAGAAGGAGAACAAAACAACAGAGAAGAATTACAATATCAACCAGAAAACAACTAACAAAATGGCAATAAGTGCATACCTATCCATAATTACTTTAAATGTAGATGGACTAAACACTCCAATCAAAAGACTTAGGGTGGCTGAATGGATAAAACAAAAAGACCCATATATATGCTGCCTACAAGAAACTCACTTCAGATCTAAGGACACACACAGACTGAAAGTGAGGGGATGAAAAAAGATATCTCATGCAAATGGAAATGCAAAGAAAGCTGGAGCAACAATACTTATATCAGATAAAATAGACTTTAAAACAAAGACTAACAACAGACAAAGAAGGGCATTACACAATGATCAAGTGATAAATCCAACAAGAAGTTATAACACTTGTACATGTATATACACCCAACATAGGAGTACATAAATACATAAAGCAAATATTAACATACATAAAAGGAGACATTTAAAGTAATACAATAATAGAAGAGGACTTTAATACCCCACTTTCATCAATGGATAGATCATCCAGACAGAAAATCAATAAGGAAACATTTGCCTTAAATGACACATTAGACCAGATGGACTTAATACATATATAAAGAATATTCCATCCAAAACCAGCAGAATACACATTCTTTTCAAGTGCACATGGAACATTCTCCAGGATCGATCACATGTGAGGCTACAAAACAAATCTCAATAAATTTTAAAAGATTGAAATCATATCAAGCATCTTTTCTGACCACAAGAGTATGAGACAAGAAGTCAACTATAAGAAGAAAATGGAAAAAACATAAACATGTGGAGTCTAAACAACATGGTAATAAACAACCAATGGGTCAATGAAGAATTCAAAGAGGAAATAAAAAAATACCTTGAGACAAATGAAAATGGAAACAACATTTCAAAATCTATGGGACACAGCAAAGGCAGTTCTAAGAGGAACACTTAGAGTAATACAGTCCTACCTCAGGAAAAAAGAAAAATCTCAAATAAACAACCTAACCTAAACCTAAAGGTACTAGGCAAAGATGAATATACAAAACTCAAAGTTAGTAGAAGGAAGGAAATAATAAAAATTAGAGCAAAAATAAATGAAATAGAGACTAAAAAAAAAAAAACTAGAAAAGATCAATGAAACTAAGAGCTGGTTCTTTGAAACGATAAACAAAATTGATAAAACTTTAGCCAGAGTCATCAAGAAAAAAAGAGAGAAGGCCCAAATAAATAAAATCAGAAATGAAAGAGAAGTTACAACTGACACCATAGAAATACAAAAATATCCTAAAAAATTAATATGAACAATTATACACCAACAAATTGGACAACCTAGAAGATATGGATAAATTCCTAGAAACATACAATCTTCCAAGACTGAATCAGGAACAAATAGAACTAATGAAGAGACTGATTATTAGTAATGAAATTGAATCAGTAATCAAAAAACTCCCAACAAACAAAGGTCCGGGACCAGAGAACTTCACAGGTGAATTCTACCTAACATTGAAAGAAGAGTTAATCTCTATTTTTCTCAAATTATTTCAAAAGATTGAAGAGGAAGGAAAACTTCCAAACTCATTCTATAAGGCCAGCATTAATCTGATACCAGAACCAAAGACACTATAAAAAAGGAAAATTACAGGCCAATATGCTTGATAAACATAGATGCAAAATTCTTCAAGAAAATATTAGCAAACCAAATTCAACAATACATTAAAAGGGTCATATATCACATGATTTATTCCAGTGATACAAGGATGGTTCAATATCCACAAATCAATCAATGTGATACACCACATTAACAAAAGAAAGGATAAAAATCATATGATCATCTCAACAGATGCAGAAAAAAGCTTTTGACTAAATCCAACATCCATTTATATAAAAACTCTCAACAAAGTGAGTATAGAGAGAATATACCTCAACATGATAAAGGCCATTTACGACAAACCATAGCTATCATCATACTCAACAGTTAAAAACCTGAAAACATTTCTTCTAGGATCAGGAACAAGACAAGGATGCCCATTCTCACCACTTTTAGTCAACATGATATTGGAAGTCTGAGCCACAGCAATTAGACAATAAAAAGAAAGAAAAGGCATCTAAATTGGAAGGGAAGAAAAACTGTCACTGTTTGCAGAAGACAAGATACTACATATAGAAAACCCTAAAGACTCCACCAAAAAACTATTAGAACTAATAAATGAATTCAGTAAAGTTTCAGAGTACAAAATCGACAAAGAAAAACCAGTTGGATTTCTAAACACTAAGAAAAATCCATCTGATTGAGAAATTAAGAAAACAATCCCATTTACAATTGCATCAAAAAAATAATAAAATACCTAGGATAAATTTAACCATGGAGATGAAAAACTTGTACTCTGAAAACTGTAAGACATTGATGAAAGAAACTGAAGATGACACAGATAAATGGAAAGATTTACCATGCTCATGGATTGGAAGAGTTAACATTGTTAAAATGTCCATACTACCCAAAGCAATCTACAGATTCAAAGCAATCTCTATCAAAACACCAATAGCGTTTTTTCGGAACTAGAATAAATAATCCTACAATTTGTATGGAACCATGAAAGACCCTGAATAGCCAAAGCAATCTTGAGAAAGAACAAACCTGGAGGTATCATGTTCCCTGATTTCAAACTATACTACAAAACTATAGTAGTCAAAACAGGAATGGTACTGGCACAAAAAACGACACATAGATCAATAGAATAGAATAGAGAGCTCAGAAATAAATGCATGTTTATACGATCAATTAATTTATGACAAAGGAGCCAAGAATATACATGGGGAAAAGACAGTCTCTTCAATGAATGGTCTTGGGAAAACTGAATAGCTATATGTAAAAGAATGAAACTATCTTTTAAGAATGGACCACTGCCTTACACCATATGCAAAAATCAACTCAAAACGGATTAAAGACTTGAATGTAAGACCCAAAACCATAAAACTCCTAGAAGAGAACATAGGCAGTAATATCCTTGACATCAGTCTCAGCAATATGTTTTTGGACCTGACTCTACAGGCAAGGGCAACAAAAGCAAAAATAAACAAATGGGACTTCATCAAATGAAAAAGCTTTTGCATAGCAAGGGAAACTATCAACAAAATAAAAAGCCAACCTACTGAATGGGAGAAGATATTTGCAAATGATATATCTGATAAGGGGTTAATATTCAAAATATATACAGAACTCATACAACTCAATATAAAAAAACAAATTAAAAATGATTAAAAAATGGGCAAAGGACCTGAATAGACATTTTTCCAAGAAAGACACACAGATGGCCAATAGACCCATGAAAAGATGCCTAATATCACTAATCATCAGGGAAATGCAAATCAAAGCCACAGTGAGATATCACCTCACACCTGTCAGAATGGCTCTCACCAAAGACAACAAATAACAAGTGCTGGCAAGGACATGGAGAAAAGGGAAGCCTTGCGCACTGTTGGTGAGAATGTAAATTGGTGCAGCCACTATAGAAAATAGTATGGGGGTTTTCCAAAACACTAAAAATAGAACTACCATAGGATCCAGCAATTCCACTTCTGGGTATTTCTCTGAAGTAAACAAAACCACTAGTTCAAAAAGATATAGGCACTCCATATGTTCATTGCAGCATTATTTACAATAGCCAAGATATGGAAGCAACCTAAGTGTCCATCAATAGACTAGTGGATAAAGAAGCAGTATATATATATACAATGGAATATTACTCATCCATAAAATAGAATGGCATCTTGCCATTTGCGACATCATTAGACCTAGAGGATATTATGCTAAGTGAAATAAGTCGGACAGAAAAAGACAAATACTATATGATTTCACTTATAGGTGGAATTAAATAAACAAAACAAGCAAACAAAACAAAACAGAAACAGACTCATATACACAGAGAACAAACTGGTGGTTGCCAGAGGAGAGGGGTTTGAAGATCTGAGTGAAACAGTTGAAGGGGATTGAGAGGTAGAAACTTTTAGTTACAAAATAAATAAGTCTTGGGGATGTAATATATAGCACAGGGAATAAAATCAATAATACTGTAATAACTTGTATGGTGACAGAAGGTTATTAGACTTATCCTGGATCATTTTGTAATGTATATAAATGTCAAATCACTATGCTGTATACCTGAAACTAACATAATAGTGCATGTCAACTATAGCTCAATAAAAATAAATAAATAATCCTTCAGCACAGTAGTGTGTACCACATATTGGATTTTAGAAATGTCTGAATCTTTGAAGAATTATCTTGTAAATCAACCTGAGCATACTACAATTGTATTGAACTTTTTTGTAAATGGGTCCACTAAAGCTGGGAGCCTTTTTGTTTCCAACACCAGTTAAAATATTTAATCAAATTATTCAATAAATATAGTATCAAAAATGTTTGAAGCTTTTACTGAATAAACAAAGTATACAAACAAAAATACATTAGAAGATCAAGAGAGAAACTGAACAAATTAAAGAAAGAGCATGCAACCTGTTCAAACAATTTCACTTGTAAATTGTATAAGCTCTTTCTATAATATGTTGACATACAGGAGGAAATTTTTCATGAGGTTTCTATTTTTAACAGGATAAGTGGATTTTTTTTACTAGTGTGGAATGAAATTAAGAAGGCCTATAATTTTGCAGCATAAACAAAACAATTTATTTCAAGAGTTTTTTTTTCTACTGAAACTATTCGAAAAAGAAAAGAATTCTTAGTGTACACCAAAGTACACTAAAAGACAATATCTATGAAAATATTTAGGCTAAAATATTGAAAATTTTCCATACAAAATATTCTCCAGTGAGCAAAATTTTCTCTGAGCATAGGTTTATATTACTCCTATAGAGAGAATATTGTTCCCAATTACAAAGAAGAGTGAAAAATTTAGATTTATAATCTATAAAATAAAATTTCAAAAAACATGACAATTTTATGGAAGAAATTTGAAAATATTAAGACCGTATAAAAAAAAATACATTCAACATGCAAATGGAGACTGATTAATCAACTGATTAATGAAAGTGATTATATCTAAATCTAAGATTATTTTGCTTATTTATTTAAATGCTTAAATAATAAATATAATGTTGTTTTTTCAATTTTATTCCTTGTACACAGATGTTATCTTAATTTTCAGAAATAATTTGATTCCTAAAAACAGTTTTAGGACTGGATTATTTAATTCGTCAACCAATGTATTATAACCTATTTATCAGTCAATAAATACCAACTTAAAATTAATAATGTTGTTTGTTTTAGAACACCTTTAACTCCCACAGTGTTCCAGTGTCTACAAATAACTTCTATGGTAATGCTGCCTATGAATAAGTAATACCCTTGTTCTTTACCCAGAGGAATTCATGCACGAGATCACCAAGACAGGTTCAAAAATTTTCATAGCTGTATTATAAGAGCTTAAAATTAGAAACAATCCAATTGCTCAAAAGCAGAAGAATGAATAAATAAATCATAGTTTTGTTATAGAATAGATTACTACAGAAATGAAAATGAAACAGTGGAACAACATGGATGAATCATACACATATAAACCTAAGGTAAAAGGGGAGGACAGAAAGGGGTACATACTCTATGAGCACGCTCACAAATGTCAAAAACAGACTAAACTATCGTTACTGGATAGACATTCATAGAGACTAAAACCCTAACAACATTTCAAAATCATTGTTACTTGTAAGGAGAGGAAAGACTGGAGGTTTCTGGGGTTGTGCAAATATTTTATTTCTTGACCTTGATAGGGTTTAAATAAATGTTTCCCTTATAACAATTCATAAAACCTACATTTCAGTTTCATTTGTTTTTCTGTATATGTGTCAAATTTTCATTTAAAAAAAAGGTATACAGATGAACAGCCTGAAAAATATTTTGAAAATTTTTATTCCTCGTTTTGTCATTTGCTAAAGTAGTTGATACTTTGGAAATAGGAAGCTATTTAACAATTATAAATTATATTTACATCAAGGTGATTTTTCTAATCTAAGTGAGCATGTACATGTACTGGCTTGTTTGTATGTTTTGGGAGATGTGTGTGTGTGTGTGTGTGTGTGTGTTTGTGGGCATGGGGGTGTGTGTTTTCATGTACATTTGCATGAGAGAGTGTGTGTATGCTTTGCAGCAAGGTAGGGATACATTTTTCTGGTATGGGAGAATATGATTATCACGGAAAGATTAAGATAAACTGGGAATTTGAAAATGGAAACCCCCAAACAGAAAGAAAATGTCAAGTAAATTAAATAAAAGAAATCAGTGTATTGCTTTCATCGTCAAATGCTTTACAACACATACTGTAACAGTTTATTCCCAGCTTCTTGTTTTCTCAGTATGTGGTTCATGCAACCATAACGACTTTGTGGAAACAGAACCCTTAGTTACACGAGGAAGAGCTCCACTTGTTATTCTCAGATTATTCTCATTTCATAATTCTTTTCACTAGCTCTTTATGAGTATTATCCCAAAACAAAAACAAGAAACACCTGCTGTTTTGTACATACTTTTTAATTAATTCATCAGTAGCTTTAGCATAAAAGAAAGAAATCAAGCAAATTATGACTCCACTTGGGAACTGTGAGAACAGGTAAAGAATGTGAATATTTTCATTTCAAAGTAATTTGGTTTCTTTGCCTTTTGTAATTATGGAGCACAAAATTCTTTTTGGTTTGCCACTTATACTTTTCATCATTGCCTTTTATAATATTTATTGAAAAGAGTCTCTGAATATTGGGCACTGCAAATTACAAAGAAACACACACACACCCCCCACTCCACCCCATATACACAGATGACATAGTCCAGCATTTTCTAAAAGATTAAAGTTTCATTATAATCATTCTGCCATTCTCTCAAATTCTGAATTCACTTCTTCAATCCTTTCAGCTTATAATTTGGCACTTTGATTCTCAGGTAGCAAAATTCACTTAAACAAAGATTTATTGATTGACTGTTACATAATATATTGAATAATTGCTCAAGCTCTCAAGCTTACAGATCTGGTTTTGAATAGTAGCTCAAATTATAATTAACTGTCAGCTTTAGGCATATTAGTTAACTTCCATACAATTCTATTTCCTCACCTGCAAAATGGTCACAATATCCTAAAATAAAATGAAGAAAAATGAAGTAATTATTATCAAGAAAAATGAAGTAATTGTTAGAAAGTTAGTCGATTAAGATTATTGAACAATTGGCACATCCCCAGCTTTGTCTAGTAATGCAAACATTTGGTGAAAACTTTTGTTGTTGTTGTTTGGTTTCAACTTAAATGAATGGAATGTAAACCAGAATATTTCTAGGATTACATCAAATTTTGTATATATAGATAGATAGATAGATAGATAGATAGATAGATAGATAGATAAGTTAAAAAAATAATAATTTGACTTTATCACCAAAAGAAGTTGCTTGCATTGCATTTTTGCATTGTCTAATGTACATACAAGTGCAAACCATGTGCTAATTATTAGTAAATACATTAGAGCAAACAGCTTCACAGGTCCTCATCTCTCTCCAAGTTGGAAAGGCTAAGAAAACACACAATCCATTTTTATTCTCTAGGATACGCTGAGTGAAAAAAAAGAAAGAGAAGATGAATGAAGTAAAAAGATAGAACTAAATGTTTTAATATACCATCTTCACTGAGTATTATTTTTTTAATTTTTAAAATCTTTGGAGGCTCATTTTATAAATACCTGTTATTATCACTCTACGGGATAGTGAGGTTAAAATAAAACAATTATTTGTGAATTATATTGTCGTATTTAAGGTCCATACTGAGTTTGAAAATTTCCGACCTGATCTTTCTAGCCATGGAGGTTATTACTATAATAGTCTAAGTTATCAGTACTTCTATTCCTAATGCATCACAATAGGTCCGTAAGATGAAGCAACTTTGGGTGGCAGGGAAAAGAATCTCACTGGAGGTGTGAAGCAACCAAATGAATGGAGACTGCCATGACCAACCAACACTGGGAGCAAAGAGATAAGTATTTACTTCCATGTATCTGGGAGAACAAGTCCAGACTAATTTTCTCAAGCTTGGTGTTTTTCTCTGTAAAATAGATGGGAGAAATATAGCGGCAGTAGTATGGTCTGCATTTTTGTTTGGAAAGTGAATTTTCAAGGTTCAGGAAAATTATGGGCTTGATATTCAGGACTGTGGACACTGAGGCCCCAGTGCAGATACAAATTAATGTCTTGTCACAGTCTGGGGCATGGCTAATGGACTGACTTGGCCTGAGGGCCCAGGGAGCTAAGAATATACAAGCATTGATGGAAGATGAAAACAAGTGAAAGACAATGTGGAATTCAATTCTCTGACCCCATACTTGAAAATGAAAGAATAAGGTAATAGAGTGGCAGCAATTCTGATGAAGTCATGGCAAAGGAATCGTATGAGTGACGCTTCTACTCCTGCAGGATTCCACAGAACATATCTCTAAGCTCAGTCCACAAGGGGTATAACACACAAGGAAGCAATCTGACGTGGCTTGGGTCTAATGACGTGGCTTGGGTCTAATCTCTTGAGACCTAAGGGTCCTGGATCATCCATAATACAAAGGGGCATCTATTTCACTGAGAAAAATACTAGCCTTCAGGAAATTAGTCTGGACTTGCTCTCAGTGATGTGTGGAGGTGAAAAGATATCTCTCCACTCTCCATTATTGGTTGGTTCACAGTCCTTGTTCATTTATTCAACAAATATATATTCAGAAATGTCTACACACAGTTGCAAATGTAACAGACATATTCTTCTTTGTTAGAGCTTATTGTCTAGAGGAAGAGAGAAATAACATACAAGTAAACAATCAAACACTAATGTGAAATAACCTGAGAATGATGCTATGGTAGAATCAAATCAGAAGCTAGGTAAATATTCAAAGGGAAAGGACACACGTAGACAGCTTAGACAGAGCAGGCCTTCGGAGGAGTTGGAACTGGAAGGATATAAAGATGCCAGCCATTCAGAGCACAGGGAGGAGGAAGAGGCACCAGTCATACTTCTCAGGAACCACACACTCGTGTGCTCTCATGGAGTCCTATCAACTGGTGATGTTTGTCAAATCTGTATAAATTTTCCTGACACATCCAAAAATCTAAGGCTAACAATATGAACTGTACTATCCAGCACCTTAAATTAATGTGCAAAAAACAAATCATTACGTCATCACCCCATACTCAAGAGTGTTCCATCTCAAAATTCAAATTTTCTATGACTATCAGTGTTTTAACACAAACACTAAACCAGGCTTAAAATTCAGGAGTCATTTCATAGCTACAGCTTCTTATGAAACGTTCCTGGTGCTTTTTTCTTTTTGAATGAACTATGAATATACAAAAAGTTATATATATTTTATATTTACACATATATAATACAATATTTATTAAAAAGCCACTACTGAGCCTAAGAAAAAAACACTGGCAATATTACTGATACCTTCCGAATGCCTCTTCCCAATTTTATCTTTCCTACCCACCAAAGTTAACCATTATTTTGAATTCTATATTTGTCATTCTCTGATTTTTCTTTATGTTTTCAAACCTTGATAAATGTAGGTGTATAAATTCTTCAGTAATTTACTTTCTCATTGAATTACATTCAATATATGTTTCGAAGACTCTGTTAGTGTGTATAGCTATCATTCATTCAACTTCACTGCTGTATACTATTCCATTATATGAATTTGCCAAAATAAGCTTATCTATTTTCCCATTAATAGACAATAAGTGGTTTCCAATTTTTTGTTACTATAAACAATGCTATTATGAACCTTATCCTTGTGGATATGAGAAATAGTTTTCATATGATATATAACTAGCAGTGAAATTGCTAGGTCATAGTGTTGTCTCATATCTAATTAATAGGTAATATCATTATATTTTCCAAAAAGATTGTACCAATTTACATTCCACAAGCAGGTTCCAAGTGTTCTGTTCCACATCTCTATCATTTTCAGATATTTTTAGTTTCTGCCAATGTATTACATGTAAACTAGTACCTCATTTTAGTTTAAATTTGCATTTCTCTAATGACTCGATGTGCAGAATATTTTCATTTGTTTTGAGGCATTCTTATTTCTTATATGAAATGTCTGATCATGTCTGTTGTTGTTTTTATCTATTGGATTTATTGTCACTTGCTTGCTGTGTTTCAAAAGTTTTTATATATTCTTCATATGATTTCATTGTTGCAAAGAAGTTTTTAAGTTGAATGTAATTAAATTTACCAAAACTTTTTGGTTTGATTTAGTGAATCCATCCCTAGCCCAAAGTTAATTTTCTCCTAAAATTTTAAAAATTTTGCCTCTCACATTTATCTTTAACATATCTAGAATTTATTTTTGTGTATTGTATGAGATAAGGATCCCAATAAATATATTCTTTCAGATAGATAGCTATTATTGAACAGTCTGCCCATTCACTACTGGTCTGCAATACCATCTCATTCATATACCACATTCCTGTGTGTGCATGGGTCTGATCTTGGGCTCTTTTTTATGTTCCATTTTTTACTTTTCCTATCATTTAACCAAAAGCACACTGCCTTAGTTGCTACAATTTTATGGTAATTTTTTATACCAAGTACAAAAGTTCCCCCTACTTATTCTTACATATACATTTTAGAACTAGCTTTTCAAGTTAAAAATATATATATACTGGCTTTCTGGTTGGAATTCCATGGCTTGATCTGTTTTCAGGGAATTTGACATTGTTATGACACCTTAGGAACATTTTACATCTCTCTAGTAAATTTAGGTCTTACTTAATATCTTTCAATAAAGTTTTATAATGTTCTCCACAAAGTTTTGCATACCTTTGCTATATATATTCATAGGTACTTATTATTGATGTTGTTGCTATGCAAAAGGGATTTTTTGTTTAACAACATACACGTGCTTTTTTTTTTTGGTGAGGAAGATTGTCCTTGAGCTAACATCTGTGTCCATCTTCCTCGATTTTGTATGTGGGATGCCGCCACAGCATGGCTCGATGAGTGGTGCATCAGTCCGTGCCTGGGATTCGAACATGCAGACGCCGGGCCACAGAAGCGGAGTGCGCAAACTTAACCACTATGCCACTGGGCCAGCCCCTCACATGCTATTAGTAGCATTCAGATATATTCTTTGGTACTTTGGTAATCTATTCTCATTGCTATGCTAAGTAAAATTTTCCTTTTGATAACATAGGTAGAAATGAAGTTCGTTATTTTATATCAATCTTACTTTCAGTAAATTTGCTATTTTATTAATTTTAGTAATTTGCAATCCCTGCAGCATTTCTCTTTGAAATATTCTCACATCTGTCCCTTCCTCACGCCTAACTAGCTTGCACCTCATCTTGTACTTTCTTACACCAGGTCCCCATTCTCATCAGGCCTGAATTTCCAGAACAGCTTCTCAAATCTGTCTGTTGTCTAGTGCTTCACCAAACCCTAATCTAGCCTATAGAGAATTTCTTTTTTGTTGTTGTTGTGAGAAAGATCAGCCCTGAGCTAACATCTGCCAATCCTCCTCTTTGTGTTGAGGAAGACTGGCCCTGGGCTGGCTAACATCCACGCCTGTCTTCCTCCACTTTATATGGGATGCCACCACAGCCTGGCTTGCCAAGCAGTACATCAGTGCATGCCCGGGATCTGAACCAGTGAACCCCGAGCTGCCACAGCGGAGTGTGCACACTTAACCGCTTGTGCCATCGGGCCGGCCCCACGTAGAGAATTTCTTAATGAATGTAAAACCGGTGGATAGTTAGCTATTAATGATTAGGTAGCTAGTAACTAAAGTTTTTTTGGCAATTATTAATTGTAGTGTTTACTTGTTCACCTACTCATTGTTAGCTGTACTGTTTTATGTTTTTCTTTTTGCTGAGAAAGATTTGTCCTGAGCTAACGTCTGCTGCCAATCTTCCTCTTTCTTTTATCCTCCCCAAAGCCCCAGTACACAGTTGTATATTCTAGTTGTAAGTCCTTCTAGTTCTTCTACGTGAGCTGCTGCAACAGCATGGCTACTGACAGATGAGTGATGTGGTTCTGCACACAGGAACCGAACCTGGGCTGCCGAAGCGGAGCGTGCCAGACTTTAACCGCTAGGCCATCAGGGCTGGCTCATGTACTGATTATTTTTAAAAGTCAAGTAGATAGGCAATATATTATCTGATTCCCATTAGGTTCCTCATAGATAACATCTCTCTGACGCTTGGGTCACCATAGTAACAGGTGCTTGAGTCGTTTTTCAGGAGCTAAGAGTCAACCCTATCTGGTTCAGGCTGATCGAGACCACCAAGCCACCAAGGGCCAGTGAAGGGGTCGAATAGGTGACATCCTGACATCAGGGAGCCGAAAACTCCACCCTTAGACCATGTCAACACCGCCATTTTGTGAACATGCATTCTATGAAGAGCCATGAAGTTTGACTGTGCTTGCGCAGATCATCAATTACCTCACTCCTCCTTGCCTCCAATCATCTATTTCCACACTTCAGACCACCCCACGCCTTTACCCCATAAAAATCCCTAATCCCCATTTTTCAGGGAGGTGGATTTAAGATTTGTTCTCCCATCTCCTCACTTGGCTGCCCTGTGAATAAACACTTTCTCTGCTGCAAACTCGTCATCTCAGTGAATGTCTTTTCATGCTTCAGGCAAAATGAACCTAGTTCAGTAGCAAATGGAAATGAGCCTTTCTCCCCAATAAAAATGTTCAATGGCTAAAATTCATATTCTACTAGATTTTCCCTGCCTCTCATTTAATTTCTTCTAAAAAAGTCTTCCCTTATGTATACTTACAATCTCAGTTTCCATCTTGGTATCTTCCTCTTACATCAAACCAGCAACCATCTTTGCCATCTCTCTCCCTTTACTCCAATGTGCCACATTTACTTACATCTCTGAATGCCTCTGTTTTAAGCATTAGTGCCTGTCTTCTAATGTTTTTCTTACTTCCTATATTACAAAAAATATTCTCACCTTTGAAATTCTAAAGTTAAGCCCCACTTCTACTTGAGGCTTTCTCCTGTGTTCCAATCCACTTTGATAGCTCACTATCCTAAATTCCTTAGTAATTACTCTTTGCATTCTTATGCTGTTAGAATACAACATAATGTGTTGTTTTCACATTTTTATGTTTCATCTAAAAACAATAATATATTGATTTCATAACATGTGTCAGACACTGGGTCCACAACCAAGCTGCTCAATCAATATCTGTTTATTAATATCCTTTGTTTAGTCTTCAACTCCTATGATAGAGAAATTGTGCACATGATAAACATTTAATGTACACATTTATTTAATGAAAATTAATGAATACATTTTATTAAGAAAATAAGATGTTCTCTTGAAGGTAAAGTGAGTTTCATTTTTTCCTTTCTAACTTGGGAAGATTTTAGAGAAATGGTAGGTTGTCTTTGGAAAAATTTTTATACAGTATAATGAAAATGCCAGAAACTTAGTAGATATTTTGTCTGGTTTGCCTAAGCTCTATTAATATAAGCTGTCTTATTCCAAATCAACTTAGCGAAATTCAGAATAAATCATCATGACTTTGTTTGCTGTTAACATTAAGTAGGCTATGTTAACACTTCATTGTAAGTATATTTTGCTTATTTCTCTCTCCTAGGCTTTATCGATATGGGGATATATGCCTGTGAGTGTCAAACATCTTATCTATAAAAGAGAATATTTTAGTTTAATATCTTACCTAACCACTTATAAGGTACAATTTCTATGGCCCACTATCTACTTAAGAATCAATTAATTTGCTTTCGACCACCTCCTTTAAAGACTACAGTATCTCTAATTTCATCCACAGTTTAATCTGTTTGAACTTTAAATAAAGACAGGAAGGAGCCATGCGTGATACAACACTTACAATAAACTCCCTAAATGGAAAAAGATTTTGTAATTCCAAATATCAAAGTTTATAATATAATTGAATAGAAAATATTTGGACAAGTAAAGGAAAATTCTCTCCTGTCATTTTATTTCAGGGAAGTAGTAGATGCTAAAAATGCATGTTTCCCATTGTAAGTCTTGTCATTTCAGGAAATATCGATGTAGACAGCTAATTAAGCTCTGTATAAATACCCTTACAAGTACTGAAAACTTACAAACCATTAGTTTATACTCTCTCAATACCTTCCTAAAAGCTAAAATTATTTTCTTCCAGAATGTAATGACTATGATATTTCATCATGGTTTTTACGCAGTGATATAATTTATTTTACTATGATGGATAGTAAACATTTCCTGCTATTTTCCTCCCATCCTTCAAAAAATAGCCCATTTAAGAAAGATATGAAAACTGCCATAAACCAGCTTTGAGAAATGCTGACAGAAAGTTAGAACAAGTGCTTAACTAAAAGTTTTATCAGAGATTTTAATATTATAATATGCTTTATGAAATTTCAGGAGGGGCAACATGGGGTATGAGATTTCCTGAAAATCTGTAACCATGGAACCCTTCTGTTTTCAACTTTATCATAGGACTGAAGACATATTTTTAAAAATCTTGGTATAGTGGAAATATTATGGGTTTTGGATTCCTGAAGACTACAGCAGATGCCCCTTATGCACGGTGTCATTTTCCATGGTTTCAGTCACCTGGGTTAACCACACTCTGAAAATAGTAAAAGGAAAATTCCAGAAACAAACAATACATAAGTTTTAAATTGCAGGCCATTCTGAGTAACATGATGAAATCTTGTACCATTCCGCTCTGTCCCGCTTCGGATGTGAATCATCCCTTTGTCCAGCATATCCATGCTGTACATGCTACCCGGTATTAGTCACTTAGTAGCCTTCTCAGTTCTCAGTTGTGTTCAAGTAACCCATATCTTACTTAATGATGACCCCAAAGTGCAAGAGTAGTGATGCTGGCAATTCGGACATGCCAAAGAGAAGTTATTGTTGTCAATCTGCTATTGTGCCTAATCTATAAATTAAATTTTATCATAGATAAGTATGTATTGGAAAAACATAGTATATAGTATAGAGTTTGTATTATCCATGGTTTTAGACACTGGGGGTCTTGGAACGCATCTCACACGGATATGGGGGACTACTGTACATTCAAATCCCAATTCCTCCCAGTTCTGCCTCTGTTAATTAAATTTTTGATCCATGATATCACCACATGTGAACAGGAAATATTACAGACCTAATAGGGCCATTGTATAACTGCTATAAGATAGTTCAATTGACTCAATTCAACAAACGTATACTTAGGTCCCAGCAAATGACCAGCACTTGATGAAGAGCTGGAGATAAAAAGATGAATAAGACATAACCCCTGACCTCAAGGAATTCATTGTTTTCAAACTCACTGGCCATTTGCTGCCATGGGAATTTTCTCTTTGGCCACATTCCTCTTGGTTCTCATTTACTACATTCTTCTCTACATCTTTCACTCTTCTCTGGATGCCAGCTCCAACCTGCTACCATCCTAATCAGAACAATTTAGCTCTCCATTTTCCCAAAACAACTATCCTTGAACATCCAAAACCCTTAGATGGCAAACAAAAGGCCATATATTCTAGGTATCTATGTTTACAAATAGAAAGGAAGGCAAAATGTTTGAAATAAAAGATTTCTCTTGAACAGACTCCAGACAAAATTCTTAACAATTCTCTCACCCAGTCTTCTCATACATAGGGTGAAGCGATTGAAATTTTCTATTTTCTATTTTGAATTAGAATTGAAATTACCATAGCAATTGAAATATTTCTATTTTCTTGAAGGCCCTGAGTTTTTCTGGATGTGGTTATTACTATTATTTTGTCCATTTACACTTAGTTGTTCCTATATAAAATAAAATTCTTTTCAGCCAAATCATATACACATAGAGAGTAGACCTTTTACCTTTAAAAATCAGCAGTTGTTCCCATTAACACAGTAGTACATCTGAATGAAGAAAGGGAAAACAGACATAAAACTGCAAATTAACATAAGGAATAAATTCATATGAACATTAAATGTTTCTTAAGTAATAAATTAGTATATACTCAGCTAATTTATTCCTATTCAAAATAAACATTTGAGTAACTAGTATATCAAAGGAATAAAGGCAGTTGCAAAAATACAAAAATGAAGATACATCCTCAGCTTTAAAATAATTTAAATTTCTACTAATGATAAACAATTAGGTATTTATTGAAGCACTGCTGTGTATTTAGCATTGTTAGAGGTCTTTTTGTTTTTGTTTTGTTTTGGACGTGAGGGAAAAAATTAGAAGGTGAAGCTTCAGATTAGAATTTACAGAAAGGAAAAAGAAATTCTTGAGAAATAGAGTCTCTGAGCAGATAATGCGTACTCCTGCCTCTAAGATAACAATAATCATAGAACGTGTCAAATATACATATACCCTAAGGGAAAAATACTCTCAGCTATTATGCAAGTTTTGGCTGATTTTTGTTTTCCTAGTTGATTGGTTGTTGTAATTGGCCATTATAGAGGCAAAATCTTTTTTAAATTGTGTTTGGCAAGAAAAACAATAAAATAAGGCATAGTGAAATACACTAAATAATGAGAATTAAAGTTAAATTTTCAAATTGGCTTTTGTTACCGGACACATACACAGGTTCTTTACCTGCCACACAAGAAGGGCCAAATAAAAACTGGAACACCAGGCTTATGGCAAGGAAAGGGTTTTTACTTTGGGTGATGTCAGCCGGGAGACGAGAGTGAGCCCTCAAATTTGTCTCATCTCCCTGAAAGATGGGAGGCAAGGGGTTTTAAAGGTTGAGAGGAATGTGGCTGCTTGTAGGGAGGGGGAGCCTGTGGTCTTGCTGGTCGGCGCTTTCCCACCTGCCTGTGTTTGGCCTTGTGAGGCTGCTTGCAGGGAAGGGAACGGTGAGATAAGGGAATCCGCAGGTGGGTGTCCTTGGTTGTCTGCCTCCGTGGTGGAGGGTGGATTCTGGTGCCAGGAAGCAGGAGTTGGGATCTGGGAAGCTTCAGCTTCTTGATATTCTCTGGGTATCAGTTTCCCTGTAATAAAACTTCAAAAGACCCATCCCTAGCCAAAACTTCAGTGTAAGCCCAGTGTGAGTTCATCTCCACTTTTAACAATTTGTAACTTCTATTTGCCTTCTGAAGTTCAGGGACACAAAGGTTTAAAAAAACCGATGTTTACATATGAATGTAACTTAGAGAAGCGGGGAAAGAGGATGAATGCCTTTGGTTTTAAGCCCACATATGTTGGGTTTAACGTAGGGGAACTGATATTAGGGCTGGTGCAGTCTAAGTTGGCATAAAAAATATTTCCAGAAGTATTCCCCTTCTGCCACTACTTTATAGCCTGCTTTGAATTTGGGTAGCAGAACAAGACCTGGGAACCCGTGCTTTTACCCCAATCCATAAAAATCCAGAAATGAGAATTTATGGAAGAAAAAGGATAATAGGGGCAAGATCGGATTCTTGAATCAACTAAGGATTTAGAAAATAAGCTTTTTTTTTTTTACATTACATGAATAATTTTATTCCCAACTCTAACAAAAGCTTGTGAAGTCACTTTGTCTCATCTCGTAATTTTTCATCTTGCAAAAGGAAAAAATATTATTAGTCACTTCTTTTCTATGGAAGTAATGTATGGAAAGAAAACTGTCCCTCTACCCTCTTAGGTTTAATGACTGGGCCCAACAAATTATATAGAAAAAGACAGATTGACAGGAGAAAAGGCATACAAATTTCATTGATGTTAATGTTTTTTCATGCACAGGGACTTCACAGAAAAGAAGAGACAAAGAGGTGGTTAGACTTGAGAGCTTATATACCATTTTAACACAGGGCAATAAATTCTGGAGAAGTGACTAGACAAAGGAAAGGGAGTTTGGGCTTCTAGGGGCAGTAAATTGTGGGAAGGTAAATATATGGGGAAACTAATGGAAGATAAGGGTTATTTTAGTAAGATTTGTTTGTGCAGAATCATCTTAGTGCTGACTTCCTGTCTTCCCTGTAGCCATAAAACTCCCCTGGGGAAAGAATTTATGGCAGTCTTCATTTCTCAGAAATTTCTACTTTTAGTCAGACAAAGAAAGCTCCAAGAAGACTCCTTCCTGAATCTATTGATTCTCAATTGCCTTCAGCTCAAAATAATCTGTATTCCAAAGTGGCATATTTTGAGGTAGCATATTCTGATCCCCTTCAGTAGCAAAGCTTAAAATCACAGCCTCAAACAACAGTGTTGTTACTATAGTTGTACAGTTTCCCGTAGCAGAAACTAAAATCAATTAACTCTTGATTCTGAACGGTTTTCAGGAGTCATCCCCACTCAGGATTCCAACTGTAGTTTCATTTCCTGGGATAGCGTCAGCCTAAGGTAGAGAGCCAGATTCCCTCAGGCACTTGCAAAATTCTGACTACCTTAGGCCATTCTAGAGGTTCCTTCCTCCACTAGATTTACCTAAATTTTCAAGGATCTTACCGTAAACAAATGTATCCACCTATTCAGAACATAAGCTCACAATTTCTGAAAATGCATTATTGGTGTGATGTATATACCCAGGAAGAGGAGCCTACTCTCTCTTTTTTCACACATCCTATGTGATGCTGTAGATTTCAGAATAAGGTCAGTTAATCCAATCGGGTGCCACGTAAAAACTGGAGATTAATAACTTCCCTTTCTCTTCCACCTTTACATCTTGCTCGAATGTCAAATGCCTCTTGTTAAGGAAATCTCTGTGGGATACTGCTGGTAAGTAAGGCTGAGAAAAATAGTTTTCAGGGTTTACCTTCCTTTGGCAGAGGGGAGAGTTTAGAAAAGTGAGGGTAATAAAGACCATCAAGAAATACATACGATGTGTTGATATGTTACATAGGTAACACACAAGATAGGATATGTTACATAGGTCTGATTTAGAGTTATCATAACAAATATTATAAAACTGTTTCTTTGACCTTTTTTGTTCTACCCAACAAAACATCAGAGTAGTTTTTTTTTTTCAAATTACTTTATCCTCTCTTACGGAATCTTTTATTTTTTTAATTGTACAATCACAAAAATAAGTTTTATAGAATTAGATTCTTACTGGTGAGATTAATAAAATGGCTAAAGCATTACATTTACCCCCAAAGAGTACTGTAACTTTTGACCAAAGAAGTAGAGCTTACATGCCAAAGAAATCATATCAAGTTTCAGAAGCGGCTAAATAGAGTAAGTAACTAAGTATTAAGCCCACTGTACCCCTACCTTAGGCAACCGGTGAATCAAAGGCTGTTGTTCTTCTGGGTGGTCCTTCTCAAAACTTTCTCTAATCTTAGATTATGAAGTGTGTTAAGTATCGCTCGTGCCTCCATAATATTTCATGTCAAAATTTGCTAAGACACTCCTTGCTATTAGACTGTAAATTCAAAGATAAGAATAACTCCACAAATGACTACATTCTATCAATTTGTGTATCCCTTATGTGCCTATCAAAGATGTGAAAACTGAAACACATAATGTGTGAGTCTAGTTCTCTACTATCCTTCAGCTCGAGGGAGTCTTTCTCAGTCAGCACACTCAGACTAAAAATTATAAAAGAGCAGACTCCACTCATTTCTTTTTGTGTGCAGGATCTAAAAGTAAACTACAGCTCCGAGACCAGGCCACAGTGTATATTTTACTCATATGTCTAAATAAGTGCACTGTCTATGTTATGCAATATGACATAGAAATAGAGCAGCATATAGCTTTAAAAAACACCATTTCTGTCATTTTGAATCAAAAGGTGTGGGAGTAGATGGGTAATGACCTTGGATGAGAGAGAAGATCAAGTGCAGGAGGAATTATCAGAGTCTGACGACTGGGGCAACACTCTACAAAGTATACGCAAAACTTAAGTTTTCGTAATGATTTTTCTACTCAGCCTGCATTTTTTTTAGTTTCGGGTTACTGCTGACAATTTAAGAACTGAACATCAAGTCAAATCTCCAGTGAATCCAGGTGGGTATAAAAAATGTTGCTTAACTGAACTGAGTATAATTATAAATAAGAACATGAGCATTTATTCAGCTCAGAGAGGGTATTATGCGTTGGGTTGGAAGTTACAACTTGTGTTATCCAGGCTGTTCTTAGCAGATTCTGTCTGTGGAGTGTTTGGCAGTCAAGGTTACCAGCTGTTCTTCAAGACCAGCCAGGTTAATAATTTTTGCTCTGTTGTATAACAACAGAAACTGAGATAGGCTATAGAAACCTTGGAACAAATACAGAATAAATTATGTTATTTTAAACATTTTTTAAGCTATATGATAAAATATATATGAATGTGTGTATAAAGTATCAAATGAGGCTAGGTAATTATCCTCTTAATGTGAAAGATCCATTCACTCAAGCTGGAAATTTCAAGCAGTATCAGAATGTCAGCGTTTGGGGGGCCGGCCTGGTGGCCCAGGCGGTTAAGTGCGCGCACTCTGCTGCGGCGTCCCGGGGTTCGCCGGTTCGGATCCCAGGCGCGCATCGATGCACTGCTTATCAAGCCACGCTGTGGCAGCGTCCCATATAAAGTGGAGGAAGATGGGCACGGATGTTAGCCCAGGGCCAGTCTTACTCAACAAAAAAAAAGAGGAGGATTGGCAGATGTTAGCACAGGGCTGATCTCCTCACAATAAATAAATAAATAAATAAATAAATAAATAAATAAATGTTTAAAAAAAAAGAATGTCAAAGTTTGAGATTTTGGGATTAAGTTAACTAAAGTGGTTGTGTGGGCTCTATAAATTCAATTTACTATATTGATGTGAGCACATGAAAATATATGATTTTGAAGTAAAATCGTAATCATGAATAAGGTAAATACTGCCTAAGTTGTTCTTTCAACTCAAATATGTTGGTTATTTAATAAATCTCTTCTCGATATATCTGTTTTCAGCTTAGTCATATAAAGAGCTCGGAAGGCATCAGTCCCATTGTTACAACATGAAACAAGCTAAACAAACTGAAAATCAATGACTTTTCTTAGACCCATCAAAGAATTGAGGTAACATGACAAATAGTTTCCCAGAACTCTCGAGAGGCGAGTGAATACAGAGAATCACCACCCAGATCAGCTTACCTGGAGCAGAAACCACTGGCGCCAAACACTGGTAGGAACATTTAAATGGCAATTTTCATGAATTTCTGGAGGTTGAATGTAGGCTAGCTTGAGAGTAAGAAAGTCCTGAAGGCTCGGTCTTATGAGAACCCACACTTCTGTGGATTTTACTTCCAGGAACCCCACAAAATTCTCATGGTGAAGAGCCAGGAAAGATCCCTTCATGGCTCTGGCAGGGAGAAGTAAAAGTAGCCATTTAAAAATATACCCAGAGTGTTTTCCGTAAGAAAGGCTTGCTCTCCAATAAAAAAAGACTTTATCAGAGCCTCAGTTCACCTAGGAGTAAGAGCAATACACCCAACTGGAGGCCCTCTACATTTCCTGTCTCACCTAGGGTGGGGAAGAAATTTTAAAAAAGCTAAGATACACTTGTGAAGGTCACATCCCAGGCACACAAGCCTACTAAAAAACCGAGATTTCATCAGAGATTACAGAACACTTCCCATCCCCCACTCCTTACCAACATGTCAAATGACTCCAGTATAATGACAGTGGATGCAGCTGAAAGAGCCACAAGACACAGAATCTAAGGAGCTCTTGGGGAATCAAAGACAGCATGAGAGACAGGGATACTGGAGGAATCTGAAGACCCTGGAACCTGCACCTACAGCAAATGTTACACACAGCCCAACTCCTAGCCCAATTAACATACAACTTCATATTAAAAGCATGTTTCTCGCATTCCTATTACTCAATATATCATGTCCATATTTCAACAAAATTAAAAGACACACTAAAAGGCAAGAACAAATATAATCTGAAGGGACAAGGCAAGCATCAGAACCAGACTCAGATATGACACAGAAGTTGGAATTATCAAATAGGGATTTAAAATAACTATAATTACTATGAATAGAATTCTAATGGGAAAAGTAGACAACATGCAATAACAGATGGGTAATGTAAGCAGAAAGGTGGAAACTAAGAAAAAATAAAAAGGAAATGCTAACAATAAAAAACACTAACAGGAATGAAGAATGCCTTTGATGGGCTTACCAAGAGAGTGAGTAAGCCTGAAGATTTGTCAATAGAAACATCACAAACTGAAATACAAAGAGAAAAACTCATGAAAAAAACAGAACATCCAAGAACTGTGAGACAATTTTAAAAGGTATAATATCCTTATAATTGGAACACCAGAAGGAAAAAAGATAGAGAAAGCAGAAGCAATATTTCAAGTAACAATGGTTGAAAACTTTCCAAAATTAATGACATATACCAATCCATAGATACAGGAAGCTCAGAATACCAAACAGGATAATTACCAAAAAAACTACACTTAGGCATATCCATTCAAACTATAGAAAACCAAATACAAAATTTTCAAAGAAGCCAGAAGTAAAAAATACCTACCTACAGAAAAAAAAAGAAATTCTGCCTACTTTTCATTAGAAACCACGCAAACAAGGCAAGAGTGGAATAAAATATTGAGTGTTAAAAGTAAAACCCACCAATCTAGAATTCTCTATTTGACAAAATTATCCTTCAAAAATGAAAGAGAAATGAAGACTTTCTCAGAAAAATAAAAAGTAAGGGAATTCTTTGCAATGAAACCAGCCCTTCAAGATAAAGTTAAAAGAAGCTCTACAAGAAGGAAAATGCTATAGGTCAGAAACTTGGATCTACATAAATAAAGGAAAATAATCAGAAAAAGAATAAAATAAGATAAATAAAAAATTTTATTTTTTTTGATTCTTAATTGATACAGTAGGTAACTTTCTGTTCAAAGTTATGATAGTAACAATGTATTATGTGATTATATTATGTGGATAAGCGAAGTGAATCATAGCAAAATCATAAGGGAGGAGAGAAAACTTGGGAATACTGTTATAAGTGATGTGCTCTATCCACAGAAATGGTACAACGGTATTTGAAAGTGGGCTTAGATTACCTGTTAGAGTATACTGCAAGCTTTAAGGCAATCAATAATAAAAAGAAATTAAAAAGAAATAATAATATGCAAAGAGAAAAGAGAAAATGGAGTCATGTATAATGTTCGATTAAATCCAGAGAAGGCATGAAAAGAGAAGTAAAAAGTAAACAAAGAGCAAGTACAAGGAATAGAAAACAGGTTACAAATTTGGTATAATACATATATATATGATATGCACATGATATAAATAAGTGATTGAACACATACAAAAAGGGAGAGAAGCAACAAATTTCCATCACAGAAGATTTCTGCATAGTCTACGTAGATACTCTTCTCTCAAAAAGGGAGAGCACAAACCTCCTCTCATTAAGTGTGTTCTACATATAGTGACTTCCTTCTGAAAAGGTCCATATGAAAAATAAAGGAAAAATATGAACTTTACAGTGCAGAAAACTGACAAACACCACCTCAGCCAGGTGACCAAGGTCAATATCAACAGTGATGTCACATGGATAGTATGACTCTGAATATGATGTCAACATGGCACAACCTCTGTGGTCTTCCTTCTAAAGACCCAATCATGAGAAAAATATCAGGCAAATTCCAATACAGGGGAATTCTACAAACTACCTGACTAGTACTCCTCAAAACTATCAAGGTCATCAGAAACAAGGAAATTTTGAGAAACTATCACAGTCAAGAGGAGGCGAAAGAGACAAAACAACTAAATATAATATGGTATCTGAGACGAGATCCTGAAACAGAAAAGGACATCAGGTAAAACTAAGGAAATCTGAATAAACTATATACTTTAGTTAATAATAATGTATCAATATCAGTTCATTAATGGTAACAAATGTACCACACTAACATAAGATGTTAGTTAAAGCGGAAACTAGGTGCCTGGCATACGGGCATATAGGAACTCTCTGTATTATTAATTTTTCTGTAAATCTAAAACTGTTCTAAAAAATAAAATCTATTATTTAAAAAAAACTCTTCATTATATTCTAGTAGTTTAATACAATGTCCTTATTGACACTCTTGAAGAATATATGCCTGTATTTCCTTTTGAAGGCATACATTGGAATTATGTTTCAATGTTATTTTCATGTGATTAATATTGCTTATGTAAATAGCTAAATAAACATAAAAGTCAGGTTATTTAAGAAATAAAAGAATAACTGTTTCTTATATTTCGATGAATGGTCTCATATGTTAATTCAGTGACTATCAGTGGGACAGCTCACATTGTGAAACTAAGAGCTAGTGTCAAAATCTGACTGAGCAGGAAAATGCATACACTAGCCTAAAAAGGATGGAGCTTGGTGCCCTTCAAAGCACAGACCATGGGACTTGAGAGCAGGAAGTTAAAAGAGTCCACCTGCAAAGAAATGGGGAAGACACAAAGCACAGTGATTCCATTTAGGTCTCTCCCTTTCATATAAAAGTGGACATGAAACTGAAGAAACTGTTCCTGAGACGCAATCTGGTTTTCTCCACACCAGAGGCAACAGCTGTATATGTGTCAAATTACAATCTGGTGTCCTTGCTGGCAATGAAACATCTTAAGGACTCTTTCTTTAACGTCCAGCTTATTTGAAAAGATGAATTTTTCTTAACAGAAAAGATAAGAAAAATGAAAAAAAAGCATCAGATAATAGATGCTCTGAGCTAGAGCAGAAGAATCAAATTCAGTGTCAAGAGGCTTAGTGGTGAGAATATGCATTGCAGAGGAGGAAGGAAAGCCAGGTGTCTTCTCGGATTGTATTAGAAAGATAAGACTCTTAGCTGAGAGAGTGAAGCCCATCGTGAGGAGACTTGTTATAGGTCCAGCTAGGAGCAATGCCTCCTGGGGAGGTGGCTCCCTGCTGGAGCGCATGCTCAATAGTATTTAAAACTGTTCTGTCTTCTGTAGTGTGCCTAAGTTAAAGACCATTAACTTACTAGCCAAACCTTCACAAGAATACTGTCCACTTGGGGGGGTTTATACTAACCAAAAGAAAGTGAGAACACTGAAGCACCTGGGCACAGAGATGGTGTTTATAATTTTTATTCCATTGGGATGTTGAGATGTTGGAAAAGAAAGATGGGTTTGGAAAGAGAAGAGCAGCCTCTACAGAGCAGAGTTTTTCCTGTGAAAAACAGGAAGTGGCTTTGAGTAGGAGGCCTGCCTTGGAATGACACCAGTACATGTGTGAGTCCAGCCTCCTCCCCTCCTCCCCCAGCCCGCACCTCCAGGGTAGCTGCAATACAGTGAGTGCTCACCTAGGTCTGTGTATTCATCTGTCATAGCATACGTCACTAATATTGTACTTATCTACTAGGCTGTAATAGAAGATGGAGATGGTGACTCATTGTTGTATTCCTCACACTTGACTTATAGTTTGCTCAACTAGGTTTTCATAAAGGAAAAGGAAGGGTAAGTCTGGGAAAAGGGAGCAATGAGCCGAATGATACGCCCAAGAAGAGGGCAGGTTCCATATCTCTCTAGTTCCCCTCTATAAACTCGGCATCTATCTAGCATCATGCCTGGCATATAGTAAGATCTCATTAAATTTTTGTTTAATTAAATATTTATTTAATTCATTACTCCAAGGTGGCAGTGTGCATTTTGGAAGGAGAGAAACCACTGGAATCAAGTAGACATGGATTTAAATCCTAGTTCTGCCACTTATTGGCACTGTGACCTACAGGAAGTTATTTGAACCTTGATTCCTGTATGCATACAAGAACAATATTTATTTTACAGAACTATAAACAGGATTACAAAATATACATATGGCATCCAACAAAAGACCAGGTGTAGTAGACTGTAGACATTAAAGACGTGTAGCTACGATTAGTCTTATTATTGTTTCATGTTATTTTTTCCCCATAATGACATAAGTTATATGTTATCAAGGGTAGGGGAAATCTCTTTTTCTTTATGGCCCCTGCAATGGCCTAGCTAAGTATACAAATACTTCTATTTACCCAAACCTTAACTGAATAAAACTAATTTTACTTGAAATTTGAAGTATACAAAAGTAATGTAATGCCACAAAGTATGTAGATATCTCCCACTGATATAGGAAGGATACATATCAATACACAGTTACTCATAACCTATGTAACTATGTATTCCAGAGCTCCCTTACTTGATTTGCTAACCCATTGCAATCACAGAAGAATGTACAACCAGAGAGTTATTCAAATTAAAATTTTGTCATTTTCCAACTATCACTTTGAGGACTTCCACACTCATGATTTCTAAAAATAGAATAGGCAGTTTCTATGCCTTCCTCTATAAATAAAGTGACCATCTAATAAAAAAGAGTTCATTTACTAATCAGTGCTCTGCCCATGTTGAAGAAAACCCTTTGTAAATGCACGTATTCCTACACACCAAGGAGGGATGACATCAGCTCCATACTTAATACAATATCATTTTTTGTTGGTTACAAATAGTAAAAATAATCCACTTTCGCTTTTGAAGTTTGTTGTCTAATAAAATATAAAAAAGAATAGTAGCAAATTTCTTATTAATTTCAGGTAAGTAAATTTTTATATTTATTATTGTGTTTGCATTTAAAGAAAAATCAAAGGTTTAAAGAAAATCTAGCTTGTCTCTCTCTTGCTCTCTCACTCTCTCACTCATACCGTTGGACGGCTTGTGGCATCTTTTGAATATTTATTACCAATTTTGAAAAGAAGAAATCTCAAGGAATATCTAGCCCTTTCTTTACAGTTGCTTTCTCTCAAATTCACAAACAAAAAAAAAAAAAGAAAGACACCTCCTTGTCAATGAGGCTGCCCGATAACAAAGGAAAACTGTTAACTTTGCTCAGTCCTTGCCTCAAAACATCCTCCCTTTCTGCTCATTCTGCCATTCACTGTCAAGATATAAGAAAAGCTATGAGCTTCTGAATCTTTTGGTTAATGCTGAAGGCAAGGCAGGAGAAGAAGGTAGATGCTTAGCCTTTAAAAGACTAGATAGAAATCAGGTAAAACAAAAGAAAAGATAAATAGTTTTAAGAAACTAACTTCAATTTTTATTTTTACATAGAGAAATTGGATGAGATTTTTCTATTTCCATAATTCTGCATGGGTCCGTGAGAACAATAACAGACTGTAGTGTGTGTGTGCACGTGAGTGTGCACGCGTGCATGTTTGGCTCATTTATACGATAAACACAATTCTTCCTTCTGATCGCATTGTGCATAATCTTATTTAATATTTGAGCTCTACTAAGAGAGAGTTGGTTCAACAATAAAATTCCTTTGACACCCATAAAGTTCTTTATATGAATGTCTTCCACAAAGGTCTCAGCCTTATAATGAAAAGAAGCCAGACATAAGTGCACAGTTGTTCATTTATTCTTTCATTTTACGTATTAATCTTTATATAATTTACTGGACCCACTCCTTTTCTTTTTTAATAATAGCTTTATTGAAAATATAGAATAGAGTATATTCACATGCTATGTGAATTATAATTCATATACTATAAAATTCACCCTTTTAAAGTGCACAATTCAATGGTTTTCAGTATATTCCCAAAGTTGTTTCACCACCACAATCTAATTTTAGAACATTTTCATCTCAAAAAACTTCCCACTCATTAACAGTTACTCTCCATTTCTCCCTCTTCCCAGACTCTGGAAACCACTAATCTCCTTTCTGACTCTCTGAATTTGTCTATTCTGGACATTTCATATTACTTCTTTTCTTTTACACCTTTACATAAGTTTTCTCAACACCAGTCACCTGGCATGTTTCCCTTGGGCATTTAAGTCAGAGTTGTATCTCCATAAATAGAGAAATTATATATTAAAAATGTTTTTTTTCTTTTTTCATTATTGAGGTATAATTGACATATTATATTAGTTTCAGGTGTACGACATAATGATTCAGTATTTGTATATATTGCTAAGTAATCAAAACAATAAGTCTAGTTAATATCTGTCACCACACATAGTAACACAATTTTTTTTTCTTATGGAGAGGACTTTTAAGATTTACTCTTTTAGCAACTCTCAAATACGCAATACGGTACTATTAACTGTAGTCACCATGCTGTACATTACATCCCCAGGACTTACATATTTTATTACTGGAAGTTTGTACCTTTTGACCCCCTTCATTCATTTTTCCCACCCCCTGCCATTGGCAACCACCAATCTGTTCTCTGTATCTATTTAAAAATCTCTTTTAAGGGAAGAATTCTTCAGCTTATTTCTTAAAGAATAATGTTTTATGAAATGATGAAGCTCCTTAGAATAATTAATTCATTTCAACAAATATTTATTGAAGCATTTAATCAGTGTATCTCCAAGTGTGAAGTTTGGGTGATCTAAACAGAATCACCTAGGGTGCTTTTTAAAGATATTTGGGATCCATCTCACATCTACTGATTTAGACTTTCAAGGAGGGGACAAGGGAAACTGCACCTTAACAGGGCCCCTCGGTTATTCTTAAGATTTGTCAATCAGAGGCCTACTCTGACTAAGGTCTGGAGAGAAGGCAGATGATTAAGATATGGTATTTAATCTTAGATGGTTTCAACCACATTTAGTTTATACATTTTGCCAGTAATATTTTAGTAAAATTATACAAATATATTGATAGGAGAAGGAGCACTAAAAGAGAAGAGTCCCAGTGATCAGCCACTTTCTACTTCTTACAAAATACTCCTCAAATACTATTTTTTTATTTATTGTGTGTCATATGGTACCAGATGCTGTGACATAAATACATTTTCCATATTTGATTTTGCATTAAAAATATTCGTTAGCATGAATTCATTCAATTTTTATTCATTAAATGAATATTTATGGAGTTACTATTATGTGTCAAGCACTGTTAAAGGCAGTAAATAAAATAAGTTAAGTCTTCAAACTGTAAAATTAAAGGAATACGGGGTGAATACAAGCAATATTCACAAGAGTGAACACTGTGGATAGGTGAAGGCTTCATGGAAGGAGGAAAATGAACTGGTTCTCTGAGGGTGGATAGGATCCCTCTGGAAACCAATAGATAGAGGGCAGTCATATAGTGGAAGATACAGAAATAAAAGAGTATATAGCACTAAAACACTGGAGCGTTTGATTCAAGTTAGATTCCACCAATCAATCTACCTCTTTAGACTCATGTATCTGCTGACACCTGGAATATATAAAAGAGACTTGACTAAAATAACTAATACAGGACTATCTTATATTTGGGCCATGTAAGAACCTGGAGACCAGTATTGGGGATACCCAAGGAGAGACTGTTAATAAGCATATCCTAGTGCAAACAGCTCTGTACTCTCCAGGGGAAAATGTATCCATCTGCCAATGTGAGCTTGGTCTTCTCAATCCTAAAGAGCTGAGAAGCCAAATGGTTGTCTCAATCCTTTCTACAGATAAGAGAAGGAGAAGAGATAGAAGAACAAAATGTTGACCTTACGTGCTCTAAAGGGGGATTGAGAACCTGCTGCTGGTCAACTACTGGCCCATAAGTATAGAATCTTGTTAATTCTGTCATGAACGTGGCTATTTCTTCCGGAGGTACCCCAGAAGATGGGTTGGAACATCAACAAACAAGGAAAGAACAATAGTAATACATCTAATATAGCTGAGCAAGCAAAGAGAGAGAGAGAGAGAAAGCTTAAAGGACCAAAAAAATAAATAAATGAAAGAAAGAAAAGAAAGAAAGGAAGGAAGGGAGGGAGGGAGGGAGGGAGGAATTATATATATATATATATTTATATAATTAAAGAATTATATATACATATAGATGAAATTGATGAGACACTGTCTAAGACCTCAATAAAATGATCATAAGGATGCTCAAGATTGAAGAGAAATTCTTGAAATCAAATTGATGTAAATTATCAAAATTGAAGAGAAATTCTTGACATTGAGAGGAAAAATATAAAAAGAATCTGGGATTAAAAGTAGTAAACCATCCCAATTAAAACTCTGAGTTAGGGTGCAGGGAAGGAGAGAGAAAAGAGAAAGTCTCTTTCAGATTGTGATGAGAAAGGAGAGTAGGGAAGTAAATATGTTCTTAAGAGAGAGTGCTTGTAGAGAAGGGCTCTGGAGAGCAGGGATGAAATCCTTGTGAGGGAATCGCTGGGGACATGTCCCCAAGTATAGTAGGGAAACATGAGTGTGATTATGACAGCCACGACAGTGACAATGACTATTAATGAAACAAATGCTACCAGAAAAATGAATACAACTTGTTCAATGCTTTAAAAAAAATTTTTAAAGGATAAAGAGAAAAGAAATTATAGACAAACATCTATTAGTATAAATAAATAAAAAAGAGGAAAGCAGGGGCTGGCCCGGTGGCGCAAGCAGTTAAGTGCGCGCGCTCCGCTGAGGCGGCCCGGGGTTCGCTGGTTCGGATCCCGGGCGCGCACCGACGCACTGCTTGGTAAGCCATGCTGTGGCGGCGTCCCATATAAAGTGGAGGAAGATGGGCACCGATGTTAGCCCAGGGCCGTCTTCCTCAGCAAAAAAAAGAGGAGGATTGGCGTATGTTAGCTCAGGGCTGATCTCCTCACAAAAAAAAAAAAAAAAAAGAGGAAAGCAATCAAATAAGTAATCAACAATGTTGAATAAACACAGACATATGTAAGATCTATATTAGAGAGAAAGAAATATATGTCACATTTTTATCCTAAACAAATAAAATTGGAAATAAATTACAAAAACCATACCAACATAATCTTACCTACTTAGAAATTAAGCAACAACTGCCCACAATAACTGTCGGATGAAAATAGAAAATGCACATCATTTACAAAGGTAAAGAAAGAACACATCATGCAAAAACCTACACAACCTAGCAAAACTGTTAAGTGGAAAAATGGTATTGCCTTAAGTGCTTTAATTATTGAAGGAAACAATTACTGTGCTGAGATTTTTAATACATTATTTTGAATCTAATTCAAATAATTTTTTTTTTGTGTGGTGAGGAAGACTGGCCCTGAGCTAACATCTGTGCCAATCCTCCTTCATTTTGTACGTGGGATGCTGCTGCAGCACGACTTAACAAATGGTGTGTACGTCCATGCCCAGGATCCGAATCCAGGAACCCCAGGCTGCCAAAGCGGAGCACATAACCACTATGAACATAACCACTATGCCACTGGGCCGGCCCCTCAAACAACATCTTTTAAGATTCATGGTTTTCAGTCATTTTAACATCTACATTTAATCAGCCCCATCAATTGAATGGTTTCAATGGGAGTTTTAAGGCAAAAGAAAAGACATTGATAAAAAAATTCAATGCAGTAAGTTATTGGATGAAAACTGAAATATTGATTAGAACGTCAAAATCAGAGCATTTGAAACAACTGGATAATTCGGTAAATTTTAAAAATCTGTATTAGTCAGCTCAGGTTGTCATAACAAAATGTAACAGCTAGATCTTAAGTTAGCATGAGGGAAGCCATCTTAGGGAAAGGGAGCAATATTGTAAAGGTGATCCTGACTCACTAGTCTCTTAAGAATGCACCCTGGCCTGTACATAGCCTAGATGATTAAGCACCCCTTGCTTTTGCAAAATACATGATCTGCTAGTTCTACAACTCTTGCTTACGTATATCTCCCAATTGTGATAAGACGATAACTTTGTTCTCCAAGTCCCCCAGAGACACGATGACCTCCAGAACAAAAACTCTGCATTGGCACCCATCACGGATGACAGAAGAAAGAGATAATGAGGTGCCTTGAAGTCAGTCACACCAGATGGTTGACATTACTAAACCCCCTCCTTTCCTGCTCATTTCCCCTATATAACTGCCACAAGATTCTGTATGATTTTAAGATGGTTCTTTAGGACACTAGTCTACCAACTTCCAATTATGCCAGCTAATTGTATAAACTTTCCTTTCTCAACCACTGGCTTATTTGCAATTGATTGGCACCGGATTGCAGCGAGCAGAACGAGCTCCTTTTCACTTGGTTACAAAAATACCACAGACTGGGTGACTTAAACAACAAGAATTTATTTCTCACTTTTCTGGAAGCTGGGAAGTTCAAGGTCAACATGCTAGCCAGTTCTATTCCCCAATGAGGACTGTCTTTCTGGCTTGAAGACAGCAGCCTTCTCACTGTGTCCTCACATAGCAGAGAGAGACAGAGAGCTCTGGTCTCTGTACCTTCTCATAAGGACACTTATTATAATGACACTTTTTATAAGGACACATCATGGTTGCTCCATCCTCATGACCTCATCTAAACTTAGTTATCTCCCAAAGGTCTCATCTCCAAACATCACTACATTTGGGGTTAGGGCTTCAATGTATGAATTTTGGAGGGGACACAATTCATTCCATAGCAATACCCATCATGGACTTTGTATTTTCGTTACCTTTATTTAGAACTTCCGTTCAATTTAAAATTGGTTCAATGTTATACTCCAGCACAGCAACAATTTTGCAATATGCTTCAATGCTATTTAAACGTTTATGTGTACAATAAGTTAGCCAGTCATTTTGTGAGTTGAGTGATTGTAAACATGCTTCCTGCATATAGCCTAAGAAGGACTTTGATATCTAGGCAGTCATATACCTTTAAGTATACTCTTTCTTCCTTTCTAAAAACTGCAAAACTAAACACGGCCAGCTGTTGAAAGTATCCATTAAACATTAACTGCTCCAGGGAAAATTTTCACAGTCCATGCCTTACACATAAGAAGCTATCTCTGAGATTATTGTTGTAATACTTAACTACACTGCTAACAACAGATGAGAGCTTAGCAGCTAATAAACTTGCCACTCCAGCTATTACAAGGTAGGTTAACGTAGTTGAAAGAAGAGTGATAAAATAACCAGGTATCATTAAAACTAAGGCAAACACAATCACATGGTAGTAACTAATTAACATGACACACGCAACGCAAATCTTCAATATTATTCACCTTTCGACATCCTTTATATTGAGTGATTATATGAATTCTTTGTAAGAAATGATTACATATAATCCTTCATACGACATTAAGCTCTTCCTCTGTTCTGTGGAAACCAACAAGCCCACCCAAATGAGAACAAGCAAAGGCTTTAATCAGAGCTTGCAGTAACAAGAGAGTCAGTCACCACCACTTGTGCTTGGCAGAGACTCAAAAGGCAGGCAGAAGAGTGTGAGAACTTTATAGTGGAAAAAAATGGAAGGTTTCAGGTTTGCCCTGATTGGAGGTTGTTGGCATGCGGAAGCTGTAGGTGAGCTAATTAGAAGTGGGGCATTCTAAGTGATTCGTTAGAGGAGCACATTTGGCTTTCTTTGGTTGGTCATAAGTTAGAAGTAGAAGCAAAAATCAGGGAAGCTGGCAGTTATTGATTACTTCCATTTTGGGCTGATTGCTACAGAGGTTGTGGTTTGGCTTCCTGAACTAGTTGCTGCAGATTGTAGATCAGGGTTCTATTTTTATATATATAGGGTCTGGCTGTTGTCCATTTGTATGTTCAGTCTCTCAGTTCCCATCCTGACAAATATCTGACAAATATTGTCCCAATAAATTTGTATTCATAATGGTTTTGGGCAGTGTCAGAAGAAATAGACAAGTCTTACTTCTAAGAAAATGCAATCAATCTGATCATCTCTCATTTTAGATACTTTTTTTTTACATTAATAGGTTTCTTCTTTTCATAAGTATATTTTCTGCTACCTCCTATATTAACTAAATTATTTTTCAAGCATATAATTTTAAACACATAAAAATATATACATAGGGCTAAAATAGCCCTATTTCATTTTAAGGCATGTATATAAGTTGTGAAAACGTTTCAGAACATATATCATCTTATCTTTTTGCCATTATCACAACATTCTTAAGTGCTAATGTATATGACACCTATAGATAGCGAATACATTATAGGTGTCATTTTTAAGTTCACTTGAATGAGGTTTTCAGCATCCCCAGACACGCATATCAATACAGACATTCTAGTCTATTACCTATGGTCACAGGGCCAATGTTAGCTTCAGAGTAATCAAAGCCACCACCCCCATAACAACAATTATCATTACCATTTATCAAGCCATTACTGTCTGCCAGTATCTCTGTGTATATTCACATTTAAGTTTATTTAATCTTTACAACACTTGAAATGTAATCTAAAATAGAAAGCTAAGTTATCTTGACTCATTTATTTGTTCAGGAAACATTTGTTGAGCCTCTGTGAGGCTCCAGGACAATCCACTAAAGTGGATGAGTCAGAAGTCAAATCCAGCTTTCTATATTCTCACTCAAATGTATCCAGTCTTTCTTGAGAGCTGAGGTTTGTTCAAAGGAAATAAATCTTCTGAATTATAGGCTCTAACTTATGGACAAAAATGTCCCTGGTCAGTTTTTCTACCACTGAAATTAAGTGCATAGAGCACTTAAAAAGAAGAATCCAAGGAATAGAAGTTTATACTTTCTCTTTAATATTTTCTTCTGAACTGATATTTGCTGATTATTTTTTCCAATTGGCAAACAGTACTCATCACATGCTGCTTGAGGTTGTTAATTAGATGTCCATATGAGATATGGTGATGAACAGAAAATAGGAGTTCATAAAGTAGCAAAAATACATTCCACGTGATGGTTAATTTTACGTGTCAACTTGACTGTGCCATAGGAGGCACAGACATTTCATCAAACATTATTCTAGGTGTTTCTGTGAGAATGTTTCTGGATGAGATTTACATTTATCAGTAGACTGAAAAGCAGATTGCCTTCCATAATGTGGGTGGGCCTCGTGTAATCAATTGAAGACCTAAATAGAACAAAAAGGCTGAGTAAGAGGGAACTCCTCCTGCCTCAGTGCTTGAGCTGGACCATTGATCTTTTTCAGTCTTTGGACTTGGATTGAAACCTTGGCTCTTCGTGCATCTCCAGTCTGCTTGTTTTCCGGTGAGAACTTACACCATCAGCACCCAGGTATGTTTTCAGGCCTTTGGACTTGGGCTGGAAATACACATTGGCCCTCTTGAGTCGCCAGCTTGCCTATTCCTTATAATAAGTCTCTCTCACTCTCTCCGTCGCTCTCTCTTTCTCTCTCTCAGAAGTCAACATAAATCCTATTGGTTCTGTTTCTCTGGAGAACCCTGACTTAAGTAAACCATCTACGTTCTCTGCTGGCGGCAGAAAACAATAGCACAATTTTTATAGAAGGCAATTGAGCTATTTATTGGAAAAAACATTTTTCAATGTTTTTTAAAACATGCATTTTGGAGATGTTTTCAATTTGCAGATCTATCAGAAAGAAATAATCAGAAATAAACACAAAAATTTATTTACATGGAAACATATTGCAATGTTATGTATGATTACAAAAAAATTCAAATATATAATTTAGATATAAAATGATAGACTAATGGTAAATAAAATGTAGGATAGTTAAATGGGGAAATGTTATGCAATTATAAGTAATATGTTTTAAAAATCAAATTATATATTAATATTTGGATAATTTTTATGTTTATAATTCTCTGTATTATAGTTGATTTTTCTGTTTGCTTTTTAATGGCCACAATACTTTGTAGTAACTCCTTCAAGAATTGTGTTCTATTTCTCTACCTTTTAAATCTGGGATTGGTCATGGGCAAACCATGAAACAAAAAGAAGTACATACACAGTATATTATAATTATGCAAATTTTAAACCATTTAAAATATTTAAAATAAAATAGTACTATGCATTGTTTATGGAAAAATTCATAGGTAATGAAATTATTAAATCACAGATGGGAAGTGTAACCACGGGCCCATTTAGAGCCAGTTCGAAGAGACCCCATCTCTTATCAACAAAGTGATTAAGGATTGTCTTTCAGAAAAACTGCAAAGTCACATAGCCAGGGCATGCGCAAAAGAAGAAATTGTGACCTGAAATGACCTCGGAACGAAAGATCCTCCTTCTATGGAACCCAAGGACCGGGCTACAACCGGAACTGGAAAGCCACACTCTTATCAGAAGCGAGGGGTCCCTCATTCAGGAAGATCTGGTGTTAAAATTCCTTCCCAACTTCATCACAAATGTTTAGAACCTCATCATAAATGTTTAAAACCTCACCGTAAATACCTGAAGCCCACCAATCAAAACCTGTCCCACCAGCGTTTCTGCGTGCCAACCTGTTCTCCCTAACCTCTTAAAATTTGTTCCAAATCCTGAATCGGGGAGATGGATCTGAGGGCACATGCCCCCTATCTCCCTGGAGATGGATCTTGCAGAATAGAGCTGATTTCTCCCTTCAAAGGCTGGTGCCATAATTAATTCACTTATTTATGCCCATTGGACAGAGAACCCCAATTTTGTGCAGTAACAGAAGGATAATCAATTACCTCATGTTTGTGGTTTCTTCAGATGATGAAGGGGAGGGAACAGAGTTGAGAGAAGATGTTGCAAAAGGAGTTTCAACTATATTTATTTAGTTTTATTTATATAACTTTTTAAATACCAAAAATAAATACAGCTTAATATTATGTTTAAGAGATGTGTACAAATGTTTGTTATATCATTTTATGTGTTTGAAATATGTTTCTTTTAAACGAAAATATACAATAAAGTTACCTGAAAGCCTAATAGAAATAAAGAAAAAATGTATAAGATAAACACTTGCAAATGATTATATGAAACATCAAATATTTCTTAGGTATCATTTTAACCAGTTAGAATGTAGAATGCAGAAAATATTACATCCAAAATAACTATAAAATATAAAATTCCTAAGAATATTTTAATAAGAAATGCACATCATATATGATGACTTGATTAAAGAAACGTAGAAATATGTACCTGAACAGGTAGAAGGAATTTTCAAATGCTAATTCTTTAATTAAATAGTTTTATGTAATTTCAAATAAATGTCTGTGGAGACTAATTTGATATCCCACAGAGAGGATGTAAATTCAGTAAAATTGTAAGCAGCCAAATAGTTAAGATATTTGAGAAGAAGACATAAGGAGAAAGACATTGAAATTTCGACAATTAAAAAAATAGGTTATGCAAAGATAATACTAAAACTTCAATGGAGCATGATTCTTAAGAGATATAACCTAGCATTCTTATCTATAAGAATTTCTTAATTCTTATTTACATGAATTCAGTACATAATTACCTTTCATTACAAAGAGCTAAAGAATGAACTCAATCAATAAACAGTGTAGAGTCAATTAACCAAACTCTTATAAAAAATATTAGTTCTCCAGGATCTCCATCAAATATTTGAATGTAGAATTGCTGGGTACTGAATCTTCTACCCCTGCATTGCTGTCACCACTACACCGGGTTTCACTCAAATACAGACAGCACTAAGAAAATGGAGATTTGCGGCCACAGTGCCTGCTTGAGAAATTATCTCTGGGCCACAGAATCCCTGGGGGAGCCAGTATCAGCTCCCAAAACTAGGAGCGACCCTTTCGTTTTCTTAAAATATGAGCAATAAGTATACAACATTGGAGACATAAGGAAAATAGCAGCCAGAATGGACAACTTCACGCTCTAAAATGAGAAAAACTCCACCAAACAAAACAGAATTAATGAAAGAAATGAGAGGGCTTTAAAAGTATCTAATTAGTATTCTCAGTCAGACTCAAGAAAATTGCAGCAATAAAAACAAAAGCAAGTTGCAAAGAAAGAGAGGCAATCAGACAGCAAGAAGAGTTCTTGGAAATAGCAAGCATGATTGCAAAAATTCATAACTCAATAATCGTTCAAGAACAAAATGTGTATTTCCAGGAAGGAAATTTGTGAAGATCAACTGTGTTAAAACTATGGGAAAATGAGAAGACAAAACACATAGAGAAAAGATAAAATAGGTGCTTGGCACATCTCTGCAAGCCAACACTCACTAAACAGCATATAGAAAGAAAAAAGGATGGAAATTAATAATCAAACAAATTATACATGACAAATTTCCATAGTTGAAGAAAACATTTTGAGAAAACACACGCAAATCCTATTAGAAATTTTGACTTCTTAAGATCAAGTTAAAACGCAACAAGTTTCCAGATACATGCAAAAAACATAGCACCAAAATAAACCAAAACAGCAAACAAACAAAAAACTCAGGTTTACAAAGGAAAGAGAATCACAATTGTTGTGTGGTTCTTATCTGCAATACTGTAGCTCAAAGTTAACAGAATTAGGAGAAATCATTGCAAACCCCTCAAACTAGAGTGCAATTGGAAGGCAAAAGCAGGAGAAACAGGTTAACTTAGAGTATATTAAGCATGTTCTTATTTCTTTTTTCACTATATATGTACATATTGCCACACAAAAAGGTGGGAAATTGGACTTTTTAGCTGTTTTAATACATTAATATTATGACATATATTAACATTTATGGAGCCTAGAGGGTGCTCTGGAACCAATTCCAATGTGTGTGTGGGGTGGGGGATAGGGGGATTTCCCCACCAACCAGCAAAGCTCTGACATCAGCTGCACGTCCTACAATTTAACTGAATTCTGACGCTATCTACCTGGAGATAATGTCAGATCCCACAGGTTAAAGGCTCAGTCCCACAGGACTGCCCTCCCCCCTTCTTCAGACACCAGTAAGCCCAGGTTGTCACCTGTGCCTCTGACCTATCAACTATAAATCTGAGGTTCCCACAAACCCCTCCTTTGGCTCGATTAATTTGCATAACTCAGGAAAACTGTTTACTTACTGTTTACCAGTGTATTATAACAGGATATGATAAAGGATACAGATGAACATCCAGATGAAAGAGATGTGTAGGGCAAGGGGAGTGGGAAGGGGCTCGGAGCCTCCATGCGCTCCTAAAATGCACCACTCTCCCCAGTCTCTACCTGTTCACCAAACGAGAGCCTCTCTGAACCCCATACTATTGGGATTTTGATGGAGGCTTCATCATGTAGGCATGATGGATCACTAACTCCGTTTTTAGCCCTTCTCCCTTCTTAAGGAAATGGGGGGCAGCGCTGAAAAGTCCAAGCTTCTAATCAGGGCTTGGTCTTTCTGGTGACCAGCCCTCACCCAGGAGCCATCCAGAAGCCCACCCAGAATCACCTTATTAGAACAAAAGATGCTCTTCCCACTCAGGAAAGTCCAAGGTTTTCAGGAGCCCTTTGTCCGGAACTGGGGTAGGAGATCGAGTATTGGCACAAAAGATGCCCCTAGTGCTCTTGCCGTTTAGGAATTTACAGGAGTTTCAGTTGCTCTGTGTCAGACACAAATCACAATATCACAGTCTCTGTTAGGGGACTAATCGTGATTTCTCTGCCTTCAAGGAGCTCACCTTCCATTAGAGCAGACAGGAAACCAAAGCTAAACCAATGAGGACACACAGCGAGGACGACCTCTTTCCATGTGGCATAAGGAAGCCTCCTTCAAAGGGATGCTAACCCGGCCAGATGGACGTGTACGAGGAGGGGACTAGTGCTAAGGATATGTCCTAAGAGATAGCAGAATTTAACCAACTCACAAAAGAGGAGAAAGCATTGCAGGCAGAAGGAAAAACATGAGACAAAAACAACACATTGTGTAGGAGGGAAGAAATAGGGCTACAAACTGAACAGTTGTCAGAATGTTTACAAAATGAGCCGTTACAGAGAAAGAAATGAGGCCGAAGAGGTTAGTGGGGGCCAAATCATAGAAAGCCTTATAAACTTACACTAAATAATTTGAAGCATATTCTGCAGGACAAAGCTTTTCAATCTTTTGAAGTAGAATAACCCTTGATTCAAACAATATCTACTCAGACAGTTAGTATATAAAAACATTAAAAAATAGTCCCTTATTAGCATAATTATACAAGCTACAGTTGGTGACATTGACTTATATAGTCAGACATTAAGTGTAATGAGGCCACTTCAATGAACCCCGAAAATCTCACCCTCAGCATATAACGCATTTATAAACTTAATTTTAGTTGCACATTAGCCGAAAAAAGTCTTAAATCATAGAGATGAGTTTTTGCAAATAGTCATTCAACTTTTATTGAACAGAAGTGGCAAAAGAAGCATTATTCTGGGATCTGGATGGACAAAGAGAGAGCTTGAGTGCTAACGAACCTGAAGCACAGTTAATAAACTGACCAGGGATGGGCCATTCAGGTGAGCCCCCAGGATGGGCTAAGGATTTGGTAGTCTTAAACCAATAACCTTTAAATATTTGTTTAACATTTATTAATGGCAGTGGGCGGTGGGAGTAGCGTAGCGGGGTGTTTCTTTTGGGAAAGAATGCGTTTCTTCGTATCCCAAAATTTTCATCAGCAAGTAAGAAAATCCAAATCTGAGTGTTTAAGCAAAAGGGAGAAATTATTGCAAGCAATAGTGACTCACAGAATTGGCCAGGGGGTGGAACACCCAGCTTAGAAAATGCACAGGAACCAAGACAACCTTAACGTTCCAAAATCAGGAGACACGGCAAATCTACCTTCAGTAGCGACAATCCGGTCAGGATGCATCCATGTGCTACAGGGCCCTCTCTCCACTGCGCAAACACTGCAGCACTGTCACCGGCGAGTCCTAGTCCACTGGGGGCATGAATGTCTTTTTAACTGAGCTCAGGTCCTGAGCCCATCCCTGGCTCTCTGGGGATGGGAAGAAGGAGGATCTTTTCCCTGTGGCTTCTGGAGCGGGATGGTAAGCAATGCAGCTGACAATGAGAGAATGAGCTGGTGCCTGAAATTTAGAATGTAGAAGTCAGTCAACCATGGAGGAGATCATAGAGAATTTCCCTTGAAACTCAGAAGGGAATGGGAGTATTGTGTATTCTGTGAATAGCAAGGGTTCAACTTCTGTTCTTTCCACAACACCCTAGGGAATTCGTAAGACATCAGGAGGTAGCTGATTGGTAACCTAAGAAGGTTGACCTTTAGGTGACCTTTCCTCAGACCACAGTGGAAAAATGCCTGAGGTTGGCACAGAGGCAGAGAAACACCCACTTTTGTGGGACATTGCTATTCTGACAACACACCAGTTATTACCAATACAAACTGCATTTCAGAAAGGGTCATTCCTTGAAACTTCTGTACTCCGTAAGACTCTTGAACATTTCAAGGGAGGGCCATTCAATGTGTAAGTGATCAGAGCATATCATAGAATATAGACGTTAAGATAAAAACAGTCTTGGGGCCGGCCCCGTGGCTCAGTGGTTAAGTGCCCACGCTCCACTGCTGGCGGCCCAGGTTCGGATCCCGGGCGCGCACCAACCACTGCTTCTCCGGCCACGCTGAGGCCACGTCGCACATACAGCAACTAGAAGGATTGCAACTATGATATACAACTATCTACTGGGGCTTTGGGGGAAAAATAAATAAATAAATAAAATTAAAAAAAAAAAGATAAAAACAGTCAATTTCAAAAACTAACTGTGGGCCAGGCAGTAGTCAGAGCACTTTATACAATCAACTCATTTTATCCTCACATCACTCATATAACAGGTATTATTCCCATTTTACATGTGAAGGAGTGAGAAACAGTGAGATTAAATAACAGAATCCCACAGTAAATAAAGAGCAGAAGCAGGTTTGGAATCTAGGCAGTCTCCCTCCAGAGTCCATAGTTTGTAGCCTGTATGCTACACGTATCCTGAGGGTCTGTCCACTAAAATGGATATCAACTATATTTGCATGAAGAATAAAGAATTTCCATACACTAAAAATAAGTTTTGGAATTATTTTTCAAGTTGTTCATCACTCCCAACTAGATGACATTGGTTGCTCATGCTCATGAAGAACGGTGGCTAATATTTCTCAAAGTTTTCTTTAAGATGTAATTAATTTTTTCTGTCTTTTATGCGAGAAAATATTTCCTCTTATTCTATTATTCTTATTTTCTCTTCAATAATCTTTTGTAATTTTCCAAATCAAATATCCTCCTGAAACCATATTAAAGATTTTTAAAGAGATAAGAAAATTAATCACACGTTCCCAGTAAAGACTAGTGGGCCACAGTTTATTTAGGTTAGAGCTTGTGGTTACTGGGACAGTCAACTTCAGGGGACCCTTGGCAGGAATTGCACTTCATTGGTACTGGGGTCTTATATGGTTTTCAATTTATCTTAATATACTTCGACATAGGCAGTTTGATGTATACAATAAAACATCCCATGAAAACTCACATTTACTCATGAATTGATAGCGATTGCCTCCTATCCTCCACCCAGCCCTTGTTCTCAAGGGCTCTGCTAATGGGCTATTACTATCTGCTATGGACTTACTATTTAGAGGATCAGGCAGTGTCCCCCATATTCCGTAGGACCCATATCCCAAGACCACCTCCACATTACACGAATGAATTTTTTGGATCGAACTTATTTAATTTTAGTGAGGCTGGTGTTCAGGTTTCATTGTACTCTGTATCTTCAAGGTAGTTAGTTAACAACTCTGGTTTTAGTTATCCTATAAAAGTCTATTATTCAGAAACTCACAATCCAAATATAGCTACAATAACTGCTAACGCTACCTGTATCAACTATGGAGGAGGTTGCATTAATTAGCATACTGGATCTTAAATTTTCCAAGACAAATTTTACTGACTAGAAATTTTTAAGATTCCCACCCTTTCAAAAGTCCATTGAGCCCCGTGTCCCACACATTATGGAGCAGAGCCCTGGGCTTAGCATTCGGGCCTGTCTACAGACAGATCTGTCTGTAGCAAAATAATCAGAGAAATATTTCCTCTCCTTGACCAGAAATTGAGCTAAATTCTGCTGCTAAAATGCTGCCACATCTGCCTAGAGTGAATGTTTTATGTAAAGGAGAAGGACAGGGAGCTGGGACTTCAAGATTTCAGAAGAGATGGTACAACTTTTCATAATTTCTTGCTAATAGATGGTTTTAGATGTGGTGGAATTCCATCCACGACTCACCTTCATTTAACGTTTTCTATGATGGCACAGCTGGAGGGTTGAAACCTATAGACCTCAGCGATCTCGACGAATTAGAGTGTCCGTATCCACCAAAAAGAACTAACAATTCAGAATCACCAAGACAGCTACATCAATTCACAACAGACTGCGATTGGGTCATGTACTTATCCTGTGCCAGTTATAAAATATTTAACAAATATAGGTCAGCACCAGCAAAAATTGTGGAGTCTTTTGTAATTGATTTATTTTGCTTGTTTTTGTTCTAAGCACTAAACACTTTGGGGGATCAAGAACAAACTTACGTTTTGTTGATGATGTAAAGGGTCCCTCATAGAAATCGGAGTTTACCGGCATCATAAAAGGTCTATTCTTATTAGGGAGGTTTTAGTGACCCTTACACGTGGGCACTGTGTGCAGTCACCTTGTGGCTTGCCCCTTAATCCTATACCAACTTTGAGGGGTTAAAAATAAATTTTATTAAAACACATTTGATCTTTTAAAACAGTAGAACATTAAAACTGTTTCAGACTAAAATTGTAATGGAGCATTGACAGAATTTCTAGAGCACCTACATGCAACAATAGTTTGAAAACTGCTAGTGTAGGTGAAGGGAAACTACCAAAGGATTTTAAGGAAGGGAATAATACTATCAGATTTACATTTGAAAGATATGTTTAGCTTCTGTGGGATAGGCAAATTTGACAGAAAAAGACTGAAAACACAAAGCTCCAATAAGAAGAAATTAAAAGTAGAGCAATGATGATAGGAATGGAAAGAAATGGATAGGCATTGAAAGCTTTTTTAGAAAGTAAAACTGCAAGAATTTAAGTCATTCTATTATCTTTTAGTCTCATTTGTAGTCTTTCCTAAAAGCCATTGGATTAGTTGATGTTTCCATTGAAACTGCATAGGAATGGTAAAGACCTCTGATTAAATCCCAAATCTGGAACTCATTAACTCTGTGATGTTAAGGCAAATTACTTAACCTCTTGATCCTCCATTTCCTCATCTGTAAAATGGGAATAATAATTTCTGCCTCACAAGTTTAATAGTAGAGAGAAAAAAGGAAAACAAATGCCAACGTTAAAGTATTAGAACAATGCCCACCTAAGCATGTAATAAACAGTTATTTTCTTCTTAAGAAAAGAGCAGTTTAACGAAGACTAGACAATAAAAGCAAAAAAAGGGTATGTTAATAGTCTAAACGGAAATATAAAATAAGTGTGTAGGAAGTAAGCAGTATCTTCACACGGAAGCAAGGACATTTAAGAGAGAGGAAGTGAAATGAGTAAAACAATGTTATTTTTGTTTTGTTTTGCTTGATTCAATCTATTTTTTTCTAGTGGAATTGTATGGATAGCAGAGACTTCATCTGCAAAAATAAAATGATGAATGGAGAGAAGACAAAGAAGATGAATTAGATGTGCCGACATATGATCCTTTACAAGTTTGAAAAAGGAATAATTCCCTCACTGGCAAGTCAGCTTGGGCTTGGTAGAAAAGTACAGGTGAAGAGATTGGATGAGATATACAATAACTTGCTGTTTGACCAAAAGGCAAAAGATGGGCAGCCAAAGGCAGCTCTTTCACTGCATGAGTTCCCGCACATTCCGAGCTCTGCATCTCCCTGGATGCAAGGGTAAAACCCCTTCCACGAGAAGCCAGGAAAAGCTTTTGTCTAGTCATCCTAATTAGGACTGAGAATGAAATGAATTAGTAACATGTCACAGCAGACTCATCTGGATCTTCTCTAGAGGTCCTGTGGACCTTTAATTCCCAGTCACACTAGGAGGCTGGATTTTGATATGAAATAGAAGTCTGCACATGAATCCAAGTTTTTCCTCTATTCTAGAAGTATCTAATCGGTACTACAGATGGTTTCCACTAAAATAGATGGAAGCACTGTACAGATCTGAGCACCCTTCTTTTATTTGCAATCACAGGCAACCAGTTACCCCTTGGGAACAAATGCTCACTTTTTGGACCATTTTATTACCTTAATTTTGGTCATAAAGTGACATTTTTGTCCCATAATATAACAATAAATTATGCTGACCTTTTGAGTATCAGCAAAAAGCAGACAATCCGGGTTTTGATTTTTTTTTTCGGACACCAGTGATGAATTTTCACCACTTTTTTTTTAGTTCATCTCAGTCCTGGACTCCTGTAAAAATGGTTTATTGAGAATTTCAACATAATGTCATTGTGACCAAATGGCACTGGGCTTTAGTATTATCTCCAAAACTTATTCTCAATTGTTTTTATATCTGAATATAATCTTTAGAGTTATTATAATCTAATATACAAACCAACATAACCAACTGCCCCTATCTTAATCTCACACCCATGTGCAATCCTAGTCTGCCTTCTCCTATGCCAGGAATTCCTCTGGATGCTTTAAACACGATACTTTGATTGATCAAATTTGCCATATAACTTGCCATATAAGACCAAATATATTTGCCACCCCAGCTCTAGGCTAAAACCTTTGTGCATGGTCCCAAGCTTGGGTATTTCTTTAGTTGGGCTATGTCTGATAAAGTTCGGCTACAAATGTCTGATAAAGGACTTTTCTCACTAAGATACAAAGAAGTCCATCCATACGTGGTCAGTTTCCCATTAGGATTACAGCATCTACACTCCCAAGGTAAATGGCTATTCTAAATATAATTCTAGTTCCATTCTTTCATGACTTCATTCAACAAACACTTATGGGGAGCCTAAAACGGGACAAGCACTATTCCAGGTGTAGCAGATACAGCAATGATTGTCAGAGACAAAATCCTCTGCCCTCATGGAGGACACATTTAGTTGGATTGTGGGGACACAGTCCACAAACCAATACACAAGTAAACCAAATATTATGACTTGTGGAGCTAAGTGCTACAGAGAGGAACAAAGCAGAGAAGGGGGCTAGAGACATGGGCAGAGGGGTTGTAATTTTAAACAGTGTGTCCTGGGAAATGTGAACTTAGAAGACCCACTTGAGAAAGAGCTGAAGGGTGTAGGGAAGTAAACTATGAAATGCCTGGGTCATTGTCTTTTAAGCATAGGCCACAGCAAATGCCTCCAGTGTGTCTGGTGGTATGTTCTGTGTTGGAGGAACAGCAAGGAGGCCAGTGTGGCCAGAGGGGAGTGATCCAAGAGGAGTAGGAGACTTAAGTGCAGAGAATTAGTGAGGGAGATGAGAAGGCAGTGGGGAAAGACTGGAGCAAAAGCAGGTCTGGGAAAGAAGATTATGAGGTCAGTTTGGAGCATCTTAGGACCGAGGTACCTATTAGCCATCCAAGTAGAATGGGAAGTAAACTGCTGGAGTTCAGGGGAGAGTTCAGGGAGCAATGGTCCTGGAGGGAAAGCTGTGATTAGCATCATGCGGAAGGCTGAGCCATGTTGAAGGGACACCGAAGGGATAAAAAAATCTTTCTGCAGAGAGGAATACATGGTTTGACAAAGCAGAGAGAGCTTGGCATTGCAAGGCTTAAAGCCACCTCTGGGAAGAGAATGGGGGTGGAGGGATGTTTAAAGAGCCAGGTAGAAAGTATCTTAATCCTAATATAGAAAAGGAACCCAATCCTAATATGGGAAAAGGAAGTAAATTTGTTAAAGTTACAGCCTCAATTCTTCTCGTTATATTTCTCTGTTAACAACAATAACAAAACACCTGATTCTTCAGGGAGACATGAGTGACATTTGATGTATATCCATCATAATCTAGGGAACTGGTGAGGCAGAATTACTAAAGGATAGGACGCTGAGGACTTCCAAAGCATCCTGTGAGGCTCCAGTAGGGACACATAGATTAGCAGCTGGAGTGACCATGTATGGACCACTCATCAGAGTGAGCCATGAGAGGAGAGCAGCAGAAATAACCAATTATCAAGATTTAAGGGCAGAAAGTCTGACTTTCCTGATGCTCCCTTATGTTAGCAGTAACGCACTTAGAAAAGAAGGACTACTTGTATTGCTACTACGATAAAAGATAATTAAGCTCCCACTTGATTACTTCCCTTTGTTTTAAAGAGCAATATACAGACAATCTTTCAAGAGTCAAAAAAATTCTAAAGTCCATTGGTGCAGGAAATTTCATAATGTATCATCATCAAAATAATTTTTCTTCTCAGTGACTGACCCCAAATTTAGCATCTTTCAGAGTAATCTAGAATAGAATCTATAGCAATGAAGTCTAGATTTACACATTTTTTATGAAAATAAAGCCTTGTCCTTTCAGTCATGATCTGCTATTCTGATCATCTTTAGATGAGAATTGGGAGAGAATGAAAGTTCCATGAAATGGAATCACCACACATAAGAGTAGTCCTTAACCTGTTGGGGATCAAAGACTCTGTTGAAAATCTGATAAAAACTCAGAAAATAGAGTGCTTAGCATATACAGTGAAATACAAGCTTACATTTTCACGAGGCTCGTAGTTATTTTACCTGGAAAACATTCAGGTGCCTCGTTAAATCAAAGGTCCTAAAGACATCCAGCTAGAGGTGAGCAAATCAAAATAAAAACGGAGCCCACGCCTCTTAGCTCTCAGGCTCTCTGTTGCTCCACACTGCCTTTCTTGGGGGAGAAGGGAGACAGAGGGTCAGTTTATAAACCTTCTGTAAAATAGAGAGTCCTCGATAAATTTAGTCTCCTAATCCTGAAAAACAACCTGTTTTAAGACAAAGGAATTATTCTCTGCACATCTTCTTTAAAGAAAAACTGTTTAGTAATGATGTTTCATGTAAAGCAGCTGTCGCCTCTCACAAAGAGAGCTTGATAGTAGTGCTGGAACAGCATGAGTCACACATGAATACGAAATTAGCATTTGTTTAATTGTCAGGGCCTGGCCCTATGGAACGAAAGTCTGTTGCGAAAGTGCAAAGTCTTCATGGAAATGCCAAAAGGAGGGGAGTCACTTTTATTATGGCCTAGAGACTTCAAATTCACTCTCGCTAAGGTAAAATAATGTATAGAGCATCTCATAAGAGATTCAATTTGGATTTTTGATTCAGTTATCACAGAATGTAACTAACTCTTGTCTGCAGCCCCTAGGAAGTATGCTTCCAAACCAGGGGCACCTACTGCAGTATAGACCTTCCTAGCATCTTCTACCAGCCTGGCCTCAGGAGTTACGTGAGTTGTGGGAGAGAGATATAGAACTAAATCTGAGAGATAATCCCTCAGATGTTATGTGGATTAAAATTATTAATTAGCTTTCTAAGTTTAAATGGCTCTCACCACTTTAGGCCTAAATGAGATCTTAAAGAGAACTCAGGCACCCGTTCCTTCCAAGAAGAGTATGATGTATGGGAAATGGTCCAAGACCTAGGGGAGAGGGCAGGGCATCTCAAATCTTTAAATGTTTAAAAGTATGTCTGTGCTTATATCATCAGAAATCACTTTAAAAGAAAGAAATCACCATAAAGAAAGCTTCCTTAAAGCTTAGAGAAGATGATATTCATTAACATAAGCCTGAAAGTCATCTGAGATAGTGCATTATACTTTCTCTGAGAAACATAAAAAATAGCAGAAAAGTGCCTTTTTTGACATTTTAAAATGTTATTCTTGATAAACAGTTTTTCTTTAGGGAGACATGTCTATCAAAGAGTAAATATTAAGAAAGCTGAGGAATAAATTATTCCCAAATTGTACAAGTTATGATCAAAGCTTGGAAATTGATAGATTTTTACTTTTTTTAAGCGAATGTTGAAGGCCATTTTAAAACATACTGTAAATTTAATTTACAGTTTTACACTGTTGATAGGAAGACCACATGCTAATGCGAACTTAACAAATGCTGTGTCATACAAACAATGACACTGCTGAACATGTGTGGTTTGAATCAGCTCTTACATGTTAACATGTACAATCTGTAGATAATGGTTAAGATTCTAAACTTTAGACAGTTACATTATGCTCTCCAGTTTGTGCTATTCTAAGCTGTTTAGCTTATCATTTCTATGATACTCCAAGTCAACTGAGGACAGCTTGATTTTGCTGATAGCTGATGAAACTGTAGAATGCTGGGTAATTAGATAGAAGGGAAGTATCTATTTCAGAAGGAAAATAAACATACAGGAAGTTACTCTGAGAGGGGGAAAAGGGATGTGAAAATATTTTTTAGTCTGTTACTAGACGTTCCCAAAAACTTAGATTTAGCTTTCGTTCACAGCATTAAGTTTGGCATTCCTGAAAATCTTTACTTAAATAATTGACATTTGAATGGTGCTTTATGGTTATGAAACCGCCTCCCACATACTCTTTCAGTACTCCATAATAACTTATAAAATAGATATTGTTGTCACCCATTTTAATGATAAGGACTCTTGGGCTGCCTAAAGTTAAATTATTTCCCCAAAGTTATATGAGGTAAGTGACAAAACTGAGAAGTGAACCCCAAAATCTTCTGCCCTTTCACTAATGCTATGCTGCCTTTCACTTGGAAATTTTTAAAACTGAAAGCAAGAAGCCAGTCATTTTGATTTGCCTAAACTATGGTGAAATCTCCTGACTTGTATCTCCCTTTGCAGTCTCTTCACACACAACCTTCTTCTCTCTGTTACACACTGGTGATTCCTAAAGTAGACGTGATAAAGTCACGACCTACTCAGGATGATCCAAAAGACTTAGCCCAGGAATGAAGGCTCTTAAAAAACAGCCAAACCTCATTTTTGGTAATAATATTTGGTAATAATAATAATAGTAATTAACATATATATATATTTCCTACTTATTATGTGGCAGGCACTGTGCCAAGAATTTTATGTACATTATCTTATTGAATCCTAACAAAAAAACCTCATGGGGCAGTTTTTTATTATATTAATCTTTCAATATGGGAAATGTGGAAATCTGAAAGACGAAGTCACTTATTCAGGATGCCTTACCTTCTCTCTCACTGGGCTCACAGTATACTGCCTTTCCTGTTCATTAAAAAGGTGAGAAACAGAAGGGTCAGGGGTCTTCCACATCTGGATGTGAAGTCAGCTGGAAACTGGAAGGATGTAGGAGTGATGCATTACGGAATTTGAAGTGTTTCGTAAATTTGGCTTACAAAGAGAAAGCTTAGAGAGTGTCACATTATGCAGAAAATGCTATCCTCAAAATCCAAGAACAGAGCACAATGGGTACACGACGATCACATCCTTAATAAATTGGGACAGCACTCAGATTAGTGTACCTAACTACATCCAACTAAATGCTGATTATCCAAAACACCTCTGAAATATACTACCCATGTTAAAAAGAAAAAACTAGGTGGGGGCAATTAAGGAGGCACCAAAGAAAAATAATGGAAATATAAATTGGGATATTGCTCATATTAATTTACATAACTCAATCCAACTATACACCAGTTATACGAAACACTTCTAAAATATGCTGAACATTTAAAAATAGAGAAAACAATGAGCAAACAGATGAAAAACAAGAATAAACAGAAATATAAATATCAAACTGCATTGATATAACCAAGAAAGAGATTGTTACTTAAACTATAACTGCCCTTTTGTCCCGAGGGAAGGAACATAATGTTTGTGACTGGAGGAATACTATCTTTATATGGCTTGCAAAGCCTTGTTGCAACCAGAGGAGCCAAGAGAAAGGCCCAGAAAGGACAGCTGACTGTGCAGGAGAGTTTAACCAGCTTTTGCACAAGATAGGACTAAGGAGTCTCAGAGCTGGTTTTGGAGATACAAGCTAGAATGAGTTTCCTCTGAATTCGAAAATGAGGGGCAATTTTTTTTTTAATTCTTTGTTATTTCTAGCTACTCAAAAGGAGGGAAAGGAAAGACGGATGTCTAAAATTAAATTTTAATTTGTTTCTATTTGGGCTATTTCAATGCCCTTGTTCATCTCCAAGCTCTGAATAAAACACAGCATAGATCCTCATGCACATGTTTCTGGGTGTGTGGAGCTCCAAGTGCGTGGCTGTGTGTTCGCGTTGGGGGTTTCAGGTGACCACTGGTCAAATCCTGAAGTATCCACCTTCCAAGCTTCTCATCATTTTCTCCTTTTTCTCTTGGGAAATATTAATAGTAATATTAATGATAGTAATAATAAATGGGATTGTTTATTGTTCTCAGGTATGCCACATGAAGAACTTTGTGTACCTTTCTCAGAAATATCACTTTCGTATGACTGTTAGAAATAAAATATGGGATGCATGTAAAATTCATCTGAGAAATCTCTATCCAAATTTGTGACATTGATGCTACAAGAAAGCAGAGAGAATGCAACCATTATTCTGCCTAAAAGTAAGTTGTAAGATATGTTAACCTCACCATGGCTAATAATTTCTGCCTGGAGAGGTAATACATGGATCTTAATGCTACCCCTCTTTGGATCAGATACCCAGTTTTGAGGAAAGCCCCTGTGGCCCATACCTCCCAAAACTGGATATTTTTAATCTAAAGCATTAATAGTCTCAAGAAATAGGAAACCATCATACAATCATATTAAGAGGTAAAGGCCATTCTAAATTTCAAACACCTGGACATACAGACACAGAGGATGCTTATAGTTGCAATTCCACAACTTTAACCAAGAATAAATATGGAAACACAAAAATTCACTAGTCCAGATATTAAAGAACTTTTCTCCTTCCCAGTGGTCATAAAATTCTTAATTGATCTGAACTCAAATAGACAAATAGGCAGTCAAACAAATTGGAATAACAGAACAGATTTCCCTCAGGGCTAGCCCGGTGGCCAAGTGGTTCAAGTTCCATGTGCTCTGCTTAGGTGGCCTGAGCTCCTAGGTTTGGATCCAGGGTCAGACCTACTCCACTCATCAGCCACACTGTGGAGACGTCCCGCGTACAAAATAGAGGAGGACTGGCACAGATGTTAGCTCATGGCTAATCTTCCCCAAGCAAAAAAAGAGGAAGATTGCCAATGGATGTTAGCTCAGGGCAAATCTTCCTCACCAAAAGAAACCAAAACAAAACAAAAAAAACCAGATGCTCCATCATCTTTCATCCAAGAGATAAAAGATCTTGATAAACTGTTAGTCCATTTACAGTCATCAGCAAATAATCAGACCAAAAAACAAATTACTAATCATTGCTGCCACCAATGAGGAATGATAACGTATCTACCTTTAACAAACCCAAAACACAATACAACACAGCAAAAAAATTATTGGAGAAGACAAATAAAGCTTTTAAAATAGTCAGCCAAGTTCTCCTGCCACTTTGGATAGCCCATTATAAGACTGACTCTGGGCATGAGGTGCCCCACTTCTCTGGTGAGGAGGTTTATCCAATTCTGTCAGGTGAATCACTTGAGCACCTCGGGGGAAGACTTCTAAAATTATATAAAGTTTCAATATTTATGTATTGGAATACTCGTACAAAAAATAGGAAAACAATTCAATAAAAGGTGAAATAGCCTCAAGTTCATAGGGTATATAGAATAATTTAATATATGTTATCAGAGGCATCACAGATCAGTGGAAAAAGTAAGGATTATTCAATAAAGACTGAGAGACAGTTATTTGGAAAGAAAATAAAATTAAATCATATCTTATACTATCTAGTACAATCAAGTTCAAATATATCAAATGACAAAATGAAAAAAAATCATTTTAATAACTATAAGAAAAAAAGATGACTATTTTTACACTGTTTGGGGAAAGACTTTATAACACATTTTTTTTAACTCAGATGGATAGGTGTGAGTCTATGCTGCTCTTGGTCCCTGGCATACTCACATCTTTGATCACTTCTAAGCTCTCCTCTTGTCTCATTTTTTGTTTGTGCTAATATTCATGCCTCATACTCCATTCTTTTTTCTAATTCCCTCCTAGAGAATCATTTTGATGTTTTTAAATGTTGGTATATTCCATTTATATGTGTTCATGTGTATACATATGTTTTTAATTTTCATAAATGTCATTATGTTATATATCTCATTCTATGTCATTGTTTTTTCACTCTATATTATGTTTTTAAAATTCCTCATGTTGCCATGTATACAATTATTATGTTACTTCAAACCACTGTATGATACTCCATGGTGGGTGGGCATGGAGTGTTTTTGTGTTTTGTTTTTTGCTTTTGGTTTGTTAAAGGCCAATAAGTTATCATTCCCCATTGGTGGCAGCAATGATTGGGTATTTGGTTTTGTGGTCTGATTATATGCTGATCACTGTAAACGGGTTGATGGTCTATAGACATATTTTATCTCTTATATAAGAGATGATAGAGAATCTATTTTGTTATTGATTAGTTTGATTGCTACTTGTCTATTTGACCTCAGTAGACTCTTTGGCCTGCTACTGACTCCACTCCAGTTGTGTCCAACTCCTGCAGCACAAATCGTACTTAAATGAACAATTTCATGGATGACCCTCTGTGGGCCTGAGTGAGTGTTTCTTTTGGATGTATACCCAGGAGAGCATGGTTGTAGGTGAGGCTTATGTTTAATTTGAATAGATGGTGTCGGCTTGCACTCCAGAGTGGTTATATCTCTCCAAGTGGATTGAATAATCTTAAAAATGATATAGATAAAATAGCAACTTTTACTTAAGTGAGGATAGAGAAATACAAGTCATCAGGTTTCAGTTCATTTGAGTTGGTAAAAAGTGAGTTTTGGTTACCGTAACAATGCTGCATTACAAGCCACCCTAAAAATCAGTAGCTTATAGACACAGGCATTTCTTTTTCTTACTGGTAGGTTTGTCTAGGGCTGCTCTGCTTGAGCCTACATATCACCTGGATTTGATTCTAGACTTTGAGTTCAGTTGTGATTGGTTCCAGGTATCTTTTCCCTTTCCTTGGAGCCGTGGCTATCTGAGGCAAGCTATCACTGGATGATATTGGGCAAGAGTTTGAGTATGAAAACTGTGAGGACCATTGAGGCCTTAGCTTGGAACAAAGAAACCACTGTTTTGCCCATAATATGTTGGACAAAGTGCCCTGGCCAAGTGCAACATCAATGAGTGAGGGAACAGCTCTCTCAATTAATTGAAAAAGTCAAAGATTGAGATCCATAATCCAGTCTGCCACCAAGGACGTTCAAGGCAAGGTTAAGGATGTCAGGAAACTTCTTGATATTTCAGCAACATTCTCAATAGACACCACTGAAACAATAGGTAGGGGAAGGATATGGGAATTAGTAAGGCCTGAAAGAGTCAGAAAGAGAAAAAGTTGGGAATGAAATTAAAAGAAAAGATAGATGACCGCATGTGTTTCCCCTAGGGTGAAGATTCTAGTTCGTTAGGAAGAGAAAGAAATGTACTTTGGGCAGTGTATAGGGGCCAGTCAATTGAACAAATGGATATCAATTTCCCCAATTAAAAAATTTAACAGGTTGGGGGATATGAAAAAATTCAAGTTGGCAAAGCAAATATCCTTTATTTCAAATTCTCTCCCTTTAAGCAGAAATACTTAACAGACTTCTTTCTGTCTCTTTAAGCATCCCACATCCTTTTGAGAGTTAGGAGGACTGAAGCCCAAATGAATTCCCTGGCCTTCTGATGCTCAATTGTGATAGAGTTTGAGCAGCACTGTGCAAATTATTCTAGCTTTTCTCCTTTACCTGTGGATCGTGTTCCTATTAATTGAATTATGCCGAATGAAATATAAAATAGTTGAAATGAATGACTATGCCTTAATTAAAAAGAAAGTAAAAAGCACTCACTTCCACATTGTTCTTCATTTGGAAATGGCAATTAGTCACATTTTAGAACATTTCTAATTTAATCAGAACTTCGATGATATTAACATTTTAATAGTAAGAGCATGGACCTAGTAAGGATTCATTCATTTTTAAACCTCAGATTCATTCATCTACATGTATAAATGAGAGTTAGTCATTTATAACACTATTTCTCATTCATGTCTATTTACATTTTCGTTATGAAAATCGATCTGCTCTTCAATGTAAGCATATTTAATCAGTACATAAGCAACATTTTGCTGTCCACAGATGGACAAATAAGATTCCAATGTTATCCAACACTAAAAAACACTTTTAATGAGTTTTTTAATTAATTCCTTGAACACATGCCTAAAAACAGTTCTTATAAATTTTATTTTCTTCTCTACCAAAAAGGGCAGCATTGGTAGAGCTGGTGAGGCACTCATGAGAAGAAACATAATTATTGTGACGAGACCACATACTCTGCCACCACTTCAGCAACCCAACCAGAAGTATCTATCATTGAAAACATCCCTACCCTTCAATCCTAAATACAAAACACACTTAGTGTAGTTGATCTCAGTTATCAAATCTTTATTGGGGGTGAGGATTTAAAATATTTTCTGGATACAGAGAAATCCCTAATTGGTAGAGATGTGTTTAGCAGGACACTCTCTTGCTTAGTTTACTCTGCAATACCTACTGTGTAGTGACCAAAACCGAGTATTTGCTCTTTAGACTCCATTTCTGAAAGGGGACTAAAGTCTCCTCTGGACTCGCAATAATCCATGCTAGAAACTCAGGAAAGACTGAATGCAGCATTCCTCGTGTGTACTTTCTTTGTCCTCAGAAACAGAATCACAGCTGAAACTGTTGTGGCCTGTGGAGGGAATTTTCCCAGAGGGTAATTGATATTCTCAAAGAAACGCTTTTAAGCTGAATTTTACTGCTAGTATTTTACTATCACAGCAATGTTCACTCCAAAATTAACAATTGCAATAATTACTTGCATTTTTCTCATTACTTCGTTCCAAGTAGTTCAGTCACACGCCCCTGGCAGAGCTTGACTCCCACGTTCCCGACGCCCACAGAGATATGCGTGCTCCACAGGAGCAATGGAGGTCAGACTTTTCATCTGCCACATGGAAGATACAATTAGTCTTACATTGAAGTCCATGGAATCAAGTCACCAGAGGTGGTGGTCAAATTGATGATACGGTCTCTAATGGATTTTATCTCCTTCCTTGCTTCACTTCTTTGTGCCTAATTCCTCCTCCCTGGGATGGTGTTCCAGAATCAATCACATTCACATAATTTTTTTCTCTCAAGTTCTGCTTTTGGGAGAACCCAAAATAGGAAGTCTGTGCCTTCTTATCTCATCATCTCTCTCTGCCCATCTGTCTGGTTATCTTTTTATCTATTCACCCATCCTTCTTAAGGACCTTATGATTGAGACCAAAATAGTTAGATTGAGGGAAAGCATAGATCAATGGATAATTAGTATGTTATGCTAATAAATGCCAAGACATGTAGTATGTTATGCCAATAAATGACAAGACATAAGCACTTTTAATATTTCGTGTATACTCTTCCAGAATTTTTCTTCAGATATTTAAATATTTATGCATCTATAATGTATTGTTATAAAAATGGGATCCACTATCATATACACACATACATTCACACATATATATGCAGAGAGAAAGACTTTAGTTTTCAATTAAACTTAACATCGGTATTTCTTTATTTCAATAACTCTAGATATAGTGCACGTTTTCATAACTGCAGTGGTAACATTGTAATATTTGGATAGTTATGCCCAGATTTTAAGAATAATATCTTATTGATAAACATTTAGTTCATTTCCAGCTTTTTTTTTTTTAAATAGCCAGAGGCACTTTTTGTTAAAGATTTTATTTATTTATTTTTTCCCCCAAAGCCCCAGCAGATAGCTGTATGTCACAGCTGCACATCCCTCTAGTTGCTGTATGTGGGACGTGGCCTCAGCATGGCCGGAGAAGCGGCACGTCGGTACACGCACGAGATCCGAACCCAGGCCGCCAGCAGCGGAGCGTGTGCGCTTAACCGCTAAGCCACCGGGCCGGCCCCGTTTCCAGCTTTTTACTCTTATAAAACTTTACCATGAGAAGTGTTACATGCATCCTTGTTCAATTAAACAAATCATTTTCTTGATATAAATTTCTGTGTGAATGGTATTCAGTTTCTACAGAGAATTTGTACCCATCAAAATTCCCACCACAAGCGGTTTATGAGACATGTTTCATCACACCCTCTCAGGCAATTGATGATATTATTCATTTTCTTAAGTATTGTGACAAAGAATACACATACATACACAATTATAGAGATTAGAGATATATACATAAATATATAATTTAATCTGTATTTATTTGGTTGTTATTGAAGTGTCTAAAGTTTCATGTTTGGGCACTTCTGTATGTGTTCTTTTTTGAATTTCTCCTTCATATTCTTCATCTAGTAGTTCATAGTAGCTCTTACATTAGTCATTCATCTCAATGGCAAATAATACTTATAGAGGACTTACTACGTGCTAGATAATATGTGTTAGGAGCTGCAGAGACCATTGTGAATATAAAACACAGCCCCTTCCCTCTGGTGCCTCAAAGCAAAGAAGATGGCCACTAACAATTACAGCTGTGACATGGTGGGTAAAGGATTCCCTGGCACAGAAAGTATGTGAGAGAGGCCAGAGTCAGGCCACCAGGACATCAGGGAAGATGCCCAAGGAAGTAAGGCTTCGATTGAAATTGAAGAGTAAAGGAGAATCAGCCAGGTGAAGAAGGACAGAGAACATTTCACGGAGAGGGAAAAGGCATAAAGTTCTGGGGAGACAAAAAAGTATATCATGTTTGACTATGTTAACCCTTTCTCAATTTTATATGTATACCAAACAGTTTTCTTAGGTTATTTTTGTTTTTAGCCATTTAGCAAAATGGAAATTTTAAAAATTCTTATTATGAAACACTTTCCCTTCTGATTTAAATTTTTGCTGTCATACCTGGATAGCCCATTGCTCGTGTAAGTTTATATTATCTTCACTTGTTTTTTTTTCCAGCACTTTAATTATTTTACTTTTTCTCTTTCATACTTTTAAAACATCTGGAATATATTTGGTTGTAGAGAATGAAATGGATATCTTTTTTTAGATGAATTTATAATTATTTTTCTTTCAAAAGCTTACATTATCCAGTAGATTCCTCTACTTAACCAAAGAGCTTTCTTGAAGCAAATATCTATCTCCTGCCACGCATTGGTTCTAATCACAGTAATCAAACACCCACCAAACATTACCCAAATCTCTCCTTCTCCGGCCCAACATGTTCCTCCCTCTACCCCCACTTCTAATTTACATCTGAATCTTCTTTTAAAATTTCCTACAATTCCACAACAGCTCCCAAAATTAAGTCAATTGGTGTTCTTCATTAGTCAACCATGTAAGTGACCAATTAGCGAACAGAATTTAATATCCATTAGTAGGAAAATAAAATATCTATAAGAAATACATGTTACCTTCTTTGGAGGTGTGCAATTCAATGAAAGTTTTCAGTCATTCTTTTTTTTTTTTTTTTTTTCTTTTTCTTTTTTTTTTTTTTTTTTTTGTGAGGAGATCAGCCCTGTGCTAACATCCGCCAATCCTCCTCTTTTTTTGCTGAGGAAGACGGCCCTGGGCTAACATCTGTGCCCATCTTCCTCCACTTTATATGGGACGCCGCCACAGCATGGCTTGCCAAGCAGTGTGTCGGTGCGCGCCCGGGATCCGAACCAGCGAACCCCGGGCCGCCGCAGCGGAGCGCGCGCACTTAACCACTTGCGCCACCGGGCCGGCCCCTCAGTCATTCTTTTATTATAACATTTCAAAAATAACTAAGAGCAAAGGAATTCACTCTAAAAGTAAATAGTAGTTAGACTGAGTGAAGTTGGCACAGTGAAATAAGCAAAATAATTTACAAAGGGTATTTCACCAAAATAAGAGAATTTAGATAGCCAAATTCTCTCAAGGAGGATTAGACTGTCCCTGAAGCAAAGGTACTTAGTTGATCTTGAGAAACACAAAATACCCCTGCTTGTAGCAGCATGAAGTCTGGCAGATGGTCACAAAGTATTACCAGAAATATGAAATAAACATTGACAAATACATTCCATATTTTTAGAGGTAACTCAACTAAAGCAGCTTACAACAATCTGAATTAGTGTCATTAAAAGGCATAACTAAAAGTACTATTATTTTTATGACAGTAAAAAGTATGCAGTCAATTTTTTTTCCTCTGAATATTGTTTTCAAATTATAACTACATTTCACATGAACTCTAAAACGGCCAGAGAGGTAGCATTGGATCTTGTATTAAAAATATTGGAAAAGATATGATTACTCTTTTCCTGAAGAATTATTGTCTGCGATCAATGAGAGGATGTTGGCCTAGAGTGCAGGCACATTAAGTTTGCCTGATTTGGCAAACACTATCCCTTCTCACGGAAGATTTAGATCCTGATTAATTTGGTGAGATTGCTGGGGCGGGAGAAGGGGGGTTAATGTGAGGAAAGAAACAAGTAGTTAATTTGTCACACTGATTTGAGTGTCAGTTGTTCACGCTATCCAGGGGATTCCTCAGCCCTGCAACAATGACTAGCAAGGAGCTGTAGCAGTGAAAGTCTAGGTCTGAACCTATGGTTGGATCAAGAAACACAAAGAGGGTCTCAGTCCTGGGAAGCTGGTGAAGGTTAGGAGGAGCAGCAAATGCCACCTCTGAGAAGTTTAGTACAAGAAAAGAGCCACAATTTGGTCAAAGTGCAGAACTCTGGCCAGGAATCACTCTAGTCCATTGGTAAAGCGTATTCTTGCACATTCCCTGGTCTGGTCTGAAGAAGGCCATATTTCTCTGTGGCCTGGGCTTTTGCTCCCTGTTGTGGAAGTTTGGAAAGGGAAGCGCTTGGAGCCATGAAGAGAAAGGCTTCCTAAGAAAGAGCTAGACTGCTGTGGAGAACAACATTCTGCTTCCCCAGCACAGGGGTACTTGATGTCTGAGAACAATGCCTCTCAAAAATACCAGCTTTCCTCATCATTTATCTTCCTGAAGAATATAAACTATCCATCTTAAATTAAGACACAGGATCTGCTAAAATGGTAAACCACACTGAGGAGTCAATTCTGGGATTTGGCAGACCATATACACCCATATATCTAGTACATAGCTGTCTAAACTTTTTGTTATGTCTTGTAGCATCTATGTTAAGACTGGAATGAGAAAAAATGAAGAGAGAGCAAAAGTCAATAGAGAGGAGGAATGAGGGATCGTATTCCATTGTTGAGACTTTTAAGGTGCACGTAAGGAGATTTTCTTAGTAGACATAAAATATCCCAAATTATTCAAATTTGGTCTTTGTACTCTAATGATGTGCATCCCATTCCTAGCTCTAAATTCTTGTCCACTTCACTACAAACCAGTTCACAGCTTTTTCATTGGTGCTTGACTGCAGCATGTTGCCAGATCTGCCCTACTCAGTCTCCAATGTCAGTCTAGCTATGAAAGCAAAGCGCTTGACATGACAGTGAACAGATGCAGGCCCTAATGTAAGAAATGCCCTCTACCTGCACGATGCTCAGAATACACTCAGTACTAGCTCTCTCCACACAGAATGGAGATATCCATTTTCTACTCAGAACCATTCTGAAGCCACCACTGATATTGTTGGTATCTCCATTTATACCTTATGAAAGGAAACAAACAAAAAGTATCTGGATTCATCCACAAGATAATGCTTTCAAGGAGGAACCCCTTCCACGACTCAGAGTAATAAAAGGCACTTCACCAACCTTGTCCATTTCAGCTCTTTAAAGGGCTGTAGAAGAATTTTTGGGTAACCACAATCAATATTCACAATTTTTATAAGACAGAGAACATAATGCTTATGATGATGACTGTTATCAACAGAGGGTTGGAAAATCTGAATCGCTGAATCACTGCCAGTACTTTCTTAATATAAGTGGTAAATATCCCATGAGTATCATTATAACAACAGAGAGGAGGTGGTTATGAACTTCGCATGGGGTAAGGAATGCCAAAATGGCAACACATTTATCACCATGGTCAGCACTGACAGCTTTCCAGGAAGATATTTTGAGTGGCTACATCATTGAGCTCATTAATGAATTTGAAGGTAATTCTAAACAAGAATGTAACTGAGAAGGGGAAAGCCAAGCCCCAATAACTTACTCACTTTCGGGGAAGACTAAATGTCAGACAACAGTGCAGATAGCATGAGGGCAGCTCAAGCAAAGTGGGGCCACAGACCTCCCAGCCTCTTGTTCCTAATCGGGTGCTGGCAAGGATGCAATTGTGGACTTGTGCTAACAAATATTCCATGATTCCTGCCTAACCCCCATGCTTGAAGTCTTCTGATTACTGAGATACCTTCTGTACAATATCTGGACTACCACTTCCACTTGAGGCCACTCTCCAAAACCTACCTGCTCCGCACCCCTGGCTTCCAGATCTTGAATCTACCAAAGTGGGCTTCTTTCCAAGATAGATTGGGGATTTGATTTGGCCATAATCACTACATACACTCCAAGGCCAACCTAGATATCTCCTGCAACTCTGATCTGAGCTACTTTCACCTGGGTCACTAAAGACCAACCTCTGGTTTCTGCTCTCAGGAAAATCGTGCTTAAAATATAGCAAATAGACATATGTGGGAAAGAGCCAGAGCTGAGTGGTACCATTTTATCTGGCCTAATCTCCTGTGCTTTGCACCACAACCCAGATCACACCCAGATCTTAAAACAAGGGACTTTGAGCTTCCGCAACAGCAATCCCAAAGTCTGTGCATCTTCCTACCCAGACTTTGAACAGTCTTATGGATACTTGCTTTATACGTTTAGTAAAGACACAACATGTTTAATTTATTGCATTTCAGCTTACAATATATGAGGAGGGAAATAAGAAGCAGAGAGCTAGAGGATGAGTGGTAGACACTGAAGAAAGAGGAGACTACTGGTTGCCAGATCACCAATAGCAGGAGAAATAAAGACAACAATGGATAGAGCAAAAGAAACCAAGAAATTCAAAATTGTGTCGCCATACTGTATCATGATGGCTCTCTGTAATATCCTTGTGTCAAAAAAAAAAGATTAATTTGTTTCTGTACATTCTAAGAAAGTCCAAGCTATTAAAATAAATGTTTCAGTGCCTTTTAAGATAAACAGAGATGAGGTGGGAAGAAGAAAATAATAACTAACAGGGTGTAAGCAAACGGCAGCAGGACCAAGATGTTAAACAAGTTTCATTTCATTTGCCAACTCCATTTCCTTCTTTGGGACTTCCCAGATCGATTGTATCCATCTGCTAAGAACATCCAGACTAAGTCAAAAAGAGGGCCAAGGCTGATTAGTGATATTTGCCATGGGTTGTCGGGGGGAAGGTATAGAATGAGGAGTTAGGAGGAAAACTTGGGTCAGGTACTTAACTATTCCCTGATAAAGAAAGTACTGTTGCATGTCAAGGGATGGAGAGACTCTACTGGCACTTATAAATCGTATACAGCTTACTGGTAAAATATTTAGAGTCTTACTGAATAAGGACATGTCTGAGGCTTTTATAGATTGAGTTACACAACTACTTAGGACTTTGGTTGAATTTGCAAAAATCAAGACAGCATCATATGGCAGGAGAATCATTTAACATCAGGCTTCCAGTTGGAATATCTTGTTGGTAGTGTGATGCGTTGTTTAAACAAGGAAATCTTTGTCATCTATATTTCATTTTTGATGCTAACAGTGAATTCTTAAAGAATGAACTTTCTATTGTCTGATACAGGTTGGCCTTTAGAGGAATACTTCATAAGGAGTCAAGAGTCCTGGGAACATCTTCTGCTATGGGCCACTAATGAGCTTTGTGACCAAGCGTAAGTCACATTTCTGTACTTCAGTTTCCTCAGATGGAAAATTAGGGGAGTAGGCAAATACACAATAAGTTGTCTTCCAGCTAAAAGGCTATGAAATCATTATAAACTCAGGGAAATTTATATTCTATCACAAATGCAAAATTCTTACAGGAGTAGTGGCATCAGTACATTGACATATCTGTAATGTTTTATAGCACTTTAATTCACTACCTGTATGTTCCGATTACAGCCTTTCTTAGGGAAAAAATACAGGCTATTAGTATGTGAAAAAGATGCACGACCTTTCTTGGTCAACAAAACAAGAATTGCAAATTAACATTTCTTAGCCATTTATTTTAATTACCATGCCTCTCAAGACTATATTTGACATGCCTGATTTGAATTAATTTAAAAAATCTGATTTTTGACAAAAAAAAAAACCTTACAATTGAGCCCTTTTGAATAATTTGGCAATTATTTCGGGGTCATGTTCGTATCAAATGTCTGCATCATGTCACAGAGTAGGTATACTTCCAGCACATTCCGGTCATGAGGAAAGCCTCATGAGGAACTCTCTGATGAAATTTGTTACTTCCAAGTCTTGTTTCTCATCACATGTTCAAAACCAAAACAAAAGCAGAGGTACAATCAAGTGAATTTGCTTAGTGTATTTGTCACCAGATCTAAATATCAAGGCTTTGTCCATTTGTCCATTCACCTGGCATAACACGTTGAATGTAGTAGTCAGTGAAATTTACTTTAATCAATGAATGAAAAAAATTATAAATAAGTGATTATAGACCATTAAAAGTAAAAGCATCATTAGATTTAATTTATATTTCTTCTTTCACAGCCCATTATCTACCTATGAAATTCTGAAGCATATTGCTTCAGTATGCAGAAATGTCCTAGCTCAAGGTAAACATTTTTATGATTCTTTCCACAGTATAATATGACAAGATAAAAGCATATATTCAAAGTTCCAAACAAGTTCACCTTTAAATTAATTATAGAAGTAAAAAATAAATAATAAATAATTTTAAAAATAAGTAAGTCAAATTTTAATAAATTTAGTGGTTGTGATAACGGAGAGGAATGGCTAACAGTGCTATTCATTTCTCACTAATATCTTTTATATTATCAATTCTTAATTACAGGGATTTAGAATATCTGAGTAGTCTGCATTTAAATAATGTTATCCAATGGTCAATCTTAGTCCATTGGAATCATCATTAATATTATATAGTTGCTTTGTTTGGTTTCCCAGAGAAGCTTTATATCTAGCTTTTCCTTTTAGAATTATAATTGAGAGCATTAAAATATACTTGGATGCATGCATGCGTGCGCGTGCACACACACACACTCAGATATATGGTAAGAGAAGATATTTTAGTCTCAGTAGAGACGCCACATCCTCTGCAGATCCTTTGTTGGCTCCTTAAGACTGAGTTAGACCCTCTCTATGTTCCCACTGGTACGATCATAGCACCTACCAGGATGGCCCCCGGCTTCCTGTGTGCCTCTCTACCTAATTTTGACCGTGAGCTCTCTCAACTTTAGAGCTCCAGTGCCTGGCAGAGTACATAGCCCATTGATTCTGTTCATTAAATATTTTTTAAATGAAAGACGTTGCTCACATTATGGGTGGGCAAAAGTAGTACAGAATGTGACCATAAATTTCCATGTGGATTTAAAGCTGTTCATTCTGTGATCATGTAAATATTCATTGCTAGCAATTGTCAAAAGAAAAAATCATTGGTCATTATACCTTGCTCATTAACACCATGCTATAAGATTTGCATAGTGTTTACATCTAAAGTTTAATGTAATTTCAGGACATACATTAGGAAAGAAATGTTTTAATATTGGCCTTAACTTTTTAATAAATTGCATTTTTATAACTGGATGAACCCTAAAATTCATTATTTTAACAAGTAAGAGGCAAAGTTAAGCTAAAAAAATTAAAGGCAGAACATGAGAACTTAAAAGTAAGAGCAGTTTGGAGGATTAAAATATTCTCACGGAAGAAATAGAGAATTTTTAACATTCTGCATGTGATAAAGACATGAATTTTATGTCCTTATGCAATTTCTAAAAAGTAATCTGTAAAAAATTTAAATTAACTATATAATTAATTATTTAATATTTTTTGAAAAAACTCATTCATAAAGTGATTCCACCGAATTAATATCCCTCTAAGTACATATCCATCTATTCCTCTAGGTTTTAAAAAGAGAACCTGACCATGCTTTGAGTGAGGAGAAGGTTATTTTAACTTAAATCACCATGGTTTACTTCTTTATATGAAATATAATTTTGAATAGCTTGCAATTATGTCATACCATTTTTAATTCTCTGAGAAAATATGTGAAACATACATAACTTTTCCTATATGCTTAAATATCTATTTCTTTGAGTCTGTATTGAACCTTCTATCTTAACTTCAAAAAGCAGAAAGGTCTAGTTTCAAACTGCTTTCTTCAAGAATGCAGATAGGATTGTGATGGCTGGTTTGAACAGCTTTGTTTTTTGGGATTGAATTTGAGAGTTGGGTGATATGGAATGGAGTGGGATGCCTATGTCCCTTTTCTTACATTCAGAATTAAAATAAATACTGTATCATTTCCATGACTGATGATTCCCCATAGAGCATATTCATACACACTGACAAGATTGGAGGATTCAATTTGGGAAGTAGAATGACAGTCAGTCAAGAGAAAGCAATTTCAGTTAGTAAAGCACTTAGATAATTTTTGCTTGTATCATCCTTGTTCTTTTTATTTGTTTGTTTCATTTTCCCTATAACACATTAAGTGTCCCGTACTTTAAGTTATTTATCACTTTCATGGATTGGTTTATGTACTGTTTACCTTAACCACTCTTCTTTTTATTTAATTTTTACCTTGTCAAGGCCCTTAGAAGAAATCATCTTTCATATACATCCATGGTATTCTTTCCCAAAATTAGTCTTTGAGGTTACTGCAATAAAATTATACATTTATGTATTCAGTGTTTTGGAAATGATCTATTCTTCACATGTCCTTAAGATACATTGATTTTTTTCTTGACCTGAGAATATCAATTCCATTCCCCTGCACCATATTTATGTAGAAGGCAGTGAATTTAAAAGAAAAAAGAATTTAGAATATTTGCTAAATCTTCTTTTAACAGAAAGTAGTGTGCTAGCAGATACATAAAATTATGAGGATAATTCATTTGACTCATCTGACCTCATAGGTATTCACATGAGAAAGTGATCCTATGAAATGCTAAGCTAATGTGCAAACAAGTTTCTATTACCAGTAAATCTTTGCTGGGATTGTTACTTTCTTCCAAAAAAATAAAATAATTTATACATGGCAATTATAGTATGCTCATATAAAAAACGCAGAGTCCAGGACAAGCTCTCTATAGAAACTTCTTCATCAAATGGAATTATACCAAAACTTTGGAAGAAATCTCAATGCGTTAAAATGTTATTTAAAATTCATGATAACTAGGATGGAAAGAATTTAACATGCTTGTGGGAATGCATATGTAAATGTGTATCCACATACAAATAGTGAAATTTCAAACACTGAATTCCAATATAGGTCAAATGTCTTGATGTAAATAGGGCTTAAATCATCAAAGAGCTAATAAAAATATCACATTTTCTTAATTTCTGTTGTCATTGACATTGAAGCATCTAAGTGTTTATTTGGTGCTTTTGTTGCCTAACAGATTATTTTTTCACCTATCTTACTCCATGAGGTTCTCTTTGCACTTGAAAATAATGTTTTACCAAAGAACATCCACTTTTTTTTTTTTTAAAGATTTTATTTATTTATTTTTCCCCCCAAAGCCCCAGTAGATAGTTGTGTGTCACAGCTGCACATCCTTCTAGTTGCTGTATGTGGGATGCGGCCTCAGCATGGCCGGAGAAGCAGCGCGTCGGTGCGAGCCCGGGATCCGAACCTGGGTCGCCAGCAGTGGAGCGCGCTCACTTAACCGCTAAGCCATGGGGCCAGCCCTCCACTTTTTATATATAAATCTAATGTTTAGTAAAACAGAAAATGGAATTCTACAGAAAAATAGCAGACTTTGGTGACAAGTCAGGTATCTTTTCCCACTACAAACCCAATGAAATACTGTATAAAATATTTAAATTTTTAAAATGTTATTTGGTTGAATCCTAAAAAAGGATGGAAAATTGTGAAGCCTTCATCAAGGAAGAGGGTACTCAAACCTTGGTGATAAAAAGATCAAGCCAAAGTTTCATGTGCTTATCAGCATTGGATTTAAGCTTTGGGAGTGGGAATTTGAATAGCCTCACAAACATGGGTGATGAGACTTTAGATTTAGGCTCATTATGAAAATAACTTGCAATTGTACTTTCCACATAAATCTTAGAGCCAATGATAGCAGAATTGTCTGTAAAGAAGAGAATAGGAAAAAACTCTACTTCATAATTATGGAATAGAAGTTGACTCTGGCCTAGGATGTGAGTTTGTATCGTGATTGATTTTAAATTCCCACTGTCTTCAGTATAGGACTTGAATGTGAAAAAAAAAACAAGAAAAAGACTTTTTTAGATTGAAAAAGACATAGCAATTAAAAACAATGCAAGAATCTTGATTTGCTCCTAATTTGAGAGTAGGGGAAAAATATTTGGGACAATGTGAAAATTTATAGACTAGATATTATATGATGTTATGGAATTATTGTTAGTTCTCTGAGCCATGATAATGGCATTGTGGTTGTTGGATAATATCCTTATACTTAGGCGATGTGAGCTGAACCATTTGGTAGTGATGTGTCCAATGCAAAGACAGTTTGACTTTAAACAAAGAATTCATGCAATTCAATTCAACACTTTAAAGCAAAGAGGAAAGGATGTGTCCATTTCAATAGTTAAATTTGAAAAGATTTATATTCAGTCATGATTTAAAAAAATAAATTCTTGGCACAAATTAGGCATAGAATTAGAAAAACAATATTTAGCCAGTCAGCAAGTTTCACACGTAATGATGAAATATCATGAGTACATTAAAATCAAGAATAAGGCAAAGACAAAAGCTAATTCATTAATGGAAAAAAGGCAAAGGGGCTACAAGATTAGAGCTTAAGTTTTTTGTGTGTGTGTGAGGAAGATCAGCCCTGAGCTAACATCCATGCCAATCCTCCTCTTTCTGCCGAGGAAGACCGCCCCTGAGCTAACATCCGTGCCCATCTTCCTCCACTTTATGTGGGACGCCGCCACAGACAAGTGGTGCCATCGGTGCGTGCGCGTCGCGGATTGGAACCCAGGCCGCCAGCAGCGGAGTGGATGCACTTAACCGCTATGCCATGGGGGTGGCCCCTAGGGCTTAATTTTTTTTTAATTTACCATTTCCACATACCCCATAGAATAGTTAGGGAAAAAAAAACTTTCACTGTTTGTACTACTTATAACCAGTCATTTTTAGCGCATCTAAAAGGGAAGGACACTAAAACTCACACACAATGTGCAACCTGGGATAACTTATCTGACGTTGAAGAGTTTCAGAAGTCTAATGATATATAAACAAGAGAATTTAAACTCTTAGATTAAGAATGTGAATTTATCCTAGATTATATGCTCTATGACAGCAGGAAAATTGTACTTTTTGTTCACCTCCAAATCCCCAACCCTTGAAAGTGTGATGGATGTAAGCGCTCAATGAATATTTGTTAAATTCATAATTAATATTAAATTAATTAAATATTTATAAATAATATTTAATCGATATTTCAGTTAAGAATATTATAGCAAATAAGGCATTGTAAGGATTCAAATAAAGGAGTTAATGCACAAAAAGCATGAATATAAAGCCTGGTGTATATAAGCATTCAAATTCAAAAACTGTAGTTATTGTCATCATCATATTCATCAATATTAGTTTTATTACTGTTATCATTATTATAAGTCAGTAACTTAATTAATAGCTTCACACTCAAGGAGATAGAATTACTCTCCCAAATTTTGACAAGACTCTGCAACATAAACTTATAGTGGACTGAAGAAATATTTGTTCCTGGGGGCAGCTGTAGAGAATGGTCTGGAAGTCTTTGTTGAACTCTCAAATTAAATAATGTTATTAATAACAATATATTTTTATGTAAGTATTTCTTAATCTAATTGCTTACATACATTTGGCAATATTCTGATAGTTTTGTCCGACTCCTGGTATATGAATAAATTAGAGGCCTCTGGGAATAGTCTTTAGATCTAATTTTATAACTAAGTGATTCTCATACAAGTGAACAATCATCCAACAGTTTGGATAAACCCCAGACTCTGATGACCATTGGCTATAGTCCACAGGAAAAAGATTTGTTTTTTAATGTATTTTTTTGTCACAGAGCTGCCACTCATCAGGAACAATAGAGCTATGCTTTCTAACTATTTTTGTGTATTAAATTGACTTGCTGCAGTCAGAATTTGTAATTTTATAAGATGTAACATCCAAGAAAAATGTGGATGTTTTCTTCTAAATTAAATTCTGAGACTGACAGCCCGGCAAACTTAGCTACTTAATGAAATATTCCGATTGGCATTTTATTTTACTGTATTTATTAAGAATATAAACAATATGACCTTTAAACGTTATACTTTTTCGTCTTTAATTAAAAAAATATCACACTCAATGTGGATGTCATGTTTTAACACTATATGAGTGTCTATTAAGAGCAAGCATAACAGGTTGAAATCTTTTATAATCTATATAGGCTGTCTGTTGTAAGCAACTCAAAGAGATACGCACAATCTTGGTTGAAGTGTAGATTTATTATGAATAATTAATAGCAATCTTATTTTCAATCTGTAGAACAGAAAATAAAATAGGGACATCTCACCTCTGTTGTAACCAGAGTAACTTTTTTTTTTTTTTTTTGGTGAGGAAGATTGGTCCTGAGCTAACATCTGTTGCCAGTTTTCCTCTTTTTGCTGGAGAAAGATTGTCCCTGAGCTAACATCTGAGCCCATCTTCCTCTACTTTGCATATGGGACGCTGCCACAGCATAGCTTGATGAGTGGTGTGTAGGTCTACACAGACCCTGGATCTGGGTCTGTGAGCCCCAGGCCACCAAAGCGGAGCATGCGAACTTAACCACTATGCCACCAGGCTGGCCCCCTGGAGTGACTTTTTAAAGTATAAGAATTGAAAAAAGAGAATGATGATGATATTAATAACAACAAAACAGTAATCTCTAGCTTGTATGGAATGCTTGCTGATTACTAGGTGTTTTTTATTTTGTTATATAAATTATCTTATTTAATCCTCACAATAACCCTACAATATAAAACTATTATTATCCATGTTTTGCAGATGAGGAAAAAGAGGTACAGGACCCAGCTCTCGAGCTTTTCTGTACTACAAAGACATTCTGCCATAATACCCTATATTATGACTAATCCTAATATTTTTGAGAACCTTTATATATTCAAGGTCTTAGACATGTCAAGCAGTAGACATGTTAACGAGGCAAGTTACTACTCTCTGTAGGTTAAAAACACAGCTAAATAAATAACAGGTATCACATCTCTACCCCCATATACTCTGCCACTCAGAAAGTCTTACAGCCTGGGGGTCTGCCTTCCAGTTACCTCCAGCATCAGCATCAGTGGGTTCCAGCTCTTCTTGTTCTTGAGCTAATCCTGACAGAGGCAATGAGTACATTAAAGCTTCAGACCTAATTCCACCCTCTCCTTTCCCCTTTATCCCGATGTAGCTTGAGTTAGCCTCTCAAATCTGAGCTCAGGCAACACTGCAAGGTTTTTGCTAAGAATCAGAGCCAGGAACTGTCCTCGAGTGCTCACACAGGTCAAGCTCACTTGGTCCTCTTTCTCTGATGTCGTGCTTGCCCAGACATAGAAATTATATGGGCTGTACTTTGCTTTCCACCCATATATTCAGTCTGATTCTTCTATGCCCCTTTATGGTACGAGTTGTGCCCTATTATTTTTCTGATGATAATTAGCTTCTTAAGGGTTGTTTTGTCCTGGATCCTTAATGTCATAGGCTACCTGCCCTACTCCACCCCATTTAGAAATGCTGGTACCAACCATTGTCTGAATCTCATCTGAGCATTCCACATACTCTGAACTCTGTGTCCACCCATCCAAGTATCCACACAGTCTGGAGTCAGCTTCACTCCTCTCCTTATCATCTCTTTAGTCTTAAAGGGCAGTTGTGCTATTTCCTGGCTCTCTACTCCCTCTATCTTGTCGCATAGTCATATGTCTAAATACATGCAGTCCCCCAATAACTATAATACAAAACAAATGTCACAATTGCCCAATGTTTACAACGTGTTAAGCATCTTCAGAGATTAGATAGAGAATTTTTCACTGTAAAAAATTATGAAAGGTACTATTGGACCATGAAATGTGTGGTACAAATTTTAGAATTTTATGACCAGCAGAGATGGTAGAGAAGGGTATGCTAGTAGAGGAAATAGCCTTAGCAAACTGCACGGGCCACGAAAGTCTGTTAACAACAAGACAACAGGCCCAAAACTGAGTCACTTATGCTAAGATCCACATCACCAAACCAACACTTAATTACAGTTTCAATTCTCTCAGCAATGGAATCTAAAACTAGTCAATCAGGAATCATCTGATCAGCACTAGTTAGGTCACCTGTCTGATAGACCCTTTTTATCCCCTAAAGGAAAGTAACCTTTCAATAACCAATCCCCTTTTTTGCCTAGTACAACTTCCTTGTTCCTGCTCCTTCTGCCTGTAAAAGTCTTTCATTTTTAGAGCTCCTTGGAGCTCTTTTCTGTCTGCTAAATTGGATGCTGCCCAATTCATGAATTGTTGAATAAAGCCAATAAGATTTTTAAATTTTACTCAGTTGAATTTTGTTTTTTAACAAGTCCAAATCATGTACCACAAATAAATAACTTAATTTAGTCTCTCTGTATGCTATATGGAAGAGAATAATATGACACAAATCTGAAAAGGCAGATTAAAACCACATTGGGAAGGATCTTGAATATCAGACAGATGAGTTGTACAAAATATTTTAGACAATACAAATAAATAAAAAGTTTCATTCTCTCTCTTTTTGAAGTTGACATTGGAGTAATTAGAACTGAAAAATATTAGAAGCTGTAAACATATTTAGGAGGCAATTGCAACAACACAAACAAGATGAAGATTAAATAACAGCCTGAAGTAAGGTGTTGATAGTATAAGAAAAAAATACTTAGTGAAAAATAAAGCACAATACTGAAGTTGGTATTTGAAAGAGAATCTTTTTGTTGGAAGAGACTGAAAGATGACTAAGCCTAAATTTCCTCCCCGAAGTTGACCTTCCCTTTGGGGACTCTAGGATTACCACCCCCACAACTATATTGACCAACCAATACCATGGCTCTCTCTCTGTTCTCTGACCCAAGAGTGGATGCCTGACTTTCCTTCTCCATAGACCTCATAGCATAGCAGAGACAAAATTGGAACCATCAAGAAATAATTTATTGACTAGTCTGCAAGTTGATATAGAGTGTAAAATCTGGATAATTTGACATATAAAATATGACTTACAATCTTTAGCTTGTGACCCACTAAAGAGGACCCAGCTCACAAGCTACTAAAGCTTAATAGATTCTTGGTAATCACGAGAATTACAGATCTGAACATAATCTAAGTCAAAGGATGAATTCAACCACTTAGCTACCTAAGTATTATCTTTCAGTACTAGCTTTCTGCTTGAGGACTTACTTCATTTCCTGGTCAAATTATATTAGGTACGAACTCATCCTGTTCACTCACTTGTCCATTGTTTTATTTTTGACCTATTTAGAATAACTGTGTCAAAGCACAACATTAATAAACCCAACATGAGTGGTATGTTGGTAAACGTTTAGCAGTAGGCTTTCTAGGAAAACAAAAACAAACAAACACAAAACTGTTTTGTACTGTTTGCCAATTTCTGTGGTGTAAATATCCCCACCATGTCCAATTTCAAGCTACCACTATGAGGTCACTGAATGAAGAGTCAGGAAGAGCCTGTGTGAGCTGGCTCCAGCACCGCACTGCTATTGTGTGTGTAACAACAATAGCTAGTGTTTGTTAAGTTCTCACTAAATGCCAGGAAGAGTGCTAAGCAATTAACATACATTTTCTCCTTTACTATTCCAACAGCTTTCTAAAAGGGACATGATTCTTGTCATTGTTACGCATAAGGATATTAAGAATCAAAGAGGTTAAATCTCTAAAACGAACAAAGCCAGTAAAGGGAAGAGCCAACATTTGAGTCTCATTCTGTCACTTAACTCCTGATGTACATGTCTATCTCTTAATCAGAGAGTTCAGCGTTGGCATCAATTTTTTACCCAAGAATCTGCCTCCAATGCTTGTATTCTTGAGTACTTTTCTATACGTTCTTTTACAAAAGAGAAAGCACTAATATAGAGATTATTACCATAAAAACTAATAAGCAGTAAAAGAATAGGTATCATTTTATAAATATGGCAGACATTTAAACTACGTATGAGTAGTCAATGGATTAAATATGGTGATGAAAGGGACAAAAAATAACTATATTTTTATTCCTGGGTGACTGAAAGAATGGAAAATCATTAAATTTTTTTGGAATCTGAGAAAGGTCTTGGTTTATGAGAAATATATTTCAGAAATGTTGGTTTCGGAAGAGGAAGAGCCCAAAGATTTACAAGGAAAATATATTTTGTAGTACTCATTCTGGCAAGATAAAGGAGAAGTCTGCTACGTTCAGGTTGGGCAATGTGGGAGCAAAGCAATTAATTTCCATGAGCTTAAGTTTCTCAACTTTAAAGACCCAAAGTTAGGAACTCTGCTTGAATTCTTTCCTCAGGGAATGATGGGAAGATTAATGTACTTTTATCAAAAAAGCTCTTGTGCCCACCTCCAGTAGCTTTTGGGGGAGGTTAATGCCATCTGAAATGGTAGTCTATACCGCTCCATGAGAGAAATGGTCAGTTGAAACATCATTCTAGTTATCAGAGTAATTAATTCTCCCGGTATTTCTTCACATTCCGTTTTTACTTTCTTACCACGATATTTGCAAAGGGCCTCTTAACAGGAAAGAAGGCCTTTACTTAAAAACAGCTCTACAATTAATGTTGTGGCTTTACAGTGTGGGGGAAGAGGGAGAATCCCCCTCTGCCCTTTCCCTTAAGGTTCTTATGGCTGGCCAAATAATCAACAAGACAGGTTAGCAGGAGAAAATAGTATCAAGTTTAATAACATGTATACATGGGAGAAACCAGGGACACTGCGTTTCTCAACACAATAGCAGAAATTCTCGTCTTAAATAGCATCTTCAGCTGAAGACAAAGGAGAATGTTGGGGGTGGGGGGAGTCAGTTACAGGAGATTACCACTAAAGCACAGTAAACAAGAGTAAGGTTATTATGCAGATTTAAGACCTCACCTTCCACATTGATAAGTTTCTAGAAATGAGGTCATCCCCCTCTTCCCAATACAGAGAGGGAGATACCTTTACAAATGGAGATTTCCCTTATAAATGTAAATGTTTGTCTGGCAACTCCTCGCAGGGCCATCTAGAGAATGTGGCCAGAGAGACAGAATTTTTGATAAGATGGGTTTCTTGGTGCCTTTCCTATTGTAACATTTATTGTACATTGTATTACAGCCATCAGATGGAAGATCTGTTCCAGGAAGGAGTTACTATGTCAAATTCTTTAGGCAGTTAGTGGGGGAGGTCAAATATCCATCAGAGAAAACAATCAAGGTAAGGAGATATATTACAGGGTGGCCAAATCTTGATCTCCCTCATCATCAAATATATGCTGTGTTATGAGATACAGTAGTGAACAAGACAGAATCTTTGTCCTGATAAAGTGAAAATGGAAAATATTAGAAAATATGTGATCTATGAAATCAGACAATTCAAATGCTAAGATTTCCAAGGGGCAAGTTTCAACTTCATAGAGGGAAGAAAATATTAATTTAAAGTTTTCAGATTCTTGGGTAGTGTGGCCACATGAAAAAGATTTTACATAAACTTATAGATCAGGAAGTACCACATTCCTTGTATTCAGAATTGGTATTATCTGCATGATAGTGAGGTTTTACAGCAAGGTTGCTGTTGTGGGAGATCAAGACTTGGCCACCCTGTAATATATCTCCTTACCTTGATTGTTTTCTCTGATGGATATTTGACCTCCCCCACTAACTGCCTAAAGAATTTGACATAGTAACTCCTTCCTGGAACAGATCTTCCATCTGATGGCTGTAATACAATGTACAATAGATGTTACAATAGGAAAGGCATCAAGAAACCCATCTTATCAAAAATTGTCTCTCTGGCCACATTCTCTGGATGGCCCTGCAAGGAGTTGCCAGACAAACATTTACATTCATAAGGGAAATCTCCATTTGTAAAGGTATCTCCCTCTCTGTATTGGGAAGAAGGGGGATGACCTCATTTCTAGAAACTTATCAATGTGGAAGGTGAGGTCTTAAATCTGCATAATAACCTTACTCTTGTTTACTGTGCTTTAGTGGTAATCTCCTGTAACTGACTCCCCCCACCCCCAACACCCTCCTTTGTCTTCAGCTGAAGATGATGTTTAAGACGAGAATTTCTGCTATTGTGTGGAGAAACGCAGTGTCCCTGGTTTCTCCCATGTATACATGTTATTAAACTTGATACTATTTTCTCCTGCTAACCTGTCTGTTAATTATTTGGCCAGCCATAAGAACCTTAAGGGAAAGGGCAGAGGGGGATTCTCCCTCTTCCCCTACAATGATATAAATGAATAAATGAATAAAAGGCGAATTGAATGAATGTGGCAAGATGATTAGCAGTTTCAGACTTACTACATGTTTCAAGCCTTACCTGACTTGCATTCTCATACATTTGCCAATATTTTCGTGAATGCCGTCTTTTAAAAAAATGTACTCCCCAAACTTTTCTTATTACCTCAATCAGGAACAAAGCATATTACATAATACTAATAGACATCTTGCTCTGAAAATGCACTTATGATATCCAGGAGCATGCCAGAAGCAGGAAAAGAAAAGAATTTTGATATCCTGGAAACTACGATTCGCACCTACTTCAGTGTCCACATTGTTGATGTCCAGAATAGATAAAAGCAAGAGCGTTTATGCAAAGGATTTTTCCAGGATATGGAGACTAGAACATGGATGAATTGAGAAGGGAGATGTGCAGTGATATCAAAGTCAGCTTGTACAGCTTGTACAGGCTTGTAACTGGGTACATCTCCTCCCAACTGCAATTTCCATGATGTATGTTGGTATTTTGAAATTGACCATGGTGGGAGTCTTTACACAATGGAAATAGATAACTGCTACAAATTAGGGCTTCTTTCCCTGAGAGCCTATTGTTAAGCATTTACCAGTACACCACTGAAGGTATGCCATTTGAGGAATCAGCAACATTCTCCTAAACTAAAGTCAGATAAGTAGACATAAAAGCAAATAATCAGGAGTGTGAAGGAAAGGATGGGTGGGAACAGGAAGGAAAGCAGAGAAACGAGAGCTTGGCAGAGTGCAGGACATTCAAATACAGGACAGAGAATGTGGTGGGAACAAATGAGACCTTAAAGTAGTGCTGGTAAATGAGAAAGAAAAGGAAGTGGGTAATCTGAATATAGGCTCTGGTGTTAGCTTGGGGACTCTAAGAAGCAGATGCCAAGATGAGATTAGATAGTCAAGAGGTTTATTAGGGGAAATTCCTGTGATGGAGGAAAGGGAAGGGGTAGGAAACAGGAGTTGGCAAGGAGAGCTATCAGACCACGATGCAGATTTGATACCTGTGAAAGGAGAGGGGTAAGGAAAGCAGATTAAGTAGCAAGAGTCTTAAGTGCAGTTCTAAGAGAGTTTCAGCCAGACTGATGGGTGTCCTTCACTCAAAGTCCTTCATTAGAAAATTCCATATACTATAGGAATAGGCCAACACTAGTGCCTCTGCCATTCTCTATCAACTGGGAGAAGCATGGCCTTGGCATGAATGCAATGATGGCTCCACTGTGGCAGCTGCTGGGACCATGTGTCAATTATATTTCCCTGTAGCAGTTGAGTTGAGAGGTGCATTTAAGTGCACATGATATAAAATGTGCCATCTTTTTGCCAGATGCCGAGTTTTAATGAAGACACTCAAGGTTTTTCTTACCAAACCCATTTCGCTGCATAACTCCAGGCTCTATGCCTGGACCTTCTCTCCTATGGGGCTACCTTGAGAGATATTACTATTTCCTCATAGTGGGTTCCATATTAGAATCCAATATGGATTCCTAGTACACTCCCCTCTTACAGTTATATCCTAGGTCTAGGATCTTGCTTAGCTCTGAAAATAGAGCATCTGACAAAGCTCAGAATCTGGGCTTCTCAGTGTCAGTGTTCTGTCCTGCTTGAAGTTGGAGTCATACATGATTTCCTAAATTTGCATATTCCATGCATATGGTTTGATATCTGCTTCAACACCAGGTATTTTTCTGACTCCTCATAACATGTCCCAATTCCTCAGTGCTGGTCTTAAATATATTTAGTAAGGACTGCCCAGAAGTCAAGCTATGACAGCGTGACATATTTCCCAGCTGAGCTGTATGTTTCCTGAAGGTAAGAACAGTGTCTTTTTCTAACTCCATAGGTGGACATGCAGTGGAGGTTCTGAGGCATTAGTCAAGATATTTCTAAAGGCTTCACATTTGGGATGTTGGAGACTTTTTTGTGTTTTGCCTAGTATTTCTTCTATCTTCTTCCTGTAATTCTTGGTTTGACTTACAAAGTAGTTCCGTTAGATATTTGACCTATGCTTACAGTTTCAGGGAAGCATAGGCAGACTGGAGGCAGATGGATATTATTTTTAATAGATTTTATTATTTCTATTTAATATTAATACCTTATCTACCTAACATTTTGCAATATGAAATTTCAAAATTGCAGAACTCAACTCACTGAACATTGAAATAATTAATTGTTTTATCACTATTGTCTCTTCTAACAGCAAATGGATACTTTTCTAATGTTTCTGCACAGATAAAGAAAAGCATTTATTTTGTGTATATAAATAGTGATAATTTGCAAAATGAACACTCAAAAGCAGTGTTAGAGGAAGAATCTTTTAGCAGATTTTTAGTGAGACACTTTCTTCTTTTTGTAGTAAGGAGGCTTGCATCAAAATCTGTAAGAAAAGATAATAATTTAGTTCCTAATTACAGCACTAAATATAGCCTAGTTTATTTTCTTTTAGAGAGCAAGTAATTCAAATTAAAAATAAATATAATTTTACCTTCTGTTAACATTTTATTCTGTGCATTTAGAATAATAAAAAGGCCCCACTCACCATATAAATTTCCCTCAAAGTAATTTTTGACAGTTAAGAACAAAAACATGTGAAGGTTTTATCCTAATCTTCCTCTGTTTGGTAATGATTTGAATGTATTATAGGAGAAATCATGCCACCCACAAGATACTTAAAGAAGTAAACTTTTAATACAATTGAATTAGCCTGTATTTTGGGTTGTAACTGAGAATGAAATTGATCCCATTTTATGCTCTGGAAATATGTAGAATAAATTTAATTGGAGGTCTCCAGTCTTCAAGACATCTTTATTTTCGAACAGAGGAGAATGAAGGCAAATTTCTATGAGACATCACACATTCTACTAAGTCTTTTAGACAATGCCTCATAGAACTGCTATTGTATTTTTTCCTGCCAATAAGCTGTTTATGATTATTAATGTATTGTTATGCTTATATTCAGGTAAAAGTGTTACATAGTTAATTTAATTGATTGTTTTCAAGGAAAGTAATGTATTTTAGCATCTTTGGGGTTGGTACTACCTACTTCAAGCATTCTCAAAGGAGACAGATGTGATGTTAGTTTAGCGAGTTCTAAGCATATCACATTCCCAAACTCACCCACTCTAATTTGATCTATTACAACACGGATTCTTAACTTAATGTCCAAGAACTAGAATTCAGTAGGTTCGTCAATATGGATGGGTTATTCTCACTAACCTGCAGCCAAAACTTATCATTTCTTTCAATTGTGAATCAGTGAACAAACCACAGTAGTAACAGCAGTGCATGTGGATTTGTCACTAATAGAAGCACAGATGTTTTCATATCACATTACAGCAGTTGGAGATATCCTAAAGTAACATTTATGCTCATCCTTGAATTTACGTTGAATAGATCTACATCGAGATCTTTGATGTACAAGATAATTCCTTTAATGGATTAATAAACCATGTTGTTATATCCCAAATTTATTTACATATGATAGGTATGTATGTATAGACAGGTAGATAGACATATATACAGAGAGATGGATGGAAAGATAGATTTAGATTAGATATATAACTGATACTTTCCTTTGTATCCTATACATTGTTATCTTACACATTTAAAAATTTATCTTGAAAAGGCATCCGTAATTTTCTCCAGAGTACCATTGGAGCCCATATTACATAAAAGTTAGAACTCCTGCATTAATGTTTAGTTTGTAATGGCAGGAAAAGAAGCTTGTGCTTTCTCAGGTTATAACTTAAATAACACAAGTATCCTCAAAAAATCTGCAGAAACTTGCAAATACTTTTCAGGATAAAGCCCAAACTTGTGTCTGGCTTCAGAGTCTTTCTCAAGATGATCCTGAAAGACATTTTCTCTTACTCCTTCTCTAGATTAAAGTTCTGCTCTAGCCAGGGCAGTCTAAATAACACATCTCACTTCCTTGCCCTGAGATTTTCCTCCTGCTCTATTTGGTCTAGAAAATGACCTCTCTCCACCAACCAATATTCTACTCATCCTTCCTACTTCCTCAATGTAGTCTTCCCTGACAACTCAAGCCTATAGACAGATCTTCATGATTTAAATTCAGATAGAATGATAACATTTTGAAAGCTGAAAAAGGAAGCCAGAAATTACTTAAAATAACCTGTTAATTTGACATGTAAGGAAATTTATCTTGTCCAAGTTTAGAATTATGTAATAACAGAGATGGGATTTACACTGTAAGGTTTTTCAAGTTAGGTTTTGTGGAGATCAAGGTGTAATCAGAGGGGCCTCATGATCTGAGGAAAGAGTTATCCAGAAAGACTCTTTCCCTACCCATATGTAATGAAAGAAGTTTTGTTTCTATTTTGAAATTTTTAGATTGGTTTCCCTATTGAAATTTCCTTGAAGAAAGGGTTTGCTGTCAAAACAAATAAAGCCAAAATTTTTAAGCCACTGTGCTAAATTATGTTGACTCAGTATCTAAACTAACTATTCATAATCTATAAAAGCTCTTTGTCATTTAATTATATACTAAATTGGTCTTAACTTGTTTTGTTATTTTATATATCATTTTGCTATGATTTTCCACCCCAACTATACTGTAAAAAAAGTAGGTAGGGAACAAGTGTTGTTTATTTTTAGTGACTTTAGTACGTTGTTTAAAACAGGTTTCAGTAGGGCCTACCCCGTGGCTTAGCGGTTAAGTGCGCGCACTCCGCTACTGGCGGCCCCGGGTTCGGATCCTGGGCGTGCACCTGGTGCACTGCTTCTCTGGCCATGCTGAGGCGGCATCCCACATACAGCAACTGGGAGGATGCGCAACTATGACATACAACTATCTACTGGGGCTTTGGGGGGGAAACAAAAAAAAAGGAGGAGGATTGGCAATAGATGTTAGCTCAGAGCCGGTCTTCCTCGGCAAAAAGAGGAGGATTGGCATGGATGTTAGCTCAGGGCTGATCTTCCTCACACACACACAAAAAAAGAAAGAGCCTTTATAAAAATAAATAAATAAAATTAATAAAATAAAATAAAACAGGTTTTAGTAAAAATGTCTTTTTTGGATAAATAAATGAATGAACGAATTGATGCATAAAGAATCAACACTCTTGGAGTCTTTCCATTATCTACTGATAGTAGGATTGATTTTCCACTACAGCTATTAAAAAACTGGCAGGTAGGGGCCGGCCCGGTGGCGCAAGCGGTTAAGTGCGCGCGCTCCGCTGCGGCGGCCCGGGGTTCGCTGGTTCGGATCCCGGGCGCGCACCGACGCACTGCTTGGCGGGCCATGCTGTGGCGGCGTCCCATATAAAAAAAAAAAAAAATGGAGGAAGATGGGCACAGATGTTAGCCCAGGGCCGTCTTCCTCAGCAAAAAAAGAGGAGGATTGGCGGATGTTAGCACAGGGCTGATCTCCTCACAAAAAAAAAAAAAAAAAAAAAAAAAAAACTGGCAGGTAATATCATTTCTTACTCTTTAGGCTAGGTAATTTTAAAGGATATGAATTCTTTCACAAAAATTAATAAAACAAAAATAGCGTATAATTGTGTTTTCTAAGTCATATAAAATAAAGCTCGAGTACCCAATGGCCAAGGTTATCAAGTGTTCCAATACCAGTTCTTTTAAGGGTAATTATAAATCACTTAATTATGTATCAGAACTTGTGACTTATGTAGAACCAGAAAAATGGAAGAAGCCTTTGGTGACCATCATGGTCACCTGTCACAGGCCCTCGAAGACCATTTGAAGGCAGGAGCCTCCAAAAATGACACCACTCTTTTCAGGCTAATTTTCACATGGGGAATTTCCAGTAAGTCCCAAAGCAGGCAGCTCTTATTTTCTAGTCATTGTAGGCAACCAGCCATCCCTCTGCATCTGAGACCTTGACGGCTCAGAGGTGCTCTCTTGGTGAGTGCCTATCAGCGAGACCAGCTCAGGGAAGTGCTGTCTCACTTCATCTAATACAAGTCATTAGTTGGCATAACAGGCTTCACTGAACATTCTGGATTATAATCAATTATGTCCAAGCACCACATTATAACAATCCAAAATTTGAAGATTAAACATCCCTATTCTTAAAAGCTCTTCTGCCATTCTTCTGATGAAGAATTTCCTATTGACCATCTTTTGCCTCAAGTTCCAAAAATGAAAGTAAATTTCTTTCCCTTATATACAAAAACATTACCTCTTTTCACCTTATTCATGCCTAGAACTATTATTGCATATTTAAAGACTCATTCATGTGTTCTGCTATTTAATATAAAGAGCACTGATGTCCAACACTTAGAAGATGAAAAAAGTAATAGTGCCTTTAAAATTCTAGTCTTCCCTTACTCCACCTGCGTTAGTGTTGGCAAGAAAAAAGAAGCAGAAGAGACATGTACTTCTTTCATGACAGTAATTTTCCATCTATTGCACATAGAGGGCAAAATTATCTGCAGTGATTGTTACATTTGAATGTATTCTTTTTTCTTTCCATTATACATTTAATATTGTTTGGAATTTGAACCAATGCAATGACATAGAACAGATATTAATATATACCTTGATTACTGGAAAGGTATAAAAAATTATCACTATTGCAAACGACATGATTGCATACCAAAAGAATAATTACAACACATTCCAAGAGAATCAAAGTTTACAATTAATCAGCAAATTTATTATTTGATGGGGGTCACCTAAATATATAAGAATTAATTGCCTTTCGGTTTATTACCTATAACTAATTAGGAAACATAATAGGAAAGAAGATCCCTGTCTCTCAAAGTAGCTGCAAACACAAGGTTGTAAGCTGAAATGCATGAAGAGGGGCCAGCCCCCTCGCATAGTGGTTAAGTTTGTCACGTCCTGCATTGGTGGCCTGGGTTCGCAGGTTCCAATCCTGGGCACAGACCTACACCACTCATCAAGCCATGCTGTGGCTGCGACCCACACACAAAATAGAGGAAGACTGGCACAGCTCTTAGCTCAGGGCCCATCTTCCTCACCAGAAAAATAAATAAGTAAATGCATGAAGAAATGTGTGAGATACTTATGAGGAAAGAAGCATTTTGATACAAATTATAAAACTTTTAAATGATTATGCTCAAAATTCTTCCCAAATTTATGTTTAATGTAATATGAATTAAAGTGTCATTAAAATTTTCAAAAATGATTCAATTTTTTTCTGGAAAAATGATAAGGCAGGAATAGATAAAAACATTTTGAAAAGGAGTAAGGATGGTATAGTATTTAATACACCTGCTCATAAATATTGCAATTCCTTTTACAGGCACGTAGTTAAACTTTAATTTCTAATTTTATTTTAATTATATATAGCCATATGGCATGTTTTTTCCAATGAAATGTGAAGGAAAATGACGCATATTACTTATCACTAGAAGCTTAAAGGACCAGTTTGTAGTTCAGCGTGTGCCCTTCACTCTGCTGAGCTGATTGTAGAAATCTGTTTAAAGATGGATCCCCATCAGCCTGAGTTCCAAAGTGACTATAATGTTCAGAGCCCCATGACAATGTATATTTGACATATAATGTATGCAAGAAATGAACTTTTTATTGTCATAGGTAATTGTATTTTACTGAAGCATAAACTTGCCTATCTTGACTGATACAAATGGAGTACTTCCTTTCCATTAATTAAGGGAGTCTGTTAGTACAATAATTTGTTGATCAATGTTGTTTGGGTGCATTAGTTTACAAAGCAAAGAAATAACATTAATGACTCGTATACATACGCACACTTAAAATTTAAATATTTAAAAAATATGAAAGGTAAATCAACGTGAGACGGAAATATTCAATGAATAATGTTGAAACTATTTATTGAGAGAAATAATTTCATGTCTTAAGTCTGTAAAATAATAAGCGCTAACATTGACTGAGCACTCATTTTGTGGCTAATGCTCTTCTCTCTGCTTTACATGTATGTTTTTATGTAAAATTCAGACTCACTGCATGAGAAAGCTAATAATGATGTCTATATTTCACATATGAGGAAACTAAAGCACTGAGAGTTATAGGATTTGGCAAAGGACACACAGCTGATAGTTTCAGAAATTAAATTATTGAAAACAACTTTCAAGCTAGAAGAATGAAGAAATTAAAACCTAAATAAAGAAGACTCTCTAAGATTAAAAGCATGAAAAAAGGGGAGTATTTGATTACATAAAAATTATGCCAATATATCTAAACAAAATTTAAATTCAAAATATTTTCAAAACATCAGAAAAAAATCAAATAATGCAATTTTAGTAAGCATACAAAAACATTTAAAAATTAATAAAAAATAAGAAATTAAAAACCAAAAGCATGCAAAATGTTCAGCTGTATTAGTAATTAAAATATGCTGATAAATCTGAGATGCTGATTTTTGCTAACAATATATGAAAATATTTTTAAATAATGTTTTTTATTCATACAACTAGATATTGTACAATACTTAATTATTATAACAAGGTTTTATTTATATGGGAAATTGTATTATAACATCAGTAAAATGCTAGGTGTTTTTAAAATGTAGGAATGACATTTAAAATATGCATATGGGAATATTTAGAAAAATATTAGGGAAAAATGCCTAAATATTAATTGCAATCATCTCTGGGTGGATAACTAACAAACAATTGTTACCCCTACGTATTCTGTCTTAAATTTCCTAATACTCTTCAATGAATGCACATTATTTAATTTGCAGAGAAAAAAGATGATGTTGATTTAAAACATCAAATAATGGAATGCATATTCAAATTGACCTGAACAAAGTTAAAACCTATCCTTACTCCCTGATGATTCAGCATTCAGCCAGTTTCTGGTTTGGAGATGCAGAACTTTTGACTGTGAAAGATTTTATAAATCTCTATCATTCATGAGTAAGTAAAAGGTGAGGGGCCAGAAAAAGGAGACAGAAGTGGTATTTGGCTGCCAGGAACAGAGTTGATGAAAAGTTAAACAACATTGTTCCTGGAAGAGTGGAGGACGAAAAACAAAACATTATCTCTCTTCTGTCTATAGTCTCCCATATGTTTTCAAATATCTGTGGAAAAATGAATACACGGCACAGCTAAGCCCTGAAAGGTAGTAGGCGCATTAAAATGAAATTAGCCACAGCCTGCAAGTCAATGCACTGGGTGCTAATCTGCACTCTGAGTTCCCAGCCATGGAAACTGGAATGGTCCTTTTATTTCTATGGACCCCAGTTCCCACATCTATACAGTGAGGAACTGTGACTTAATCATCTTTATTATTCCTTCCTATTCTAAAATTTCTTTAGGTTAATGTAGGATAAAAAATGATAAAGACTGAAAATTCAATTATCCTGCTAATAACTTTAATATTTTAAAATAACCATCATGGCACGAGTTGAAATCTGAAGATGTTTTGAGTTTAACTTAGGATAACAAAATAGTCAAAAGCATTGAGCTCACAACACATTATTTTGAAATACTTAAAAAAATTTTTTTCAATTGTGTATTTGCAATAAACAAAAAACAAAACAAAAGAAAATCTCCTACCAAAATATGGTGACCTGGACCTGGGTCAGTCAAAAAAGTTAGCTAAACATGTAAATATTTTTGAATGTACTTTAAACATATTCTTTTAATCTAAAACAAATATATGTGCATTTATTGGGACTTTTTTCATAAGGGAAAAAGACTTTTTCTTTAAACACGAGTTCTCTGATTCGAGTTTTATTTTGTCTTTATTGAAAAAAACATATTCAAGGGGACTGTCCATGATTTTCAGTTTCAGTGAAATTAAAACCACCTCACAACCATTGCAACTTAGGTGCAGAAGCCTTCTAGATTTGTAGACTATTTTCCCAATCTCTTACAGTTGTCTTGCTCACTCCTAATCTGACAGTGATTTTTTAGCAAGTCACCATTATTGATTCTTTTCAAAGAAATCAGCTTCATTTTTATAGAGACAAGAATTATTTTTATTATATTGGTTAAATAAGATTTATTTAAATAGTCTATTTAGAATAGTAATTACTAGGGTCATAAATAGTGAAAATGACTATTGAAAACACAATTAACTGACTATTGGTAAATCAATTGGAGCATGAAAGAATACGGATACTGACAAATGGCCTACTAAATCTGAGCTTACCACGTAGCCCTGAGAGGGAAATTGAAAACAAGAGCATTTTGAAAATAAAGTGCTGTGTGCAGTCATAACTTTGTTTTACTGAGAGAAGAGGGAGTGTCCATTAATCTGATATGTCAGTTAAGTAAAAGTGGATAACAGAGTTAAGGAATTTCTACACAACGTGATGTCTATAAAAAAGTTGCTGCAAGAGTTAATGAACAAGACATAAAAATAAAACAATCTTCAACAAAAATATTTCAGGTGCTAGATGATTTTAAGTGTCATATTTCAAAAGATACATGAATCAGAATTAAGTGCAAAGCAGCTTGTAGTTAGAAAATTTTGAATAGACAAATAAGCATCATCTCTCAGGTTGTATGCAATCGTGATGTTCAAGGTAACATATTTACCCAGGAGAATAGCAACATAACCTACCTTCTCTATGAACAGAATCTCCTTTATTAGTATAGTCACCAACAATACTTAGCACACACAATTATTCTCAAATCAGTCAGCTTAAACCCACTTTGTAATTCTAACAACAGAAATTGGATTTAGAGGGAAGATGAGCACAATGGAAAAAAATAATTAACCTATAGATATAAAAAGCTCATCTAAAAACATTTGGTTATGAGCTATAACTTTCATTTCCAGGAGTAAGTAACTTTGAATCAGGACTTAGCAATAGGTTGGGATAGAGTCCAGGTGTATCTGATTCATTATAAAAAAAAATACAAGTCATTTAAAAATTATTTTCACCTTCATTCACCTCCTTATATTGGAGATAATATTGATTTTTTTGCTTTGGATTATTGTGTGCCCTGATAGTGAAAGTGACAATAAAAGCATTTTGAAAATAAAGTGCTATGAAAATTTTAATAATAATTTGCATAAATGAATTTGCAAGGTCTGAAAAGAATTAGAAAATCAGTGTAAGTTTCTAAATATAAGTAAAGGTATTTTATCTCTTAAAATTGGAAGAATGCATAATAGAAAAATAAAATTTTAAAATATAGAACTTTAGCATGTGTAATATCCCTTTATTATGAAATTTATTTAAAATGATTGTTTCTTCAATATCACTCAATATTAGAATATATTAACATATAGTACAAGCCTCTCTAAATTTTAATGTCATAATTCAACATTTATTGAAATATCTACTATACGAAGTACATTATTCAATTACTGGGGAAATACACTGATATAGTCACTGTTCCCAATTAACTTTCATTGGATAGTGTAGAGTAAAATCATTTTTATTATTATCTGGATCTCAGCTTTCTTGTTGGAGTAAAGCAAATGCAAAGCTGAGACAAAAGTTTTACTGCGAAATCATACTAGTCTAAATGTGACCAGGAGCAAAGGTTTAATTTAACATCATTTATTAAATACCTCCTTCTTGTCAAGCACTCTATTATTTCCTAGGAAAACAAACAAAAACAAAGCATGACTCCTGCCCAGCAGGTCTCACAAGATATTAAAGGAAATACGCAAAAAATAAAACAGTGGGGAAAAGACAAAATGTTTCAGATCTTTTCTGGAATTATTACTAGATTACAATTGGGGCACAAGCAGAGAGCATTCAGTGCCACAGGAGTGGGGTTGGTCTGTAGCCCTGAAAGCTATGGCACTGTCATCACTGTAAGCCAACACTCTTCCTTTGCCAGCGTTCTGCAGAAGCATACTCTGATGTCTCACAGGTGTTTCAGCAGTAAACTTTATTCAGTGACTTTTTTTTTAAAAGTCATATAAAGTTCTTTTCCTCTCATTCTTTGTTTTAATTATTGAGGTCATAATAGTTTACAGCATTATGAAATTTCAGTTGTACATTATTATTTGTCAGTCACTATAATATATGTGCCCCTTTACCCCTTATGCCCATGCCCGAACCCCCTTCCCCTCTGGTAACCACTAATCTGTTGTCTTTGTCCCTGTGTTTGTTTATCTTCCACAATGAGTGAAATCACGTGGTGTTTGTCTTTCTGTCTGGCTTATTTTGCTTAACATAATACCCTCAAGGTCCATCCCTGTTGTTGTAAATGGGATGATTTTGTCTTTTTTTATGGCTGAGTAGTATGCCACTATATATATATATATTCCATATATATATATATATATATATTCCGCTATATATACATATATATATACACCACATCTTCTTTATCCATTCATCAGTTGATGGGCACTTGGGTTGCTTCCTCGACTTGGCTATTGTGAATAATGCTGCAATGAACATACGGGTACATTAGTCTCTTTGAATTCTTGATTTCAAGTTCTTTGGATAAATACCCAGTACTGGGATAGCTGGGTCATATGGTATTTCTATTTTTAATTTTATGAGAAATCTCCATACTATTTTCCATAGTGGCTGAACCAGTTGCATTCCCACCAGCAGTATATGAGAGTTTCCTTTTCTCCACATCCTCTCCAACATTTGTTATTTTTTGTCTTGGTTATTATAGCCTTTCTAACAGGTGTAAGATGATATCTCGTTATAGTTTTGATTTGCATTTCCCTAATGATTAGTGATGTTGAACATCTTTTCATGTGCCTGTTGCCCATCTGTATATCCTCTTTGGAAAAATGTCTGTTCATATCCTCTGCCAATTTTTTGACCAGGTTGTTTGTTATTTTTTTGTTGAGTTGTATCAGTTCTTTATATAGTTTGGAGATTAACCCCTTATTGGACATATGGTTTGCAAATATTTACCATGACATTAGTCAAAGAAATAATATCTTTGCTAAAGACAGGACGTTAACGTAACTGTATATCACCTCTAAGCTTTTCTACAGAGATAGATAGTATTTCTCAAATTGTGTTCTGCAAAACAAGGATTCCATGGAATGTTAATAAAATTCCTTGTCAGTAACAAAGGAAAATGACGAGTTAAAGAAAAAGAGTTTTCATAGCTTTAAATATGCTAACTTGCATTTTGAACAACCAGAAAGGAATTGAAATATAGGTTTCCCAAAATATTTAGCCATAGTACTGTTTTGATGGAACACCTCATGGATATATTGTGTTGGACTATGCACTATGGGAAGTGTTCCACCGAAGCTGTAAACAGAAATGTGGGGATGATGTATGAAGAGGAACAGGAAGGAGATGTGCCAAGAATTATTTTAGGCTTCCTGTAGTTAGACAGTCTTTATGGAAAGTTATTGCTCCAGGCCAGAGAAAGAGGTCTTGAGTTCCAAAACTGGAAGTAGTGGCCCAAGTACTGCTGCTGCTATTTATATTGCCCAACCCAAAAGCAGAGGCAGATACTTTATTAAAAGACTTCCACCTACAGCTGTTATGAAATAACTGGGATTGGGCAGACCCTTTTGCCACACACACACCCAAAGATAGAAAATTGGGCAAAATCTATGAAAAATATCATTACTAGATGCTGGACAAGAGATGGGAATGATAGGATCCCTAAGAGAAAAGAAAAAAATGAGGTAAACCCTGTGTCTTAGTCTACTCGAGCTGCCATAACAAAATACCAAAGACTGGGTGGTTTAAGCAACAGTAATTTATTTTCTCACAGTTCTGGAGGCTAGAAGTCCCAGATCAAGGTGCTGGCTGATTTGGTTCCTGGAGAGACCCTCCTCCTGGTTTGCAGATGGCTGCCTTTTCATTGTGTCCTCTGGTGTCAGATAGAGAGAAATCTCTCATGTCTCTTCTTATAAGGACCTTATATTGAATCAGGTCTCCACCCTTATGATCTCATTTAACCTTAATTACCTCCCTGAAGGCCCTGTCTCCAAATATAGTCACATTGGGTGTTGGGGCTTCAACATATGAATTTGGGGAGAACATAAACTTTCAGTCTATAATACCCTGCCATCACTCTAGCTTTCTGCTTATAGACATTACTTGGACCATGATATAGGGGTGAGTTTGGGTCTGTAGGACAAGAAAATGCACCTCTCAAATCCCTGACTGCAAGGATACTGAAGATCCCAGTTCTGTATTCTGAAATTTATTGGTGCATTTGGCCTGAGGCCACACTTCTCAAGGACTGCTCTCAGTTAGAAACTGAACATGACAGGAACACTAAGGCAGATCTGTTCTGAGAAGTGCAGAGCAAGAAATAAGAAAATAACTCAAAAATATGGTAAGCACATTGTGTAGTACAATATTGTAAAAAAATCAAGAGAGGAATTAACTAGAATTTTAAATATACACATACATATATACATAAATGCATATATATATCTTAACAAGAAATATATATACAATTTTATTTTTTTATTTTTTAATTTATTTTTGATTTATTATTTTTATTGTGGTAACATTGGTTTATAACATTGTATAAATTTCAGGTGTACATCGTTATACTTCTATTTCTGCATAGATTACATCGTGTTCGCCACCCCAAGACTAATTACAATCCATCACCATACACACGTGCCTAATCACCCGTTTTGCACACCTCCCTCCCTCCTTCCCCTCTGGTAACCACCAATCCAATCTCTGTCTCTGTGTGTTTGTTTGTTATTGTTTTTATCTTCTACTTATGAGTGAGATCATATGATATTTGACCTTCTCCCTCTGACTTATTTCACTTAGCATAATACCCTCAATGTCCATCCATGTTGTCACAAATGGCTGGATTTCATTGTTTCTTACGGCTGAGTAGTATTCCATTGTGTATATATATCACATCTTCTTTATCCATGCGTCCCTTGATGGGCATTTAGGTTGCTTCCAAGTCTTGGCTATTGTGAATAATGCTGCAATGAACACAGTTGTGCATGTATCTTTATGCATTGGTGTTTTCATGTTCTTTGGATAAATACCCAGCATTGGAATAGCTGGATTGTATGGTAGTTCTAGTCTTAATTTTTTGAGGAATCTCCATACTGTTTTCCATAGTGGCTGCATCAGTTTGCACTCCCACCAGCAGTGTATGAGAGTTCACTTCTTTCCACATCCTCTCCAACACATATTGTTACCTGTCTTGTTAATTATAGCCATTCTGACGGGCGTGAGGTGATATCTCATTGTAGTTTTGATTTGCATTTCCCTGATAGTTAGTGATGTTGAACATCTTTTCATGTGCCTGTTGGCCATCTGTGTATCTTCTTTGGAGAAATGTCTGTTCAGGTCTTTTGCCCATTTTTTAACTGGGTTGTTAGTTTTTGGTGGTTGAGCTGTATGAATTCTTTATATATTTTGGAGATTAACCCCTTATCAGATGTATGATTTGCAAATATCTTCTCCCAATTGTTAGGTTGTCTTTTCGTTTTGTTGATGGTTTTCTTTGCTGTGCAGAAGCTTTGTAGTTTGACGTAGTCCCATTTGTTTATTTTTTCTATCGTTTCTCTTGCCCGGTCAGACATGGCACTTGAAAATATGTTGCTAAGACTCATGTCGAAGAGTGTACCTTCTACGTTTTCTTCTAAAAGTTTCATGATTTCAGAACTTAGTGCAGGGATGGTTCAACATCCACAAATCAATCAACATGATGCACCACATTAATAAAATGAAGAATAAAAATCACATGATCATCTCAGTAGATGCAGAGAAAGCATTTGACAAGATACAGCATCCAATTATGATAAAAATTCTGAATAAAATGGGTATATAAGGAAAGTACCTCACCATAATAAAGGCCATATATGACAAACCCACAGCTAATATCATTCTCAATGGTGAAAAACTATATATATAATTTTAAATATGTAAGAGACACAGAGGAACAAAATAAATCTGAAATATAAATAAAACAAACAACAAAATAGCAGACATAAATCCAACCATATAAATATTATATTAATGGGAATGGACTAAACACTATAATAAAAAAAACAGAGATTGTCAGACTGGATTAAAAAACAATTTCCAAAAACATACTATATACAGAAGACACATTTTAGTTTCAGATATACTAATAGGTTGAAATTAAAAAGATGAAGTTGTTATATATATATATTTCTTAATGGTACAAAAGGACCTCAAAAATTCACTCCTCCATAAGAAAACCAGCAAAAAAAGGTCAGAATCAACTTTTCAGAACTCCAGAAAATAAGCAAAGGCTTGAAACAATCCAGGGGGTGTTTATTAAGGAAAAGTGAGTGAATCTCAGTAAGAACAGTGAGCTTTGTGGCATTTTAATTGCACTAGTCACATCTTTCACTCTTCAGCTCCATGGTAATGCAAAATAACAGGTCACATTTCTGGTCAAAACCAATAGCCTGACAGCCTTGAGGGGGCAGAAAAAGGCTGGAGCTCTTTCAAGGCCTTATTCCCAGAGAATTGTCATTATTTGACTTTTCTGGTCATTATTGACTCATGACCTCTTTCTCTGTTTGCAAGGCTGTCTGTATTTGCCTGATTTGGAGCTTGCTCAGTGCAAAAATCCTCTTCTTCTGGGGTAATTTTTGAAAACAATTAAAGTCCATTGATTAACTGAGTATCTGCCTGAGGTGGTGAATAACTGTTGGGGCAAACAAAACAAATGAAGTAGCTTAAAAGAAAAATTTGGGTTACAAGATGTCCATGTGGAATTTTTTTTTTTTTTTGAGGAAGATCAGCTGTGAGCTAACATCCATACTAATCTTCCTCTTTTTGCTGAGGAAGACCGGCTCTGAGCTAACACCTATTGCCAATCCTCCTCCTTTTTTTTTTTTCCCCCAAAGCCCCAGTAGATAGTTGTATGTCATAGTTGCACATCCTTCTAGTTGCTGTATGTGGGATGCGGCCTCAGCGTGGCTGGAGAAGTGGTGAGTTGGTGCGCGCCCGGGATCCGAACCCGGGCCTCCAGTAGCGGAGCGGGCACACTTAACCGCTGAGCCATGCGGCCAGCCCCATGTGGACTTTTAAGAGCTCAGATATATTCTCAGGAGTCTAGAAGGCCGTGTATGCCCAGGATTGTGCATACACTCAGGAAAGATCTGAAAAGGCCCCACTCTCTTCTCTGGCTGACCTCAAGTCTCTATGCAAGCAGAAAGTAGAGGCTAAGGCAGAGTTGTCAACTGGCTAGCTGAATATTGAAAGCATGCCACCAACATGCCCACAGAGCCACTCAGCAAAGACTGGGAGACTTACTGGTTCTTTGTTTAAGACATTGTCTATACAATTATTAAGACGCCTCTAAGATAACCATGCAGAGACTTTCATGAACACACATGACAGAGAACACAGACTTTACAGAATTATTTCAGAACAGCCACTAAACAAACAAACAGCAACTCTCAGAACAAACAACAAAAACAATAAACCCTGGGATGGGGGAGAATCTGATTTTCAGAGTTACCACATAGTGTTATTAACTATGTCCAATTTTAACAAAAAATAATGACACATACAAAGAATCAAGAAAGTATAGCCTATACACAGAAAAAAATAAATGGAAATTGTCCTTTGAGAAGCCCAGGCATTGGAATTACTAGACTTTAAATCAGTTATTTTATATATGTTCCAAAAATTAAAAGAAACCATGTCTAAAGAGATAAAGAAAATTATGTGAACAATGTTTCACCATATACAAAATATTAATGAAGAGATAGAAATTATTTAAATAATGAATTAAAATTCTGAAATTGAAAAGTTCGAGTGAAAAATTCATTAGAAGGGCCAACAGCAGATTTCAACAGGCACCATAAAGAATCAGAAAACTTAAAAATAGATCAATGGACATTATCTAGTCTGAGGAAAGAAAGAAAAAGGAATGAAGAAAAAGGAAGAAAGCCTCATGGGCCTTGGAGTACCATGAAGCCTACCAACATTAGCCTAATAGGAGTCCTAGAAAAAGAGGAGAGAAAAAGGCAGAAACACCATTTGAAGAAATGATGACTGGAAACTTCCAAACTTAATGAGAAACATTAATCTACACATCCAAGAAGTTCAATGAATTCTAAGTAGAATAAATTCAAAGACATCCACACCTAGATGCAGCAAAATTTAACAGTTGAAAACCAGAAAAAGAGAGAAATATGAAAGCAGCAAGAACGAAATGACTCATCACATAAAAGGAATCCTCAGTAGTATTAAATGGAGGCAAGAAGGCAGAGAGACCACATAATAAAAGTACTGAAAGGAATTTCATGTCCATCGAAATTATCCTTCAAATTTCAAGGAAAAATTAAGACATTCACAGATAAACAAAAACTGAGAAAATATATCTCTAGGAGAGACTTATTCTAAGAAGAGAGTCCTTCAGTCTAAAGTGAAAGGACACTAGATATTAACTTGAATCCATATGAAAAAATAAAGAACACCATTAAAAGCAACTGCATAGGTGAATATAAAGGATAAAATAAATACGTTTTTTGTTTATATATCTTTTGTTTTCTTATCTGATTTAAAATACAACTGTATAAAGCAACAATTCTACATCTGTGTTAATGAGCACACAATGTAATTTATATGACAATACAGCCGCAGAGGAAAGGGAAGGGAATGGATTTCCATAGGAGTACAGTTTTGTGTACAATTGAACAAATTTGGAGGACTCATACTTCTTGATTTCAACACTTACTAAAAAGTTACAGTGATCAAGACAGGTAATACTGGCATAAGGATAGATATATAGATCAGCAGAATATAACTGAAAGTCCAGGAAAGAAACATCATCTAAGGTCAATTGATTTTCTACAAGGGTCCCAAGAAAATTCAATGGGGGAAAGAAGAGCCTTTTTAACAAATGGGGCTTGAACAACTGGATATCCTCATGCAAAAGAATAAATGTTGACCCATACCCCACATCATATACAAAAATTAACTGAAAATGGATCAAAGAGCTAGATATAAGAGCTAAAACCAAAATTCTTAGGAAAAAACTTAGGTGTAAATCTTCATGATCATGAGTTAGGCAATAGTTTCTTAGGTATGACACCAAAAGTGAATTAATTAATTAATTAATTAATTAACAAACTTCTAAAAACCAGGATGGCAAAGTAGATTTCACAAGAAACATTGTAAAATATTTGAATAAAAAATGTTTAAAAATTGATATCAAAATTTGTGGGATGCAGCCAAAGCAGCAGTTAAAGCTCAACAGCCTATAGTAGAAAAGTAAAAGGATCTCAAATAATTAACTTAAAATCTTCCACCTAATAAACTACAAAAAAAAAGAGAGCAAAATAAATGCAAAGCAAGTGGATAGAAAGAAATAATAAAGATATGAGAAGAAACCATTGAAATAGAAAAAAATATATAGAGAAAAATCAAGGAAACCAAAGGCTGGTTTCTAGAAAAGATCAACAAGATTGACAAAGCTTTTACCAGACTGACCAAGGAAAAATACTAATGAAAATGACCAAAATCAGGAATGAAAGAGGGAACATTACCACCAACTTTATAGATTATAAGGAAATATTATGATCAACTTTATGCAATGAAATGTAGACAACATTGACGAAATGGACAAATTCTTAGGGGAAAACAAATTACTGAAACTAATTCATAAAGAACTAGAAAATCTTAATAGAACTATAACAAGTAAAGAAATTGAATTAGTAACTAAAAATCTCCCCACAAAGAAAAACCCAGGATCACATGGCTTTACTGATAGTATCTAAAAAACATTAAAAGAAGAAAAAATATCCGCAAACTCTTTCAGGAAATGAGAAGGAGAAAACTTTTCACAACTCATTCAAAGTAGCCACATGATACCAAAACCAGCGAAAGACAATGCAAGTAAACTAGGGACGTATTTCTCTTATTAATATGGATCTTTGATAAAATGTTAGCAAACCAAATCTATCAACATATAAAGAGGATTATACAGCATGACTAAGTGGGAATTATTCTTGTCATGTAAAATTGTTTTAACATCTGAAAATCAATGAATGTAATCTATCATATCAATAGAAGAAAGGACATAAACTATGTGATCATCACAATAGATGTAGAAAAATGATTTAACCAATCCAACACCTATTTATGATTAAACTCTCAACAAACAAGGAAGAAAAGAGAAATTCCTCAGCCTGATAAAGGGCATCTATGGAAAACCTATGATTAACATGATGTTTAATAGTAACATATTTGTATGTTTTCCCCCCAATATCTGGAATAAGGTAAGGATGTCTGATTTTACCACTCCTATTCAATATTATAATGGAGGTTCTAGATAGTGTAATCAGGCACAAAAGACCAAAAAAAAATGGTATTCAAAGAGAAAGAAATAAGTAAGTTGTCTTTTTCACAGAAGACATGATTGTATATGTGGAAAATCCTGTAGAATCTACAAAAGAACTAATAGAAATTATTCAACAAGGTCTCAGGAAACAAGATCAATACGAACATGAGTTTTATTTCTATGTACTAGCCATGCACAATGAGAAATTGAAATTAAAAAGTAACAACATTTATAATAGCATCAAAGAATGAAATACTTAGGGCTAGATCTGACAAAAGATCTTTATACTGAAAACTATAAACCATTCCTGAGAGAAATTAAAGAATACATAGATAAATGAAAAGATATACCCTGTCCATGGATCAGAAGAATAAATATTGTTAAAACGGCAATTCACAAATTGATCTAAAGATATGATTCAATCATAACCACAATGAAAGCAGGCATTTTTAAAGCAGTTGACAAGCTGTTTCTGAATTTCATATGGAAATACAAAGGACCTAGAAAAACCAAAACAACTTAGGAATTATTTTAAAATTAGAGTCACCAAGACAGTGTGGTATTGGCCTCAAACTAGACAAATGTATCAATGGGTTAGAACAAGAGTACAGAAACAGACCAGTACGTATATGGCCAACTCATTTTTGACAAAGTTTCACAGACAATTCAATGGAGAAATGATAGTCTTTTCAACAAACAGACAAATGGTAGTCTTTTCAAAAAGACAGATGATACTCTTTCCCAATAGTATTGGAACAATTAGACAGCCATTAAAAAAAGTAACTTCAATCCATATCTCACACCATATATAAAAATTAACTTAAATTGGATCATAGACCTAAATGTAAAACTAAAACTATAAAATTTCTAGAAGAAAATTTGTATAACCTTGGATTTGCCAAAGATTTCTTAGATCAACATCAAAAGCACAATTGATAAAAGGAAAATTTGGTAAATTTGACTTTTCCAAATTAAGAAATTCTTCTCTTCAAAAGGTCGTAAAAAGACAATCCATGGGGGCCAGCCCAGTGGTGCAGGTGGTTAAGCGCACACGCTCTGCGAGGCAGCCTGAGGTTCGCCAGTTCGGATCCCAGGTGCGCATCCCAGGTGCGCGCTGACGCGCTGCTTGTTAAGCCATGCTGTGGTGGCGTCCCATATAAAGTAGAGGAAGATGGGCACGGATGTTAGCCCAGGGCCAGTCTTCCTCAGCAAAAAAGAGGAGGATTGGCATCGGATGTTAGATCAGGGCTGGTTGTCCTCACAAAAAAAAAAAAAAAGACAAGCCATGGATTAGGAGCAAATATGTGCATATCACTTACCTCATAAAGACTTGAACCCAGTACATACAAAGAGTCTTCAAAATTCAATAATGAGAAAACAAACCAATAAAAAAGAGTTGGGGGAAGGATTTGAACAGTCATTTCACCAAAAATGATGGCAAATTAGCACACTGAAAACGTCCTCAACATCATTAGTCATTAGGGAAATGCAAATTAAAATCACAATGAGACGTCAAAGTGCACCTATTAGAATAAAACACACTTCTTAAAATAAAAAAAATGGACCATGTTAAGAGTTGATGGCGTTGTGTAGCAACTAGAACTTTCATATACTGTTGATGGGAATATAAAAAGATACAACCATTTTGGAAAATTCTTCAGCTTTTTCTTAAAACGTAAAACATACTCCCATTATATAGCCCAGCCATTCTTCTTGTAGGTATTTGTCTAGGAGAAATTAAAGCATATATCCATACAAAAACTTGCACACAAATGTTCATAGCAGCTTTATTAGCAACAGCACAAAACTAGAAATAACGCAGATGTCCATCAATAGATTAATGGATAAACATGTTGTGGTACCTCCATACAATTAAAAACTATTCAGCAATGAAAAGAATAAACTTGATGAATCTCAAAATAATTATTTGGACTGAAAGAAGTCACATAAAAGAGAATACATCTATATGATTCTATGTATATATGATTCTAGAAAATGGAAACTAATTTATGATAACATAGAGCAGGTCAATTGTTGCCTCAGAATAGGACAGAGATGAGAGGAAAGAGAAGGTCCAGTTTATTCTATGTCAATTATACCTCATCAAAGCTGTTAAAAATAAATATTATTTCCTCCACCATCTTAAAAGAATAAACAGTATATAGTATTTCTTAGAGATAAGTAAATCAATGAAATTCTAGAAAAAGCCAAAGTTTATATGAGTTTAACATAGAATAGAGTGATATATGTAACAATGTAGGAAAAATGAATTATTTACCATAAATTCAGTAATTCAGTGAAAAGGGATAGATCTCAGCGGTCTAGAGCACAGATTACAGAGAAAGACTTCCTGCAATTAGTCTTGGCTCCACCACTTAATAGCACTATGAATTTTGAAAAGTTATTTAAGCTTTCTAAGACTCTAACCCATGACCTTCCTGTTACAAGCTACCTCCAAAACAAACTATTTGTCAAGGAAGGAAACAAGTAGAAATTTAATTTAACCTTGACCTCTACCTAACAATATCCCTAAAAATTAGCTCATAAAGGATCATAGATTTATTCGTAAAAGCAAAGACCATAAAATTTCTAGAAGAAAATAAAGGAGAAAATCTAGTTATTCCTGATAATTGAAATAACTCCAGTCAGAGACTGGAAGGAGTCTCATATTCTCCAGGAGTTACCAGAAAAAGTAATCTCACTGCCAGAGAGTGTAAAAATGGTTGGATATGCACCATATATAAGATATCTTCAGTTTTCATCTACAAAGAACAGAACATTTGTTTTAACCAGTCTCATGAGAAAATAATCCTTAATCCTCTTATTCAAAACTAAAAACAAAGAAAAGATTATACTTCTCACTCACTCTTCTGGTTTCTAAGTGTTTTTAGGTCTTGCTTTCTCATGCCAGGATTAAGGCTCGCCTACATTCTTTTTCCATCTTGAGTTAACATGGCACTGTAGGAAGTACAATGTTTTTGAAGTCATGCAGGGCTGATTTCAAATACCAGCTCTGCCGTCTATTAGTTGGGTCAGCTGAAGCAACCCTTTTAAATACTCTGTCTCAGTCTCCTCCTCAAAAAAGAAAAATCGAGTGGGGTAGGATGGAGCATAGTTTTTATTGTGAACAGTGAATGAGATAACTTGGTGACAATGTGTCTCTCACAGTAGTCATTTAAAAAAGTTAGTCTCCTTTCCTTTTTGAATATCAAACCTTATATTTTATTTGTGTCCCTAGCCAGCCTAGCTTCTCTTCAATCCTTCAAGAACCATTCAGGGAAAAATTATTTTGGTAATTACCCTAAGTAAAACCATTGTTATAGATAATGCTAGCATTTTCATTGTCCCCTTGTATTGTCCTTCACTTTTTTTGTTTTTTGTTTTTCAGAATGCATGACATCAGGACAGAGGAAAAATGGTCCATTTTGTCTTATTTATGACAATGGGAACAGCCAGTGAAATACAAACAATTGAAATCATAAGTAGTAACCCATAACATTCCTTGTTACAACCTCCCTCCAAAACAAGCCGTTTATCAAGAAGGGAAAAAGTAAAAATTTAACAAATCTCTATCCTTTCCATTCCTCTCCTCTTCTCCGTAGAGTCTTTCTGACCCTCTTTTAAAACATTAATTATAGTAAAAGCAATCAGACATTTTTAGCAAAAGAAGGAGAAAAGGTAAAGTGTTTAAATGATCAACAACAAGAAATGAGTTTTTAATAATTAAGAGAAACTTGTTTTTCAGAACCAATAGAAGAACATTTAGTGGTATGTTTGTGACCATGTTTCATTAGTTAAAACATTTTCACAACTATTATCTCCATCAGCAGAAGCAGCAGCGTCAAAAACCCTTTCAGTGAGAAGGAAGAATGGCTAACGGCATTTTCCCTCTCATAAGCAACAGCTATTATCATTACCTAAGGTCAATACATATAAGAAAGTAGAAATTTAGAGGAAAGAATGTGAGGAGTTTTTATGAGAAAAAATTGCTGAGGGCTTTGCACAAAAGTGGCAAATTATTGTAGTCTTTCATGGAAATGATCATACAATATTGTCAGAGGAAGAGGGAGAATCTCCCTCTGCCCTTTCCCTTAAGGTTCTTATGGCTGGCCAAATAATCAACAAGACAGGTTAGCAGGAGAAAATAATACCAAGTTTAATAACATGTATACATGGGAGAAACTCAGAAATGAGCAACTCGTCCCTCTGTCTAAGCTGCTTGCTTAAGTACTGCAGCTAAAGGCTAGGAGCGTGTTGGGGGTGGGTAGTGGTCTGGGACTTCAGAGGGCAGGAAGACAATTCTTTTCAGGGTTATCTATAGATAATGTGGTCAGGGAGAGACAGAGTTTTTGATAAAATGGGCTTGATGCCTTTCCTATTGTAACCTCTATCCTACATTATCTTTACAGCCATCATGATAATAAATCTTTCTTGAAAGAGATCTTTTGTTTTAAATTCTTTAGGCAGTTTGGGAGGGGAAACTCAAATATTCTTCCTGAGTTCTCTGAGTCCTTATTGTTTTCAGCTCGAAATAATCCGCATACCAGAGTGGTGCCTCCTGGGGTAGCTTGCCCTGAGCACCATCAATATCAAGTATATGAGATAAAAATTACTTTTTAAACTAATAATGATTGTTCTGATTATTAACTTTCTAAGAAAAAAAACTCAACCTGATAGTTAATTTCTTATTGGTGCAAAATAGTCATATTATTTTGATAAAGCAGAAAGATATCATTAATCATATTTTCATGATGTATTAGGAGAAATTTTCAAATATTACAGATCCTTTACCTTTAAAATCTACTGGAGTTACTTGCAATATTTCTATTAATTTCCCATATCTCTGAGCACAGATATCTGGTATCTGTTATAGCTATAAGTTATTTAATGCTTACTTTATAACAGGTACTCTGCTAAGTAATTTACATAGATTATTTTATTTAACCCTCACAACAACTCTTTGAAGTGATTTTTATTGTCATCTTTATTTTTCACTTGAGAACAGTGAGACTTAAGGAGATTGTTTGGGCCTCTAATATCACTCTCTCAGTAACTTATCAAGTTTACGTTTTTAAATGATGTCTATCTGGTTACCAAGTTGAGTAAACTTACATAATGTCTCCATGACGAAGCTTCTTCAATACATTGTCTTAATCTTCCTTTACCTTCATTTATGTAAGCCATTCCATAGTCACTATTTCTTAAATGATGTTTCCTCTTTGCAAACTGAAATATAAAATGATAATTTTACTCCTATAAAACCATAATAATAAAAAGTATTTTTCTAAGACTTCACAGGTTATAAACTTTGTATTGTTAAAGAATAATTTTTAAAAGATAAAATGACTCTCATACAAATTTGAAACGGACACATGTCAAATACTAACTCATTAATGTGGGGACCAGTAAGATGTTACAAGGGTTTCAAAGGAGAATCCAAAGAGCAGATACATATTTGGGCAGAGAGAAATGCTGACATAAATTTCCCTAATAGATGTAAATCTGGCCAGTATCAACAGGGCAACATTAACCATATCTCCAAGGAAATTTGCATTTCTGTGGTCAAGAGTCATTTGTATTGCTATCAGTAGTTGACAATTTACAGAAGAGCTCAAAAACAATGAAAGGCCCAGAGATTTCACATAACCATAAACTCAGTGCCTAGTTTCTTCGTGAAGACACCCAGCAACCTTTTCATCCATTTCAAAGTCTTTCACAATTTTTCCCTAAAGTATCTAATTTTACCTAAATCATAACACTGACTTTTAAAAAAGAAAAAGGAAGAGGAGTTGACTGACTTGATCAAGGTCACCACAGCTAACACTGCTAAACCTGGAGGAATCATCACATACATTTATCTCCTTTCCCTCTGAAATCTCGCTAAAATCATTACTGCAGAAATTACAAAAGCATAATCCCTCAAAAATAAAGAAAATGTCAGGGTAGAAAAGTTGGGCCACCGGAAAGCTACTGGCATCCAACAAATAGCAGTGTCAGCCCACTAACCCTTGCCTCCCACAGGAGATCCATCCGATGTTTAATTTTTGTAGAAATTTGACCAGAAAAGCTCTGTGCTCAGTAATATCAAAAGCACCTGATGGAGGGAGGTGAGCACAGGGATGAAAACAGCAGGATTAAGTGAAAGATGCCCTAAATGCAAACTGGTGTAGCCACCATGGAAAACAGTATGGCAATTTCTCAAAAAATTAAAAATATAAAAACCATATGATCCAGCAAATCCACTACTGGGTGTTTATCCAAAAAGCATGAAATCAATAATTCAAAAGATATATGCATCCCTGTGTTCATTGCAGCATTATTCACAATAGCCAAGATGTGGAAGTGACCCAAGTGCCCATCAATGGATGAATGGATAAAGAAGATATGGTCATATATATATATGTGCAAACAGTGGAATACTACTCAGCCATAAAAAAGGACAAAATGGTGCCATTTGCAACAACATAGATGGATCTTGGGGGTATTGTGCTAAGTGAAATAATTCTGACAGAGAAAGACAAACACCATGTGATTTCACCCCATATGTGGAAGATAAACAAACACATAGATAAGGAGAATATATTAGTGGCTACCAGAGAGGGAGAGTGTGGGGAGAGGGTGAAAGGGGTAAAGGGGCACACATGTATGCTGACGGATAAGAACTAGACTATTCGTGGTGAACACGATGCAGACTATACAGAAACTGATATATAATAATGTACACCTGAAATTTACACAATGTTATACGCCAATATGACCTCAAGAAAATAAAATAAAAAAGCAAGATACCGTAGTGAAATGTGAGACATTTTGCACCTTCTTCTTCCTCTCCAGGATAGCCTCTAAGACCTGAGATTTGAGGATTCTTCTCTCAATAAACTGAAAGTTCCCAAAGAAATGTACTGATATTACAGATCTGCCAAATTATTGCCTAGCAAGCAAGAGACCCAGCAGGTAACAAGTGTTGGGGAGAACAAACTTTCCTTTACCCTCTTAGGTTTATTTATTGGGGGCCTGCAAATTAAATTAACAACAGATAGATTCACAACAGAACAAAATAGAGTTACTTGTGTACATGTGCACCAGAGTCACAAAGAAACGTGATTCAAAGAGGAGATTAGAATTTAGGGCTTATCTGCCATCGTAATAGGGGATAAGGAGGAGCAGAGGGGTACTTCTGAGAGAACAAATGACATATTTGAAGGGGAGAGAAAGGGCACTTCTGAAAACACAGATGACTTTTGGGAATATAAATGGATCCTTACAAGAAGAGATGAGAGATATGATAGTTGTGTGACAACGTCAATTTGGGTGTGGTGCCGACTTCTCATCTGTGAGAAGAGAATATTGAAGTTGCTCTGGGGAAGAAATTTATGACAATTGAGTTCTTTTTGGAGTGTCTTCACTTGGGCAGCTAGGGTTTTCAGAAACTCAAATGCTTTCAGTTCAAAATAATTTTTATGCCACAGTGACTTATTCAGGACCCCTTCACAAATCTTCCCCACACCCCACGTTTAGAGCAATTGAAATTAGATACTACTTACAATAGCAGCAACGACCTGTGAAGTATATAGGAATTAGCAAAGAATACAATCTCTGTGGGGAAAATAAAAATTAAAACTTCTCTGTGCTCTCTGCACTATTTCACACATCCATAATTTAATGCCTGAGATTTCAAGATGATATAAATCATTAAATTGCTTGACAAAAGAGGAAATAAGAGAAGATCTATTCAATGTCTATCTCTTTTGGAAAGGGCTATTTCCTTTCTGGTGCGGTATGATACAAAAGGGATAGAATTGCCTAAGTGAGAAATCAATGTCTTTTGCTACAAACTTGAGGAAAGGATAAGAGAAAGACATTAAGAAATAAAAATGTTTTAAGATGTTATATTCATTATGTTTTCATAGCTTTTTGAGCCTGGAACATCAAAGAACTATGTAAGCGATTACATCATGAATCACCTGTCAGTTAGAAGCAGCAAAACAGAGACAGGGCATATTAGAAATGGAAAGAATCTTAAGCATCATTTAGTCCAACTGCTTCATTTTACTGAAAGCAAACCAAATTCCAATGAGGCTAAGGAAGTCCTGCAAGGCTTCAAAGTATGCTCAAATTTTCCCAGGTGTTTAATATCTAATTAAGGACTTAGGTGAACTGCCTCGACTAGAATGTATCAGTACTTAAGAAGTGGAAAAGCACAAATCTATCTTTATTAATTACAGATCAGAAAATCAAAACACAGATATTAAAGGACTTATTAGAACCATATACAATTTACTGTCTTGATTTCCAACCTAGGCCACTTACCATTACACAATACTGGCATGTCTTAATTGATTAAAAATAAAATTTAAAAAGTTTTATTTTTAATCTCCAGGTAATCTCTAGTGGGAGCGGTCAGAAGAAAACTGGAAAGTCTAAATTACCAAAAATGTTATATTTCTCTTAAAATTCACCTTGAGCATCCTATGATATGATTGGTTTTGAATTTCCTCAATATCATCATATAATTCATATTATATTTTTTTAAAAAAACAGGTTTTTTTCTGGAAAACTATACATACAGAGTTTCTTTCTTTACGAAGATCAATACAATAGAAGATAATTTATACATTTTCAAATTTTCTTTGTAAAATTAGATAGCACTATATTTGTGCCCATTTTATATTTGTAAAAACTGAAATTTTAGATAGTTGTAATTCCCTTTCAACTCTTATGTCCAAAACGATTTGTTCATCATATTTTTCACATATCAAACTCCTATTTCCAGGTTGTTTTCAGATTTTGTTATACACGTATTCCCCACTTTTCGAAAGTTTACTTTATGCCACTTTGCTTTTATGAAAGACCTACATTAGTTCTTGTTTTCGATAACGCAAAGAAATCCTAAGAGGATTTTCGCTCTTGCAAAAAGCGAAAACAGCGTTCAGCGTTTGTTTTATAGCGAACCGTTATATAGGCAGCGGGCACCCAGAGCAGCGCGAGCGGCACCGCCAAGCTCCTTCCCCGGAACTACACTCAGCATCTCGGCATCAAGCGGCCGCAGCTGTGAACTGTGTCTGTGAGCATGCGGGCTTTATACCGATTTATTTTGTGCATCCCTTAGCAAGCTGTGTCCTAAGGTAGTTGCTTCCTGGCTTTAGGCCATGTCGGCTTAGCAATGGTTTCACGGGAACGCTCTACTTTCGGAAAGCAGGGGAAATCTGTATTTTACACGTTAAACTGGTTCTCCTATCCAGAAGCTTGTATCTTTGTATTTATTCAAAACTCTTTATATACTCCAATAATCTTATTGTATCAGCAACACTCAATTTTGTCTGTTGTTCCTTTGATATGTGCTGATACATGTTTGTGCCACTTTTACTGTCACATTTGTCTTTTATGCTTTCATAGTCTCGTATAGCCTAACCTTTGTGTTGTGTCAGATTAATAATAATTCTCTAAAAATATTATGCTCATTTTGATTGGGATTGTGATAAATATGTAAAGGAATTTGAGAAAAGTTGAAAGATTGAAAATATCTTTCCTTTCCATTATGTAAAATATATCTCCTCATATAATTGTCTCCTATATTTCTAAGAAATTCATTTTCTCATACACTTTTATACATCTCCAAGCAACGTTAATTTTCATTATTTAACTTTTTATTATGAAAGAGAAATCATATTTTTATTGTAATGTATACCCTGTGATCAGAGGAGTCAGGGAATGTCATGGATATACATTTTTTATATTTTATAATTATATGAGTAATATATAGTTATTTCATTGCCACTTCCTTTGTGGAGGAAGTACAGTGATTAATAGCTTAGGCTTAGTAGGCAAAAGCAAAAACACACATGGATTTGACTCCAACTGTTTATTGCTGACTACTGAATCCCTGTGGTATGACACCATGCCTATTAGAAAATATGAAGATTGGACGTGTGCCAAGTTTCTTCAGCTCAATATTCTCAAAAAAATGAGAATAGTGTTACACAGTATGTAGTCTTTAATGACCGGGCTTTTTTCATTTAATTTTATGTGTTTGAGATTCCCCCATGTTTTGTGTACACATCTTTCTTCATTTTTACTGTGATATAATATTTTATTTTGTGGATATACTACACCTTATTTATCCATTCTAATGTCGATGGCCTACTTGGTAGTTTTCAGTTGGGAACTATTTTGATAATATTTCTGTGAACATGTTTGTATGTGTCCATTGTTTACACTTACACACGTTTCTGCTTGCTTTTACTCAGGAGTAGCATTGCGGAATCATAGGTTAGGCGTATGTTCAGCATTACTAAGCGCTGCCCAACAATTTTCTAAAGTGATTTAACAAACTTATTCCACAAATAATGTTGTTCCACATCCTCACCAACACTACGACTCACCTAAAATAGATTTTTTTGTATGGTGTGATGAAGGGGTCAAGAGTAGTTGTACGTTTATTTTTGTCATATAGTTATCTAGTTTACACTGCACCATTTTATAAAACCTGTTCTTTTTCCTCCCCCAAAGTTCACCTTTGTCATAAGACAGATGTCTAAAATATGTGTGCAACTGTTGTTGAACCATCCATTATATTCATCGTTCTATTTTCCTATCAACACTGTATTAGTATAGCTTTGTAATGAGTAATGTTTTTTTTAGTATACATTCTCCAACTTTGTTTTTCAGGATTAATTTTTGGCTATTCTTATGTATTCATACTTCTTTACTAAATAAATTTTCAAATCAAAATTTTATTTTCCATTTTGTGATGTGATTTTAATTGTGTTTGAACTAACTACAGATCAATTTGAAGAGTCAAAATATTTGTAATATAGATTCTATTTATGAACATAGTCTATTCCTCTGATTTTTTTTGTCATCTTAATTTCTCAAAGAAATGTTTTATAGTTTTTCTCATGCAAGCCTGTGGTAGGCAAAATCCATTGGCCTTTACCCTTGTATAATCTCAATCCTCATGAATATAGGCAGAATCCGTGTATATGATGAAAAATCACTTCCATGGTTATGTTCCATTGTATGACAAAAGAGATCTTGTAGATGCAAGTAAAGTTGCAAATCAGTTGACCTTAAACTAGGGAGATCATCCACGTAAGACTGACCTAATGACACCAGACTTTTAAATATGGAAGTCAGAGAAGGAGAAAGTCAAAGATTCAAAGCATGAGAAGGATTAAACACATTCTTGCTGGCTTCCAGTTTCAGTGGGGCCATGCGGCAAGACATGTGTGTGGTCCCTGAAGTTGAGAGTAGCCCTGGCTGACAGCCAGCAATGAAACAGGAGTCTCAGTCCAGCAACCACAATTAATTGAATTCTGCCAACAAGAGTGACCTCGGAGGTGAATTTTCTCCCAGAAATTCCAGACAAAAATCCCACCTGGCTGACACCTTGATTTTGGCCTTGTTGGGACCATTAGCAAAGAAATCAGCCAAGTGTATGCGCTTTCAATAGACTTGTAAGCTAATAAATTTGTGTTGTTTCAAGTTGATACATTTGTGGTAATTTGTGATTCAGTAATAGAAAACTAATAAAAGGCTTTTGAAGATCTTTTGTTAGGTTTGTTCCTGGTTATTTTAGTTTTTGATGCTATTGGAAATGGTATCGTGTTTTTAAAACTTTGTTTTCTAAATGTTTATTCTTGGAATCTAGAAATATATTGATTTTTATATAATGATCTTATATCCAGTGACCTTGTTAAATTCACTTACATATTCTAATAGATTATCTGTTGATTATTTTTTATTTTCTACATATACAATCATTTCACTTATGAATAACAAATATATTTGTTTCCAATTTATATACATTTTTTCTCGAGTTACTGTCCGAACATGAACTAAACAACTGGCAACAGTGGGCTCCTTGTCTCACTCATTATCTTAGGGTAGGAAATTTCAATATTTCAACATTAAGTATGAGATTTTCTGTAGGTTTCATGATGATACCTTCTATCAGAAAGAAGTTTCCTTCTATTCCTATTTTGCTAAGAATTTTTTAAAATCATGACTGTATGTTGAAATGTTCAAATACTTTTCCCACATCTATTGGAATGATCACAGAATTTTCTTCTTACTTTTAATGTAGTGCATTACTACATCGGCTGATTTTCAAATGTTAAAGAAACTCTTCATTTCTGAAAAAAAAATACAACTAGACTTTGATGTTGTGTTGGGATTCCCCAAGACCAGCCTCAGGTTCAATGATTCAAAAAGACGACTCACATTACTCAGCATATGGTTGTACACACGGCTGTGTGATTTATCACAGTGAAGGATACAAAGAGAAGTCAGCAAAAGTAAAAGGCACATGAGGCAAATTTCGGAGGAAACCAAGTGCAAGCTTCTAAGAGTCCTCTCCCGGTGGAGTCAAACACACATGTAATGCCTCCAGCAACGAGATGTGACAACACGTGTGAAATGTTATCTACCTGGGAAACTCATTAGAAATTCAGTGCCCAGGGACTTCAGAGGGGCTGGTCAGATAGGCATCCTCTGCCTAGCATATACTAACATGCCAGATTCTCAGAAGGAAAGCAGATGTTCATTGTAAACCATATTTTTTGCCCAAGCAGTTTACACACAAGAAGTCATTCTTATCCCAGAATGATGGAAAGGTTCCTGAAATCTAGGGTCCCAGATGCCAGCTGAGGCCTAATCTGCAAACAGATCTTTCAAAGGTGAACATTCTTAGGCCTGCTATGTTAACTCTTTTCTGCATAGATGTATTATCCTTTTTACGTGTTCCTGGATTTGCTTTGCTAATATTTGTATAGGATTTTTGCATTTATGTTTATGAGAGACGTTGGGCTATAATTTAGTTTCTTATAATGTACTTATCAGGTTTTAAATATCAAAGCTATACTCATCTCATAAAATGCTGGGAAGTGTTTCCATATTTGATTTGATTTAGTTTCCATATTTTCTATTTTCTGAATGACTATACATGAGATTAGTATTATATAATATGTCAACAGATAACTGAAACAAGGAAGCCAGTGTCAGTCTTATTGATTGCCCTTTGAGGAAGAAATATGTATTTTTTTTGCTTTGGCTGCTTTTAAGATTCTCTCTCTCTCTCATTTTCAGTTGTTTAACTGTGATCTTTCTATGTGTGGTTTCTTTCTTTTTAAAATCGTATTTGGTTTTAAAGTCTTTCTTTATTCTTTTGCTTGATGTATATCTTCTGTTTTGGGGAAATTCTTGGTCATTATCTTTCCAATTATTGTTTCTACTTCATCTTTCTCTCTCCTTTCTTTCCGGTCCTCCAATTGCACCTATAGTAACCTTTTCAGTAAGTCCTGTATATCTCTTATTATCTTCTCTATATTTGCTGTCTTTTTAATTCTTTTACTTTTTGCTCTTTTATCTGAACATTTTCTACTCACTTATCTTCCAATTCATTAATCATATTTTCAACTATGTCTAATTTTCTAATTAACCTGTCTGTTGAATTGCAAATTTTAGTTATCACATTTCTCAGTTCTAGATTTTCTATTTGATTGTTTTCATAGATTCTATTCAGTGCTGAAATTCTTGATGTTGTTCTTTATTTTCTTGAAGATGTTATTGTAGTTATTTTAATGTCTATCTCTAAAAAAATCCAGTACCTGAATCTGTGATCTTTCTCCAAGTTTTGGTCATTAGAGTTTTGTCTCTTCACATGTCTGGTAATTCGTGATTGAATGTCCAACTTTTTGCACAAACTGTTGTAGTAATAATTTTAATTTCTTTCTGAGTTTGAGGGTTACTTTATTTTCAGTTTTGCACTTATTATTAAAATAAAGCCTTCAGATGGATCAAGTCTTACGATAAAGTCCTGGTTTGATTATTTAAAAAATGGGGTTTTATCTCCATATTTTAATCTCTTTATTCCCATGGGACTTAAGAAATCTCTGTTTAGTTTACCAACCTCTTAATTGCCTCATTCTTTGTCAGTTTCTCAGACATTTGGTAGCCACTTATAAAATGAAATATGTTTTAATGGGAAAAGCGTTGTTGGATGTCAGGCACACCAATCTAGGTTCCTCACCTCTCTTAGCTCTTGGCCCCTCAAGTCCTCGCAGCCTTGGTAGATCTCTGATGCCTTCAGACAGCTTTTGTGTTTTATCCAGATTTCATAGTTGTTTTCAGTAGAGGGGTTTGTCTAATGTAAGCTAATTCCCATAGCTAGAAATGCAATTCTCCATTCCAGACGGTGAGGCCATTTCTTTCCAGGAATTCTTCTTGCCCTTGAGAAGTGGGTATTTCCTGTGATTCTCTCCCTGAGACTTTTTGGTACATTCTATATGATTTTCATGAGAAATTACTTCTTTCCTAGGATTTCAGTAACTATCTCTATGCTTATAACTTTTCAATGTTTGACTTAACTCCAAAATTCTCTTGAACACCTAACCTGTAGATCCTGTTGCCTAGTAGGGAACCTTCACTTGAAGATACCAACTATACCTCAAAATTTATATATTTAATTTTATTTTCATATTTTTTGTCCCTGAAAATTACCCTTTCATCTAGATTTTCTATTTTTATGCATGGTATTAGCAGCTTTTTAGACAAATTAAAACAGAGATTCAATTCCACACATCACAAATTGAGATAAATTTTGAAAGTCTTATAATATCAAGTGTTGATGCTTATGTGGGAAAATGGGAATGCTCTGATAATTCTGGTAGTAGTGTACATTAGTTCAACCATTTTGGAGAGCAATTTCCAAGTATCAGGTCAATTTAATAAAAATGTGAACACCTTAGATCAAGAAGTTCCACTTCTGGGTATATACACTATAGAAACACTCATGTGAGTACCCAGAGAGGCAGATAAAAGAATGTACCTTAGAATGCTGTTGGGAAGGAAGGAAGGAGGGAAAGAAATAAGGAAGAAAGGAAGAAAGAAAAATGCAACTTAAAATTTCATCAATACGGGATTGAGTAATTAAATTATGATATACTTAGAAATGAACCACTTAACAGCAGTATAAATAAAGTAACTTAAAATATATCTTCCCTTATGTAAATTTTAAAAACAGCAAAAATACTATGTATTAGTTATGGATACATATATATGTAGAAAAGGTATGAAAACACAAATGGAAAGGATAGACAACAAATTTAGTTTATTGGTTATATATCTAGGAAGGGATAAGCGTGGATAAAATTGGTTAGGTGGCTTCAATTTCATCTGTAATGTAATAGTCCTCTAGAAAACAGTAAACATTTCTGAGGTGTACTGGCAAATTATCAGTATGTTAAAAATTCCAATGTGAAGTATACTGATATGTCATATTATTTTCTGTTATTTTTTGTTTGCTTGTGTCACTTAATAATACCTCTTTATAGTTTAAAGATTCATGACAGGTCCCATTTTTTATAACATAAGTCTTTGTTTTTAAACTGAATCACTACTTAAACCACTTTGCACCTTCTTCTCAGGTGATACCCAAACCAGAGACAATCCCCATTCAGATACCACTTGGATAGACAGCATCTGTAAGCTCAGTAAGCTCTTCAAGGTCAAGAACTGTGTCCTCACTATGGCTTACCCGTTAAGGTAGATACCTTAACATAAGATCTTGGTAAACAGTTTCTCCAATGAACTCACTGATAGCTGGTAGACTCAACCAGGTGTGTGCCGTGATGGAGAGCTGCTTAGATCTATCCCATTCCAGGCGTTGTTTTTTTTTTTAACAATTCTGCAATATTCATTGTTATTATGTACTTCTGGCAATGACAAGCAATGAACTGAGGGAAACTAAAATGCGTCTATATTTGAACTATGTATCCACTTCCTGAACTGTTAAACATGTATACCTAATAATAAAATGTATGTCACCTAGTTGTTGTCGCTTATTGCCAAACTCTCTTAACTGAGAATTCATGAAGTCTTTTCAGCCCGGGCTGGGGCTTGGCTGACATTGCTTTGTTTTGCCCTCTGGTTGGGTCCTATGCTTGTCTTGGCAGGTCATTGCCTATTCATGTAGAAATCTCTCTAAAGATGAGCTGGCTGCAGGGATGCTGCAGGGATGCTGCAGGCTTTTAAGGCTTCAAATTACAAGGCTTTCTGCCTAAAATGCTGTTGCTTCTATTCTGCTCCTGTCTACCTCTCCAATTCATCTCCCACATAATCCACTTCACAATTTATGCTCCAGAAGTGGAAATTACTTAGAATTCTCTGACACACTGTATTGTTTCTTGACTCTGCACCTTGGCACAGGCTGCTTCCTATGCCAGGAATGCCCTTCTCTGTTTCTTGTCTATTTGGCAAGCATCTAAGTCTACCTGGCAGGGCCCTACTCAGACATCTCTCCTTGTCTCCTGACTTCCCTGAATTTTGCAATCCAGAGTTATCATGACCTAAAACAAGAAAGAACAAAATCTGTTCACCTTGTCATGACATTCAATATCTTCCACAGTATGCCCAACATATTAATTCATCCATTTGTTGATTTAAAATTGAGTGCTTACTAGGTTTTAAGCAATATACAAGACATTAAAGATAAAAAGATGTCTACAATACAATCTCTGGCTATAAAGAGCTTACTGGATAGTGGAAAAGACCAAAAACTAAACCAACAAACAAAACCCAACATGTATAGTCTAATAGGCTCACATATATATTTAGCCTATGAGAACACCAAGGATTAAGTAGATAACTTGGACTGTACATAACAGGTTTCCAACAAAGGAAGGAAGGAAAGAAGAGAGGGAACAAGGCAAGAAAGACAATGGTAAAGAAAGGAAAGGAAAGAAAACAAATAAGAATAAGATATGTATGAAAAGAAATTTTTCACAGAAAGCCTTAATTTTAGACTTAAGTTTGAATGATAAAAGGTATTCACCAGACATGTAGTAAGACAGCAAGAAAGCAGCCTTCTGCAAGCCAGGAAGAGAGCCCTCATCAAAAACCTGACTGTGCTGGCACCCTGGTCTCAGACTTCCCAGCCTTCAGAACTGAGGGATAAATGTTGGTTGTTTAAGCCACTTAGTTTATCGTATTTTGTTATAGCAGCCTGCAGTGACTAAGACAATGCCTGAAGATTCTTCAGATTTAATGAAGGACATAAACCCTTTAATGACAGAAATAAACTCACAGATGCAGGAAGCACAATATACACAAAGAAGGAAAAATAGAGAGTGCATGCCTCATACACTGTAGTGGAACTTCAGAACACCAGACACAAACGAAGACCTATTTTAGGTAGCAGATCAGGGAAGCCTATCTAAGAAGATGAAATCTGAACAGAGAACTGAATGGTGAGAAAGAATGAACCATATAGCCTTGTTTAAGAAAGAGCAAGAAGCCAATGAGCTGGAGCATATTTACAAGAGAAGTGATGGGTAATGTGCTTGGAAATTTAAGCCCGTCATGAAGGCCCTGGAGGTCTCGAGGAGAAGGTTATATTTGTTTTTCTAAGTGTGATGAGAAACCATTGGAGATTTGAGCATGTGAATGGCATGAATGAATTTAAGATTTAAAATCATCACTCTGTCTTGTGAGGAATGAACTATATTGGATCCATAGTGGAGGCAGAAGGGCGACTTGGGTCAGCGACATTGCCATCATCTGAGTGAGACATGAGAGTGGATTGGAATAATGTGATAGCAGTAGAGAGATGTCAAGGAGTTGGATTGGGAATATATTTTAAAAGTATAGCATAGAGGGCTTGTTGATGGATTTAGATATGAGTACTGAAGGAAAGAGAGGAATAAAGAATAACTCCTATGAGATAGGAAGATTAAGGGATGCAAAACAAAAATTCTCTTTTGTCCATAATAAACTTGAAATTAAGATTAAGTGGAAAGGTTGCATAAGCAATTGGCTAAAGGTGTCTTAAGATCAGGTTAAAGTCGGGGCTGAAGATTTAAATTTTGGAAACTTCAGTTTATTAATGCTATAAATAATATAAATGATATATGTTGACTATAACAGGTGATGATTAGTTGATCAGTGGGTCCCCTGACCTAGAGAAAGCAGCCAAACTTCTTCCTAAGACCAATGATATCAATACAACTACTGTGGTCTGAATGTTTGTGTCCCCCCAAAATTCACATGTTGAAATAATAACCCCCAAAGTGATGGTATTAGGAGGTGGGGCCTTTGGGAGGTGATTGGGTCACAAAAGTAGAGCCCTCATGAATGGAATTCGTGCCCTTATCGAAGAGCTCCAAGAGAGCTCCCTTGCCCCTTCCACTATGTGAGGACACCGTGAGAAAACAGCCATCTGTGAACTAGGAAGTCCTCACCAGACACTGAATCTGTCAGTGCCATGATCTTGGACTTGCCAGCCTCCAGAACTATGAGAAATAAATTTCCGTTGTTTATAAGCCACCCAGTCTACGGTATTTGGTTATAGCAGTCTGAACGGACTATGACAACTGAAAGAGATTTTTCCAAGAGCCACCTTATTTGTTTCAACCGTGTTATTGTGATCCTGCCTTGCAAGTATATTGAGGGCTGCAAGGTGATTTAATTCAAATAGTGCAATACAGGATTTCATTTTTCATTTCACACATTTTGACCATGTTTTATTGAATAATAAATTAATGAGATTCTACTCCAATATTAAATGTTTCTTGGTGTTTGTCTACCCAAAACATCTCCCTCTCAGCGGGACTGGAGTGCTCTATTGACTTGCTTACAAACTGACAGGAAAAAAATAACCCTTCAATAGCCATTTCCTTATACTTCAGGGAGATCCTCTGCTTTTCTTTTCCTTTTAGCCAAAGTTAAAAAAAAGGGGGGCAAAAAGATTGAATTTGATCAACGTCATCTCAAGCTGGCTAAGGGAATATCTTTCCATGGCATTGCTGCAAAATGACACTGGGCAGCTGCTAAGTCTCATTAACTTTACAAGTCAATCTGCTATAAGCATCTGGTTGTAAATTTGCCAATAATGAAAAAGGCTGGGATATACCTCCTGGAATCACGGCTTTATATATTTTGGGTATTCAGTATGATCTTTCCTGTATTTCTGATCACATGCCAGCGTTCTGATTTTTTAGGAAGAGCAAGGGACGTTGGAAGGGAGAGTGACAAGAAATAGAAACCTGATTATTTTACAGACTCCGTCTAGCACATTGGAACAGTCGCCTCAATTTCCTATTTATGAAAAGAGATGCTCAGTGACTAATGAGCCAGGCTATGCCAAATTTTGTACTGAAAACCATGGATTTCCTATACATCCAAACCAGTCATCTGCTTTGGCACCTCCGTTACAAGATACATCATCAGCACTTCTCCAGATTGACTTCACCGTCCCTTTTGCAAGATTATTTCTTAACACTGAGATTTTTCATTCACAATGAAAGTTCACTGATGTTGAAATTTAAAAGTAGCTTTTAGATCCTATAATTTGACCACAGAAACTGTTATTTAAAATATTATTTCCTAGGTTTTAACAACATTATAGTGAGACAGGATCAGTGACATGACCACAGGGGAAACTGAGATGAACTCAGGCACAGATTTAAGTCCCATATAGGTGTTGCATAACTGGTGTCAGAGAGTCATCAATAGGACTCTTAGCTACACATGTCAAGCTGCCTTATTCGAGCTATTCTTGGCAAATTTCATAATTTCTAAATTAAACACACTGAAATCAACACTCATAAATCAGAAATGATATGTTTAAACAGGAAAATTACTCAAATACCCACAGTGCTTTTGTTATACTTTGTACTTGTAGTGCCTCCAGTACACTGTAGAAACTGTTTTCTACTAGTCAAAAGATTGCCACATATCATGAAAATATAAGCCACACACAATCAAGAAATCACATCCAGTGATATTGTTCATCCAAGTTTTCCTAGAGTGAACACAGAATAATAAATCATATTCTCAAAACCAGAGCCAAATACTCACCTACTTAAAGGCATAGATATGTTAATACTTCCTAATATTTAAATACTTTCAAATATATCACATCACCTATTTCTTTCAATAGGCCTTAGAGAAAGATATTATTTTATTCCCTTTAGAGATGAGATTCAATGAGATTCAAGCACATTGCAAATGGCAAGAAAAACAGCTTCAAGTCCAGATCCTGTAATACTGTTCTTTCCCTACTACGAAGTTTCCATCACTGGAGGATAGACATAACTTTTACAAACTATGATCATGCTACTAGCTCCCCATCCTTGAAACACAAACTCTGAGTTGTTTTAGGCAAGGTGGATGTGTAGGCTGTCTTTTACGGTTTTGCCCAGATATCTTGCACCACTCCCTTACACCCAACAATGCAAGAAACAAAAAGGAGGCTAATGCTATTGGTGCAAGCTGTGGCTATAAAATTTTAAAAAGCAACTGATTGCCATGAAAACTGAGAAATTTATAAGGAAAGCATCTTAATCTATACACATAAGATAATATGTTCACAAATGTTTGAAATATCCTGCTAATATTTTTATAATTCCTTCCCCAAATATGAAATCCTAAATATAAGGAAAGCTTCTACCCAGCGAATGTGTATGTCAGCTTCAAATTGAGGATAAAACAGTTTCATATATAACTGCAAATCCAGAACTCTTTCACTACACAGTGATATGTCTCACGATTTCATTCAAATATTAGAGATTAGCTGTCAGTCCAATCAGCTAAGGGATTTGCAAAGACTACAAACTATATAAAAATATATGCAGTGCCAACTTTTCAATACTTCAAGCTTGGCAATTCGGCTCAAGTCAATTTTAACAGGACGTAAAAAAAGTTTTTAACACTCACCCTTTTTACTTCATCATTCTGTTTTTTTCACTGATGACTTACCACAAAAACAATAGGAAGGACACATATCATCAGTATTTCCTCCTACAGTGATCAAGTGAAAATATTGTTTCTAGAGACATTTCTAAAAGTTATGGACTATGGTAGTTCATCGTATATTGAAATAAGTGGAATTAACCACAAAGTTAAGAACAAAAGGCATTAGTTGCTATATTTGGTAATTCTTGAAGTACTGAATGTCTGAAAATTTGAGTATCTTAGCATGAAAGATAATAGTGCTTGCAAGATACAGGGAAAAAAAGACAATATATATTTCTATACAGAAAAACTGACATAGGCCCCATCTGGGAATAAAAAGAAAGTGAGCATAATTTGACCACATATGATAAATGCAATTGTTAAAAAGTATTAGAAGTGCATATTTAAAACCTCTAACTTATCATTGTTCATACTGATAAACTTATTAGGAAATCCTAGAATCATACATTTTCCCTACACCCTACTCCTCTTTATATCTCCAGGTAGTTAACCCAGTGCCTGAAATATAATACTTAAAAATGTTGTCTCAATTTTCCTGAGTTTTGTAATATGTGGATAATATCGATTGCCACAACCAAACCTCCAAGGCATGGAAAAGAGCATTATGGACCAAATATAAAATGTTCCAAATGAACACTTTGCCATCCTCATAAACTTCTCCCAAGAAGGGGAAAATATCCATATGCTTTGTGATCAATTGGCTGAAAATATCGCTGTGTGCTTTGTCATAACAGGCTGTTCTGCTGTAGAGACTTATGAATACTGGCTCATGTCCAGTTTGTATAAGAGATTAACTTTATCAAAGTCTCCGAAGATAAAGGCTTAGGTCAATTCATGTGACTGTGGTCACAATAGCACAGCCAATGCGAAAAAGCTTACGAAGGAACAAAGACGGCTTCATTCATGGTGAAAGGCATATGTACATAACGACTGCAAGCTTCAGCAATGCAAGAAAAAATTGGCAGAATTACTTCAATGTGGTCACCAAAACCAATTCCATTTTTTATGGAACTGGTCCTTTGAGCACTGATTAGATAAGAAAAGAAATGCTGCCAGGACTTAGAGAAAAACACTTTCCATCAATTGACGATGAAGCAGTGCTAGAGCATAAAATATCCTTCTTTCTAAGCAGGTGACCCGCAGTGAAGAAGAATCTCTTGTATCTTCCCATGATTCATTTCTTTGGCATCTACCTTCCCCCTGGGGATTGTTCCCCCATAGCAGGATTTTGACCACTGGATATCAAGACCACTGAGGAGGCAATGGAGCCAGATTTGGCAGAAGTTGTTAGGATGGTGACATTCATCTTAGCATTAGGTTTAGAAAAAAGTAGCCTGGCCAACTGTCAGACATATTCTTTTGGTCTGTAGGAAAGGCTACTCAGCCACTAGAGGTAGAATTTTGTACAGCTATGGAGAACAAAGGCGTTGGAAAGAAGAATGACAAATCTGTCTTTTTCGGGAAGGGGCAAGGAAAGAAGTCATTGGTGTTCTTCTGCTTTGCTGATAAATAGTTAAGGCTCACCTTTTACGTTTCTTCTCAATGATTCATAATTTGCATTCTCAAAAGTTAAAACTGGGGTCCAGCCCGGTGGTGTAGTGGTTAAGTTTGTGCACTCCACTCTGGCGGCCCAGGGTTCACGGGTTCGCATCCCAGGCACAGACCTAAGCACCACTTATCATGCCATACTGTGGCAGCGTCCCATATAAAGTAGAGGAAGATGGGCACGGATCTTAGCCCAGGGCCAATCTTTCTCAGCAAAAAAGAGGAGGATTGGCAATAGATGTTAGCTCAAGGCTGATTTTCCTCACAGAAAAAAAAAAAAAAAGGAAAAGTAATAAAAAAAAAAAGAAAAAGAAATTAAAACTGAAGTTTAAGGTCAGAAATTCCTGGGTGAAAAATATCACTTTCAAATGCTTATATATTAAAATGCAAAAAGCAAGATTTTCACTTTTTCCTGAATTCTCCACATTGATGATTGAGAATTATGTCCTTTTATCATGGTTTCTCCTTGCACGCTTATTATAATATCACATGATTGTAGAGCTCCCCTATTATAACTGGTAGTTGTAACTTTTTTGTTTTACGTTCTGAAGAGGACCCTACAAAATGTTTCTCATGACAGTCTACAAAAGATAGTTATATGCAAACTCTGGAGGAAAAGGCAAATGAATATAATACCAAAAAATTTTAATTTTTTTTTTTCTTTCCATTCATCAAGTAAACCCCAAACATATGAAAACACAGTGAATTTTAATTGGGGAGCCCCATTTGGCAGACATAGAGTTTGACTGTCATATCTAATGAAAAGAATTTGAGTGCTGGAAAACCTACACTCATGAATATTTGGTTCTTGGTCCTCTGTATTTTAAGTGGATTTTCTACCATCCTATCTTGTATTTTACTTTTGCAAATTAAATCCTTCAACAAATACCAACTCAGTGCCCACTCTAAGCAATAAATACCTGAGGTACTGGTGATGTATGATGGGCATTATAGTAAAGCTTATGATATTGTATGTTCTGACTGCAGTCTTCATAAGGAAACTTGTTCAGTATCATTTAGGTCTAGAATTCAAATATCTCTGTAAATATAATTTTCATTCTAACCCTTAAAATTTTAACTTTATAATTTCTATGAAAATAATTCCAAGGGAAGCAGAAAAAGCAATCTTATTCCCTTGTTTGGTTAATGCATAAAATAAAAACACTGAAAAATCAGCCATTAATGGGTGCTCACAAGTGCCATTCACTGAGCTGTGATTTTTATGAGTTATTTGTTTACTCTCACAGAAGAAAATTAGTATTAATATTCTTATTTTGCAGATGAAGAAACTGATACTTAAAAATGTTAAATAACTTACTTGAAGTCACACAACAAGCGGATGCTGGATCCAGGATTCTAAGTCCCTTTTATATCGTATTTTAAGTATCATTAAACAGATGGCAGAATTTCTTCTGTTCTATGTCTTAGTGACATAGAGAGCTATCTTGCCCCATTTTGGAATTAATCTCTCCCTAATTTAACTCCCAGAGCATTTATTACTGTTATGAACCTCAAAGCAGACTACTTTCATTATAGATATTACATGCTTGTCTTAATACTCTTGTTGATTTTGTTTATATCAAGATCCATGCCTTTTCCGTATGTTCATAACATGATATTTTATACATAGTAGGTAATCGATAGTGAATGAATGAATACTAGCCAGAAAGTTCTTATCTTTTGTGAAACGTCATACAGATTTGCTAACACCTTGTTCTTCATATTAGAGGTGATTGTTTAGATTAGGCATTGGATCAATAACTCACCATATAGTAACCATAATTTTAAAATTCATCATTAACTTCTCCTTGCTCTTTCTATCACAGTAACACTTCTAAAGCTGACCTCCTGGTTGTCCTATTCTGTAGACTTTCGATAATTTTTTTACAAACTTATTTATGTCCTAATTGCTATTTAACCAAGCTTACGCTCAAGCCACACCACCACTGCTGCAGAGAAAGGCTTCCTTTCATCTTTTGCAATCTATTCTTTCAATTCCTCAAAACCTAATTTCAGGTTTTCTATCCCATCTCACTTCTCAGGGGGCTTCCCTTCAAACAAAAGCATGCATGCCTATCTCTGTCAATATTTCCTGTGTAAATATGTCCAATTCTTCTGTAGCTCTAGTTCTCATCTAAAAAAGATTCTAAAATTTCTGGAAGAAAGGTGCTCTATCTTATATATGCCCTTAAAAATGACCTAAACTCGTGGCACTTAGTAGAAGGCTTTTGGTAAGCCCTAAGTAAATATTAACAGGAGTACGGAAGTAGAAAATACTACAATGATTAATTTCCCTTGTTAGACAAATTAGTGCCAGTTGCCCAGAGTTTAAGGGTTCTATCACATTTTTTGCCAATGTTCTGAGTGAGCCAGTCATCCTAAATGTGTTTTATTAACATCCTACACGATCAACAGATGTTCACTTACACTGAGTTGACAACAGACTCATTCATGTCAAGGTTTATTTGTATAACCATCGTGTCCGACCATATGCAAAACCATTTGATCTGTGAGAGTTATTAGTTCACTTACACTATTCTCAGGATGGTAGAGAGCTGAAAGAAAGCCAAGATTTTATGAAATTATTCCAGATGTTCAGCACCAAAAGTTTAGAAGTTGAAATTCAAATAGCACATTATATATTATTAGATCTGTTAAGATCTGCTTTCAAGGATTCTTAAATACTTGTCCTTTTCTTTCTGTCTCCTCCGTGCATTATATTTCTTTTCCCTAAATGGAAATACTTTATTGACATGTTTTGCAGGATATCACTGCCATTAATTATTATCCTAAAATACGTAACGATCCATAATGCATTCACATAGAGTGAAACAAATCATAAAGTTCTATCATTTATTATTCACTCATATGAGCCAATAAAACAAGAATGGATAGTTGAAAATAAGTGGTTTTCTGTATATATACACCTATATATCAGAATATTGAGGAGCAAACTACCAAATTATTAGGTTTTCTTTTCATTGTATCCAAAAACAAAATGATTATACTATAATCAGAATTTGGGGCTCATTCAGACATAAAACCAGATTATGTCTATAACTAGGCACAGCTGGACATAACTGGACAGATCATGGGTTGTGATCCAAGGGACGGACCTGCCCTGTGCCACTTTACATGCTTAGAGGGAAGCTGGGAAAGGACAGGGGCACCAGACTAGTTGATAACTTTCTTCTCTGGTTAAAAAGCCTTATTGAAGAGAGTGACATCATCTACAGTTCAACACAGTTATTAATTTAAAAAAAAAAAACCTTCTGAGAGAGCTCAGTCCTGCTGATACAGGTCATTGCTTGTCCTCCTGAGGAGGAGGTGGGAGGAGAATGGGGAGAACACAGCAGGGCCCATCTCTGCTCCCCCAGTAAAGAATGCTATGAAGGTGCAGAATGAGCAGTGTGAAACAATGAAGCGAAAGGGCACAGCTCTGTTTGATACATTGTATGCATAAAGTTTGATCACTAAGTCAAGATTTTTCAGATGAAAATTGCTTACTACTTACTCCACGTATTGTTCACTCCACCGGGAGACACTGTTACCTTCTCCCACACTTGGGGATCAGGCCAGCCACGTGCATGTTAGTTCCCATTCCGAGGAGCAATCTGACAGAGAAGAGTACCACTCATGGAGCTGCTTCATGCATTAAGGTCTTTCTTGGCACATTGTGTAGCTGTTGGCCTTGCTTGACCTTAAATTCCTGTGGATATCCTCATATAATTAATTATTGCCCAGATAGTAAAAAAATAATGACTTTTATTATTACACAAGTAGTAGAAGCTCATTCTAAAATAAAACTTTTAATACAGATAAGGTCACTTGAGGTCTTCAGGATAGACTTCCAAAGGAGGAGAGCTAGCTATGTGAGTTCCCCTTGGTTCACAGGGCTGGACAGCTATCTGGGAGATCACAAGCCACACCCAGAGCAGACATGCACACAACAGGTTTCCAATGAGTTAGCTGATTAGCAACTTAGTCAATTTAGAATATGGCGTATTGTTTTGGAGAAGCCAATTTCAAACACATTGCATGTGACAATGACTTAGACAATAGGTTCAAAATCAACACTCCAAACCTACACACAAATGACTTCCTATAGGTAGCCTTATTGAAAATTAGAATGGATATTCACATTTCCTGATAATGGTCAGGTAAGGATTCACTCAAGGAATATAATAGATCTGGGTTAACATAATTTTTCAGCAGCGCTACTGTTATGCGCCGGATTGTATCCCCCCCAAGTTTATAAGTTGAAGTCCTATTCCCCAGCACCTCAGAATGTGACTGTATTTGGACTTAGGGTCTTTACAGAGGTAATTAAAGTAAAATGAGGTCATTATGGTGGGCCCTAATCCAGTCTGACAGGAGTCCTTATAAGAAGAGGAAATTTGAATACAGATTTGTACACAAGGAAGACGACGTGAAGACACAGAGAGGAGACAGCCATCTACAAGCCAAGGAGAGAGGCTTCAGAAGAAACCAATCCTGCCAATGCCTTGATCTTGGACTTTTAACCTCGAGAATTGTGCAAAAATAAATTTCTGTTGTTTAAGCCACTCAGTGTCTGGTACTTTGTTACGGCAGCCCTGGCAAACAAATACAGATACTGTCATCCTAGTTTCCGGCATATACAATGCCACAAATGCCCTCTGTTCAGATGATGCAGAAGCCTTCCTGAGTCAAGCCAGTTTCCCCTGAGGTGCTGAATTGATGCCTGAATCATCAATGCCATAAAAGCCAAGAAATAAGGACTGGGCCTTACATAATGGCTGAGCCAGTTGCTGGTCTCAGGTAATGTCACCTCAAATATAGGATTACAGCCAGATTTCTGCCTGCAGGCAGATGTTATCTGTTAGAGCTCAGCATGGTTATGGCTCGGCCTTGTTAATAGGTTTATTACCTTTGCCACACTACTGGTAATAGAAAAACAATTAAAAGGAGTGTATCATTACTACCTGGTAACGGATTCATAGGGATCAGAATACTCCTGATTCCCATAATGGCAGAATGTGAAATAAGCTTACCCGAAATTCCATCCCACTGATTCAAACCAAAGTCCCAGTCCTACCAGGGAGCTATTGATGAGGACTGAGATGTTAAATTTGGCTTAGCAAACGTGTTTGTAAACTCCCTCCAACTCTGAAAGTTGGAGGAGCAGATACGACAACCTGTTGTAGGAAGAACTCACTGAATACCTGGGCAGGTACCAAGGAACACCACTGGTCTTGCTGGGGGAGGCTTTCACAGGCAGCCTAACACAGTGTCAAAGATTCAGGCAGATTCAGTCCAGCAAACAATCCTTTATCTTACAGGGAAGGAAGATTCAGGAGAGGTGACAGGAATTCAGAATGCAAGGTTTATGGATCTTCCAGTCTGCTGGTGCCTCAGGCTTCCTGGTTTGTTTCTAGGGTATATTGAACTCATACAAAGAGCACATGAAGAAAACAGAAACACAGGAGAGGGTGCCAGAGCATTGATCTAGTTATAAGCCACTAGTAGTGGCGCTAATCAAGCCAGGATACAAACCTGCAAATTTTATGCTTGGCTGGTCATAGAAGTTTACACTGACAGGGAGAACAGTCGTAATTTGTAGCACAGGCAGCTCATGAAAACCCTGAGCACGGAAGGCATAAGTTGATATAAGCTTTTTGCGTGACTAAGGAAAGTGGTTACTGCTAATTATGGTTAGAGGTAATACCAGAAGCACAACCACAAAAGCAAATAGAGAAGCAAAAAGCCATCAACATAAGTTACCTGAGCATGGTTTGGATAGACCCCCCCTGGTGGAAATTTTGGGGCATGACATCAACAGTTATCCTTTTCCACCCACAGGCCCTATAAGGAACACTATGGCCCTGCACCTTGTGAGGGCAAAATAATCACCCAGGTCTTGTGAGCTGAACAAGTATGGCTAGCAATCAGAGATCAGAAAATCTAGAATGTAGCAAAAATTAACGCTATTATTAATGTTGGCCCTGGAGGGAGTCCATTATATATGGCCCCATTTAGAGCAAGTAATCGTGGCTGTACCACATTAATCATTTTCCTCTCATAGCTTGTCGGGCAGTAGTCTTCATTAGGTTAATATACCTATAAGAGAAAAATGTGCTAATTTTTTCGTACCAAGGATAAAGCTAACAGCTCGTTATTTTCTTCTAACAGAATTAACTCTTGAACAGAGAAAAGATCTCCAGAGACTTTTTTAATTGAAATATTTTTTATTACTACAGTCATGCATCACTTAACGATAGGGATATGTTCTGACAAATGGATTGTTGGGTGATTTTGTCATTGTGTGAATATCATAGAGTGTACTGACACAAACCTAGATGGTATAGCCTGCTGTACACCTAGGCTATATGATACTAATCTTATGGGTCCACTGTCGTATATTTGGTCCATTATTGACCAAAATGTTGTTACGCAGTGCATAACTGTATTTGCATACACCCTAGACCAGTTGGGGAGGAAGTTGAGTTTTCTAGGCCTGGAGAGAATAAGGAATATATTTCTCAAACCTCTAGGCAGAATGGTACATGCTAAATCATATCCTGATATGAAAGTAATTGTTCCATATCATCCAGTCAGGGGAGGATATACAATTGTGTGCATGGATTAGAGCAGGTACAATAATAAAAAATGCAGACTGGAGTATATTCCCTATTATATTAAGCCACATCAAATGACAAAGTTGGCTGATTATGGGCCTTATTGAGTGAGGTAGGCCTTCATAGGCAAGGTTACTGCACCAGGTCCGTTTTTGCCCACCGCCCAGAACGTCAAACACTGAGATGACAAGATTGAAGCAGAGAGAGAGGGTTTACTAATTACAAGGCAACCAAGTGAGGAAACGAGAGAATGAATATCAAATCTGCTTCCCCGATAATAGGGACTCAGGGATATTTATGGGGAAGGGGGCAAGGTGGTCTGAAATGATTGGAGGTGAGGAGAGATGAGGTAATTGATGATCTGCACAAGCGTAGTCAGGCTTCATGCCTCTGCGTAGGATGCATGTTCATAGAATGGGGGCGTTAGCAAGCCTTGAGGGTAGAATTTTAATCTCTTGATGTCAAAATGTTGCTTATCACACATAGGTCTGCATGGGCCCAGTTGATGGGTTGGTGGTCTCAACTGGCCTGAAGTGGACAAGGGGTTCCAATTCCTGAAAAAAAATAGCTCAAACACCCATTACCATGGTGACCTAGGCTCCAGGGAGATGTTGTCTATAGGAACCTAGTGGGAGTCAGATAGCATATTGCCTAAACAGCACAGTTAATAATGGTTAAGTTATCCTGCAGATTTAAGTCCTCACCTTCCGTTCTGATAAGTTTCTAGGTAAGGCCATCCTCCCCTTCTTCCTGGTACAGGGAAGAAGATACCTTTACAAATGGAGATTTCCTTTACAAATGTAAATGTCTCTTACACAGGGTAACCAGAACTAAGAATGGGCTTAGCAAGGACCCTCCCAGATACCCAGAGATGTCTATGGTGATGGCCTGTTCTGGGGGCAGGCCTCCCATCCCAAACTCTTTTGGTCAGTTAGTGGGGGTGGGGGTCAAAGTGTCTTTTAGGCAGAGACATGTTTTGTGGTAGCCAATTCTGATCCCCCATAGTTACTAGCTGCTTAATCATTAGTGGCTAACTGTTTGCCTGTTTCAGTAAGGCCACCTCAGCATAAATAATTCTCCACATCTCAAGTTCTATCACCAAAAACCGGTGATAGAGACATCAGCAAAAATGGCAAAGTAAAGACCTCTGAAAATGAGCTCCTTCATAACAGATATTTTTAAAAATGTCAAAATTATCATTTTCAGAGCTCTGAAAATCAACCAAAGGTTTACAGTAACCCAGGCAGCATTTATTCAAGAAAAGCAGTTGAATCTCAATAAGAACAGTAAGTTTTGTGGCATTTTAGCTTGCCATGGTCCCATCCCCCACTTTCCAGCTCTGTGGCAACCACGATAAATAACAGCCCACAGCCCTGATGCAGCCTGGCAGCCACTGGAGGGAGCAGAACAAGACTGGGTCACTTTCACAGCCCCATTCCCAAAGAATTGTCATTATTAGACCCGCTGGTAGTTCCCTGGAAGACCTTACTTCCAAGGTTGTCTATATTTGACAAAATTTCGTGCTCATCCAGAGCAAAAATTAGTCACCTAGGGGACGTTTGTCAAAAGCAATTACAGGCAAGTGATTTAACCTCACACTACTTGATGTAATGGAAGATGAGAGTTGATGCAAACAGCACACTAACCAAAGAGATTAAAAAGAAAAGCTGAGGAATGAGACATCCATAAGGTGTTTGAAAAGTTATGACATATTCTGGGAATCTAAAAGTCTGTACATATGCACACTTTCCCAGAAAAGACTTAAGAGAGCCCCAAGTTCTCACATCTAGCTGACTTGGAAGCTCTACATAAGCATAAAGTGAAGGCAAAGGCAGAACTGTTAACTGCCTTACTGAGCACTGAAAACATCCCTTGACATAAACACAAGACCCTCAGCAAAGATTGGGAGATTTACTGATTCTTGACATTTAAGGAAATATCTATCCAATCATTAGTCAAGCCAAAACTAAGCTAACAGAGATTTCAATGATCACATACAAGAAAGAATATTGACTTTACAGAATTACTTCAAAAGTCACTAAATGATAAAACAAGCATCAACAACAAGAACAAACCCTGGAAAGAGGGAGAGTCTGATTTCTAGAGCTGCCACATTATATTATTTAAAACTATCAGTTACCAACAATAACAAAAAATGTATGAGACATACAAAGAAACAACAAAGTGTAGCCCATACATAGGGAAAAAAATCAATAAATAGAAACTGCTCTTAAGGATGTCTAGGCATTGGACTTCCACACGGAGACCTTAAGTCAGCTATTTTAAATATGCTTTAAAGAGTTAAAAGAAACCAAGTGCAAACAACTGAAGAAGCATATGAGAAAAATGTCTCACCAAATAAAGAATATTAATAAAGAGGCAACAATTCTATATAGACAGTATATATATATATATATATATATATATTTTATATATATAGACATGGTATATATACCATGTAGAAATCCTGAATTTGAAAAGTACGTTAACTGAAACAAAAAAATTCACTAGAGGGGCTTGAGAGCAGATTTGACCTGGCAAAAGCAAGACTTGGTGAATTTGAATGTAGCCCAATTGAAATTATCCAGTCTGAGTAACAGAAAGAAAATAGAATGAAGAAAATTTGAGATTGGTTTATATTCTCTAATCCACACGAAAAAGACAATCCATATGCATTAATGTTATATTTATATTATATTATATTCATATCAGGTATTTCCTATTTCAAAGGCAAAAGAAGTAGGAAAATAAGTGTCATGTTAATTTATTTGATTCAAAAGAAAGAAAAAAATCATTTAAACACCAAATAACTTCACCAGCAACAGGAGAAATATCTTTCACAGTTGAAGTGTTGCTCCAGGCCTGACCATCTGACTTGAGACAGTGGATCTGAGTAGTGTGACAGAGGGTCTTGACAGAGTTTGTCCCAGAGATTCATTTCCATAACTGCTTTAAGTTAAATATCTACCAAGTCAACTGTGTTATTCCAGTAGTGTTCCTTTAATTTTTGTATATAATATTGATTTAGCTGTGTTAAATACTAATATGTGTATATGTCAAGCTTTTCTTAGAGTTTAGCTTAGTAGTTTTACATCTTCAGTTTTTCACACTTTGGAAATCAAGGGCAAAGAAGCAAGGAAAAAAATGAGGAAATGTAAACTACAGGTCACCCTCTTGGAAAGGATGAATGAAGTCTTTGAATAGAGGCTAAAGCCCAGTGAAATAAATAAAAATAAGCAAAAAGCACAAAATGCTATATGAATACATTATTTTTACATTCCTTTGCTTTGGTGATCCTGAGGAAAAGATAAGAATGTAATATATAATTACAGTCCTTCAGACTGTATAATCCCAGTGCAGTCATTTCCATCCTCCTGCTGTCTGTATCTTTAAACATTTGTCTACCAGCCACGTTGGGCACCTCGCAGAAAAACTGTGGATCATTAAGTAAATGAAGTAAAGAGAGAAACACAAGTATAATTTGAATGCAAAATGAGCAAAGCAGTGAATTGCCAAGGACTGAAAAGCAGAAACACTCTCTCCTGCTGAATCTCAGGTCAAAGGGATCCTGCCCTTCAAACAACTATTAACGGGAAGTCAGAAAGACAGACAGTGTGGTCACCCAGAACACTCAGACGACTTCTCGAGTTGGCAGCCAGTTAGGTGGCCTAATACCAGTCCTGGTTGTATTCTAGGAGATCTGATCCTTTAGATGAAACAAAGGACCAGAAATTTCTGGGCAGTGACAACCCTTAACAATGATTGTGAGTCATAATTGTCATTTGTTTCAGAACAGAACCCTCCCAGAGCCTGCTAATACAAAAGGAATGTTGAAAAAGAATATCAGAGGATCAGCCAAGTTATCTACAGCTGCCCTGTCCAATACAGTAGCCACTAGCCACAAGTGAATGTAAATGCTTTAAAAATAAAAAAATAAAGATGCAGTTCCTTGCACATATCTAAGGAATGTGTGCACATTCCTTAGCACACATCTAAGCACTCAGTGGCTGACATACTAGACAGCACAGATATAGGACATTTCCATCGTCTGGGCAATATGAGCCAGAGTCTTCCTACTCCAAGTGTGGTCCGCAAATCAGCAGCATTGGCATCACCTGGAAGTGTTTAGAAGTGCGGAAGCTTGGGCCGCACTACATCCTCGCGTGACCCGTGTGCACATTAAGGTGTAAGGAGTACTGGTCTAGAGCTCATTCCAGGACTCAGTCATTGAAAGATAAAGGAAATGCAAATCAGAAAGCTGAGATAGAATAACTCAGTAGATTGTACAGCAATTACCTATGAGCCCAGTTGTGTCCTGGGTTAATCCAAATAACCTTGAATGTGGAGCTGAGATGACTAATATTCTGTCTATTTTGGTCAGGACTGGCTAAGTAATGAATATACAAGCAAACAAACAACAATAACAAATAACAATAGCACTTGCTATTTGCCTGACATTGTTTGCTGGGCAGTTAGGCTTGTTCTACATTATTCCACATAAGTGCCCTTCAAAAGGTTTACTGATGGTATAATTTAGCCTCAACAAGTATAAAAATCATGCCCAAGATCACACAGCTAATAAATGACAGAGCCAAATTTGAAGGAAAAAAAGGGTTTTTTAATCAACAGAAAATTAGGAGACATGTGTTGTTATTTTTGCTTGAAGGCCTAGAATTTCTAACCATAATTACTACTGTAGCAGAAATTAAATAAAGCTTATTTGAGATTCAACTAAGAGAATATAAATAAGAAAGATTTTGTACCCAGGCTCAGCAGTGGTGAAAAGAAATATTTATAATTTCCTTCAAAGCTTTTAGTCTTTTGAAGAGGCTCTAATGTGCATTAGCGGAGGTTCCGCCCTTGAAGTGACATCCAGTTTTATCTTCTGTGCGCTTAGAAATCTGAAGTTCAGTTTCTCTCAGCATCATTTAATGGAGGGCCACTTTTCTGCATGCATTATTAACTTTAACTCATACTGTTGTGTCCCCAGAATAAGACATCACTATGATCTCTCATTAGCTATGAGAGCAAACTTTAAAGCTCTTAGTATTGATGGGGTTCACGGCAGGCTGCCCCAGAATGTGCCACTTTGGCAAGTGTATTATTTAGAGATGAAGACAGTCAAGGCTCAATAGACTCAAGAAGACGTTTTTACCTTCCCCTTGACTGCCTAAAAGAATTTAGATAGGGAGACTTTACCAGGAAGAGAGCTTATCACCAAAGATAACTGCTTTTACATCAGAAAAATTTCTCCCCATGGCATGACAAACATTTGTTTACCAAACGTTTGCCCTTCCCATCTTCATATAAATTGACTTTCTCCCCTTTGAAGTCCCAGACTCCTATCCCCTTCTCCTTAGCTCAAGATGGCATTTAAGCCTCAATTGCCTGACTGTCGGGGAGCCTCATATCTTTGGGGCTCCCATACATACGGAAAAATTTGTTTTTTTCCTCCTGTTAGTCTGTCTTATGTCAATTTAATTATTAGACCAGCCAAAGAATCTAGAAAGGAAGAAGGGAAAAGTTTTTCTCGTCTACAGTTTGCAGGCAAATTGAGTGTTCTACTGGTGAGCATGGAATTTGGTAGTGCTGCCAAGCGACCATATCAAGACAGCAGTGAAGAAGATATGGTTTTGACAATTCTTACACCGACCACCACAAGCAGCTGCTTGTCCACTTGGCTTATTCCTAAAGGCCACCCTTACGCAAGTTAAAGTTTATGAATTCTTTAATTTATAACCAGAATTGCAACAGCAGCAAATAAAGCTGGTCTTTGGCAAGTGAATATTTCATTTTTAAGCAAATAATGCAAGCATCTATCCTCTTAGTGGAAAATTTAAAGAAAGGCTATGGAGTAAAAAGAAAATTAAATGAAGATTAGCTGTGAAATTCTCATTAAGTATAAAATAACCCCATTTATAGCTCTTTGCCCTCAATTATTTATTTATTTATCAATTTGACTTATCTTAAATTTTTGAACACATATTCCATATATTCTAAGTTGGCTTATGTATTTACAATGTATTGCAAATATATATTTAATATTTTAACTATAAATGTATGCTTTTTTATTTTAATTTAACTTTTTAAATTTTTTTCGTGAGGAAGATTCACCCTGATCTAACATCTGTGCCGATCTTCCTCTACTTTGTATGTGGGTCACCAACACAGCATGGCCGATGAATGGTGTGGGCCCGTGCTCAGGATCCAAACCTGCGAACCCAGGCCACCAAAGCAGAATGCGCAAACCCAATGACTACGTCACGGGGCCAGCCCCAATGTACTCCTTTTTAAAAACAAAATGGTTTGATAAGAGCTGGTAGCATACAATATTTTCACGTGTGGTGGAAATTTAATTTCAGAAACTATCATTTGTCCATATAAGGCAATCAAGTTTGTTGAGTAGTTTGGAGAAGTGACTGGGGGAATTAAGTATCTTTAGCCTAAAGAACAGAAGTTTAAATAATTAATGGACTTTCATATGGAGAAATTTTGTGTAGAATCAAAATGCAGATCTAGGGTCACTAAATGATTAAACAATACTGGAGACAAATTCTAAAGCAATAATTTCTGACAATATGCTTTAAAAAATTAATCTCAAAATAATAAATTGAAAACAAACTAGAAATTAAGATGTCAGATTGTAGGTCACTGGCTAACCTCTTGGGGGAGCTCATTTCATTCCATCCTCAAGGAGAAATGTAATTGGTGGATCAAGGGAAAATGGAAGTTCTGAAAGACATGCCATCAGTGCGGCAGTGGGTGGGGTTTTAGGGGTGATATCAGAGGAGCGCTGAGTAGTCTTCCTTCTTGTGTTTTTTCTCCTTTCCTCTCCTGCCGCAGGCTATGATAAGGTAGCCTGCAGATTACTTCTGTTTGCAAGTGTTCTTACACTTGGAAGGTAAACCAGTGGTCACAATTCAAAAGCCCAGTGTATTGGAATTAGTTTAGGTAAGGTTTGTTCCAGGCCTAAAGGAAAAGACATTCACAGCCATTGTGCTTTTCAAGGGAACTGCTTTAAAGTTTCCCTGGCCAACATCCTACTTGGGCCTTAAGATGAAGGCAAAAAATAACCATCCGGGGCCAGCCCAGTGGTGTGGTGAAGTTCGCACACTCTGCTTTGGTGGCCCAGGTTTTGCAGATTCAGATCCTGGCAAGAACCTGCACATTGCTCATCAAGCCATGCTGTGGTGATGTCCCACGTACAAAATAGAGTAAGATTGACAAATGTTAGCTCAGGGACAATCTTCTCCAAGCAAAAAGAGGAAGATTGGCAACAGATGTTAGCTCAGGGCCAATCTTCCTCACCAAAAACAAAAAAAAAAATAGCCATCCAAGTTTTTTATAAAATATCGACAAAGATACCTTGTCAATATTCAAAAAATAATGAAGAATTAAAATACTTTTCCTTTTATATTAGTTCCTTAGAAAGTCTAAGTTAACTTCTTATGAGGTTACAATGTTAATATTCAATGAATATCAAAAATAAATTTTGTAACTTACCTTAAGCAACACATGTAGCAGTTCAGAACAAAGTATTGTAAATATTACTCCTTATTACATTGTTTCACATACATATGGCAGCTACAAATATAAAGTCATTGTCATATTATGTGTTCTTGCGACTTGTGAATGATACTACCGTTTCAATGCATTTGCAAATGTAGAAATTTTAATCTATTTGTTTCTAAAATAATCACCTGAAATTACTAATTGTTGATTATTTTCTCTGAAGAGTTGATTAATTCATTTCTTAAATCATTGTAAGGTTCATTAAACCAAAGTTTTGACAGAGAATTAAATAAAGTAACTATGTTAAAAAAAATTTTAAACATTGCAACCATTTTCTCCGTTGCCTTTCATCTGTATGTCTGTCATATTGACTTAGAAATAGTTGAGTTGATTCTACTTTGATATGCAAAGAAGGTCCTTGTTTTAACAGCAGACCACCCACCAGAACACATCTAAATTCTCATTAGATAATTCAAGAGTGAAAAAAAGAAGACAATAGAGTGACAGGTGTGAGAAAATAAAAGACATTTACAATTATGTAGAACAATAACAGGACTTACTATTGAGGGCTTACTATGCACCAGACATGTACATTTTACATGCAATAACTTATTTAATTCTCATAACAACTAAAGGAAGAAACTACTATTAGCATCGTCATTTTCAGATGAGGCCAAAGTCAGATCACTAGTATATGACAGTGTTGGACTCAAACCCAAGTCTCTCAACACCAAAGCCCACACTCTCAAAAGAAACCTTATACTACTCTGTGCAGTCAGCAGTGTTGTTAACGATATCTTTAACAAATGTGGACACTTGCAAGATGGGTAAATAAATGGGGAAAAATTTATGTAAATATAACCTTAATATTGCAGAAAATATCACAAAGTACACCCTGAAGGTGTTAATAAAAGTTAGAGTTTTATGTTTTTGTAAAGGGTTAATTGGATTTCTACTTCCACTTAGGATGTAGGAGCACATGAAAGAAATTCACTCCCATGGTAGCAGCAGACAAAAATAGATCTGCTAAAATGGATAATTTTTATAAAGCTATTGAAGAGCAGTGGACCCAAAGATGTCTTAATGAACTAAATTCCAGGGAGAGATGAGCCCTTCTTAGGTAACCAAAGTGCCACTTCCACACCCAGGATCAAGGGCCTAGAGTGAGAACAGCTAAGCGGAACAGTAGGCCTATCGTTGACAGAAGCCTTGCAGAGATGCTGTAAAATCAGCCAATGACAGGTGGAACATAGAAAATCAGCAAGAAAAAAATTACATATCTTGCCTGTCAATCCTCTCATTTCTCTTTGCAGAACATTGCTGAGTAAAGGCAATGAGGTGGGAGTGAAAAGCAGAAAGTCTTGATGCAGCCTCATGCAGCAACACAGTGCGTAACATTCCAGGGACGAGCGCAAGTAGAATCCAAAAGTGAACCCAAACCACCCAAAATTGCAATCTGAACCACTGCCGTCTCAACGCCTGACAAGATCAAAGAGATTAGCTGAAGAGCAAAGAGGCTTAATCCAATTTGAAACTACAGGTGAATGCAATCAACTTATGGTAACAGGCCACGCAAACTCAACTCAACTCTTCCTGAATTTGTAAAAGCATTCCTTTATCCTACTTGCCCCCGAGAGAGGACTACTACTTGAATTCTCTAGGAAAAATAATAACACAAACCACCACAACAAAAAATACTGTAGTTCAATCTCTGCTCTATTTAATATAAATGCCCAGCACTAAATCTTTTTTAAAAAATGTGCAAAGAAGCAGGTAAGGTTACCATAATTAAATTGAGAAAAGGTGGTCAATAGATGCAGAACAACAAATGACCCAGATATTGGAACCAGTAGGAAGAAGTTTAAAAGGACTATGATAAAGATGTTCAAGAACGCAAAACAAAACGAAACAAAATAAAAAACAGGAAAAAGAAAGATAGATTGGGAGAAAAAATAGGGAATTACAGAATAGAAAAGGAAACCGTATAAATGAAAAAAAAAATTCTAAAACTTAAATATAGGATATCTTAAATGTAAAATTTATTTAAAATAAGAAATTTAAAGTAGGATAAATCAATTTTCTCCTTCCCATCCTTTGTGATAAGTTTGACCAAAGCTCAGACAAAGCAGAAGAAAGGGTTAGTGATCCTTATACAGATTGATCAAATTATCCAGATTGAAGCACAGAGGCAAAAACAAATAAAAAAATGGAAATACAAAAAGTGGCATGTAGGAAAACATCAAATTTCTATCCTACTTATAATTGAAGTCAGAAGAAGAGAAAGAATGTGACAGAAAACATATTTTATAAAATAATGGCTGAAAACGTCCATATTTGCTGTAAACCATGAATATACATTTCCAAGAAGCAGAGCAAACCTAAGCTCAATAAAGACAAAAATAACCACTCCTAGACACATCAAAGCCAAACTATTGAAAACCTAAAATGATTTTTAAAATCTTTGATGTAGACTGGAAAAAAAGACACATTGCCTCAAAGGGAAAAACAATGAGTGATAACTGACTTCTCATCAGAAACAGCAAAAGCTAGTAGACAACAAAATGAAACCTTACATGTGCGAAAAGAAAAAAAGTCAACCCTTCATTCATATTCAGCAAAAATATTCTTTAAAAATAAAGGCAAAATAAAGAAATATTTACATAATTAAAAGCTGAGAGAATTCATTGGTTCAAGAACCACCCTAAAAAATACTAAAGGAAGCTCTTCAGATTAACAAAGGAATGCAAAAGTATCTTTTAAAAAAATACTGGAAAACAGGAGACAAGAGGCCAATTTATAAAATTTAATTGCATTTCTACATAATAAGAACAAATAATGGAAAATGTAATTTTTAAAAAATACAATACAGTATCAAAAACATAAAACACTTAAGAATAAATTTATTGAAAGAAACACAAGAACTCCACAACAAAATATAAAAAATAATTTGAGAGATTTAAAGACAACTTCAATAAATGAAGTGATATGCCATGTTCATAAAGTGGTATCAATATTGTTAAAATGTTAATTCTCAAATTAAACTAGTGATTTGATGCTATCTAGATCAAAATCCCAGCGTGGTTTTTTTTTTTTTTTTTTTGTAGAAATGTACAAGGTGTTTCTAAAATTTATATGGAATTTAAAAGGATCTGGCATAGCCAAACAATCTAGAAAAACAATTTCAGAGGGCTTTCACTACTCAGTTTCAAGGTATCATGCTATATCATAAGATACATTTACTTCCTAATCATGAAGCTTACTACAAACCTATATTAATTTTGACAGCATGGTATTGACAGAAAGATAGGCAGAGAGGTCAATAGAATAGAATAGAGAGTCATAGGAGTCAATGCAATTCAGTGAGGAAACAAAAGTCTTTACAATAAACGGTGTTTAAACAAGTGGAACAATGAAACTTGGCCCTACTTCACACTATGTATTCCAAAAATTAATTCCAAATGAATCATAGACCTGAACATAAAAATTAAACTATAAAGTAACTAAAAGTATACGCAGGAAAATATTTTCTCAACCTTGGGGTAGGCAAATATTTCTTAGATGTGTCATGAAAAGCACCAACTACAAGAGAAAGAAACAATAAATTGAAATACTGCTCATCAAAAGACACCAATTAAGAAAAGGAAAGGAAAAACCACAGACCAACCAAGAAAATATTTGTAATATTTATAGCTAACAAAAGATTTGTATTCAAATCACACAAAGAACTCCTACAACTCAGTAACATAGAGCAAATAATCCAATAAAAGCCGGCAGAACACAAACAGACACTTCCCAAAAGAAGATACCTGGATGGCTAATCAGTACATGAAAAGGTGCTCCATATCACTCGCCATTAGAGAAACTTAAATTAAATCCTCAATGACTTGCTACTTCACATCCACTAGAATGAAAACAATAAAAAGCCAGACAATACCAGCTGTTATTAAGGATATGAAGCAGGGGTTTAATATTTTAATAATAAAGTTTAATATATACCATGTCCTACTAGTTCTGCTTCGAGGTATAAACACAAGAGATATGAAAGCATGTGATCACAAAACAAGACAAATACAAAAATGTTCATAGCAGGAAATGTCTGTCAACAAAAGAACGGATAATCAACTAAGCAGAATATTCTACTCAACAATAAAAATGAACAAACTATTTATATACACAAAGCATGGATGGATCTTCAAAACATTATGTTGACTAAAACAAAGCAGAAATAAAAATATATTCTACATGATCCTGTTTGCATCGAACTCTATGAAAAGCAAAATTTAACTGTGGTAGAAATCAAAGCAGTGTTTGCTCCAGGAGAGGTCTGAGCATTGACTGGGAAGAGGCAGGAAGTTGATTTCTGGGGTGGTAGAAACATTCTCTTTATTGATTAGGGTTTTAGTTAATGTGAGTATATACATTTTCCAATATTCATCAGACTGTATCCTTAAAATCTGCGCATTATACTGTAAATAAATTATTTAAAAATGCCAAAAGTTTACTTGGATAAAGGAAAAAATGATAGACATGTAAATCCCAAAAAGCAAGCGTCTCCTTAACAAATGTTCAGAAGTAGTCAAATCTTATTCTTTGTTATGTGCAGCCCCAATCCTCTCATTTAAAACTAATTTGGAAAAAAAGAAACAGTACGTTAACAAATTATGGGAAGCCAGTATTTTTTTAAAAGTTGAAATAAAAAAGTATTCTTGTATTTTGCCTTACTGCAAAATACCCAAACTACATATTTGCAATCACAAGGCTTTCTCTCGTAAATCAGGGGTCCATTACAGCTCCTGAGTAGTGGAAATCAATCTTTCAGTCTAATTCTGTTCTCTTTTCCAACCCCAGGATAACCGTGATGAAAGCAAAATCACTCATACTTCAAACATGTTTATGCTTGCTCTGGGGAACAGTCATCATGGTATAATTTTATGTGACTGGGGATGGAGAGGTTCAAATGATCTTTGAGTCGCTTCATTTAAGTTTGGACTCTGCCTTATAAAGTAGGTTTGCATGCAGGTATTACAAATTTGGAAGTAACTTTCATTTTTAAAAATGAAAAACTTAAAACATTTATTAATTGATTAGCTGATAAAATTGAGAGATTTTTACAAGTTTTCTCAAAATGTACCCTAGATATAAACAGGAACACTCTTTTCCCCAAGACCTAGACAAGCCCATGTTGAGGTACTTTCCTTCTACACCTAACTTAAGAGTTTTTCTCCTGAACAGATGTTGAATTTTGTCAAATGCTTTTTCTGCATCTATTGAGATGATCATATGATTTTTGTCTTTCATTCTATTAATGTGGTGTATCACATTTATTGATTTGCATGTGTTGAACCATTCTTGCATCCCAAGGATAAATCTAACCTGATCATGGCAAGTGATCCTTTCAACGTGCTGCTGAATTCAGTCAGCTAGTATTTTATCGATAATTTTTGCACCTATATTCATCAGGGATATTAGTTTTCTTTTATCCTAGTGTCCTTTTCTCGCTTTGGTATCAGGCTCACGCTGGCCTCATGAAATGCATTTCTGAGTGATCTCTCCTCTTCAATTTTTTGGGAGAGTTTGAGAAGGATTGGCATTAATTCTTTAAATGTTTGGTGAAACTCACCTGTGAAGTCATCTGGTCCTGGGTTTTCCTTCACTGGGAGATTTTTGATTACTGATTTAATCTCCTTACTAGTAATTAGTCTGTTCAGATTTTCTATTTCTTCCTAATTCAGTCATGGTACGTCATATGTTTCTAAGAATTTTTCCATCTCTTCTAGGTTGTCCAGTTTGTTGGCGTGTAGTTATTCAGAGCAGCTCCTTATGAGCCTCTGTATTTCTGTGGTATCAGTTGCAATGTCTCCTCTTTCATTTATAATTTTGTTGATTTGGGTCTTCTCTTTTTTTTTCCTTGGTTACTTTATCTAAAAGTTTGTCAATTTTGTTTATCTTTTCAAAGAACCAACTCTTAGTTTTGTTAACAGTCAAGACAATTTTAACCGACATTTGTTTTAAAGAGGAGAAGACACTAGATGGGTATATAAGGTGCCAGGAGTTTTGTGTTTTATTTTTCTTCTAGAAATATCATAGCAGGTCTGAATTTACTCTCCACTTGCTCATTTAGGTTATTAGTGTCGAAGTAAACACACACACATACAATTAAAAAAATAAAATAAAATAAAAAATGACATGGTAAATCTTGGTGAGCTGTGAGACATCCATTGCCTCACCCTGTTCCATCCATTGTACGCTTCTTTCTCACCTTATTCACTCTGTGATTAAGCAGCAAACGAGTTTTCCCTTTCCTTTCACTGTCTCATCTTGCCAACGAGTCAACAAATCCTTTACAGCTTGACAGGCTTCCTTGCCGAAACAATAACCAAGAAAAAGCAGTCACAATTATGTTCCTTTCCTGAAGTCATCAGCTGTAGTAGCTGAAATGTAAAGTCCGTGCTAACAACTTAGTTTCCATCAGAGCATAAGCAGCACAGTTAGCAGCATGCAACAGTTGTCAGAAGGGAGGGGAGGGCTAACAAAACAGGTGAGCTCTCAGAAGGGAAGACAGCCTAGGAAGCAGTGGTTCATGCATGTTGATTCTCTAGTCATGACTATTAATAATTTGTGGGCTTTTTTGGTTCAGCCTTACTACAGGTTATCAATTTTATTAATATTTTCAACAAGTCAATTTTTGGCTTTGTCAATTGTGTCTATCATTTATCTGTGTTCAAGTTCATCATTTTCTCATTATTTTTACTATTTCCTGCTGTCTACTTACATTTACTTTATTTACTATTCTTTTTCAAACCCCTTATGGTGGAAATTTAGATCCTTGATTGAAACTTTTCTTCATTTTAATACATATGTATAAAGCCATAAATTTCTTACAAAACACTGATTTTGCTCTATTCCACTAATTTTGATACATTTTATTTTCATTGCCATTCTGATTAAAATATTTTATAACCACTTGAGATTTTCTCCATGTGTTTCTAAGATGTATGTTGTTTAATTTTCCAATATTTGAGATTTTCCAGATACGTTATTGTTATTGATTTCTAATTTAATTTTGTTGTGATGAGAGAACATATTTTAAGAATTCAGTATTTGGTGTACTCCTATGTTTTCTCTAAAAGTTTTGTACTTTTAGCTGTCACATTTAGGCTTTTATCGATTTTGAGCTAATTCTTGTATATGTTGCGACAACTGGTTCCAACTTCCTTATTTGCATATGGATATCCAGTTTTCCCAGTATCATTTGTTGAAAACACTATTCTTCTCCATTGAATAGTCTTGGAAACCTTATCAAAAACCAATTGACCACAAATATGTGTTAATCTCAATGCTATTTAATTAATCTATATTTTATCCTCATTTCAGTAACTCACTGTCTTGATTACTGATTACTGTAGCATTTTAGTAAGTTTTGCTATGAGGAAGTTTGAATCATCCAACATTATTCTTTTTCAAGATTATTGTGGCTTTTCTGAGTCTCTTGCGTTTTTTGATAAGGATTATGTTGAATCTATAAACCAATTAGGGGAGTAATATTATAATAACAACGTAACAATATTAAGTCATTCCTATCCATGAATATAGAATGTCTTTCCATTTGTTTTCATCATCTTTAATTTCCTTTAATAGTGTTTTATAGCTTTCAGTGTGTAACTCTTCACATCTTTTGTGAAATTTATGTTTAGGTACTTTAGTCTTTTTGATGCTATTGTTAACGGAGGTTTCTTTTTTTTGTTTCATTTTCAAATTTTCATTGTTGTATAGAAATACAATTGATTTTTTTGTATATTGGTCTTATATCCCACAAATTTGCTGAACTCATTCATTAAATTAAAAAGTTCAAATTTTTTTTTTGATTTCTTAGGATTTTCTATACAAGATCATGGCACCTGCAAATAGAGTTGTACTTCTTCCTTTCCAATCTAGATGACATTTATTTCATTTTCTTGCCTAATTGCCAGGGCTAGAATTTCTAGTACAATGGTGAATAAAAGTGGTAAGAGAAGACGTCCTTGCCTTGTTCCTGATCTTAGGGGGATAGCTTTCAGTTGCTTACCATACGTTCAACATTATCTTTGTGTTTTACGTAGGTACCATTTATCAGACTGAGGAAGTTAACTTCTATTTTTAGTTTGTTAAAGTTGTTTTTTGTTTGTTTGTTTAATCATGACATCCTGCTAATCATGACATCCAAGCATTTTGTCAAATGCTTGTTATGCATCTATTGAGATGATCATTTTTTTCCTTTTTATATCAATATGGTGAATTATTGATTAATTTTCAGATATTAAACCATGCTTGAATTTGTGGATTAAATCCCACTTGGTTAAAGCATGTAAACTTTTGGGCCAGCCCCAGTGGGCTAGTGGTTAAATTAGGCGTGCTCTGCTTTGGCAGCCCAGGTTTGGCTCCTGGGCACGGAATTACACCACCCATCTGTCAGTGGCCATGTTGTGGTGGCGGCTGACATACAAAAAAGAGGAAAATTAGCAATAGATGTTAGCTCAGGATGAATCTTCCTCAGCAAAAAAAAAAAAAAAGTATAGGATCCTTTCCATATATTCCTGGATTTGGTTTGGTAATATTTTGTTGAGGATTTTTGCCTATATTTTAATAAGAGATATTGGCCTGTTGTTTTCTTGAGATGTCTGTCTGGTTTGAGTCTCAAGGTAATACTGGCTTCGTAGGATGAGTGAGGGATGGTTCTTTCCTCTTTCCTTCTTTGGAAATGGTTGTAAAGGATTGGTATTAATTCTTTTTTAAGCATATGGGAGAAATCACTAGTGAAGCCATCTGACCCTGGGTTTTTTTCCTGTGGGAAGTTTTTAATTACCATTTCAATTTCTTTTATTATTACAAGTCTACTGTGATCTTCTATTTCTTCTTTATTCAGTTTTGGTAATTTGTTTCATCCTAGGAATTTGTCCATTTAATCTAAGTTTTCTAATTAGTTAACATATAGTTGATCTGAGCATTCTCTTATGATCTTTTTCTTATTTCTGTAATTTCAATAGCAATGTCCCCTCATTCATCACTGATTTTACTAAAATGAGTCTTCTCTCTTTTTTCTTGGGCAAGCTACCTAAATTTTATTGATCTTTTCAAAGAACCAACTTTAGTTTTTGTTGATATTCTCTATTATTTTTCTATTTTATATCCTTCATTTTCTCTAGTAATAATCTTTCTCTTAAAATCTATTTTATGAGATTGTTATAGTTATTCCAATTCTCTTTTGGTTACAATTTACATGGTATTTTTTTTCTATCATATTACTTTCAATGTATTTGTGTCTTGGAATTGTCGGGAGAGAGGGAGAATCTCCCTCTGCCCTTTTCCTTAAGGCTCTTATGGCTGGCCAAATAATTAACAAGACAGGTTAGCAGGAGAAAATAATACCAAGTTTAATAACATGTATACATGGGAGAAAGCAGGGACACTGCGTTTCTCAACACAATAGCAGAAATTCTCGTCTTAAATACCATGTTCAGCTAATGACAAAGGAGGATGTTGGGCGGGGGGAATCAGTTACCAGAGATTACCACTAAAGCACAGTAAACAAGAGTAAGGTTATTATGCAGATTTAAGTCATCACTTTTTACATTGATAAGTTTCTAGAAATGAGGCCATCCCCCCTTTTCCCAATATAGAGAGGGAGATACATTTACAAATGGAGATTTCCCTTATAAATGTAAATGTCTGTCTGGCAACTCCTTGCAGGGCCATCCAAAGAATGTGGCCAGAGACAGAACTTCTGATAAGATGGGCTTGTTGGTGCCTTATCTATTTTACATTATATTTACAGCCATCATGATAATAACTCCTTCCTGAAACAGATCTTTTGTTTTAAATTCTTTAGGCAGTTAGTGGGGGAGGTCAAATGTCCTCAGAGAAAACAACCAAGGTAAAAAGATAGATTTCAGGGTGGCCAAATCTTGATCTCCCACAGAATCTAAAGTATACCTCTTACAGACAGCATATGGGTGAATCATATATCTTTATTCATTCTTCCAATCTCCACTTTTTAATTCAAATGCTGATCCATTTACTTTTACTATAATTACTGATAAGGTAGGATTTATATCTGCCATTTTGTTATTTGTTTACTACATATCTTATATATATTATATTTTTTGTTCCTCTTCTTCCATTACTGACTTATTTTCTGTTAACTAAATATTTACTAGTGTACCATCTTAAATCTCTTAAGTTTCTTTTAATGACTTTTTTTGTTATGTTTTTAGTGGTTTACTTGAGGATTATAATTAAAACCTTAACTTAACAAAATCTATTTCATATTAATACCAAGTTACTTTTAATAATATAAAAAGATTTGCTCCAATATTGCTGTTTCTTCTCCCTCCTTTAAGCTATTATTTTCATATATATTATCTTTTCATACATTATAAGCCCATTATCATTAAATCAGGTGGAAAATAAGTGTTACAATAAAAAATACATTGGTATTGTATTTTATATATATCCATGTAGTTATCTTTACCAGTGTTTTTTATGTCTTTGGGGAGATTTAAGTTACCGTTAAGTGTTCTTTTACTTCAGACTGTAAAGCCCCCTTTAGTAATTCTTGTTGGGCTGATTTCCTAGCAACAGATTCTCTCAGTTTTTGTTTATCTGAGAATGGCTTAATTTTTCCTCATTTTTGAAGGATAGATTTTCTAGATACAGAATTCTTGTTGGCAGTCTTTTTCTTTTAATACTTTGAATATATCATTCCACTGCCTTCTGACCTCCCTGGCTTCTGAGAAAAGTCATCTGTTAATCATATCAAGGACACATTGTACAAGATGAGTTATTTTTCTGTTGCTGCTCTCAAGATTCTTTTTTTTTGTCTTTGTTTTTCAACAGTTTTACTATGATGTGCCAAGGTATGGATCTCTTTAAGTTTATTCTACTTGGAGTTGGTTGAATTTCTTGGATGTTGGTTAACTTTCATCATCAGATTTGGCAAGTTTTCAGCCATTACTTCTTCAAATATTCTTTCTTTCTTTTTCTCCTTTCCTTCTGGGACTAACATTATGGATATGTGGGTATACTTGATGGTGACCACAGGTCTCTGAGGCTCTGTAATTTTTCTTCATTCTTTCTTACTTTCTGCTTCTCAGTCTGGATAATCTTAATGGTTTTATCTTCACTTTCACTGATTTTTTTCTTCTGTCACCTCAAATATGTTATAGATCTCTCCCAGTAAATTTCTTATTTCAATTATTTTGCTTTTAAAATCCAGAATTTTCATTTTCTTTAATAATTCCTCTCTCTTCGTTGACATTCTCTATTTAATGAGACATCACTCAAATATTTTACTTTCATTCTTAAGATATAGTCTCCTTTTGTTTTTAAGATATTTCTAAAAGCTGACTTAAAATCTTTGGTTTACTGAGTCCAACCTCTATTTCTCAGTAACAGTTTGTATTAGCTGCTTTTTGCCTGCCTATGGCCATAGTTTTCTTTTGTTTGCATTTCACATAAATTTTCTTTGTGAAAATTAGGTTTTTAAAATAATACAGCGTGATAGTTCTTGAAATCAGATTCTCCCCATCTCCCCATTGTTGTTGCTACAGTTTGTTATTGTTGTTTTGTTGCTGTTGTTTGCTTGTTTAGTGACTTTGGTAAATAAGTGTCTACAGTCTGTATTCTTTGTCATGTGTTGCCACTGAAATATTTGCTTGGTTAGCTTAGGGTCAGCTTATGATTGGAGAGAGATTTCCTAAAACGCCTTGATCCAATAAATCTCCCACTCTTTGGAGAGGGACTCTGTGTGTGTTGTGGGTCATATCTTCAATGCTTAGAAGTTTACAACTCTGCCTTAGACTTCACTTCCTGCTTGTGCACAGCATAATGGTCAGCCAGATTTAGAGATTAGGGCCTTCTCAGGGCTTTCCTAGGAATACACAGTCCCACATATGTGCATGATCTTCTAAATCCTCAGCAAAAAGGGCACGTTGGAACTTTTCAAAGCCCCCTGTGAACTTTCCATTCCCCAGATACTGCTTTTAAAGTTTTTTGCCAACCTCCTTTTTTTGCTCCAAGTGATGTAACTGCGTCAGGCAGCCACAGTGTTAAACACTTGTTTTTGATGCGTGTGTGTTTGTGTGTCTGTGGTTGTTGTTGTTGTTATTGTTGTTTAACTCTCTGAGGGTAGGGCTTCTGTCACTGAGTGAATGTTGATGCAGGTCAAATAAGAACAAGACCTGCAAATGAGATATATCTAGGACAACGTCAGACAGGTCAAATGGGGCCAAAAAGATGAGGCTTTTTGAGGAACTCCATACCCAGTCTGACTCCTCCATTGGCTGCTGGGCTGCTGGTTTTCACAGCTACCATGGACCTTTGGGAGAAGAGGCTTGGAATAGGACAAAATAAAATGCCACAAATCTATCTCTTCTTACCGAGATTCCGCTGGTTTTCTTGAATAAACACTCTTCTGATTATTGTAAGTCTTTGGTTAATGTCCAGGGCTCTGAAAAAGTTGCATTTGGCCATTTGTGTTGCTTTTATTGAGTAGAAGATTTCATGCCACACGTGCTTCTCCTTGATAATTTAATCTTACATTCAGTATATATATCTAAACTTTATACTTTTCTACTTGTTTGGATATTTTATGTATTTTAATTAATGCCTACCATATTATATTTTTATTTACTTTGATTTACGTTTTATTTATTCACCTTTCCTGCTTTCTGTTGATTTAACTGTTTTTTTTTAATTCTCTTATTTCTTATGTACTGGAGTAAATTTTTTACATTTTTTATTCTTTTAAATAGTTATCTTAAATAGTTAATATTTACATTGACTTTATAACGTATACCATCAATCACTATCCCCAATGTTCTCTAAATAACAGCAAGACCTCAGAATGCTACATTTCTGATTATCCAACTACCATTTTTCGTGTTATTCTAGTCTCATACTACATTAATCCTCCTGGTTAATAATCTTTCAAAATAGTTAATATTATCATTGTTTTTTTGAGTCAGTGGTAATTTAACTTGATGCTTAACAACTAATTTCTTAATGCATCCTACTCCAAAATTATGGGGTTAATTTCCATCCCTCTTTCTAAAGTACAATATATTTTAGTACTTTTTTGGTGGGTACCTGGAATTGGTAAGATCTTTCATTATGGTGTGTAATGTTTTTATTTCTACCACACACAGTGATCCTTCAATTGTATGGCTTAGGTAAATATATAAACTGACAGTTATTTTCCTTCAGCACTTTGAAAAGTGTGTTCTCCTAACTTCTATCTTGTATTGTTGTGTGGTGAACTCCAGTTTAAATCCAGATATTATTTCTTTGTAGAGAATCTGTCTTTCCTCTCTAGTTACCTTCTCTTTCTTCTTTGATTTCTGCAGTTTCTCAACATTCTGTCTAGAGGTGGATTTATTTCTATTTTCCCTAGTATTTTGTCTAAGCAGTTATGTGTTTAATCAGTTCTTTAAAAGTTCTTTGCATATTGCTTAATACCCATTGTCTTTATTTGCTCCTTCTCAAACTACTATTAGACTATATATGTTGAGCATTCTCATCCTATTCCTCCTGTCTTTATCTCCATGTTTCTCTTTATCTTTTTGGACTGAATTGTAGATAATTTCCTAAAATCTATCCTAATGTTTAACAATTTTCTCTTCATTCATGTATGTATGTTATTTAACACATTCACTAATATTTTAACATCAGTTGTTATATCTGCTTTTGGTTGAGGAAATTCCAGTTCTATCTCAAACCACGTTATTTTTTGCTAATAGTGTTTATTTTCCTTTCTTGGAATTTTCGTTCTGTCTCATATCTTTCATAATTTTAAGTATAATTATTATACAATTTTTGTGTGTATATGTTTTATCCATGTTGAAGTTCTTAGGATTGAATCCTTCTGTGTGTTGCTTTCACTTGCTCATGTTCATGTAATTTTTTTTTCTTATCTTCTCTGCAATTTTGTTATTACTTTATCTATGGCAGGGCTTGTTTTCTTGTATGGGAATATCCCAAAGCCTGGTTTTTGAAAGATCCTTCAGACTAATTTTGTGTTTGCTTCCACCAGGTGCACCAAAGTTCTCACTAGTCTTAAACAATGTTGCACTTACTTTTGATTCATGGTTAGCCTAAGTTTACTCTAAATCTATGTAAAACACATGATTTTATTGTTCACAAGATACTTTTATTTATACTCAATACCCAGGCAGCTTGTTAACTCCCTGGACTAATGGATGGCTTTGTCCTACTGAGGGTGCAACCTAGAATGTCTCACGTCCATACAAGGGTCACAGGTAAAATTCTTGCCTAACAAGTACACAAGACCATGTCTTGTTTCCTGGCTACTAGTCAGATGACCTCCACCTCTTCCTTTGACCTCTATCATCACATCATCTAACTGGTCTGGTTTTCTACTTATGTCTCCTTTTCTGTCACCTGGGAATGTCCCTTTTTTTGGTTATAATTTACCCAGTGATTTTAGATATTTTAAGTAGGAGTTTTAGCTGAGCCCATCAATTTTTATCCAGAATACATTTCCCTAATGTAATTTTTAAGTTAATTGTTGTTGCTGGGTGAGGAATGGATTAGATAAGGGTGAAAAAGAAATTTGGAGAGATAAATATTATTCCTCAATCTGAATGAATGGTTAAATAATTTCTCAAAGTTACATCTTTTCATGCAATTTAAATTTAAGGCCATAAGCTTATTATTTTCCAAGTCCTCTGGCATTTAATATAAGAAAAAGGTAAAGGCGTATGTTCTCAGGTTTTAGCCAAATTTCATGACAGCCAATTTAATCATATTTTACCTGTTCTTTTTATTTCCTGGACTTGAAATAATGCACTGCTTTGCTGGCAACATGACAGATGACATGATTTCCTGGAGCAGCATATCCATTATTAAATTAACTCCCCTCAGTAATCAACTGCTTAAAACACTCCTGAGAGAATAAAAGTTGTAAAAGTTGACATGTAGTCCAATAAAATATATACATAAAAGATACTTTTTAAAAATTGCTACTTTGGCCAATGGCAGTTTAATAGGATTGTTAGAGAGGGTGCTGTTCTCATGGTTCTGGGCTGCTACTAGGCATCAAAGGTATTATTTCTGAAAGTCTTTTTATCTTCTCTCTGTGCCTGCTATTTCAAAGAATCTTATGGTTCATTCTCATGTCCCTGCGCTATCTTTTCCTAGCAGGGAATATCCTTCAAAGATAATGAGTTCCACCTTCACGAGATGGAGTAATAGGATGTATTTTTTTCTCTTTACAGCCTGGGGAAAAAGTTCAGGTGCATTCAAATATATATATGTGGCAAGCTCTTTATATATTATCCAGAGCAGGGAATTACAAATAAGTAATAGTGAGGTTGCAGGAAGTCTACATGGGCATTTAGCATAGTAATCCCAGATTAAAGGAAAACATTCACAAAAGGAGCTAAACTGTTCCTATTGAGATTTTCAACATGGCAATGATTTTCTATCAGTCCTTGTGAGTGTGGTTTATGATCGAGAAGAATCATGTATAACAAAGAGGTAATGGGATGTCTCCCATGGACAACAGAAAAAAACTCACCAGATAAATTTGAAATTGAGCCTTGGTTAGCTTATCTTATGTATGAACGCTGTGGATTTATATTTAAATTCTGTAAAAAACCACATCAATTATCCAGGAATTATTATTAGTTCTTCAAAGAATGATGAAAATGAGAATGCTCTCCTCTATACTGCTCTCTACTCTATACTGCTCTCCTACTATACTATTAAGTATTGTAGTAATAAAAATACATTGATATGCTGAACCTACAGACAAAATCTTGCCCAAATCGATGGAGCCAATACTATTTATAGACAGGCAAAAAGATAATTCTTTAATTATTAATTCAATGGCTGAACCTCGAGTTGGTTTCATTACCAGTCCTGATATAGACTGAATGTTAATGTCCCCTCGAAATTCATATGTTAAATCCTAACTCTCAATGTGATGATATTTGAGGTGGAGCCTTGGGGAGGTGATTAGGTCATGAATGTGAAACTCTCATGAATAAGATTCATGCCCTTATAAAAAAGGTCCTGGAGAGCTTTCTTTCCCCCTTCCACCATGTGAGGACACATAAGGTAAGTGACTTCAAATATCCTAATAAAAATATTCAAAAAACTAAAATGAGTGAAAAGTTTTGGAATTTGGCCAAGATGTTATTGAGAAAACTGGTACTCAACAAGAAATGGGTTCAATATGGGAGATGTGGAGAGCAGTAATTAGAACAAATAAAACCTCTCCTGTTTATACCTCATAATATTGAGCTTTCTCAATAAGTTGATTAAAAGTTAAAATGTATCCTCATGCTAGAAAGTGATAGAGGGAGGCTTTAGAAGTCTTATAGATCAATGTGTGATCTTATGAAGGGATGGACTTCATGTTTTGGTGTTAGTTTTTGTTACCAAGACAAAAGGGAAATTTATTTCATTTTATTTCTTTAGCTAGATATTACTGTGAGCAAAATAAGCTTCAGTATGCTATAAATGTGTCATTTATTTTACTGATATTCTCCCATACTTCATCAACCAAGGTTGTATTTCATAATCCTTTCTCCATTTCCTTTCCAAAATACTTGATATGACTATAATACAAGAAGGCAAAAAAAATTCTCAGGTGATTTATGGAATGAATCTCAGTTCTTTATTTTCATTTCTTATTCTTTTTTTCACCTTGGATAAAAGTAATGATTTTAATGGATTTTTGGTTTTTTTTTTTTTTTTGGCTTATGAATCATTGGAAGCACTTAGCTAGAAGGACTTGAGATTTCATTCTAAAATTTCCAAAAGCCAGTTAAAGAGCCAGTGTTGGTCATTTATTTATTTTTTTCACTGAACAAACATTTATTCACAACTTTTAAGTACACTCTACTAGACCTTGCAGGACCTTCAATGAATGAGATGTTGTATAACAAATGACCATAAATGTGGTGGCTTAAAACAGCACAAATTTACTATTCCACAGTTTCCTGGGTCATGAGGGCCAGTATGAGTTAGCTGCGCCTCTGCTTCAGATCCTACCAGGCTGAAATCAAGATGTTGGGGGCAGGGGTGTTTGGTGTTCTCATCTGGGGCTCAGGGTCCTCCAAAATCAGTGTTACTGTCAGAATTCAGTTCCTTGGAATACTAGGACTGTGTTTTCCATTTTCTTACCGGCTGTTGGCTGGGGTCACTCTTAGCTCCTAGAAGCCATTCTCAGATCCTAACCATACGACCCCCTCCTCTCACATGATAGCTCATTTTTTCAAGGCTAGCAGGAGAATTTCTTTCTTTTGGAATCTGTCCCTACAGTCTGCTAAGACAGTCTTACATAATTGATGCTAATGAAGAGAGTGACTGCTCCATCATGTTCAAATGCCCCACCCACAATGAATGGAAGGGAATTACACAGAGTGGATATACAGGAGCCAGGAATCTTAGGAGTCATCTTAGAATTCTGCCTGCTACACCTACTCTCAAAGATCTTGTCTACCAAGGAGAGAGAACAGGGTCCCAATGAGTTATGATACAAAATCCAAGCCTTCTATTGATATAGCCTTCCTACATTTTCAAATAAAACACCTGAATATTAGTATTAAATATTTAAAATATATTACTATATATTAAATATACTATAGTAAAGTGGGGGGTCACATATCTAATTAGTATACTATTTCTTAAAACTGAAAATAAAAAATCCTCTGCACATTTTACATAGTTGCAAATATGATGTATGTATTTTGGAGAATTGCTTTTCTCATTGGACATATTATGAGCATTTCCATGGTACTCTATGGCATTCATCACTACACTGATAATGCCTCAGAGGAAATTTTTAGCTTGGTTTGTTATCACATTCATTCTCCCTCAATGTTAAACAAACAGGAAGATTTTTCCCCAGTGTTACTGTTATTAATAATACGATTGCTATTCTGTGTTTATATATGCTATATATGAAATATAGCCTTATCTTATCATTTAAATATTTGCCTAGATAAATTTTCGTGAAGAGTTTATGGCTATTTATATGCATTGACATGTTGCTTCACAAAGTGCTGTACCAATCAGAGTAGCACTGTTTATTTATGCTGCATTGAGAGAACTGGTAAATTGTTGCTATTAAAAAAAAATATTCTATTTTAAAAATATTCTATTTGGGGAAAAAAATGCTCTACATAACAACCTATTATTTTTCTGACTATGTTCTAAGCCCCATGGAAGCATTGAAAGGGGTCTAAGAATTCATCTATGCAAATATCTTAATTCTACAGATGAAGAACCTGAGTTCTCAGGATGTTTAATGTGACTGTTCAAGGTCACATATCTGATAGTTGTCGGACACAGGATAACAAACAGCTCTCACACCACATCCTCTGGGTTGTAGAAGTGCTTCTCAGATTTTGGCGGCCCTCAGATAATTTCCTGGGAGGCTTGTTAAAAAAAAAATGTAAAAGGCCCCCTCTTGTGGATTCTGAACCAATCTATTTTTATTCTCTGGAAGCACACATTTGATTCTGATACAAACTATTTGGAGGGCCACTATACTCTGCAATCTGCTAATAAATCTACTATGTGTATAAAGAAATACCAAAGCACGTAAGAGAGGGAAAAAAATGATAGCAAGGTTTGGAGCTGGCCCTCAGTTAAACCTTAGAGTTAACTTCAATTTGTTTTTCTTCTCTAATGAGTCTGAGACAGACACTCAATTTACTTATTTATTGTTCTTGTTTTTAAAGACAATAAGATTTCTAGTTCTATTATAAAAGTAACATGTTAGTTATAAAGACTTTTAACATCATTAAAAGATATAAAGTGAAAGAAAAAAATCCCCCTCCCTACAACCGCAGTGACACTCTCCAAAGATAACCTCTGTGAACAGTGGACCCTTTTTTCTCCTAGGCATTTTTTCTCAATATTTAAGCATAAATCTATGAGTAAATTTTTTTTTTACATAAATGTCAATGTACTATGTGAACAGTTCTGCATCTTCCTTTTCCCACAATATATTGGGCTTCATTTCAGTATCAGTCCATACAGATCTATATTTTTCAGTGGTCGCATGTTTCATTGTATGGATGCACCAAAAATTGTTTAATCAGTGCCCCACAGAAACATTCAAATGTTTGTCCTATTTTTATGCTCTTACAAGAAATGCTTTAGTGAACATCTCCTTGGACATTTACTGTTTTGTCTTTCTACGGCTATAAGTATATGATAATTTTTTAAAGTAGAATATCTAGAGGTCAAAATGTGTATTCATTTAAAATTACTATTCAAAAAAAAAGCTCCAATTTCTGAGTTTCCAAATTTCCAATTTCAGTAGAATATGAGAGAGTGTTTTTCCTTCATCATTAGCAATACAGAGTACTATCAATCTCTTCAACATTTCTCATTATAGTAGATAAAATGTGACATTGTATCAGCAGACAACGTATGTGTGGTGCTTACTGTGGCTACACATCTCATGAATGCTTAGGAAGGCTAACTTATTTAATCCTCAAAACAACCTTATGGACTGCTACTATCCCCACTTTGCAAATGAGCAAACTGAGGCACAGAAAGGTTAAGTGACTGGTCTGAGGTCACAAGATCAGCCAGGTTTTAGAGTTGAGATTTGTAAACAGATTACCTGATTGCCTAGCTCCAGAGTCCTTGCTTTTAAAAAATCACTCTAACTAATTTGGGTTTCTTAAACTTTAGGGTAATATTTAATGTTTTATAAGTTTTATAAGGTTCAATAATATGAATTTATTCATCAAATTTAATTTATTTCTTTCTTTAAAAATTCTAGGTCATGTCCTTACCCAGCTCTCTATTGCTATTTATCAGAGTAATTTGAAACAAAGAAAATTAGACAATATATTCCCATTGTGTTGTATCTCTTTTCAGTCCCTTTAAACTAATTTACTTGAGTAGAGTCATTTTAATCTTATTCCTCAGTCTTTTTATTTGGGCATCTGGGTATGATTTTATCTTAGAAAGATATTCATTTATATTTTCTGTTAATATTTTTAGAATAATTTCTAATTTGATTATAAGTAGACATTAAAACACATATTTGTATATTTTATTTTCTATTAAAGTTATTATAAATAATTATTTCAAAATATGTTATAAAATGTTATTATGCCCAAATACTGGTGCCACTATGACCGAAAAGAGAATTTGATGTAAAATGGGTAATATTCAAATGCTAAATTCAATATAAATTTGATCTAATTTAATTTAACCATGTAAGGGATATTATTGCAAAAAAAATTGGAAAAAAATACACAAATGTCATCATAGCTTCTTAGAGTGGTCGAATTATGGGCTCTTTTTATTTCCCTCTTTTTTTTTTTAATTTTATTTATTTATTTTCTATTTTTTTTTAACTTTTTCCCCCAAAGCCCCAGTAGATAGTTGTAGGTCATAGCTGCACATCCTTCTAGTTGCTGTATGTGGGACACGGTCTCAGCATGGTTGGAGAAGCGGTGCGGCGGTGTGCGCCCGGGATCCGAACCCGGGCTGCCAGCAGTGGAGCGCGGGCACATAACCGCTAAGCCATGGCGCCGTCCCTATTTTCTTCTTTTTTTCCCCACAAACGATCTCTAATACTTTGAAATTCTTTTAACTCTTCAATTAATTTTGCATTGTAATATTGGTATAGAAAAGAGAGATTAAGATTTTCCTTAGCGTGTAGTAAATGTCATAGAAATATATGTACTTATTTCAAGTACTGCAATAACGAGTTTTTTCTTAAAATGTCTGAAAATATGAGAAATAGTATTGTATAATTTTACGATACATTTCTGTATTCCCTGAAATCAAAAGTTGGGGTATATATATTTTTAAAAATAAAAAGTCATTTTCTGAAAAGGAAAACATAGCTAATTACCAAAGTATAATTTCAGATCATGCAAGAGCTGCACGGCAGAGTGAGGAATGTAGCAGATCTGGCTTTCCAGGTGAGATGCGAGCAGATGGTGTGTCATGATAGGACCCCAGCCCTGACATGAGCTGGCCTATGTGACAAGCATGAACAAATGAGGCAACTTAAACCACAGTGATGGTAAAGCACAGTGTGCCTTTACAGCCTCACTAAGAGCTATATCCTGTTAAAGAAGACCTTATTTATTGTGAAGTAGGAAACGGCATTCACATTCTCAAAAGCAGCGACTCTATTGAAAGTAAGAAGTTTTGTTGTTTTTAAAGAATGTTCTTAAAGAATGCAAAGATCTCCAAATATTACACAGGGCATTGTCATTTTAAAATATTTAACACATATATGCACATATGTACATGGATATAATTTTATGAAGTACACACATGAGTAAAGTCCTTGCCTTTTTCCTTAGCTCTCTTTATTTTATAATGGCATTTTTGTACGTCCAAGTGACTCTCTCCCCATCTATGTGGTGCATGTTTGCGTGTGTGTGCACATGGGCATGCACTTGTGTGTCTATTCTGTGGGTATTTTTTTCACATGTGGCCTTATTAATTTTTTCCCTGTGGATCATTGGCTCTTAGTATTAAATAGGTTACCTATATCTGTGCTAGGTGAGAATGAAGATCAGAAAATTTGGTGTAGTAAAGTAAAGCAAATGTGAGAGCAATCACTGTCATTTCGTTCTCCCATTTATATATCTGACCAGAGAGTTAAAAGTAAAAGCTCTTTTACAATCAATGTAAATTTCACCTATCACTGGATAGAACAATAAGACTTTGAACTTACTTGTTTTACAAGAAAAATGCTTGGAATATAAAAACCAAATCTGCTGGCTTTAAACTAATACCATGTCAACATGATAACAAGTGTTCTAGACCAGCAAAGTAGCAACTGCTTATTTGGCCAAGACAGTTTCAGATTTCAAATCCCCCACATATGTCTTCCTTCACTAAAATTTAGCTACTTTGTGTCCTCAGTCCCCTGGTACCGTGCCTGAGTCATCTAAGTCAACTTGACATCTGCTCAGAATCAGTCACCAGGCTCACTAGGTATAACGGGACTCACTCACGTGGAAAGCAAGCAGCCCTCTTAGACAGAGTGAGGGCCCACTCTCTCTCCTGCCCGACCTACAGGGCAGAATTTCCTCCCAGGAACAGAATATGTCATTTCCAAAGGCTACCCTCATAGAAATGTGCAAGCCTACAAGTCAGATGAATAAAATTGCTGTTTTCCTGTAGGTAAGTCAGATCTTGAAACCATACTCCATAACAAACATTTTTAAAGATTTTTTCTCTCGTCTAAATTCACTGAAAATAGTGAGATATGAAAAAATATCAGAAATAAGCAGAAACCAAATAACAGGCAGTTTCCATAGCATAGGCCAAATTAATTAAAGCAATCTTGCAGACGGGTTAAATAAATCACAAATCATTCACCAGTTTGAAAACTTTACTCTGATGGAGGTATCTGTTCCGATAGGCTAGTATTATTATTATATGCTTTGGCTTAAAAGTGTCCTTGCCTACAACGATTACATATCTCCATTTTTAGTCAGTCACCATTATTGCTTAATTTCTTTGGAGTTTAGATATTATCAATTTCTAGGGATTCTTTGTTAAAGAGGAGTGGAATGCAAACTTAGATGAGAGTAAAAGTCTTTAGGACAGAGCAAAAGTTTTGAAAAATGGAGGAATCGATGGTAAACTGAACCTACTATGCAAGTTACCGTGAATGTACCTGCCTCTATCATTAAAGCAGACCACACCAAATGAGTTGCTAAGTGGCACATCTCCCACCAACGATTTTAACATGTTAGCTCTATGAAATTAAGGTCTGGAGAAAAATTTTTGAAATCTGGCTTAGCTCTTATTGGAAAGATTAATATTACAACCTTGGATTTCTCAAAGAAGAAAACGTTGATGTGGATATCAGAGTAACTGAATTTGCAAAGTAACTCAGAAAGTATTTGGAATCACTAAGTCCTTTTATAGAGGCAAGACTGTTAGGAACGTGGATGGACATCCATCTATACTGGCATATTAAAATGTAGACCAGATCCTTCTCACGCGTTCCTCATACTCTAGGGTGGGACAAGGCTACATATCAACTATTGTTTGCTCCTGAACATTTTTTTATAATATGGAAACTCAGCAAAGAAAGCCCTTAATGTAGGTTTCACATGTGCAAATCCCAATGGAAACATGAACATCTAGTAAAAAGGAAAGGCAGTTACAGATTGGAGGTGCATTCTAGCAAGATATCCAATAATAGGATGGAAAGTAGTGTCATTGAGGATTGTAGCTTATTAGTAGAAATCCTGTTGGTGATGAAGTCATTAGGACTGGACAACTCAACTTGTGGAAGATTTAAAGAGTAACTTTTGAAAAAATTAAGGAAACTTTTTGGGAGCTTCTACTGCTCTCTGTTCTTAAACATTTAAATCTAAATTAAATTAACATTTAGATCTAAATCTAAATTAAATCTAAACATTTAGATTTAAAGCCTGATCTTGTCTTTGCCTATCAAGAGTTCCTTTTAATTCCTTCCAAAAAGTTTACTTGCAAGACAAGAAAATTGACCACAGGCTTGCTCATAAAAGCAGCTCACACTTAGACTCTAGATTAATAAACAACAAAACAAACAAACAAAAAAACCTAAAACACTACCTTTTATACCCACCTTAATCACACTTATAAGAACGGCTATCATCAAAAAAACAAGAGATAACACTGTTGGCAAGGATGTGGAGAAAAAGGAACCCTAATGCACCATTAGTGAGAATGTTAATTGGGGCAACCACTATGGAAAATAGTTTGGAGGTTCCTCAAAAAATTAAAAATAGAACTACCATATGATCCAGCAGTTCCACTTCTGGGTATATATTCAAAGAAACTAAAATCAGGAACTCGTAGAGATATCTGCACTCCCATGTTCATTGCAGCATTACTAACAATAGCCCAGATGTGGAAACAACCTAAATATCTGTCAATGGATGAATGGATACAGATGTGATATATATATACACACATACACATACACATACACATACGCACACATATACATATACATACATATATATAGTGGAATATTATTCAACTGTGAGAAAGAAGGAAATCCTGTCATTTGCAACAACTTGGATGGACCTTGAGGGAATTGTGCTAAGTGAGAGAAGACAGATAGAGAAAGACAAATATGTATAATACCGCTTATATGTGGAATCTAAAAAAAACAAACTGAGAGTAAAGTAGTGGTTGCCAGAGGTTGTGGATTGCGGGGTGGAGGAAATAGGAAGACATTGGTCAAAGGGTACAAACTTCCAGTTGTAAGATTAACAAGTTTGAGGATTTAATGTACAGCATGGTAATTATAGCTAATAATACTGTATCATATGCTTGAATGTTGCTAAGAGAGTAGATCTTAAATGTTCTCACTGCAAAAAAGAAATGGTAACTATGTGACAGGATGGAGGAGGTAGCTAATATTATAGTGGCAATCATTTTGCAAATAATAACTGGATCAGATAAACAGGTTGTACATCTTAAACTTACACAATGTTATGTGTCTGTTATATCTCAATAAAGCTGGGGGAAAAAAAAGGAATGGAGTCAGACAGATCCAGTTTCAAAGCTAGATGATTCTGTTGGCTGTGCAACCTTGGGCAAGTTGCCTAACTTTTCTTAGCCTCTATTTCTTACCTGGAAAATGGGGATATTGTGCATAGCACCATTCTAGCAGCATGCAGATGTTAAATGAAATAACTAGCACACAGTAAATGCTCAATAAATGTTACCTCAGTGTTAAAAAAAATTAAAAAATAAATCCACCTTAATATGCCATATATTGCCAAAACAGACACACACATACTCACACCCACACATACTCTCTCTCGCCCTCTCTCTCCCTCTCTCTGTCGCACACACACATGTATATGTATTACAATGTGCCAAGAATGTGGTTAATCCTCTAAGAAATTCTTTGAAATATTGTGTTACTCTGGGTCTTCCGAGAAACATTTGCCAAGAAAGGGTTATACACACAAAGATTTTGTTAGGGAAAACGCCAGCGGGAAAAATGATGAGAGAGCAGAGGAAAGCTGGGACCATCAGACAGGAAAGGAAGACTAGGAGTGAGAGAGGGAGGGAAAGTGGAACGGAAGCATCCTAGACTACCTTGCAGTCTAAGGAAAGTTTGACCTGGCCTTTGGGGAGTGGTCAGCCAAAGTTAACCATCAGAGGAGCCCCGTGTCTTCCAGGAATGAGCCTGCCTGGTAACCTTGCCACACTCAAGGAAAGACCAGCATCTGGCGCCCTTGGTCAATTACATTCACTACATTTGGAGGTCCATGGAGGCACATTCTCATAGTGACCACAATTCACACTTGAGTGTGATCTACTTCACACATGTTTGAGAAGCAGTTTCTCTCCGGTTCCTATGGTCCCTTCTTCCTGAAGGGAAACACAGAAGGTTAGTGAAGTGAACTACAGTTCCTGTCGCTGCACTTCATCTGTGAGCAGCAACTGATACTTTTCTTTTCCTTCCTGTATTATCTATTCTAAACTCCTCTCCTATAACCTTGGCAGGTCTTGGTGGCTTACTTGTTAGTGTGATCCAAACCTCATATCTGGGAGATTAGAATAGCTAATAATAAAAATCTTCTCAGTCCCAGTTGCTACACATTTATATTTATAGCTGCAATGCGGCAAGTGAGACCAGGAGGTGCTCAAAGGGATCACTTGGTTTCCAGGGATATTCCTCTCTGCCCTCATTGTGTAAAAGCAGCCCTAAATCCTTCTGACAAGGGTCAATTGTCCCTGATGATATGGCATTTCCTCTTTTCACCTGCTCATTCCTGAACACAAGATGTTCAACACACCCTGAGGGCAGCCCTTAGTTATAGCTCAATGAGACTCTTGCTGTGTCCCCTGGCAAGAGTGTTCTCCCTTTAGGGGGAAGGACCTCTAACTTCTCAGAGTTTAGAGTTGGAGGCATGAGAAAGACAAAGTGCCCCAGTAGGCTATTGGGAATGATGACAAGCATAGCCACTCCTGCTTCAACTCCTTGGTTCTTACTGAAGAAAAAGCACCATATAATACTCTTTAATTTGAAGAGCCACTGTGTCTGAAAGTTTGGCATCCCATCCTTTCAGCATGGTTCCTCCATACTGGCACTTCAGCTGCGCCTTTGGAAGGCCATCGCAGCATTCTACAACACTGGCTGCCTTTGGGTTGTGAAGTACATGTGATGACCAGTAGATCCCATGGTCATAGGCTCTGTCCTACATCTCCTTCTCTGGTCAAACCTATGCTGTATGGGATTCCACGTCTATAGATCAGTCATTCCATTAGTCCCTGGGTAGAGGTGGTGGCTGATGCTCTGCAGGCAAGAAAGGTGAATTCGTACCTGGAATAGGTACCTATCTCTGTGAGTATGAACCACTGGTACTTTTAGGATAGAAAAGGCCTGCTGTATTTGACTTGACACCAAGTTGCTGGTTGGTGTTCTTGAAGAACGGTGCCTCATCAGGGGCTCAGACTTGGTTTTGTTGTTGACAAGTTGGACACTCGGGAGCAGCAATATGTATATCAGCTTTGATAAGTGGGATTTCATGCTGCTAGGTCTTTTTGTCTCTGCCACTACTTTCACTCCGTTCATGTGATTATCTTGACAGTTATGGGGCGGCCGATGCTGAAGGCTGGCTCATGTCATTGGCTGAGTCATTTTTTCTTTGGTACTTAAATATTTTTCTGTGAGGGATGCTGGTTTTTGATAACATGTGATAGAAAAATCTATACACTTTTTGTCCACTCTCATATGTCCATCCACATGCCTCTAACTTACATCTCCTTGTTTCTGATATAACTGCCCTTTCTCTTCCAGGCCACTGACCACGTGACCAAGCCACTGACCACTGCTCAGGAATCTGTAGATACTGTCATCTTGGGACACTTCTCCTTCCGTACAAAGTGGATGACCAGGGGCATTGCTCACAGCTCTGCCCTCTCTGTGGTCTTTCAAGGCCGCCCCTGAAGGTAGCTGGAATGCAGGTATTGTCATTTTCAGCTTGCACCAATGTACCAAACTGACCTATCCACAAAATAAACTCAGTTTTTCCATCCTCTTTCAGCTGGTTATTCAGGACCTCCCATGTGACAACAGGTGTAAACCAGAGGGGAAGCACTGATACAACTTAGATGGGTGACACTGGATTCTGGGCAAAATATTCACGTCCTCTGGTCCAGCCCAAGCTTGATCCCAGATGTACCATTGTCATCTTCAATAGACTTCTGCTTGAGCACGTCTAACTTTATCACTTGGAGAGCCCAACAGACTCTAGCTCATAATTGGCAATTCCAGACACATGGTCTCATTATTGTGAATGATTTCTGATGCTCTTTTCTGATGGGAATGAGAAAGAATACATTCGCCAAATCAATGGCCACGTACCATGTACATAATGACTTATTAATCGGCTCTAGCAATAACACCACCACAACAGCTTCAATCAGTCAATTACTTGGAAATAGTCTACATTCATCCTCCAATATTAATCAAGTTATGCAGGAGCCAGACAGGTGAATTAAATGGAAATCTGATGACAACCAGCAGCCCCACATCCTTTAGATTTTAATGGTGGCATCTCTGCCATTCTCCCTAGGATAGAGTATTGTTTTTTTATTTACTCTCATGGCCAAGGAGGGGCAATTTCAGAGATTTCCATTAGCCCTTCCCCATTATGGTGTATCTTACTGAATAAACCAGGTACCCAATGCAGGGATTATTCCAACTGACAAGTATAGAAAAGATGACAGGGTGTGTCCAAAGACCCAGGGGCCCCAATGCGAGCTGGACTTTAGCCAAGCCTCCACTTATTAGATGGCTCCCATTAGCCTTCATTCCAAAGGAGGGACTATGATTACACTTTGAGACTTTAGGTATCAATGACAACTCAGACCTTGTGTTCAATAGTTCTTGAAACGTTTTGGTGGTCATCTCCCTTTCCTCAGTAAGTCCTTTGGGAAAAGACTAGAAGAATCATCATGCTATAAACTTGCCATGGTGTTTCAGGACCCTTATTTCTAGGGATCTGACCCCATCTTCAATCCATGGGTTCTAGTTCTGAATATTGGTTCAGATCTGGACACTGAGCAATGGATCTTGACTTTTAATTGAAGTGATCACCATTAGCCTCCTGCTCATCCATTCTTGTCCTTTTATTTCATGTAGATGTTAAGCAGCACCTTTGCTGGCTTCCCATCTACTTTGCCCTATGGACACTGTGCTTTAGTAATAATTTCCACAACCTCGCAATTCAAGCTCCCTTAGCTGTCCCTTGCAAATTCTTATGGTAATTGAGGCCTCCTAACTTCTGCTATTTAAGTGTCACCACCTAGTCTATATTACTTCAGGGATCCATCATCCCGTGGTCATTAATGAGCCTAGATCTGTGACCACCTTTCCTACACTTTGCCTTGGCCTGCAGAGGAGAGCTACCACCTAACTTCCTGATGGTGGTGGCTTTTTCACCAGGGTATTTCTGACAGCCTTGGTGATTGGTGTCTCCTCTGAGCCCTCTCATGGAACATAATCTATGGTGAGTCTGCTGTCCTAACGTAATATATCCATTCCAGCATGCCCACTCCCCTGATCTTCTTGGTTTATTCCTCTACTGTCTGCCAGGGCAACTCAGGCATTCCACTTCACTGAGAGTTGGCCATAAATTTATGCAGGCTTCTAACACCACTCTGGCAGTGAGATTGCCCCTTCCCTAAGAAAGTGTCCCCAAGCCAATGCGTTTTTGCTTATCCAGCATTACATTCCAGCCCAATCTAATCAAAAGTATTACTCTGGCTCATGCTGGTACATTTCCACCAGTTCTTGGATTTTTTAGATCTCTTTCTTCCCTTATCATCTCTTTCCTCTTGTATCAAGTCCAGAATGTCCCTAGCCAGGTTACTCTAGGATTTATGTTATGTTAAGATTATCAACCTGGCAGTCAGGAGAGAAGTTGGAAGAACATCTGAGGGGGCACCTGTTGCCTAGTTTGGAAGATGCTTCTGCTGCATGTTCTAGCACAGCAGAAGTGCTAGCTCTTACCAGGGAAGAGCGGGCCATCTCTGAAAACCCAAAAAGTCTGGGAGAGGAGGAATGGGTTTCAGAGTCAAATTCTAATGGGCATCCACCTAAATGTCACAGTCTAATGTTTCAGAATTCCAGGTTTTCCTACCAGGTCTCTGGCCTTTTCATAATGGACCTGCCTGCTTTGACTGAGCACCCAAAAGTCTCCGGAGCTCTGTGACTCCACCAATTCAGTCTTAAGCTCGTCGCACAACTGTTTCTGTCCCTATTGCAGATGATAAGGGCCTCTTTGTAAGCATCACAGAGATCTTTGGCTCTCACACTTAGCCATAAACTGTTAGTGAACAGCCCTCAGTCTTCTTTACCCTTCTAAATGACACTAAGTTAGCATCAATGCCACTAAATTGTTTTTGTAGACTACAAAGTCTACACAAACAAGGCCATATATTTTTCAAATGCCTGCATGAGCACATCAGCTACAGCACTCTCCTCCATGGGAATATTTTCGCAGGTTACCACCAGTGAAACCTTTAGCAATGGAGGTGCTACCTTGTGCCAGCTACCTTGTGCCACCTACCAACCAAGATGGTGTCCTCTTTACTTGCTGGGTGGTGGGTAAGTCAGTCTTACACCTTTATCTTACTGCGTATCTTCTCAAACCTCTCCTGGGACCACTTGCATTAGTCTTAGGTCTTCTGAAAGTAGACCCCAAGTCAGAATTAAATGTACGATGATTTTATTCAGGGAAACACTTGAGAAGGAAAATGGGGGGAGGGCACCTGAGCAAAGTATTTCAAAGCACAGCATCTGAGACCTTTGATCAATTATGCTCCCTGTAGTTGGAGGGTGGGGGTGGTCTATGAAACACATTCTCATGGTTGCCACAAATATATCCATTGATATCATTACCTCTGTTTTACAAATGAGAAAACTTGGGCACAGAGTGGTTAAGTCACTTGCTCAAAGTCTCAGAGCTCGCAAACAGAGGAGCTGGGAAGGTACTCAGGCAGTTTTGCTACATGATCTTAACCACTTAGCTAGGCTCCAAAACAATGATGGAGTAAAGTAGGAAAAAACAGTGGTACGCATCACAAAGATTCTCCAAAAGGCCCTGTTATGGACAGAATTGTGTTCTCCAAAATTCATATGTTGAAGCCCTAACCCACAATGTGACTGTATTTCTAAATAGGGCCTTTAAGAAGGTAATTAAGGTTAAATGAAGTCATGAGACTGGGGCCCCGATGTGATAGAATTGTTGTCCTTATAAGAAGAGGAAGAGACACCAGAGCGGGCTCTCTCTGTCTTTCTCCACTCACACACAGAGGAAAGGCCATAAGGGGACACAGCAAGGAAGCAGCCATCTGCAAGCTAGAAAGAGATGCTTCACCAGAAACCAACCCTGCTGGCACCTTAATTTTGGACTTCCCACACTCCAGAACTGTGAGAAGATGAATGTCTATTGTTTAAGCCACCCAGTCTGTGGAATTTTGGTATGGCAGCCCTAGGACACTAATATACAAGCCAATCATAAAAAATAAACAAAATACAATAAAATGAAGACCCACTGATATAAAAGGACTGATTACAATCAGCTTATCTGATGATCTTTGTTTTCAAAACAGAACATCTTATACTTTCCAGTGTCACCTGAATGCAGCTAAGAAACATTGCAGACAGTGGGCATGCTGATTAGGGGCAGTGCTCCTTGTCTGCCTGACCCATCAGTGTTTGAATCTTCTCTTCTTCCCTCCTGGGCTAACACAGGCTGCAACTTGCCATATGTGCCCAGCATGCAAAAGGCCCTGGAAAAGACTGGAAAAGCCAAATCCTGGAATTGGGCTAACTGGGCCGCAATTTCTGCAACACTTCCAGTTGCACACTATTTGTCTTCTGTGTTTCCATATTTTCCCCTATAAATAAGAGATAAGAGAGCTTCAGCAAACATATGCCATTGAAATGAATTAAGCAAACATTAAGTGTTTGCCGGACAAAAAATGTCATCCTGGCAGTAAAATATGTCAACACGCTGTAAAGTTCTGTCCAGTCTTAGGCATTTTGATTGAACTCTCAGTACAACAGACCAGTAGGTGAGGGAAGACTCTAGGAATGGGAGCCCATCTGACTTTGGGCTAGCCCTCAACAGGGGTGGCCAACAGTCCAAATTAGCACTCTGTGTCCAGAAGACTAGTTCAGCCTTGACCACGACAGGCATCAGTCTTTGAACAAATATTGATGAAGCTGAATGACAGGAGATGCTCTGGCACTGAGAGTCAGTGGAAAATAAGACATAAACCATCACGGCAGAGCTGACATTTGGAAACTAGTTATCCATGCCTGAATAGATCCATTCCTCAAAGTGGGTTCCTTGGACCATCACTGTCAGAATCATTCAGTTTGCTTATTAAAATTTTGAACCGTGGGTCCCAACCAAGACATATCATACAGCAGAATTTGGACAGAGGGGAAAATTTGCATTTAAAATGGAAGTACCCTCCCCCCATTCCCTCATCCTATAACTATTATGCACAATAAAGCAAAAGAATTACTGGAATGTATAAATGTAGTGGGGAGGAAAAGGGGTACATTTGGTGAGTGAGGGATACATTTGGTGAAGCTGGAGTCCCCAGATATCCTCCACAGTGGCACCAGGTATTTTGTTCAGGTTTGGACAGGATTCAACCTGAGGTTCCCAACAGAGAGAGCAGAGGGTCGCAAGAATCAGTATGTTATAAGCGCCTTTGTCAGGTGAGTTGGGGTTTGGAGAAAGATCTAATGTTCTCAGAGAAGTTGAGTGAAAATCAGAAAACCAAGTCTGAGACAAAATTGCCCCAGAGTTAGAAGAAATTAGAAAACTCAGTGGGCATGTTGTTGTGCAAATATCAGCCCTGACCAGTAGATATTATATTTAACAGTAACTTCAAGTCCCGTTTATTGCTAAGGTAAAGTTCTTTGAGTGTTTAATACCTGTATTAGGATTCTTTCAAAAAATCCTCAGGAATGATCCAGAAGGTCTGGGCCTCAGCTGTTCCAGTTTAACAGATCTCAGGAAGACAGGGGTTGAGAAATTTGTCAGAGTTGAAAGTAAAGGCTTCACGAAGGCAGCTAGGCCTAGCTATGAAGAGAGAGAGTTTTCTCCTAGAAACATTACCCTTCATTAAACACTCCAGAAAAGGCACAAGTTCAGCGCTGATAGGAAGAAGTGTTAACACTGGAGAATAAGCAGTGTTGGAAAAATTATTTTATCTTTGAGAATTTCCAGTAGCTTTGAGAACTTGCAGCCTAGGTGATTTATTAACTTCACAAGTTGAAGCAGGCAAGACTCAACCAACAATAGATATTCATAAGAGATTATTCATTAGGGAGTACCTACTATAAGACAGTACTTCATCTAAGAGAATTTCTCACACTTACACATCTCTGCAAGGGAAATATTATTACTCTCTTTTTATAGTGGAGGAAATTGGGGCTGAGAGGATTGAAGTAGTTTCCCAAGATAACACAATTGGAGTTGGGATAAAGGTAGTCCTGTCTGCTTGAGAAGCCTGTATTCCTTCCATATACCATGTTTCTTCCTACTTTATAAAATGCTTGGATAACTTGAAACAATTCACTCAAAAAGAAGCCTTGGGCTCTTGACATGATGGTAAGCTAGCACAGGCTGCTAGCTCTTTCTCCTGGACAAACCCAGGAGAAGCCATAGAAATAAGAGGGAAATATATGGTTCTGTCAAACCAAAGCAAAACCAACCAACCAACAAACCACCAACCCATCAGAAAGCCTTGGAATAACGAGATCAGTTATGGTCTAGGGTGGACATAAAGTGGGCTTAGAGCAGAGGAGGACCTGGTGCTAGGTGACAGAGGTGACAAAGTTTTAATTGTATTTCTTATTCTCTACTGCATTATCCTAGGTGGATTATAGACTACTCCTCCACATCACTAGATAAGATATGAGTAAGCCAGAAGGAGAAGAGTTCAGGAGAACTCTACATTTCTGAGCTGGTTTGAGCAGCTAGAAGAATGGAGTTATGATTTATTGAGCTGAAGAAACACAGGACAGAAGAAAGAAGGTAGGATGGAAAACAAAATGTTCGATTTTGGACACATTAAGCTTGAGATTCCTATTAGACACCCAAGCTATTACATTATCTGGACAATGTTAATACCAGGCAATGGTAGTATTCAAAATGAAAAATGAGGGGCTGGCCCAGTGGCGCAGCAGTTAGGTGCCCGCACTCCACTGCGGCAGCACAGGGTTAGCAGGCCAGGATCCTGGGTATGCATGATGCACCGCTTGTCAAGCCGTGCTGTGGCGGCGTCCCATATAAAGTAGAAGAAGATGGGCATGGATGTTAGCCCAGGGCCAATCTTCCTCAGCAAAAAAGAGGAGGATTGGCATCAGATGTTATCTCAGGGCTGGTCTTCCTCACACACACACACAAAAATAAATAAATAAATTAAAAATGATAGAGCATAAGGAAGAACATTTTTAGTTGGCAAAAGAGACAATAGAAATATGATCATGACTTTATATAATAGGTGTTGTATTCATTATGTATTTTTATATTCTGTATTTTCAATGCTTTGACGTCTTGGGACCTTGCTGATACTGTAGAGACTGCCCCTCCCAGAGAGGGACAATTCCTAGAGATAGTAAATGAATCTACTCAAACAACTGGACGCTCAGCCTCATCTGTGAGTGTACAGAGCCCATAGCCCTAATCACTTCCTTCATCAGGCTCTTACATTCTAGGCCTCTATGCCCCAGCTCTAATCACCACAGGGCCATGTACCAGACAACAAGGGACAGCCCCTATGTCACAGAGTCTCGTGAAGAAATTAGCCAATCCTAAACCTCCTTATCCTGCTTCACTCATCCCTTCCCATGGAAACCACAATAACGGCTCTTGTCTACATTTTTGCCTCCCTCTTTCTGCCTCCTGACTGATCCTGCTGCTTCCCCATGTGGCCTCCATGGCATGGCAAGGGGGCACGTGGTGTGCCCCCTTCCCTTGGGATCTGTGAGTATAAGAAACTCTCTTTTCAATGGCAGTCACTTCCTGATTTGTTGGCCTTTCCATACCTAAACAATAATAAAATCTGTATTTTATAATATGTTCTTGTAAAATATGATAACTTCAGATAAACTGACAGACTATGAAGGCCATACTCTCAGAAACTGATAGAACAGATAAAATATGCAGAGAGAGAATCTCACAATCAACTGTGTGTGTTTTCTAGTACACATGGAACATTCACCAAATTTTACCAATTCTCAAAAAATAACCTCACATCTCAATAAAATCCAATGAATCAACATAATATAGGCTTTTTTCCTTGACCAAAATACAATAAACTTAGAAATAAATTACCAAAGAATACCTCAAAATAAAATTACTATGTTCATGAATTTATATCACATTGTTAATTAACAATTTTGTTAAAGAGTGTGTCATAAAGGAAATTATAGATAAAAATAATTGTCAGTGAGAACACCATATACTGATATTTGTAAGATAGTTCCAAGGTAATATTTATAGCTTGATATATAACTCTAAATGCACTGGCCAGAAAATAATAAATATTGAAAATATAGACCAAAGCACTCAAAGCAAGAACCTAGAAAAAAAGAAATGTAGCAACCTCTTTGGTAATAAGGTTAAAGGAAAAATAACTATAAGATCAAAACATAAAAATTAGAGAACCAAGAAATGGATACAATAATAACATATTGAAAACCTTATTTGTTGAAAAGCTCAATAAGAGGGCCTAACCTCTGGCAATATGGAACAAGAAAAAAAATAAATTGCAGACAAAATACATATAAGAGGAAGAGGATACTTTTAGATTTAGGGGAGGTTAATAGAATAATAGAAGAATAGTATTGATCAAATATATGCTCAATAGCCTATATCAAATTGATATATTTCTGGAAAATATATAAAACACCAAAGACATTGGTGCAAGAAGAAATAGATATCTAGAAGGGACAAATATCTTTAAAAGTTGAGCGATAAGAGCCATGAACAACAACTCTCCCCCGGAAGACCCCTGGCCCAGATGACTTTTATCAACATTTCAAGGAACAGAGAAGGACAAATCTGCTCAATCCACTTTATAAGGCTAATATAAACTTAATGGCAAAACCATAATAAGGAGACTACAAGAAGTAAACTATAAGTCCATTTCACTTATAAACATAGTTTTAAAAATATTAAATGAAAAGTTACCCATCACACTCAAGAGTTTTTAACCAAAATACATATGAAATTTTGTTGTATTTCATACGTATTGGATGAATCACATGATATTTTCTTCTTTTGTCAATTCATGTGGCAAATTACGTTTATAGATTGCTGTGATTGCTGGGATGTATATTTATCAGAAAATGTTTGCAAAGATCCAAAAGGAGACATAAAAGTACATAAAAGTTCATCATTCTATTTTTTTTTTATGTGGGATAGTGATGATTTAGAAGCTACACTGTTGTCCATACCTGGAAAAATTGATAAATAAAATATGGTGGATGCATACAAGGGAAAAGTATACAGCAGTGTGAAGCATTGAACTTGATGAATACACAGCATCATGAATAGAACTCCAATAACACAGCACTGAGTAATAAAAGTAGAAAACAGAATAAAATGTATAGCATAATTCATCTTATGTTAAAATATATACACACATAGGGGCCGGCCTGGTGGCACAAGAGGTTAAGTGCACGCGCTCTGCTGCAGCAGCCCAGGGTTCGCCAGTTCAGATCCCGGGCCCGCACCGATGCACCACTTGTCAAGCCATGCTGTGGCGGCGTCCCATATAAAGTAGAGGAAGATGGGTGCGGATGTTAGCCCAGGGCCAGTCTTCCTCAGAAAAAAAATATGTATGTATATACACATATAAGTGATACTTCATTATTAAAGGATGCATATATATCTGACATAATATGTATATTAAGTATATTATAGTAGTACATTAGTACATTATAGCATAATGTAGTATAATATATAGTGTATCTAGTGAGAGGGAGGATGGGAGTTGGTACTAATGAAAAAAAGGGAAAATAAAACAAGCAAGGGAAAATTAAAATGGCAAGCCAACATCTTTATACAAACTAATGAGATGGTGTATTTTGAATTGAAGAGTATGCAAATTCAAATCTATGCACTTAGGAAACACCAAAGTTTTAAAATAAAAATTAAAAAGAAGAAATGTGACGTCAAACTGTATCCCATTTCCCTTCCTCTATACACAGTGATTTCCCCCAGAACTTTAAAGATACATTGTGTTAGACACCTTTGAATTTCTCTTTGTTCAATTTCAATATTATGACTTTATGGAAACTTGAGGTCAAATTCTAAACGTAAATTTGAGTCAACCACTGTGATGGCTAGTTTTATGTGTCAATTTGGCTACACCATAATACCCAGTAATTCAAACATTCATCTAGATGTCGCTGTGAAGGTATTTTGTCAATATGGCTAAAATCTACAATTAGTTGACTTTAAACAAAGGAGATGGGTGAGCCTCATACAACCATTTGAAAGACCTTAAGAGCATAACTGGAGTTTCCCTGAGAAAGAAGAAATTCTGCCTCTTAGCTGCATCCTTTCTCACGCCTGAGAGTTTCCAGCCTGTTGTCTGTCTGTAGAACGGAGTTCAGACTTGCCCAGCCAAACCCCACAATCACATAAGCCAATTCCTTGAAAAAAATCTGAGTGTGTGTGTGTGTGTGTTGTAGTTCTGTTTCTCTGGTAGAACCCTGACTGATACAACCTCCAAATCTTGACTGTCAAAGACAAAAGTCAAAATTATGAACAAAATGATCAGTACTTTCAATACTAATAGTGAAGTTGATTTAAAGTGGCACAAATTCCAAGAAAACAAATAGGCTCTTTGGCTTGTTTTACCGTATTATGAATCAACAGAGCTTTGAGTTTCTGCCATTACAGTAGAAAGGTGGTTTTATGTATGAGTCTGTATTCAGAGATTTACCTCCTTTTGTGAATATTCTCTCAGGTCTTGGGGGTTAGTTTATTGGCACATATCTTCACAGATGCAAGTGCACAGATAGTAAATGAAAATTTTAGGTAGACAATTGACAAGCTCATGTGGGAGCAATAACTTGTCACTAACAACAAAACTTTTCTCAATTTTTACTCAATTATGAACTTCTAACTTTCACATGAAACAGTAGACATCCAGTAACAGTAACTCATTCATTTTGGCATGCTCTATTTTCAGATGTGCTGAAAATCTTAGTTTTTCTTTGTAATTTCAAAACATTCAGTTTGAAACTCTCTCAACAAAATAGTCCCTTCTCTATTGCCCCTTGGAGAGATTGAACCAACCTGTCAATAGTTTATTCTTTTGAAATGTCAGTTTTGCTCTTTGAATATTTAAGCCACGGTGGAAGGGGTTAGAAAAAAGAAAAGCATCAGCTAACCTTGTAAAAAAGCAGGAAAGTGATCTTAGAATTATGTCAAACCTGGAAGTACAAGTTTTGCAAAGGAATTCCCCTCCATGGTTCTCTTCTGCCTTTTCTCCTCTCTCTTCTGTGGTTTAGCTTGTGTGTCTGCACACATCTATGGGGGGTGCTGGGCTGGACTTCTTTAATGCTGACTCCAGTTGCCTGGTCCCTCAGTGTCCTTGTTATCACCTTTGATTCTGGCCAAGGAAGACGGAGATCCTTTGTTTCTACCGGTACTTTCATCTCTTCACGAGCCTTACCGTCTCCATTCTTTCAAGTGAAAAGACAGTCTAGCCGACTTTCCTGGGAAACCACCCTCTGCCCCTCTTTCTACTTCAGCCATGTGAACCTTCAATTATTCTCTTTGACAGAGAAGCAAATATATTTGCCCTAAATATTGCACTCTCTGAAACAAAATATTTTGAATGCACATTCATTTCTGAATATACATGTTTATCATCTCTTCCATTAAACAGGTCTAGAAATGTAGGTAAAGGGCAAGCTAAGACTTAGACAACAATTACAATACTAACACCAAGAAGACTTTTTATTTCCCAGATCATATAGTCCCTGAAAAGGAAAATTAAAGGTTTCTTGTAGCTTTGTAGTCTTGAACAAATTATTTAACTCTGAGCATCATCAATGAAATGCAGATGATATCTACTTTGTAGAGTAATTTAATGATTGTGTACATAAAATGCTTGGTACATGGTGAGTGTTCAAGAAACAGAAACTATCATTGAGCCTGCCCTAGGGTCTAGTGGTTAAGATTTCGTGCTCTCATCTCTGCAGCACCCACTCATTGCCCAGTCAGGGAACTACACAGCCATCTGTTGGTTGTCACACTGTGGCGGCTGTGTTGCTGTGACGCTGAAAGCTATGCCACTAGTATTTCAAATGCCAGCAGGGTCACCCACGGTGGACAGGTTTCAGCAGAGCTTCCAGATTAAGACAGACTAGGAAGAAGCACCTAGCCACCAATTCCCAAAAAACTGGCCATGAAAACCCTACGAACAGCAGCTGAGCATTGTCTGATATAGAGCAAGAAGGTGATGGCACAAAAAGACCAGGCAGGGTTCCGTTCTGCTGTACACGGGGTCTCTAGGAGTCAGAACTGACTGGATGGCACCACCAACAAATTACTATCATTAACTTTCCCTCCGGAAAGGACTAAAGGACATCATTACACTTGATTGTCTCTTCTTTGTGGTGCTCCACAGCCAGGTCTCAGGATGGGCAGAAGAGCCTCTCAGTTCTATGCAACCTCAGACTATTTTCCTGCTCACGAGGGGCATTGCCCTTAATATTAGGGCAGCTGTGTTTCCTGCTAGTTGTCCAAGTGTCTTGATCCTATAATATCAAGACAAACACATAATTGCTGTTTTCTCCAGGAGCCTTATTTAATTTGGACTTTGATATCATGAAATTGACCATGTATGCATGCAAATTAGACAATCCACTTTCCCTAAAATATATTGTTGTTTATTCTATTCAATGATTTTAAGCTGACATACCTGGAGAGGTCAATTTGTGACTAATTGTATTCCACATAAGCAACAGCATATATTTGGAAGCATTTATTTTGAGCTTTTGCCTTTTAATTTTTTCATTGAGTTGAAAGACTCAATGAAAGTTGATCTTCAGCTGATTTTTCATAATCCAACTAAGAGTGTTAACCAAATGGCAAGGAGATCCAGCCAGCAACAAAATTCGGGAGTTGGAGATGAAATAAGGTGGAAATACAAAGCTAGAGCTAGATTCCATAGCAGAGTTGCAGGCACCTGCTGCGCACAGACTGTTGTCACTATTAACTGGAGGAACAGAAACAACCAACCAGCAGAGGACTGGACCTCCCTCATTACAGAGACTTTTGCACTTTCAAAACCCTCTTCCATGACTCCCAAGATTGGAAGGACTGGAGCCTGAGAAACGAGAGGACTTGTTAGGAGGATGCCAGGCCCCTCCGTTCCAAGCACTTCTGGCAGCCCTCACAAGGGGAAGAGAAGGGCTTTGAATTGGATATAAAATTGGAATTTTAAATGAGTGAACTAGTTCAGTGATAAAAAATGACTGAAGAGTTACAGAATCTGTTCTAGATGTCAACAAGGTGCTTGGGATGCAGCCAGGAATGGAGATTTGACACAGGAGATTTGAAAGATTGATACAAAAATAAAAAGTCTCATGTTTGTATCCTCCAAAATAGTTGAGACACCACCATAAGCCAATTGGTTATGTAATCATTATTACCAGTCTAATAAATACTATGTGCTAATATGGTTAATGCTTAAATGCAGGATCCAAAAATGTTATCAAACTATAATTACATTTATATAAAAGAATAGGCTTAAGAAAGAAAGTTAGATTGAAATATATTAATATTCTTAAAGAATTTATGTTTGGATGCCAGGATTTATGTGTCATTTTTTTCTTATCTCCATTGATCACATATTCCATAAAGTGATTATATTGGTTTACAAATTAAAATATAATTTTATAAATAATAAGGATAATTTAAAATTATTTAATCCTATCTTTCACCCGAGTTTTCATTTAACTGCCATAAAATCTTTATCCTCATCTTCTTATTCAAATTCCTTATCATTGCTCTCTCAACTTTTCTGCTTCCCTTCTCCCATTCAGCCTTCAACTTTGGCCTTTACCCTTGAAAATATACAGAACCTGTTCGTACTCAGGTAAAAATCTTACTCTCCTCAAATTCATCCCATGCACAGCCATAGGGTGATAACTTTTTATTTATTTATTTTTTTTTGAGGAAGATAGGCCCTGAGCTAACATTTGCCAATCCTCCTCTTTTTGTTGAGGAAGACTGGCCCTGGGCTAACATCCATGCCCATCTTCCTCTACTTTATATGGGGCGCCGCCACAGCGTGGCTTGACAAGCGGTGCGTCAGTGTGCGCCCGGGATCCGAACCAGCGAATCCCCGGGCCGCTGCAGCAGAGCACGCGCACTCAACCGCTTGCGCCACCGGGCGGCCCCAGGGTGATAATTTTTAAAATGCAAACTGATCCTATCCACTCTCCCTTTTAAAATTTGTCAATGGCTCTCCGTTGCCCATACTATAAAGAATTTATTCTTGCATTTGGAGTATGGTCTCTCTCTTGCTCTCAATATCTCCTTCACTCTTATTAATTTTAATCTCGTTGTTGCCTGCCTCTCTAGCCTCACTTCTCTTCTTTCTTCAAAATTTATACTCCAATAACATTAGTCTGATTATAGTCACCTTCAAACATTATCAGCCACTTTGCTCTTTATTCTTTTCATGCTCTTCAAGTGTTTTCCCTCCCGCTGGGAGTGCCCTCATCCTTCTCTTCCCTCCAATGAGATTTGAAGTCTGTTCTGAGTCTCGATGGATTGTTTAATTACTTTCTTTATGCTGCCATTTCCTCCTTAAAATTATTATAGAACTATACTTTTTGTTTGTTTATCTATGTACTCTACTGGACCATGATCAGTTTGAAAGCAGAGACGATGTTATACTCATATTTAGATCTCCAGTGTTTAGAATATTGCTGGCACATGATATGATTTTCGTTTTTAAAATGAAAGAGTTAAATCAATAGATAACATTCGTAAGATACATTTATTCAAACTACTTGAAATTTACTTAAGAATATTATCATATAGCTCATATCTTTATTTGTTATTCAGAAAAGATATCTTAGGGGCCTGCCCGGTGGTGCAGTGGTTAAATGTGCGCACTCCGCTTCCGTGACCCAAGGGTTCGCAGGTTCGGAACCCAGGCGCGCACCAACGCACCGCTTGTCAAGCCATGCTGTGGCAGCATCCCATATAAAGTAGAGGAAGATGGGCACAAATGTTAGCCCAGGGCCAATCTTTCTCAGCAAAAAGAGGAGGATTGGCAATGGATGTTAACTCAGGGCTGATCTTCCACACAAAAAGAAAAAAAAAGATATCCTAATAAATTTGGTTAGATTCTCTATAAAACACAAAGAAATACACACAATGACTATAACATACCTTCATGTGCCACACCCAAAACACCACTGAGAAAGAAAACGACACGTGTTTGTTATGATCCTTTAAGTAGCCTGAGTTGGGTCCACTTACATGTTCCTTCTTGAGACATAATTTGTTGACATGAAAGCGAGTAAAGAAGATAAATCATCTTTTTCCATCCTCCCTTACCTTTGGGGCAGTCCATTTCTGGCGCAGTTAGTTCTACCTCTCCCTTCAGATAGAGATGACTTAATCACGAAAGAGATTTACTACTGGGGGCTTTTCCTTAACATCTGGAAATCTGTACCCATTCCACGTAGTAATCCTGTCTTATATCTTTGGTCTTTCTTGTTTCTTCTCTCTTTACCAAAATTTATTTAAGTGGTTACTAAAGTTTGTGAATCCACCAATTCTTCCCTAGTAATCACACCCAGGTCTTCTTGCTCCCCTCCACGATTTCTTGCAGCATTTTCTTCCTATACTGTTCACCTTGGCATTTAATTGTTTCTCCAACTAGTGACCAATGGTGTGTGTCATATATTTCCAAATATAATGTAAAATGAGTGAGGGCAGAGGTGTAGCCCACCATCCCCACTCTTATAGTATATTTGTTCAATGAATACATTTTTTATTTTTAAGAAATCATGTTTTGTGTGTCAACTATAAGATAAACTTTCAGGGGACAAAGACAAGTATTGAGTAGGGAGAAAATGGCTCATAAAAAAATGGATAATATCTTCTTGTGAGTCCCCCCATGTAACATAGCCGAGACAAGTGATTGTACTCAGGTAGCTTGTTTTGTGAAGTAATTCCAAAGGACAAAAGTGGAGGACTGGGAAGCACGAACAGGGAAAGATGCCATTTCAAGGCTAAAGGTTACTGTCATGGACAATAGGGGGCCCGTTCCACCGGAGAATCTCTGAGGAAGCATGTAAAATAGTCCTCAGAATCATTTACTTTAGTCATTGAATCAGAGTGTACTTATCTGTCGACCTACCCCTCCTCATTGGTCAAGGGCTTCCTCATACTTCCTGGTTTATCTTACCTCAGAATGGCAAGTGGGTCCCTGTAGGCACCCATGTGGGAGCAGCAGAGAATTCTCAGGGCAAAAAGTGAGAAACATGTGATGAAGATAAGGCATCATATTTCAGGTAACACCTACACAGTGATGGCCACACAAAGCCTAGAGTAAAAAGGGGAGGTGAGATGGGGCACAAAAAATGTCTTATGTAAGCTATAAAGCAGCATCTCTGGTTTTTAGTGAGTAAACAAATGAGGAAATAGTCTCCCTAGGGCAAAAGGAGGGACAGGAAAAGCATTATAGATGGGGTGATCATTGAGTTGCACAAAATACTGGCTTCATCCTCAATGAATTACTATAGTACAGAATGAAATGCTTTAGCACAGTCAATGAATATAAAGGAGAGATTTTTCTATTTCCCCTCTTCGGCTTCTTACTTACAGGAATAATTTCATTCTGGCTCTGCTTAATGAGTTTTATGACCTGGGCAAGTGAATAACTTGGCTGGGCTCCAAATTCTTCATTTATAAAATGAGATGATTACTGAGCTCCACTGGGGCTCTAATATTATGATTCTATGAATCTACATCCACACAGTACACTAGAACCTAACATTCTACTATATTTCCAGAAACATGCACATCTGTCTTACTGCACATTGCTTTCCTGTTAGATTCTCTGCTAGGATTTTTCCAATGCTGAGATCCCACTAAGCTTCATTTCAGTTTCTCAGGTTCTGTATGCTGATTGTAATGAGACTTCAATTGCTTTGGAATTTCCTAAATTTATGTAGAAGGAAAAGTCTATAAAGAATGCAGCCATGGAAAAAATAGTGTGCATTGATTACACAAAAATCTGAGCACGTGTGCCTTTGGAAATGGTGCCTTATAACTGTACACTAAATGGTAAATTCCCAGTGTTTTGACTAAAATTTAAAAAACCCTAACCTCCTTCCCATGGCCTCTAGGCTATACAAAATCTGACAAACTAACTCTGCTTCCTCATGTCCTTCCATTCTGCCCTCCCTTTCCTAGTTCCAGCAACACTGGCTTGCTTTCTGCTCTCTGACCATACTTAGCTCATCTCTGCCTCAGTGTCTTAGTGTTAGCGTTCTTCCTGCCTGGACTGCTCTGGCTGCTCATCTGTGTCTTCTCCTTCTCAGTCATCTCTCACAGCAAATATCACATCCTCAGAGAAGCCTGTCCCGGCCATGTAGTGTACATTTGCTTCAGTCACTCTGTTTTACTTTGTTTTATTTTTCTTCCCGGAATTATCACCGTGATATTTTTTTATGTAGTTTATATTTAGTTATGTATTTATTTATTGTCTGTCCCTAGTGAAAGGTAAGCTTCATTCTTCATTCATCCCCAGTTCCTAGGAGAATATCTGAAACATAGTAAATTCAGGATAAATATTTGTTGGCCAAATAAATGATCGCTGAGCGGCACATGGTCAACGTTCAAACAAAAGAGAACAAACACTGAACTTGAAACTAGAATTCTTGTTTAAGTTCTGTTTCTGATATGACATTATACAATCTGAGAATAATATCCATCCTAACTACCTCACAGGTTGTTTCCTTATGTTTAAACTTTATGTCGAATTAGCTGAGACTTTTCCTTCAAGAATATTCTAGAAGAATTCATTCATTCATTCTGTCATACTTCATGCTTACAGTTTGAATCCCAGCTTCATTATGTATTAGCTGTGAAAATTTGTTCAAGTTAACTTCCCTGTGCCTCAGTTTCCTCATCTATAAAACAGTGATAACAACAGTACCTACTTCAGATATTGTAGCCAGAGGACTTGGGAAGTACCTGACACATAGTAACCACTATATAAGTGTTAGCTCCTATTTTTTTTTCATTATGTATCAGCTTCTTTCTTGTTAATAACTGATTAATCCTAACCATGCTCCAAGGCAGCACTTAGATGCTAGGTCTTCCCTGAAGTCCTTCCTTATATCTTCATTTGCCTTTTCTTTCCTCAACCAGAATCCGCGTAACGTTAATAATTTCTTACATTCTATTCACTTAGTAAACACTTCAATACTTGCTTGTTTATTATTTGGTTTTGTAACACACACTAAAGAATCATCATGAATTTTTCTAATACTTTCTTAGTGCCACTTTATTTATGGATAAATTAATTTTTCTCCAAATAAATGGAATTAATTCTCACTGTCTCCATTTATTTGAAATATGTATTTAAAGCATTTGATTAAAACAATCCTCTTTGAAACGATCAGTGATCATCATCCTTATCACTCACCCCAAGTCCCCAGGTATACACCTCAGGGACTTCCGTCTGCAAATAAAAGAGGACCATCAGATATGAACCTTTTGATTTCCCTCCGCCTCTATCATAAAGGTCATCAGTGATCTTCATGAATGGAGGGGAAAATAATCACATCAATTTTTTTCAAGTCAATTGTCTTTTCATTTCAATATACTTCAAAACAGTATATACTATATAAAAGCATATAGTATATAAAAGTATGTACCTTAATTTATTTATTATAATTCCAAATAAATTTTTGAGGAAAAAGTTATTGAATTTAATGAAAAAGACTTGTATACCCAATTCCAAAGGGATGTGTATCTGCTATTTTTCCAGAAGATTTGTAACTTTAAAATAACAATAAATTCAATATCTCCCAGGGTAGTTCCTATAAATCTAAGACAGTTTATACCCAATAATGAAGTGCTGAGCTAAATATTACACATAAATTATAGCTTACATCTATCTTTGCAGTTATAGTCAGGAGTGTTAATTTCTTACTAAGAACTTCATGCTTCATTTTCTCAGAATAAAAATATAGACGAAACTCCAAAGAAATTCTCCTAAATATATTTAGAAATCGAACAAACATAATTCTTTTATTTATTTCCAGTCCGTCATCTTTCCTATTTCCTGAAAAAACTGATCTAAATCTTTATCACTCACCCCAAGGCCCCAGGTATACACCTCAGGGACTTCCATCTGCAAATAAAAGAGGCCATCAGATATGAGCCTTTTGATTTCCCTCTGCCTCTGTCATAAAGATCTCCAGATTCGCTTATATTTACTTCCATTCCTTCTGTGGAAGATCAAAGAAAAGTACCCCATTTTCAAGCTCAACATCTTCCCCGCTTGGCTTGGTGGAGTGAAAAGAGTGTTAGATACACCTGATTTAGATATACCTGAATATGAATCCCAGTTCTGTTACTTAGTAACCGTGGGACAATGGGTTATTAAATTTTTCTGAGTCTCTTTTTTTCTCTATTGTAAAGTAGAGATAGTAAGGACTACCTTGTAGAGCGATGGTTATAAATATTATAAATTATATGATATGCGTTAAACAACTAGCAATGTACACATACGGGTCCTTAAAAGCTGATTTGCTTTCTCTGCTTCTTTTTCTCTCTTAAACTCAAAACTCGCCAAGATCTCAATAATCTTTGTCTCTTAGTAGCTGCTCAATGAAAGGTGATTCCGTTCCCTTTCATTCCTCTCTAACATCTTCAGTCTCATTTTCTTATTTTCATCTTGTCCTTATTCAAATCACACCCTTACTCCTCGATCCTAAACTTAAAGTTTCTTTCCTTACTACCTCTCTTCTTCCTCTCAGAGCCACGTTGCTCAAAACGTTTCACCTGTCTCCATTTCCTTCGTTTCCCACGCATCCTTATAACGACTGTGAGCTGACTCAAACTCCACCCATGTTACTGAAACTTCTGTTTGCAAGATTAACAGTGATCAGTTGCCAATTTCACCGTTTTCTTCATGATCCATCCTACTTTTCCCACCTCCTTGAAAGTCTTAGCTTTTGGGGCTTTGATGACGTGAGACTGTATTTTCTCCTCCTAACTTGGTGAGTCTCCCTAGTCTCCTTCGTTGGCTGCCCCACTTCTAGCTCCCTCTTAGATACACGTATGTTCCAGCATCCCCTTCTTTGTTGCATGTGCACTCTATCTATTCTATCAGAGCAATATTGTACGTTCCCCCAGCACGAGTGGTTTCCTCTCTGCTGCTGTTTCCCAAATCAAAGTCTCCACCCAAGCATATCAACTGGTTAATATGCATTTCAATATGAATATTCTGTATGAACTCAAATGACCTTCTAGAAACATCATCTGTCTTATACTCTCAAATCTATTGCTAATACTTTTCTCTATGTCACTTATGGGAATAAATAGCCCTCAAACATCCAAACTGGAGGCAAATGAAACTTCCTAGATTTCTCTCTGTCCCTCATTAGCTCTGTCCAAACAGCAAATTTAACCTTATAAATAGCATTCCATTAGTTCTTTCCACTTTTTTCCACTGCTTAAATTTAGGGCCTCAGTATTTTTCACCTATATTATTGTCATATTACCCAATTGGTCTGCTCAATCATTAATTTCTCCCCTTATTGATCAGTGTCCAAAATGCCGCCAAAGTTGTTAATATTCTAAAACACAAAATTTTAAAAATATTTTATAAACTGTTACAATTCTAAGTTCATCAGTGGCCTAATATATATTTAATTACAGTCCCCAGAGGATGGGACAGAGCAGAAAAAATATACGATGCAGTCTGGAACTCCTTCATGAGAAGCTCAAAATTATGAACACTTTCAAGAATCTCAGCAACCTCGTAAGACACACAGAAAACTGAAGGAAACTATAGTTGCTTAAGAAAATTGCTTAAAAGCAGCTACAAAAGGAAAATCTTAAAGTTAGCCAGAGAAGAAAGTCAAATTACCTACAAAGGAATAAAGATATGGATGACAACAGATTTCTCACTGGAAACAAGGTAAGGCAGAAGACAGTAAAGCTAACTCTTAAAAGCACTTGAAAGAAAAAAACTTTCATCAACCTAGATTTCTAAATTCAACAAAAATTAAAATTCAAAAGCAAGGCAAAATAAAGACATTTTTAGACCATGAAAAGCTGAAAGAATTCATCATCAGTAGACTTGCAGCAGAAGATATACTGAAGGAAGACCTTCAGAAGAAAGGAAAATGACAGAAGCTGGCAACCTGAATCTACGCCAAGAAATGAACAGCACTAGAAATGGACTGCAAGAGTAAATATAAAAGACTTTTTTCTTACTAATTAAATATCTTTAAACTGTAATTGATTGTTTAAGGCAAAAATAATAACTGTGGGATTTGTACCCACAAATGTATGACATTGGCAGATGTTAGCTCAGGGCTGATCTCCTCACAAAAAAAAAAAAAAAAAAGACAGAGACTTTCAGAATGGATACAAAAGCAGGACCCAACTACATGCTGCCAACAAGTAACCCATTTTAAATATACAGATACAAAGAGTTAAAAGTAAAAGATGGAAAAAGATATAGCATATTAACACTAATTCAAAGTAAACTAGAGTGGCTATAGTAATATCAGACAAAGTATCTTTCAGAGCAAAGACTATTACTAGGAATAAAGAAGGTAATTTCAAAATGATAAACAGGTCGATGCATTAAGAGAACAAAAATCCTAAATGTTTGTGCACCTAATAATAGAGCTTCAAAATTCATGAAGCAAAAACTGATAGATCTGAAAGGAGACATAGAAAAATTCATAATTATAGTTGGATCCTTCAGTAGCCCTCTGTCAATAACTGACTCAATAACAATAACTGAGAACAAGTAGACAGTAAATCAATGGGGACATAGAAGCATTGACCACCATCAATTAACTTGACCACTCCACACGACAATGTAGAATACGTACATTTTCAAGTATACATGGAACCTTAAAGAAAATATTTCATAAAAGAAGTGCCAACAAATCTAAAGGATTTAAAGCCATACTAAATGTCTTCTCTGATCACAGTAGAACTAAATTAGAAGTAAATCACATCTGATAAAGGAATTATATCCAAAATACATGATGGACTCTCAACATCCAACAATAATAAAGTAACCCAAATAAAATAGTAGGCAAAAGATTTGAACAAATACTTTACCATAGAAGAAATATGGAAGTCAAACAAGCACATGAGAAGCTGTTCAACAGCCTCAGTCATTAGAGAAACGCAAATTAAAACCACTAAGATAAGACAAGACACCACTAAATACATATGTGAATGGCTCAAGTTAAATGATGGATCATACCAAGTGTTGATGAGGATATGGAGAAACTAGGACTGCTGATGGGAATGTAAAGTGGTACAATCTCTTTGGGAAACTGGCTAACAATTTTCTAACATTTTAAATAAACACTTACCATGTGACCTAGCCATTCCTCTCCTATATATTTGCCTAAGAGAAATGAAAGCATATGACAACACACTTGTACGTGAATGTTCATAACAGCTTTGTAATAGCTCAAAACTGGAAACAACCATATATCCAAGCATAGTTGAATCAATAAACAAGTTGTGGTAATGCATACAATGAAATACTACTCAGCAGTAAAAAGAATGAACTATGGATATATTCCAAAGCATGGAGGAATGTCAACCTAATTATGTTAAGTGGAAGAAGCCAGATCAAAAAAACACAACTTTATGTTTCCATTTATATAATATTCTAAAAATTGCATATAAATCTATAGTGACAGAAGCAAATCAGGAGTTGCCTGGAAGAGGACGTGGGCATTGCAAGAAGGAAGAACTACAAAAGGGGCATGAAGAAATTTTCAGTGATGATGGATATGTTCATTACCTTTACTGCAGTGATTGTCTCATCAGTGTCTACACGTGTCAAAATGTATCAAATTGTACAATCTAAATATGTGCTGTTTATTGTATATTAATTATACCTCAATAAATCTGTTGAAAAATTTTTAATTCAATGTCCAAGTTCTTCAGCATCTTGTTAAATGTTTATCTTGTGTGCACAGCCTTAATTTCTACTTCCCACATGCATGCATCCTATCCTCCATTCACATTGCATCACTACCTACCGTGCCCTCAGAACCATTCTCATGCCGCCATGCCTTACTATCTAGGCCTTCATTCTAGAGTAGACTTTATCCCATTACTGGAAAAATACCTAAATATCCTTCAAGGTACAATTCAAATGCCTTTGACAGCACAGTACAACCAAAACAACAGAAACAAGGAAACAATATTTGTTGGGTATGTCTTATTCAGTTTACCCACAGTGGGTGACAAAAATCTCAACATCAGCAACCAGTGGAAGTCCAACCAATCAATAACCAAGGCTCAAGGGTTCTTTACTCTGGAATTTATAAAGGAATTTGTAAACATTAGGGGTGAAAGGTAATAGAGAGTTTACTAAAGAATGACATTAGGCATACATATACTAATAATAGTAACCAAATTTTATTGAGTGATTCTTATACCCTGGACATTACAAATGTATTATCTCATTTAATGCATAAAAATTATATTAGTTACCTGTTTTTGTTATCTGCATTATAAAAATAGATAAACTGAGACTTAAAGAGTTTAATTAGTTTTCCAAAAGTCTCAAAGCTAGTGAATTGGAAAGCTTGAATTCGAACCCAAATAGTCCAAATTCAGAGATCTCCTTTATTCTCAGCACCCTGCCATTCTTCTATACAATGCATTACAACTAGCACATACTGTGGTTCTGATAGGAATTTCCAAAAACACTTCACTGAGGCATTGAAGGTTCGCTAATTGAGAACATTTAGCCAGGTATAGTTAAGTAAAATGTCTCTGTCTTGTTTTTTTATGGACCCTGTTAATTTCCCATTTATATTCTCCACTATATCCTGAACTTTTTTATTTTCTGTTACAGATAAGTGATAGGATGAACTCATTTTACTATTTGGGCTGCTAAACTAATTTCATAGAATTTTATATCTCTGTTCAAAGTCCAGATCCTAAAACACACCTTTCATCAACTGCATTCACACTGTTTCAGGTATCCCCGTCTCTAGTTGATACTGCATACATCTATATAATGCAAAACTTACCAGTGCTGCTTCTGCCATATGCCTAGTGTCAGTTGCTTGCAGATCTTTATCTCTGTCTACCTGTAATGCGTTCAGCGGCACCCAGACCTGTATAAATAAGGGTGGGAGTATTGTGTGGTCAGCTCCAGCTGCAACAGGAAAGGAACACCTTCTAGACTAAGCTTCACTAGAATAAGGCTCCTCCACTGAACAGAAATTAATTTATTCTTGGTCACTTACTACATAATATTTTCAAATATTTGCCTTAGCTGTTAATAGTTTTTCATATCAACACTTAGACGGTTATATCACATTTTCCCCGCACTCTTTCCCATCACCCTCCTTCAGAATTGCCACCCACCCCCTCTAGACTTCCTTGGCACTTTGCCTATAGCTGTGTTATAAAACTTGGCCTAGTAGAGTCTGCTAGACAACGAATTACTCCCCGGGAATGGCCTTATCTCATTTCTTTCCTATAATAAAGCCAGCGGTGATTTCTCAGTCCTCCTCTTCTTAGAATTCTTAGCAGCATTTCACACAGTTGACTCTCCTTCTTGCTTGAAACCTTTCCTTGCTTGGCTGTCAGCTCACCACACTCTTTTAGTTTTTTTAAGTCTGCACCAGCCCTGCTTCCCAGTCTATTTCCGGTCGAGGTAAACGGCCCACGAAGGAGTATGGCAGCCCTGTCCCCAGGGCCAATTCTTTGAGCATATATATGCTATTTACTTCAATTCTTTTTCTGTCTCATTCAGTTCTGTGGCTTTAAAAACCATCTGTATGCCGACAAACCCCACACTTGTATCTCCAGCACAGACCTCTTCAGGATCCCCAGCCTCGTACATCTATCTGCCTGTTTGTACATTTCCACTTGCATATCTAGTAGGCATTCCAGTCCTAGCCTGTCCTAAAGTGAGCCCTGAGTCTCCCCTGCTTCCAAACCTTCTCCCAACACAGCCTTTCACATTGCAGGAAGGACAATTCCATCCCTCCTGTTGCTCAGACTAAAACTCCCGAAGTCACTTCTGACTCTCCTCTCTTGTCTCCTATCCTGTAGCCCACCCATTAGCAAATCCTCTTACCTCTATCTTCAGTATATATTCAGAACACACACACTTCACACCTCCTCCACTGCTGCTGCCCTGGCCCAAACCACCATCATCTCCTGCCCAGATTATTGTAGCAGCTTTCAAACTTGACTCCCAACTAATAACTCTCCCTCTCTTCAGCCTGTTCTCTACATGGCAGACAAAGTGATCCTCCTGTTGCTCAAACCACCCGTGGCTTCACATCTCAGCAGAGTAAGAGGCAAGCTTATTGCCATGGCCCACAGAGTCTTTCAAGATTTGTCACCCAACCTCCAGCCCATTACATCTGCTCCTCTCTCCCTTGTTCACTCTGATCCAAGATGGCTTCTTTGCTGTTGTTCAACTATCTCAGGTAAAATCCTTTGTACTTGCTGTTCCTTTTGCCTAGAACACTCCTCTCCCAAATATCCGCAAGGCTCATTCCCTCACTTCTCTCAGGTCTTGACTCAAATATTATCTTCCTAGGGAAGCCCTCCCCGATTTTCTCTAAGAAGGAGAAATTTCCCTGACCACCTTTATCTCCCTTCCTGCTTTATTTCTTTCCATAAAACCACCATGTATTCTATTGTATATTTTAGCTATTTGAAAATTTTTTTCTAGTTTTATTAAGAAATAATTGACATGTATCACTGTATAAGTTTAAGGTGTACAGCATGATGGTTTGATTTACATGTATTGTGAAATGATTACCACAATAGGTTTAGTTAACATCCATCATTTCATACGGATACAATAATAAGAAAAGAAAAGAAATTTCCTTGTGATTAGAACTCTCAGGATCTACTCTCTTAACAACTTTCCTATGTTTCATAGAGCAGTGTTGACTACAGTCATCGTGTTGTATATTACATCCCTAGAACTTAAGTAAAACCCAGAGAGCAGGGATTTTGTCTGTTTTTTTGTTCACCATTGTTTTCCCAGCACTTATAACAGTGTCTGATGCATAGAAGGCACTCAAAAAATATTTGTAGAAATTATAAACATATGAAACAAGTGAAGGAGTGGATGAATGAATGAATGAATATTTCCCATGACCTAACCTCATTTCTACGATGGATATCTAACACGGTAAACATTTATTGAAACAAAAAAGGAAAACTCAGGCAAAGATGGCAAAGTTAAAATGAGAGAAAGGGCAGTGAAGACCAATGAAGGACAGAAGTAATATACAATGTTATTCTCTTTTCTGGTCTTCACATCTGATTTAGGAGAAGGGGAATTGTTTTGGACAGCTTATACCGTTCTTTACTTTAGTGCAAGCACTGAATTTTCCTCCTCATTTTTCAAGTTCCCTGCACCCACTTTCTTTATGTTTGTAAATAACAATGCTTCAACTACTCAGTTGGCTTCTGTCAGCTATCCTAACCTTTGTCCCAATCTCATTTTGCTCTTTGACCTACCCTACTATGCTGAGAAGACATTCAGATCTACAACTCTGCTATATAAGTCAAAAGGAATATGTCAGTTCATTTCAGAAGAGATTGTGTTTTGAATCTCAGGGAATAAAAGTTAAAAACTGTTTCAATGTTAGTGGAAACATAACTGTTGTGTATATATAGAGATATATATGTATGTTTTGTTTTGTTTTTACTTTTACATATAATCCTATTTTAGCCAGGTTATGTCAGGAACATTTCCAAATATTTTCCCTCACTTCACAAAAGTCGGTTTATTGGGGTTCTAATAGAATAAAAGATGAATTCATCTGTGCCTATTCACTGTGGTTTTAACAGACTCTCATACTCTCAGTACAATGGCCACTCTGTTTTGAGAGGCATATTGTATGCAAACCTTTTGCTTTTTCTGTAACTAGGTGGGCATTGTCATTTCTGTAATTAACTGTTCCCCACTTGGTTACAGTTTGAAGACACTGTCAAAGCACTACAGAAAATTACTAGTCAATCAGCAATCATTTGTTGAGTAGAGCCCGCGCCTTCAAGGAGCTAATGATTCAGTGGAATTATCAGATATATACATCTGGGGTTATAGTATCCAGATTCATAGAGCATTGCTATTAAAAACAGGCATGCTGCTGTAACCCACATACAAGTGGGCATGAAACAGGTTACCTTTCAACCTCCATTGAGACAGGCTGTAACCTCTTTCTGCCCAGAGTCCGTGACAAAACTGATCAAGTTAGAAAATAACCAAAAAGGAAACAGCTAATTGAGTGTGTTTTCTGCTAACACAGGGATTGAAAGACAATTTATCCTCATCTAAAGTCTGGGAGGAGTGTATAAACCCCCCCTCACTCCCACTTATGCACAGTCATTCATAGGCAATGCAGCCTAACATGCAAATTTGAAACAAGGCTTAGCAGAGCCAAAGAAAACTGAAAAGAGGCTAGTTTAAGTTCTCACAAGGGGAAGATGAAGCTTATCGGTCGTGCAAGACAACCAGGCTGCGGTGAGGATCGTGCTGTTTAGCCTGAGGAAAGGGATTCACTTGGGGGATCAACCTGAGGAATTCTGCCTCCTGACAGTCCCTAGTTATTTTTTCTGTGCCTTGGAAGACATAAGAGGCAGAGGATTTGACAGGGCATGGAACTCTGCCTATATTTTCCTCTGGCTCCATTTTCTGATAAGGGATTTGAGGAGAGCAGCTAGATGACCTGGAAAACAAGATGACCTCAGAAATAAGCACCTGGCACTATACCCTTGTGGCTTCCCGTCTTTCTAGTCACTCTGAACCCTGCGTCTCTGAATTGCAGGATATGCCCTGTTTGCTCTCGGATCATTTCCTGACAATACCCTGCCTGCTCTGCATCTCAGGAGACTATTTTCCATGCTCCCTGGTCCTCTGGCTTCAGGGTATTTTGAGTCCACGGGAAGCAGAGCTAAAGGAAGAAAGAAGCCCATGTATTGTGCACCACACTCCTCAGCTCACTGACATCTCGTCAGTAGCTTCAGCTCACACTGGATGGGACCTCCTTTTATGTCACAATTCCCACCAGGGAGCCAACTTTAGTTTTCTGTGCTTGCCCATGTCCCCTGGCTTCTGAGCTCTGTTAACCTGCCTCTTCTTGTTCCTCCAGTCCTAGGCTGATAGTGGCTTCACATTGTACCTAAGCTCTAGGTTGCCTTACTGTCTCTCTTCATCTTGTCAGGCTTTTCCTCACCCGTGTAACCAATTTCTTGTATTAAGTTATTTTATTTGGAAGGAGCTAGTGTCATTTCTGTTTTGTTGTCGGACACTGGTTCACAGGTTGTCGACTGAGTTGGATCTTTCAACCTCCTCCTTGGCTGGTGTTGCTAAGCTATAGATGAGTATTAAATAGACCATCAATTGTTTTCTCAATCCAGAAAACTATAGCCCTAATGTTTGTATTAACTATATACTTTTTATTTTGTGTATTCTTGATGCTCTGGCATCTGAGGCCTCACTGAGTGGTAAGAGACTGCCCCTTCCAGAGCCAGCCAATTCTTAGAGATGGTGGACAGCTCCTCTGTGAGCATGACTTTTATATGCAAACCAACCAATACAAGGCCCACATGGCCTAACCACCTCCTTTATAGAACCCTTACACTTCTAGCTACATCCACCTGCCCTAATCCCCTCCTGGCCAGGTATCAGGGGCAATGCCTATGCTCCAGACCCCATTGAAACTACTCATACTGGCCAATCTGAAGCCTGCTTACCATGCCTCACCCATTCCTTCCCACGGAAATCATGATAAAGACATTTGCCCGTATTTTCCTCTTACTCCTTCTGCCCTGCCTTACTCCTGACTGACCCTAGTGCTTCCCCGTGTAGCCCTGCATGGCATCCTTACCTCCTGTTTCTAGGGATCTGTCAGTATGAACACTTCTGCCTTCATGACATTTACGTGTCTGTTTGTCTTACCACCCCTGATTAAAACAAATCTTAGTACATTTTAAAACAATGAGATATAATCCTTGGTTTCTGTAGCTTTTTTTTTTTTTTACTCTAATTTTTTCTTCTTAAATATCATCTTGGGTATTCTGCAAGGTAGTCAGTTGGGAGAGTAAATGAAAGGGAATGTGAGCCTGGAACCACATTTAGCTAGACACCAAACAAAGTCCTGACATCTCACTGGTCAGACTTATCCCATCTTCGTTAATGGCCATTCTTAATTTTAATCAGTTTTATTAGGTCTTCTGCCCTAAAAGACCCACTTTCAGGGTTAGCATCATTTCTTTCTCTCCGATCTCACAAAGACAATAGAATCTACCATAGTGAATTTCTTCCGTTTCCTTTTCCCCACACACAACGAGTTCTGTTTCTGCAGCCTCGGAGAATGTGGCTTCACTCCTCCTGGAGGCTGATCCACTCACCTGGGCCCTGGGTCCTCCCTGCTCCAAGTTGCTGCCTGCGCAACCTAGCTCTCTTCCGAGGATTCTCCACTTTCTCTTTTTGATTCTTCCCTTCAGCTTAAGAAAAGTCCAAGTCTTTCCACCTTTAAACACAATGTTTACCTTCTTATGTGTGTCCTCTCTCCTTCCCTCTTTCCTTTCATACTCAAGTGGAAGATTACTTAAAATCACACTTTTTAATTTGTCTCCTCTTGCTACATTATAATCTGGTTTATGTCTCCACTTTCCACCAAAACTGATCTTTCTGTGATCTCCAATCACCTCCCAATTAACTTCTTTGTAAATCTTATTTGGCCTGTGAAGTATTTATCACCTTAGACTCCTCTTTCTTCCTTTGATTTATGTGACACCACCATCTCTGGATTTTTGAACTGCTTCTTCTCATCTCGCTTCCTCGTCTCCTCTTCTTCTCCATCTGCTGTTTGAATATTGCAGTTCCTCTGTTTCTTCCCTTGTCATTCTCAAAGATCCATTCATCTACTTTCCTGGCCAAAATGCTGCCACTCCAAATTGTTATTTTTGGAGATATGCCATTGGGTTAAGTCAGCATTTCCCTAGTGAGTATTACAAGGAAAATATATGTAGGTCTATACAAATGTCACAGCTGTAGAAATGCTATAAAAGAATGTTTTCTCTAGTCAAATAAGTTTGGACAACAATTACTAGAGAAAATCAAACAGAGAGAGCATACCTGTATTCCAGCATTTCTAAAATGTTTTAATATTTTCTTAATAAAACATGTATGAACATCTTTCGGTAGTATCGTCATGCAGAAGCCAGTTTATAAAATGTCAGATGATAACACTCTCTCAGAAGGACCTTGGATAAATTTGCACTAATACACATTGATTTATTAGGACTCTCTAATAAACTGTCTAGTGTGGGCAGGAATAAACAGTATCTGTCGTATTAGAACATAAGATAAGCAAGTTTTGGGAAAAAGAAAGAGACAGGCCTGAGGCAAGTTCATATCATGAGAAAGCACAGAGCTGGGCTAACTTAGACGTTCTCAGAACTTCAGGAGAATTCCAGTGAGGTAGTAGACATACCAAAGGAATGAAAGATTTGAACAAGACTATTGTTCTGCGGCAGTGACAGAAGAAGAGAATGTTCAAAATCATTTTTTTTTTTACAGTTTTGTAGGTTAATGAAAGAAACGTTTCAAAATAGTTACAACATCACCCCACCAATTTCATCAAAATCTAAGAATACTAAGAGTAAACCTTTGAAAAACTAAAACACCTCTTTTCTTTATAAACGATTTTATTTCCCTTCACAAATGATAAGGCCATAACTAATTCTATTTACAAAGAGAGAAACCTAGTTTCAAAAGATAACTGAGTTTGTGCTGTTACATACACAGAACTAGTCTTTGTTTTTCTTGTAGGTACGATTAGAAATAGGAAAATGAGGAAACAAAATTGATTTTTAGTGAAGGCACATATGAAAAGTTAGTTATAAACATTTTATATGTTTTCCAGCTTCAATCTGCAATGAATGCTTTTTAAAGTCATGAGCAGTTTTTTTTCACTGGTGTCTACAGTGCTGTGGCAGAAATCTAAGCAGAGGTACAATTTTTTAGAAAATTCAGTTTTAATTGTCCCTTTTCAAAGCTGAAACAATCATATCAAAACTGTCAATAAATTTCATATATATTGACATAAGAATACAACACTTCTAAATGGTACCCTTTAGCATCTCCACTCCAGACAGACACAAAGGTAGACTACATCTGTAAGTAGGAAATTACTCATTTCAAATTACACTATTAAAAAAATAGAATATATTAAATAATGTATCTCTTCTCATAAAAAAATCATATCACAGATATTTCAAGACAATATTCACATATTATGTGAAATTTTTTTATTTGCTATGGCTTGTACTATGATTTTTTAATGTGTATCATTGACTACGGGGTTCAAAAATTGCATACTTGGCCACCTAAAAGTTTTACAACATTTTAAATGCACATATTGAATGTTTAGCTTACATTGTAACATCTAAAGAAACAATATTCACCCAGCCAGCAAGACTCAAAGAATGAAGCACTAAAATATGGGCATTTTAATGTAAAAATTTTGTATGAAACAGGATTTGCTATCCTCTCAAAATTCGATGGTACTATTACCAAACTGCAAATTATTTCTCTTCGATCTCTCTGGGAGCATCTATCTACCAGCATCTGTTCCCAGCTTCACTGCTCAGTGTCACAGCTTGTGTTCAAGTATAACATCCTTTCTGTCACGTAGCTAACTAGTCTTGCTCACAAGCACAGATCTTGGGATTTCCAAGGCTTCACTCCAAGCTGGAGAAGAACATCTTTGAGGATGTAGCACTTCCCTGGTAACCTTTCCTCATTTTCCATCTTCAACACACACACAGGCAGAGAGGAAATAAACAGAGAACTCTACAGTTGTTCAGAGAACTCCGTGATGAGGGAACTCCTGATGTCACCCTGTGCAGCATTACTCTTCCTTTCCTCTAACCTAAAAGGCTCCCATTTGTTCAGGGTTACAACATGTTCAGATAAGAAGTTACAATTTACAGATCCCTTTGCAATGAAAGATAACTGAACACCAACTAATGCTGAGTACATAACAACAGAGTGGGGCTTCGGGAAATTTCTTTTAAAGGGGGAAGATTCAGTTGAATGTGCCCTTTGCCTTTTTTTTTCCTTCTTCCTGCCTGAAACTCAGTGCAACATTGGAGGTGGATCAAAGGTATCAAGTGTAACGTGAAGGATGACTGAATGAAAGTTTGAATCCCAAGCAGAGTCTTGTGGCCACCATACCCGTCCTGAGCAGCCTATCTCTGGGCTACTTGATATGCTGAACAAACAACAGACCAATAAAACCCCTCTTTTGTACAGGCAGATTTTTATTTGGTTTTCTATTAATTGTATTTGAACACAATCCTAACTCCTATAGTAAGTATAGTCCATCCTAGTTAATTTTATAATGCCAATAAGTGTGCATAGTATTGGAGCCAGATAAATATGATTTTTTCTCAATTAAAATAGGATGAAAATGCTAGACTTTACCCTCATTTTAAATCCTTGTTTTATGGGTAAACTTATAAACAGCACAACCATCAAGACTATAGCCATTAGAAGTCAGAAAAAAAGGAATAGATCAAATTTGAAAATGTATTTGTATTGGGTGTTGTTTAGAGCTTTAATTTTAATGGTTAATAAATTGTATATGTACATTAATTAAAATGGATAACTCTGAAATAACAAAATATGTGACATTTGAACTTTTAAATATAAACACAATATAAATAAAAGAAAGCTTTGTTAAATTTAAATAAAAGTATGCTGTCACTTAAAACACTAGAAAGCTAGTAATTGAATAGATATCGCTTGAATGTGAAATTTAAGGAGGAAATGGACAACTATATTGTTGAAGAGCAGTATGGTTTTGTAAAAACAAAGTAGTCATGTAGAATCCATGAAACCAAAATCTCAACTCTGTGCATTCTCATCACACTAGACAGATAGATGATAGATAGGTAGATGAAAGAGAGAGAGAGAGAGAGAGAGAAAGAGAGAAAGAAAAGAAAGAGAGAAAGAAAGAAAGAGAGAGAGGAAGGGAGGAAGGAAGGAAGGGAGGGAGGGAGGGAGGGAGGGAGGGAGGGAGGGAGGAAGGAAGGAAGGAAGGAAGAAAGAAAGAAGGAAGGAAGGAAGGAAGGAAGGAAGGAAGGAAGGAAAGAAGGAAGAAGGAAAGAAGGAAAGAAGGAAAGAAAGAAAAGAAAAGAAAGCAGGGAGGGAGAGAGGAAGGAAGGAAGGAAAGAAGGGAGGGAGCGAGGGAGGAAGGAAGGAAGGAAAGAAGGGAGGGAGCGAGGGAGGAAGGAAGGGGGAAGAATATGCAGTCATTGTGGTACAAACTCCTTATATGGCCTTCACGACTCAGTGAAGTATCCTCAGCATCTTTGCCCAGCTCCTATCTTCCGACCTAGCCATCTGCCACCCCCAAACTCGCTAATCAGATCAACACAGAGTTAGAAAAAATGGGCCATAGACATAAGGGGAGTCATCACAGCCCCCCTTTCCCCCTAGTGAGAGCAGAAAGGGGCTGACACTGTGCTCCCCCTTTGCACACTGAATACTAAATGTGAAACAAAATAAAAAATGGGAAGTTTAGTGCTTGTGAATATGAGACAATCAGGACAGACCATTCTTTTAGACTGTGTAAAATGTTAGACTACGGATTTTCTTTGATACACATGTACATGTTTAAAAATGGCTTGAGATTACGAATTCTATAGAAGCGTTTTAACTTTTATGGTGTTGATTGACTCTTAGAATTATCTGGAATTCTCCATTTTCCCTATAAAATTACTAACGTGATCCTCATCACCTGATGCAGGAGTCCTTCTGATCTCATCTGTTTATACCTTTCACTCATCATGTTCATTATGCATTTTAATTAAACAACAGAAATGGGGTAAAATATAAGTGTATAAAGAAAAGTACTTAAATAGCTTAGAAACTCAGTAAAGGCAGGTGGTTGCTGCTCTCCCCTACTTTCCAAACTGTCTGTGGAATTGGGTATGGGATAAATAACTACAAAATATGAGTTAAAAATGTAAAAATATTGACCAATCCTTAATTTGCTTCATTAGTATTTATAAGCAACTACTTGACATCAAAAATTAAAAACTGAAATTTTAGGCAATGCATTATGAATATGATTTATCCAAGAAAGTCTATGAGATATCCATCAATGGGGATCTATTCAAACAAAAAGCTTTGGTCCTCCATCAAAAGATGTGGCCTGAAGGTATACTGATAGGTTTTAAGTTACAAAAAGATGCTAAGCTATTGAGACAGACCATCGCTTTATCACCTCTGAACTATGAATTTGGTATGATTATGCCTATCTTATGGAAGAGGAAAGACTCAGAAAAGGAAGCAAATTGGCCAAGATCACGTACGAGAGTTTAGATTTGAACAAAATCTGCTCGAATCCAAAACTACTGTAGGTAGATTTTGAATTCCTTCTTTAGATGACAACTATGATATACTAATATCATTGAGAGTGGTTAAATTGGAAACAAGTATACAAAAGTAGAAAACATATATATCCCTCAAGCAAACCACATTGATTTTCAGTTTTGCTTGCTATGAATCAAATAGGAAAAAACAGCATTTTATAATTAATATTTGTTAGCAATAAAATTATAATGACTTCCATTGAATTGGAATATACTAACTTGGATCCTGGATAATAAGATATTTACTAAATTTATGTAGTTGCTAAGTAACAGATTAAATGCAACGCACCTCAATGATTCTAAACAATGGATAAATGCCACCTGTTCTTAAATAGGAAATGTTCAAAATCACAGGGAACTTAGTTCTTGGTTCTTAAGTTGCATTATAATTGGAAACGTTAACTTTTCAATGATGAAATTGTCCTCCTTCCCTCAGCCTTCTTATATGAGGTGGCGTTTTCTTTACTTTAGTCTCCTCCTCTTGTAAGAAAATGTATGTATGTACGCAGAAGAAAATATGAAGGCTTTTATTTAGCTCATAGAAATCAGAGCTTAACCCTGGAGAGATTTTAAGACCAAAAAAAGATCATTTAATCATGTTGTTGGCAATAAAATGTAATAATCTTTTATGTAAATGATTTTGTAGTATTCAAAAAATATAATAATTATATTAGGTAAAAAATAATTTTTTCTTCAAGCTGGACATTTTTGCTTATTGCTGTTATATGTATAATCTTAGGGCTGAAAAGACCCATACCACTAAATTCCTATAAACTTCTTTTAACTTTAGAAATATTCCAACACTGAGATCAGAACAATGTCTCTTTAATAAAACAGTCTCTTTACCAAATTCCATGGCTATTTAGGGAGGTATATTCATACTGCTTCCTCGGAAAGTCATAAATCACACAAAGGTATGCCTCACTTTAGAAAAATTCGTTTTGAAAAGCCACCACTTAAGGAAACAAAATAATGTGTACATACATTCCTGTACACGTCTAAGCAGCCTCTTAATTATGTACAAATCTGTAGCTCATGACGAATCAATAGCGGCAAAGACCTCTAATGTGCTCTCAGCCCCACAGACTTAGTTAAACAGATGAACAACTAGTATATTTACAATAAAGAACAAAGAACTAACAGGAGTAGAGAAGTCAGCTTCTTATAACCTGTACATTTGGCTTAGAAAGGATGCTTATCCCACATAAGACTTCATCTCCAAGAACATGCACATTTATTTCTTAATTTTTTAAAGAAAACTACTCAATTTTCCTCATATTTAAATCTTTGGCTTCATCCTTGGTTGGGTTTTTATTTTTCATCTAGAGGACAGTGCATTTGTTTTCTAGGAACATATTTTTCATTTTTATAATGAAACTTAGACCTTAAAGGTTCAATTGTTTTAAGAAGTTGATTTAACACCTAGCTTTGCAAGTATGTCTCTCTCCACATAGTGATGGATACCTCAGCCTAGTAACTTAGAATTCGATTTCTTTACAAAACCTGAAGAGTTTAATTTTACTGTCATTATCACTGTCTTGACTGTTTGTGCCGAATTTTGGGGAATGGTAAATTCCAGACATGAAGATTTTTCACAGTATCCAAGTTATTCTACAATGGTAAATTATGCACTTTAAAAAAATGCCTTAACTCTTTCATGCCATTAGGGAACCATTTTGGAAATAACTACTGCATTGAAAATGATACATATTGAGTGTTTCTGCCTGACCTGTCAACTAAATTGTTAGCTCAAATATCACCAGTAACTTCCAAATCTCCAAATACCTTGGCCTTGTCGGTCTACGCCTTCATCAGTCTTTTGCATCATTTTCCCCTGTTGATTATCCCTTCCTTGACATGTCCCCCATGGGTGCTCTGTAACACTGCTTTTCTCTCCTGCCAATCATTCTTGTTCCTCCTTACACTCCCTGAGCAGCAACGTTCCAGATTCTGTCTGCCTCCTTTTATCTCTTGATTTGTAGCTCTCTGAAGTTGTGCCCTCCTGGTAGTTCCAACTCTCTCTCCTCTTTGCAGATGATTCAGGATCTCTATGCCCAGCCTACTCTCTCCCCTACTCTCCGGGGCCACATTCCCAGCTGCCTGCAGTTGTATCTCCCTAGATGTCTCATCAACAGCTCAGACTCTGATTTCTTCACCGTCAAGTGCAAACTCCTTACATCGTTTGGACCCTATCTTATTCCATGCTTCAGACAAAATGAGTTATTGGCCATTTCCTAAACATAGCTTATTCATTCATTTGACTTTTTCGTCCATTCTGTTCTCTCTTGCTAAAATGTTTTATAATTTCTCTCTCTCTCAAAAAAAAGATTGTTTCATTTCAAACTCTCTTAGGCTTTCATAGTTCGTTGCTTTCATTACAGATATTTACATCAGAATGCATTTTCCGACCAAGATCCTATGTTTCTGTGGGCAGGAAACTTCATGTTGTCCACAGTACCTGTGCAAGTTGCTCAGCAGATGGTTGTTCAAAGAACATGTAACCGCCCATCGACATAAGGCAATAAATTCATTGCCCTTGAAGCAGAAGGATGCTGTTCTTAGTTGGGAAAACTGAGCTCTACGATAAACTAACTGAAAGGGAGAGTGCTAATGGTAACCTTAGGAAGCAAATTTGCTTCCAAAGATCTGTGATAAGTCCCCAATGAGTGATAGATAGACTCACTGAGATGACCTGTCTCTATATTTAAAATTAAAGCCATGCTTTTTGCACTTAAAATAGTTTAAGTTATTATGAAATTGCATATTTTCATTAAATAAATGGTTTTAGAAAAAGTAAACCTGGAAATACATAAAAGCATGCTTCCCTTACATAATGTTTAGTTTCAAACAACATAGCTTTGTTTAGGCAACAGAATGCTATTGCCAAAATGCCTAAGCATATGGTTTCATTTTTCATATTGTGGAAACGTAGAGAGCTCTAATTTCCTTTATCACTTTCAATAGATATATAAAAATATATTTTTCAATCAAATTATTATGAACTATTCAGAGAATTGGGGAACTATTTACGTCACTTGAATATAGCATGCAAAGTTCAAATACCTTGGCAATATCTGAATTCATCATTTTTTGTACCAAGGAACAACTTTCACTCACAAAAAATTTTGTCTGAAAAATTAAAGTAGTGGTATAGATTTTTAAGAGCAAGGGACTGGATGATTACATTTATTCCCATAAATATTGTTTCATGTAATGTACTCTGTTATTTGCAAGGTCCCAATAACACATTACATAATACACTGCTAATCACAGTTCTGGTTTGTGAGTCACAGTTTTATTTTGATGTTTCAGGTGCCCTAATTTTTTACTATAAACTAATATTTTCCAAAAAGTCCCCATGATTCACCTTTATGTTTTGTCTTGTTTTTCCCAAGAAGAGCAGCAGGCTCGAAGTCCACATGGGAGAATAATTCAGGGGAACTCGTGACTTTTTTCCCTTTGTTATCTCTTGAGTTATAGGAAAAAAAATAACTTCATCTTGAGAAAAGATAAAATAAAGAATAAGTTACATAAGCTACACGTTTTCACTGTATCCCAGGAATGAAGGCTCTCGAATCAGTGTGTCTGCCCCCTGGCAAGGAAAGGCTGCTGTAGGTCAGAAGCACACTCCTAGCTGTAGAGGGTGATCAAGATTCCCCACTTTCCTTCACATCTTCACCTTTCTGAGCAGGACACTGCCTGCTGGTTTGAACACAGGGCACAGAGTTTTGGGGTGGGTTGGCATATGATAAAGACTCTAAAAGCAATTACTCTCAGTCAGAAATCTTTTGGGGGATGTTCTTTTCAGGATTCCACTTTGGAGATCAATCTCTCTCAGCTCTATCTCTTTTGTTACCCTTCTTTCTTTCTTTGGGCTGGCTCTTTTGGAATGCTCTGTTTCTCCTCCTGCTTGGCACGATGGGTAACGCTCATCACGTTAAACCTCCAAGTGGGAACTGGGGCGAGGGCCAGGGAAAGAAAAGATGGGGCAGGAAGCATAGGTCTGTCTCTAGCCCAGACAGTGGAAATTCCTCAGACTCACATGTTGTCTGTTCCATTCCCATAAAGTAAATTTCATGAAAATTGGAGGCCAGAGCCCCAGATAGTAACGTAATGTTAATTTTATCCTAGAGTTTCTCGTCTGCCCAGCTCACTTAAAAACTTGAGAGAAATGAGTCAGCTGACAGGGGCTAGACATGCAGGATCCTGGTGACCTGCCATTAGAGACTCCACTTAGGAGAAAGATAAAGTCCAAAGATTCAGATTGTTTATACACGGGAGACTAGAGCAAAGAGAGAAAGGGCCTCTGAGGGTGAGAGAAATGTAGAGACTTCAGACTTAGTTTAGACACCCCAGGTAAAGGGAAATTAAAGCCCGGATGTCAGATCCCCCAGTGATCTGATGCGAGAGGGCTTCAGAGAGGACAAAGAGAGCTGAGATTCCATCTGATTCCATCTGAGCAAAAGCAGGGTGAGATTGCTAACAGTCATTTTAATCAGCGTTAAAATGGATGATCTGAGTCCTAAAAAACAATTTTTCCAGATAGCAACTATGTGATGTTCACTGATGAGATGGCACACATTGGCTAGCCCTTATTAATGCTTTTCATAGGGGGTACCACTCTTGGATTTGGCCAAGTAGGGTCCTTATTTCCACTTTGGAGTACCTTCCTGAAAATATCCTAAGACCCCTTCAGTGGGTAGGCATGCAGCGTCATCAGGGCAGAGTGCCCCAGGCCTGGACTACTTGGCCCTAGTCCCCATTTCTCCCTTTCAGGGCACTCTCCAACTCCAACCTATGAACCCACCTCTCCCACACCCACTTCACATGTGAGGTCAACCAAAATGCCCCAAAGGAGGAAATGTAGGACTCATGTCTTTTGGGATATCCTGGGGCTTGTGTCCAGTCCCTGCTTCCAGAAAGGAAGTCTGATAAACAGATTACTCCCACTGGTTGGTGAAATATTTCTTTCACAGGATCATGTGAGATCGGGCTTCCAGAATTGTGCTGACACACTGATTTGGGGTGATTTTGACTCATGGAGGAAACAGGAGACATTTATGGCTATGGGCTACCAAATGACCACCACTGACCCTTGGGCCTGAGCCGTATGTGGGGGACCATTGATTGGCTCTCACTCATCCATCATTGCCTCTGGTCTATACCTGAGAGTGATGGGGTAGCAGCAGAATTCCCTTATCTCATGTTCCCCATGTCACTAGCACCAAGAGAAGTCAACTCACCTCCTCCACAGCCTTCACACCACATTGAGGCAGTTCTCGGGGGTGGCTGTGCCTATTCCTTTTAAGAGATTTTGAGACTATTGCTCCACAACAGAAACAGTCCGTGCTAATCAATGACCTCTCTTGCCTCCAATAGATATGGTGATGTTGTGTTCTCCTTGGTCATTATTAAGCCATACCAGATAAGGTACTGATATTCCTTATGCAAACAGGGCCACTCTTCTTGATTTGCTCATGGACTCCTCAACTCTCCTTCCTACTTGTGTTGGTGTTTGGAAGGCAGGGACAACATTACAAGAGACCACATTCTAGGAATACAACGATCATGGCCTAAAGAGTTAAGAGAAGACATGGTGGGAAGATGTGTTGTCCTCTGTTTACACCCTAACGGTAAATTTAACATGACAAGAAAATGAATTATCTTTTACATTACTCTGAATAGTCTGAGAAAGATTTGTATCTGAAGTCATTCTCAACAAAGCACAGTAAAAACCTTTGATAGTCATTAGAATCCAATATTCATGATGGCTCAATAGATTATATGGTGTCATGAGTATCAATGTAATCAGCATTAAATAAAGGATATCAGGAAACTACAAAGGCAAGAATATCTATATTGTTTCAATACAAACAGATTCTGAGGAGCCATGCCATTTTGAATAACAACAGTGTTGCTACCTTTTTATTGTGGTGGACATAAGAAATTAGCTAGGAAGTGTGCATTTGATAATAAAGTCCATGAAAAGAATAGTTCCTAGATCTGAATAGGAGATGATAGTGCCTGAACACCACAAAGAATCCTCATACATTGATTGGACAATAAACAAATACACAAATTCTCTACCCATTATTCTTAGTCTAAATCTAAATCGTAAGTCACCCTACCTCGCATGGACACCTGAACTTTGTTTGTAAAGACAAAGCCCCACAAAGAAAAATTGCCCAAGTTCCCATACACACTGGGAGCAGCCCTGACCACATTCTGGGCCCTGGCAGCCTGTTTGGCCCTGACAGGATCAGCACAGCAGAATCTTAGTGTCTCTCCCAAACAGGAGCTGAGCTGAGCATGCAAGAAGCAGCAGACTTGTGGTCATTCCAGAGAGTCGTTTCTTCATAGGTGCCAAGCACAATACCAGCAGCTGAGGTGTGGCTTGGGTTGGAGAAGAGGGTATGCACAGCATGCCCTTGAGGAAAGCAGGAGAATGGTTTAACTCTTTGTTTAATCTCTGTCACAACTCTCACTACCATCAGCCTCCAAAATAAACCAATAGACTAAAATGCTAAGGATTGCAATCAACCTCAAGACAAGCCCCAACCATTTCTCACTTTAAGCTAGATTGTAACTGTTAAGCCTTTCTTGTCTAGAAATTATAGTCACCAGTGTTAGCAGGATTGATATCAACAGACTTTGCAGTAAAATGTTAAGTGAACCCTTTCCTGATGTTCAGGAATTCTTAACGAGCCCAAAATGGAGTCTGAAGAAGAGTTAAGTACTCCCACATTCTAAAGAGTTCTCCTCAAATTAGAATTTGTTGTATTAAGAGCTTACTTAAAGGTGAAAGAATGAGCCATGTTCAACGCAGCTCATCCCAATCCAGAATTTTATTTATTTATTTATTTATTTTGTGAGGAAGATCAGCCCTGAGCTAACATCCAGGCCAATCCTCCTCTTTTTGCTGGGGAAGACTGGTCCTGAGCTAACATCCGTGCCCATCTTCCTCCACTTTAGTGGAGGAGTGACAAGCAGTATATCGTGCGCGCCGGATCCAAACCCGGGCTGCCAGCAGCGGAGCGTCTGCACTTAACCACTACGCCATGGGGCCGACCCCCCAATCCAGAAATTTTAAAGAAGGCTGAGACATCTAGAGAAGGGGAGAATTTATTAGGACTTCTCAGACAAGGCACATTTCCTTACCCTTCAAGTGGGAATGGAGAGAAGGAAGTGCTCTCCCTAACCTCTGAAGCCAAGTGAGAGTGGCTCCAAGGGAATTTCTCATGAAATTTAAAGATGCTTTCCAGAAGAGGGTCCTAGGAATAGTTTGCGGGTCTGTCTTATATTTATTCCTTAAGGACCAAGGCCGGTAACATGAAGATGAATAACATTCCATCTAGCCCTATCTCTAAATACAGTGAATGAAAGATAGCTTTCAGAATGTCGTACTAGGTCAGCTAGGTCAGCTAGGTCAGCTCTCCCATATCAGTGGAGACCACCATAAATTCATTACAGTGATGGGGTCCAAGCCAAAGTGCAATTGAGGTTTGTGATGCCTCTCACTGATTTTTTTCTCACTTAGTTTATAACTACATTCTAAGAAATCCTTATTTACAAATAACCCAAAGAATAGGCAAGTACCAGAGAAATTTAAATAATTGCCGAGAGCCTTTATCATTTCCTCCATTCCTCCTTACTTCCTAATTTTTGTCAGTTTGTCATGAATTACGTAGATTAACTTTCCGTAATGTTAAAGCTCATGAGATAAGCACTCAACTCTTCTCTACTTTTTGTTGTATAGTTTCTTGTTGGATTTTTGAAAAATTATCCACATTGAGTTTCATTTCTTGAATACATTTCCAGAGTCAGAGTTCAGTGTTCTGTTCTCTGTAAAAACTCAGTAAATGCTTATTGATTGAATATCTCAAAAGATAGGAAGCGTAGGAGGTAGCATACTTGGATTCGAATCTGAATAAACTCCCAGCTGACACCTAAGTGCTGTGAGATTGCCACCATGTCACACGACCTTTCAGGGCCTCGAGTTTTCCAATTGTAAAATGAAGAGAACAGACTCAAATATCCATCTGGAGGCGCCTAGTCCTCCATTACCTTGAATGCTTTGCTTAGTTTAACTAAGAGGTCCAGCTGTTTTCCAGCCTGAGCAATGCTGCACCCAAATTTCTGTGTTTATTAGTTAAATGTCAGAGCCCTTTCTTATACGGGTAAAATGCACGCAATTTAGACTCTAGCAGAAAAGCTGAAGGTCTGCTTTACTTTGACATTGGAACAGACACCTCCTTGTGCACTCTACTCCAACCATCTCTGCTTGACTGAGACCAAGAAGTTTCCTGAGCAGGAAAAGTTGCCCTCATTTGAGAACAGAGGGCACCAGAAGAGGGATTATCAATGGATACTTAGTATCAATGAATATCAATTGAGCAAATTTTATGCCTGGAAAAAAGAATATTGGGAGTCTAAGAAGAGTGAATTTGAAATTTCAGAAGCCTCATATACATTATATGTTGATATATTAATATTCTTCCTTTACTGAGTTTTGTTTTCTGCCCTCCAAAGAAATGTTTGGCCACTTGATGAAAATTATTATTTTTTTAGTTAAAAAATTCCCACAATTTTGTATGGAAAATTATACCTGTGTAATTCATACCAGGAAGAAAAACAAACCATCTTCCTCTGAGCATTTTAAACATTTTAAGGAACCACCATATTTCCTAAATAAGATTAGGTATATTTTTGGGAAAAGGAAAAGAAATTATAATAGAAAACCACTATTGATTTTTTTCTTGACAACTACGATATACTTGACTTCATTTCCTATTAATTCTTTCCTCTGGCCAAATCAACCTTTCATGCTAAACTTGTTTTGGGACTTGTTGGGTTAAAACTGGCAAAGCTCAACTTATTTAAATGTCTCATTTTTGCTTAACGTCTTATTTGTTTTCCTAAACCTTTCTCCCTGCAGAAAACTCACTCTTTGAAAATATTAAATAAGCAAGGAAACTGTAATGGAATAACAAACTCTCTTCCTTAAAATAGCATCTTAGAGTTACACCAAAATTTTAGCCATAGAATGCAATGGAGAGTTTGCATAAATAATGTTTGAAGATCCAACCCTGTTTTCTAAGACCACTATCATTATCTTCATTAGGAATAAGATATTCTCTTAACACTTAAATTTATGCATTTGACCTTCTTCCATAAAAGATAATTTGTTTAATGCTTAGATAAAGATAGTAAGGAATTAGTTTCACTTCAAATAACTGTCCCACACAGCACTGACCTGATAACTTGGTTACTGAAAGCCACAGGTCTGGGCTATTAACAATTAACTAAGGTAAGCTGCAATTGTGACATGTGATAAGAATGACCTTGTTTAATAATACAGTTCACAGGTGAGCAGTGAAGTTTAAGCAGCTCTAGGCTTAGAATAAGTTCTAAATAAGCCCTAATACATATGAGCACACAAAAATTACAGTGTTCACCAACTTTATTCTAATATTTACAAGAAATATTATCATCCTCTGACAAGATCAGTCATAAGGAAGTTTATTTTGCATGCTTGAATTTCATAAAATAATATCATCCAACTTCCTTATATGAACTAAAATAAGTCTTTGTGAAATGGTTTCAGGAACACTTTTTTTTAAATTTCATATCACATCTGAAATATTTGGACTTCAAAAGATTTTGTATCCCAACAATCAATTGTTTTTTGCATTCCGTAATAATATTTAATTAAGTATTTCAAACCATCCTAAACCTCTGTTCTTCCTACCATTGAAGTAAAAAGGGAAATTCATAAATATTGTGGTATTTATTCAATGAGCAAATGGAGTTGCTCAATCTGATGCTTCCTTTTCTTTCTTTTCCTTTTTTTAATGGTCTGACTTGAGCAATCATCCAGATTTTGATCAATTAGATATTCTGGGCTACAGTGATGATTTTTCATAGCAGAAAATATAGACGAGAAAAAAGTATTTGTGGTTTGAGAAATAAAAACGTGAGAACTTAGTCTTCCAATGACTCACACAAGCAAACATGCAAGGATCCTAACCCCAGACGACTTACCCACGCACCAGTAGCTCTATGTTCTGTGCTCACTGAGGATTTGCGGGGTTCAAGAGAAAATAAGCAAACCAAGACATCCACTGGCACCCCAAAGAAGTCTTGACACACTGGCGTAAGGAGATTCCTCCCTGCAAGATTTTTCTAAGCACCTAATATGCTTTGGGTGCTTTATTTATGCCCAAGTAGGGGAAAGAGTAGGCCGAAACTAAAAATTACATCCAGTGGGACTATTTCTTGGTGGAATGATCATTATTGTTTTGAGGAACACTAGAACCCCACAAACACAGTTTGGGGAATGCTAGGCTGTAGATCTATGTTGGGGAGTAATCAATATTTACGTGGTAGTTAATGAGACTGTAAGAGATTGCTCGTGGACAATAGATAGACACGAACAGAACTTTGCAAAAGAACACCGCAAGTTCCCGGACAGGCCGAGTATTATATGGAGTTTATTATGCATGCCGTAGGCTCACAGAATTTTTGAATTAGAAGAAAGAACAGAGATCATATAGTTCAACTTCCTCATTTCATAGCCAGGGCAATTAAGGACTGAGGAATTAGGTGACTTTTTTAAGGTTACACAGCTTGTTTCCTGGTTTCTCCTCAAAATCAATAGAGAAAAGATATTAGCCTAAGGAAACTTGCCCTGAACAAGAGCAGCAATTTCTGGCGACAAGACATTAAAGTATGTTAAAAATAATTCCTTAGTATAGAAGATGAAGGAATCCACTGGGCCCCTTCCTTCCTTTATGTAATTTTTCATAATGAGGAAGGAATGTTTTGAGTTGACAAAGAGACTAAACCCTTGTTGGAAGCAACCACACAATGATTGTGCTCATGGCCATTAAAAGAAGAGAAAGAAAAAGAGAAAATTCCCCTGCTTTGCAGTTTTATGTAGCCTTTTGTTGTTTCATTTGAGAACGTTGAATACAGAAGAAAATAGAGTAATTTATTTTTATTCTTCTTTACTCCTCAACAATTGCAGTCATCTAATATAGGAAAGATCTTTTTCCTCTTTAGTAAAGGACTCTGTACGTTAACATGAAATGATTCAAAATGGTATAATCCAGCTTCCGGCAGCATTTCACAGTCACTTTTATATTCAAAATAAGAACAACAGAAAATGACCCACAACTTATTTAACACACTCTTAAAACAACTACAGTTTTGGAGCTGCTGTAAATCTATTTTCTTGTCCTCTCAGGCACCAGTGTTTGCTCATATAAACAGGCCACTGCACCTTTAATTGCTTCCCAACTGTACCTTTGGTCTGTTCTCTTTCTATCTAATTAAATGTAAATATTATTTCAAATTATAAGCCAATGGACGAGGTGTCATTTTTCTACACTTCTCTACATCTTCTTTATTTCCTAGAGCAGGTGCCATAATAGATATACAAAATAAATGCCTACAAAATGGAGATAACAATAATATCTCTCTCATAGTCTCATTGAGAGGCTTAAGTGAGATAATATATGTGACCATTCTTTGTACAGAGTAAAGGACTACTTATATATTATGGATTATGATGATGATGACTAGTGTTAGCATTATTATTTACGAGACACTGCTCAAGGCATTGTAACGGATATTAAAAAGAATCAGAACATGTATAAAGCATGGGGTCACAATTCTTAGCACATAATAATTCTTCAAAAATATTCATTGAATCAAACATAAAATCAATATAGTACAGATGGAATGCAGTGGAATGTGGGTACAGAATAAAAGATGAGTCAGAGCCTCATGAAATTAATGTGGAAAGTGAGTATTAAGGTAATATTTTGAAAGGTGAGAGACATAGGTTCATCATTTGGTGGAGAAGATAACATAAGGAAAATGGCATTGGTGAAACCAAAAATTGCAGGAGTGATTATATTATAATAATGAGCAGGGCATTATAATTATAATGTGAGTAAGGAATTAGGCAGTAATTGAAGTATCATAATCAGGGTGGATATTTGTTTGTGATGATGATGAAGTTGGAGACTTTCTATATGTAGACATAAGAAAAAAGAGGTAAGGTAATTCAGGAATTGAGTAAGAGAGAGTTCTCTTCCATACAACTGTCTCAATGAGGCAATCTTTGCTTCACTTTAGAAATATCTTTTCATTTATTCTCTAGTCTAATCTCTCCCTTCAACTCCAGAATTAAACATCTAATTATTTAGCATCCACACTTGCATGACTAATATAGGCCTCAAAATTGGCATGCTGGAGCATGAACTCTTGCTTCATTGTACCCAAAACGTGGGCTCCCTGAATCTTCCCCATCTCGACAAATGGTGCCACCTTTCACATCTTCATTTAGGCTAACATGCGTGGAATCATTTTTAACTCCTTTGTTTTGCTTATACTTCAAATCTAAACCATCGGCAAATTCTATCAGCTTTCCCATCAAAATATATCCTAGAACCGTGAGTTCACCATTTCTTACCATTCCTGTACTATAGTTTGAGTCAAACCCAAAAATTGCAACATCCTCTTAAATGGTCTCCATGCTTTCTCTCTTGCCCTACTATTGTCCATAATCCAAACAGCAGCCCGAGTCATTTTTTTAAAACATCAAAAAGCTAATGTTACTCTTTTGCTCAAAGCCCTGCAACCACACTTAGAATAAAGTCCCAACTTCATCTCGTGGCCTAAAGAATGACAGAAACCTGGCCCTTGCCTTCCTCCTGTCTCTCACCTCCTCTGACTATTTGCCCTTTAGTTCCCTGTTCTCCGGCCACAGTGGCCTCCCTCCAATTCTGGGAGGACACCAGGCAGCACATTACCCGCTGCGGGCCTTTGCACTTGCTTTTCCTTCTGTCTGACACACCCTTCCCCCACTGCTTCCTTCCAATCTCTGCTCAAATGTCACCCCTCAGAAAAGTCTTCTTTGACATCTATCTAAATATTACCCTTGAGCATTCTCTGTCCCTTTACTAAGCTTTATTTTTCTTCCTTGCAATTATCACTAGAGACCTTGCACTACGTAGAATTTGTGTATTTGCCTGTAGCATGTCACCGTCACTACAAATTAAGTGCCATGGGGCATGTGATCTGTGTTATTACTGTGTTCCAAGCACCAGTGCCTGGAATATAATGGATACTCAATAGATGTTTGCATATAACACTTATTAGTCCCCAGAATCCTGGTCTTTTTATTCAAGACAATATGCATTTGATATTTGTGATTTTTATATGTTACTGTCATTTGAAGAAGAAAAAGACTGCCACTTTTCAACAATACCCTTAGAGCATTCAATTGGCTCCTTAGGTAGGGCTCTGATTATAGAAGTGAGTCATTACCTGCCCCCACCACACATACTTCTAAGAGACTCTCTCTGCACCACTGCAATGAGCATCCAGAGCCAGATTCTGTTCCACACCAACCGAGTGGCCTGCCCAGGTTATTGGCTTAGCTGTGGTCAGTAGATTCATGGTCAGCCCACACACCACCTGGCTGAAAAAAAAATGAGCAGAATGGATATATTCATCTCTTCAGAGTTTAGAAATAGGAAACCGTGAGATGGAAGTTATTATCTGGGCTGAACGATCTTAAGAGATGGGGAGTGGGAGCAGCCGTTCTAGGTCTCTTGCAAGCAAAAGGCAAAGAGTAGGATAATGAACAGATGTACTTAGAGCTGCCAAGATTCCCTGCATAAGCTTCAAGAAGAGTCCTCAGAGGGAGATAGAGAAGAAGACACCTTCTCAATTCAGCTCCAGCCTGTGTATATTTTGAAAATAAATCCCCTCTCTCTTTAGTCACTTGGGTGGAGCACTTGTCTGAAATGAAGGGAACCATGACACAATTTGCCTGATTACAGACTAAGGACTGCAGAAGATGCAGTATCATCCATCATCTCCTTCTGCTCTCAGCCAAGGGCAATTACAGGTTAAGTGGCAGACTTTTGATAATGGTCTATAAAGTTCATGCAGCTTCATGTTTATCTATAGTCCCCCACGGCACTTTGCCTACCTGCTCCCTGTCTGTGAAGTTAGATGTTGTATTCATGTTATAAAAATATAATGAAATCAGCTGCCAGTGAGAGTTCCAGGGATGAATGTTTGCACTGGAATCTCTCAGGCTACTTGCTGCCTTAAGCCATGCTTCCCAAGGTTAGCTTTCAATCAGCAAAGCAAAATATAGATTTGAAGCAATTATCTGGATAATCCAAGCAAAAACATTGCTTTGACTTGAACTGCCTGAATAATTGCAAGTTAATAATCTCTTCACTATTGACTTCGTAGTAAGTCAATTGTCCGGGTAATAGAGACAAAGCACAGTGCTAGCTTAAATTACCCAGATAATTGCATGCGTGCTCTACTCTACCTTGTCAACAAGATCTGGCTACGACGTAAAGAACTTCAGTGGAGAAATGACGTGAGTTGATAGCTAAGGCCAGACCTCCCAATGGAAGGCGAAATAGGCCCAAGACAAAAATTGAGAAGGCTTAGTTAGGGACACAAGCTGTGTAGAGCATGAGGGACTGGTCAAGTAGGTGGGGCTGCCTCACTGCAATGCCACTCAGTGAGGAAGGGGATGGAGGTGAGGAATCAGGTATTCTGACGATAAGACACTCTCATAAATGGGAGATACTTGGGGAGTAAAATGGTCTTCCAAAACCCCAAAGAGTTACTGTGCAATAGGTTTAGCTATTGATTAAATGGCAGAACAAAAGAATTTTTAGAAACTTCAAGTCCAAAATTGTATCACTTCAGTGCTGTACACATTGAATAATTTTAAATGTACTGTTAGTAAAATTACGTCCAACAAGCTAAAAGCACAAAGAAATGCTCTCCACTAGTATTTTGTTGTTATAGGCTTATTTTTGTGTGTGATTTCCTCGATTAATCTCTCTCTAATGCTAGCTACGGGGGGGGGGGGAATAAAGGAGGTGACCTTTTAAATATAAATCATCTGTGCTGTGCTAAATCAACAATGATTACATTTTCCAGAGCTGAGGGCATTCGTGAAATACTGACTCTATATCTATATTGCTTTAAATCCACCTGCCAGTACAATAATTTCTGCTAAAAGCCTGTCCTGTGAGATTTTGGGCATTTATGTTATGAAGGTTATAACCAAATTATAGTTTAAGATTTATTAATTTTTCATATTCATTCAACAAACTTTTATTACAAACCTACAATGTGAGAGGTAATGTGCTCTCACATATATTATCTCCTGCATTTATTTGCACTACAGAGAGAGTCATATATCATCATTGTATCTCACCACAAGCTACTTTACTTTCCATTCCCAAAGCTGTAGCTTCTATAGTAAAATAAAATAGAAATCAAAAGAGGATAGCAATACAAAGGGAACTAGTTTTTGGATATTAGCCCAGGCTCTGTCCAATAACTGTGTTTCCTCTCCTATACAATTAGTACGTTGAGATAGAATGTTAAGGTTTCTCTCCTACTAAAAATTCTGACTCTCTCTTTATTATAGCTAAATTTTTAATATACTTTGTGTGCTATCGATGATGGTAATTATAATTTATAATGTGGCTTAAGTCTTTTTTCTTACATTTGACGAGTCAAATGAATCTCCCAGACCATATTGGCAACAGATCTGTTTCTGTGAAAGAAAATCTGAAATATATGGTTAAGAGAGTGGCTTAGAATTACTTGAGTTTTTTGTTTTGATTTGTAAGAATCATTTCTGCTTTAATTTTAGATATATTATAAATATAGTATACATGAAAATATGCCAATTACTTGTCTCCATATAATGTAGACCTGTTTATTCCTCTTAAGTTGATTGGTCTAAATTACTAATGTTCCCTAACTTTTATTTCAGAACACATATACTCATATTTGAGGGCTCAATTTTGTAATTTACTGTTCCCAGTTAATGCACACTAGGTCAGATATTGATTCTGTATGAACGAATTACTCAAGGTCATGCAAACCACTGTTAGAGGCAGGCGGCGAGACCTTATCAGAGTAAATCAACAAGGCAGGGCACAGCTTTGAGTTTACGTAAGAGGAGGCAGAAGGGTACAAATAATTGATATGCCAAATCAGGTAAGGGATCAGCTCTCGAAACCACACTGCTCTATATAAACAGCATGCGTTTTTTCAGACGTCTGACTTGATCACTTTCCTCCTTTTTTGTTCAAGGAATGCAAACCCCTCAGGCTGAGTGATCCCAGGAAAGAAGTCAAGTGGGCTGTATGAACTACTTTGTGGCTCAGTTACCAATACCACAGGAGCCATTACATTCAATAAGACGCCACAACGGCAGTTTTTATTGGCTCTCTTATAAAGTGTGTGTGTGTGTGTGTGTGTGTGTGTGTGTGTGTGCGCGCACCCGCCTCTCTCTCTGTGTTTCCTCTCTCTCTCTCTCATTTCTTATGTAGTCACGCTCTGCAGTTGGCACTTATATGGGCCCCTGGAATTTTTGTTACACTGAACCGTGTGTCAACATTTTCGTTGTGAGGCCGTTCTGAGGGGTGTATTAGGAAGGCATTCCCATTTGCATTTCATTCATTTTGGCTCTGGCTAGATACACGTTTGTTCTTAGATTTTTTTTAACTGCTATGCATGTTGGAGGGGAAGTTGGATGACATTTTATTTATTTTAAGTTGTCTTTTTTTTCCCCAAGAGCGGCAAAAGGAAGGATGTTTTAGAGAATAATCTTTTTTTAGTTAGTGATTTCTACAAGCAAAATTTTTTCAAATATTTGAGTAATTCCTTTTGTAAAAAAGATTATTTTACTTTGAAATACTCAGCTGCTATACACACATATTGACTACTCGCCATAGCAATTTTCTACCCAGTACAAAATTGAGGTGTCCCAGTGCTACACACTAGCTTGTAAAAAGTCATTCTCAAAAATGCATCAATAACCTAATGAATTCTTGCAACTATTTGAAAATTATCCTTCTCTTTCCTAATTTTTACATTGCAAAATATCATGTGACAATCTGAAAAAAGTAAACTTAAAACTGAATTTTATTCCTTAGATCAATGACGGATGGTCCATTTGTGTTATTGTTGTTGTTGTTTAAGTATGATCTTTTTTTCTCCTTGTTTCTCATTTTCATATATTTATTGAGTATCTGCTGGGTGCAAGGCATTGACCTGGTACACTGAAGTACACAAAGCATGTAACATGTAACCCAAACTTTAATGAACACATCGTCTACTATGGAAAATAAACTATGGACACAAACACTTTGCCTTCTGACCCAAAAGAATAGTGTACAATCTGAGTACAGAGGAGGAAAAGATAACTTCCAAACAGAGGACATGAAGATTCCCAGAGGGTATGATATCTGAGGTGGAGATGTTTAGGACTTCCATATGTGAGATTAAAGGCTGGGAATCCACGTCAAAGAGTACGACCAACACGAGGAAAACACAGATGCAGTAACTCACTAGGAAGCCACCTGTTTTGATAAAACCATAGAGAAGATGATGTAATAGAAGACTGAAGGTCAACCAAGATTCAATTGTAGTAGGTCTTGAGAGTCAACCTAAAGGGGCAGTTTGTTATCCAGTAGGTAATGGGGATTCATTGCTGGGATTTAAGTTTAAAAAAACAACACAAACAAATCTCTGTTTGCAAAAGATAAATCTGATGGCGAGAATAGAATAAATCAAAATGTAAAAATAATGATACGAAAAATGTATTACTATTTCTATTATTATCATTAGAGAAGAATATTGTTACATCCCTCTCTTTCTGGGGAGAGAGAGCAAGGTGCATGAGGAAAGCAAGGTAGACTGGATTCAGAATGAGATTAAACAAATGGCAGCATGAGATGGAAAGAAGATGTTGAATTTTAAAATAATTAAGAAGTTATGCTAGGTGTTCTTTACAGACAGAAAACCCAGTCCAAACTAACTTAGAGAAAAATGTATTAGATCATGTAAGGAAAAGTTCAGGAACTCAGTAAGTGTCATCATGCTCTGGTCTCGCTCTGTCTTTCAGCTTTGTTCTTGTCCATATATTGGTTTTATTCTCAAGCACAATGTGACTTAAGAATAACTACAGGTAGCTCCAGGCCACATCTTCCCAAGCCCAAAGCTAGTGGAAAGGAACATCTTCTCTTCCCCAACGCTTGATGAAAGTGTCAGGCCCTGATTCACAGTTGGGTCAGGGTACAGCTCAGAAACATTAACTGAAGCTAGTGGTTTTCCGATTTATCAGACTTGAGCCTCCTACTCACAGCTGAAATCAGGGGGGGAGTCATCTCCATCTAAAAGTTCATGATTAAAAATGAGAAGACATGGTTCCCCAGAGGAAGACTGGGTCATTTGCTAAGAGAAAGGTAAATAGATACTAGGTTGGAAAAACAAAAACAAAAACCATCTCTACCTCTGGAGAAGGAACTGTCTATAGTATGTAAGGAGGAGAGTGAGATCAAGAGGCCATTTGGCGGCATTTGAGAGAACTGTTGGAAGCTGGTAGAGGTGGACGACAAATTGCAAAAGAATAATAAATGTACATAGCATTAGAAACGGAGGCATCAATGGTGAGTTAATTTGGATATGTTTGGGGAAAAATATATATTGGTTTTTCACATATAAATTTTTTAAAATCCTGACAATGTAAGGCAACATAACACTGAGTTGCTCAAGTCACAAAACTCCTAGTATTTGGAGGGTAAATGGTAACAGAAAGGATAACTTGACATTCATTCAAGAATTCATTCAGTATTTGAGTACTCACTACAGACTAGGTGACATTCACGGTACTGGAGTCAAGCAGTGAACATGACAAAGGGAGTCCCAGGAAACAGAAAAGGGACAAATAAAAATAAACATATTATATATGTGGCAGTGATAAGTGCGATGAAGACAAATAATGCAGGGTAAGAAAATAGAGGGTTGCAGGAGACAGGAGACATTTCAGAAAGTATGGCCAATGAAGGAAATTCTAAAGAGATAACATGAGCATAAATATAAATTAAGTTAGGACTAGCCCCTAGAATACCTGGAGGACTATCCTGTTGGGCAAAGGGAATAGCAACTGTACAGGTCTCGAATTTGGGTCATTCCAGGAAAACGAGAATGACAATCAGGGTAGAGAGAAGCAGGAAATAAAAACAGTGACAGCAGAAAGAACTGGAGACACAGGCAGAGGGCTTTGGGGATTTGGTAAAAGTTTGTGATCTATTCTGAGTGTGAGAGGAAGGCACAGAGGGGATCTTGACTTGACATACTTTTCTGGATGCTGTGAATTGCAAGGAAGCAAGAGTGGAAGCCAGCTAAGTCAGGAGTCTACTCAAGTTTTCCAGGAAAAAAGATCATGGTAACTTGATCTACAGTATAGAGGAGAGGGAGAGAAGCAGTCAAATTCAGAAGGCATTCTGAAGATAGAGTCGAAAGGCATGACAATGAGTAAGTCCTGGGGCGCCAGGAAAGACGGGAATAAAGGAGGACTCTTAAGCCAGTGGGCAAATGATGAAGGCGTTCTCTAAGATAGGAAACACTGTGGGGAATATTGGGGAAATGGGGATTTAGGGACAACAAGAGTTCAATTTTGGAGATGTTAAGTTTCAAATACTACTAGACATCTGGGCAAACAGACCCAAGGGGCATTTAGAGTCCAAATAGGGGAATTGGAATTTGGAGTTCAGAGAGGTAGGGGATGAGATAAGCTGGGAGAAAGGGATATGGGGCATGACAGTAACCTTTTCCAAGCTTTGTCCTTGTGATAAGTTGTCCTATTTCCTACCTAAAATAACTTGATTCAGGTAGCTGAGATCAGCTAATACCAGATTTGAGTTATGTATAGCATAACTAAGACATATTCCAGTCCTGGATTTTCCAGCTCGAAACAAATAGAGGAGAACATGGCCCCTTGCTACAATTGCTGGCCTTATCTAATCATGTTCTGCTACAATTGTGCCTTGCTGAAATAGCATGGCCCAGTTCTGTTTTAATTCCAGTCTGGATGAATTTGGTGCCCTGATTGAAGATTGATGCTATGGCAGTTGGATTAGAGAGTTATGAAGTTTGTCAAGAATTTAGTGGCACTCACTCACTGGACTCTGACATACTACTCTCCGGGTGGTAACGAATTGGATCGTGGGTCGCATAGTGAAGTGTAACAAGCCAAGGCATATTAGAGAAGAAAGTCTGCATGGCACCTCATTCAGCCCACTCTTCCCCACCTCCCAGCCAGCCCTGAAATAGACTTCAATGGGCATGGCCACCCTAGGAGCAGCCAGGCACTACAAGCTCTCTGATGTTGACTATTAGCAAAAGAAATCCAAAAAATGTAATTGCCAGAAAAAACTCTTTAAGATTTTATGATAGTGCAATGAAAAAGAACATATTCCAACCTACGTGAAGAGTAACTCATACTTCCTCCAAGCTAATACGTCCAGGAGTCTCCACTCCTCAGGCAATACCCAAGCCTAGGTACAAAGGATGCTGGCACCTATTTGATGTGATCTGCTAAAGAATGTCCTTCTCAGGGCTGGCTGTGAATCACAGTAGGCAGGATAAATTCTCTCAAGCAGAATCCACAATAGGAAGACATATCGACAAATGAACTCACTCAACTACCATAAAAGTGTCTCAATTAAAAAAAACTTGTCCTATCATTTATTATTCATCAATTAATTAGTTAATCCAGTAAATAGTTGTTGAGCACCTATTATATACAAGGCACTGTTTACAGCACTGGAGATACAGTAGTCAATATAAAAGACAAAATTTCCCACATTTGTAGAATCTCCTTTCTAGTGCGGGATGACAGTCGTTAAACATAATCAAGTTATATAATAAGTTAGTGCTGGGGAGAAATCAAAGCAGGTGAGGAGGATAAGGATTGTGAAGCAGGGTGGGGTCAGGGAAGGGATTGCAACTTGATATAGAGAAGTCAGGGTGGCCTCACTGGGCAGGTGATATTTAAGCAAAGACTGGAAGGAGGAGGCGCAATATGTGCTTTGCACAGTCAGCCACACGCAGCGCTCTAATAGCGATTTCATCCTTCTCTTATTTTGATACCATATTCATTGAGGTGAATTTTGCCTATTGCGTGTTAGAGGTCATTAAAATTATCATATTGTTCATAACATGTGGCATAAAATGAAACCATTTTGAGGCCATAGGAGAAAAGTTAAGGCCATCATTTAGGTACTGTGGACTTTTTCAGAGTGACCCTGTGGTACAAAAAGTCTCAGATTAGCAGAGGATAAGTGCACCTGAGGTTGTTCATGAGCTAGTTGGATACTGGTGGCTAGGAGAGCCTTTGGATTCAGAGAGACAGAGAAAGAGCAAACAAGCAAAAAGACAGCCGAAGCACCTTTGGATCTGACAGCCCGCAGTGGTCCCATTTCTCTGGGAACAGTTCTACTTCTAACGAATGGGCCCCTGGTGCCCTGTTGGCAATGGGTTATGTACTGCCAAGAAGAAAGAGCCTGAGAAAGTCTTGGTCCCTCAGAGCACTCATGTCCTGGTTCCAGCCCCTTCTAAGGCCCAGCTGCATAGCCTACTCTGTACGGGTCTAGGGCATACCTGTGTTTGTTTAAATAAACTCACACACAGGCTCACATATCATAATCCTCCCGTTTTTTTAATTTTCTTAAGATACTTGTAGATTTTTTTAACTTGCAAATGATGAGACATTCATAAAACCAGAAAAGCAGCAGGCTTCAAGTCAACCCCTCACTCACATATCTGAATAGAGTGGCGCCTAGAAGCAGTAAATGAAGAAAACACAAAGGTATTTATTGCCAGATATGGGATGGCTTAAAGATCTGAAGCTAAAGAGAAAAGAAGGCTAAGAATAACCAACAGGAAAGTTAATTGCCTAACTGTAGAGGAAAAGTCATTTGCACAATCTGCTTTACAGTAACTTCTGTCTGCAAGGATCAAGGTTGTCAGCAATAGCATTTTAGAATATGAACGATTCACAACCTCTGACAGTTGAGATCTTGGATTTTAATTTATTTTAATGTGCATGTTTTTGAGATAAAATGAAAAGGTTTCTAAATACATCCTTAATTACAAAGGTAGAAACAGAATTCAATAGCGTTTCAGCCCTATTCACGACTAAACCCTAAGGCCATTTCAAGATGATACATCAGGCAGAGAAGCAATGTGGTCTACGGTATTCTCAGATTTTAGTGAGTATTAAGCAATCTGGGCAGCGCAGTTAAGATGCTGTTTTCCTAGACTTCACTCTCATATATTTTGATTCAATAGATCAAGTGTGTGGCCAAGAATCCACATTTTTAGCAAATATTCCAATTTATTCTGGGGCAGGGGATCCCTGAGCCAAGCCTTGAGAATTCTTGACATGGGGGAATTGTCACTGAACTTTAGTAGCAATTTGGGGCAGTAGAATAATCACTGGCCTGTATGTCAGAAGTCACAACATTTCTGAGGCTGTTTATTCATATAAGAAATATGAATTCTATCCTTCCCCATTTCATTTATTGCCAAGTGAAAATAATATAATAAACTATGATTATAATGTTCATTGATCCCTATTTATGTTAACAAATCTCAAGAGTGAAAGCCTGCTAATTCCATGGGAAAGTGCTCTGAATATCAAAGTACTACTTAACTGCCATTGTTAACAGGTGTGAATTAGACAGTAAAATCAAATATTTTTTATCAAAGTAAAAAAAAAACTTTTGTTTTGGTAGAAAACGGGTTTCCTTTCTCAAGCCCCCACTCTTTCTCAATGGTGCAGGGTTAACAAAATCACGACATTTCCAGGTATTCTTTTCTCTCTTAGTTTAAAACTTCACTTCCTTTGGGTAAATATTCAGTCGAATTCAAGTATTTTTATTTCCATCACTGTCCTCAGTGCCTTACTTCCTCTGTCTTAAGGTCTTCACCTCCTGTTCTCGTTTCTCATGTCACAGGCTCCTTGTGTCCCTTTCCACCACAGCTGCAGGTGGTAAAAGGGGAGTGGGCCCATGCGATTGTCCTCTCTCCAGGAGACACTACATGTCTGGTCTCGGCGGTTCTTCTGTCTTCTGCTGTTGTTGTCGAACTTCAGTCAGTCTCTAGGACTGGCTCTCTCTCAGCCTGGACAGCATCCAAAGCTGGCCGCAGCATATGACGCATTCTGTGTCTGTAGGTTCCCAGCTGGACCCCAGTGCAGGGAAGCATGGCTGCCTCCCTTCAAATGCATAGTCTTTAGTGATAGAACTTTCTTACTGCAGTGGGCAGCCCCCTGTGGTAGCTGGGAAAACTTCTGTCCTTCCAGATTCTTTCACAGGCTACCTTAGGCCTACTGGAAACCTGTGAATCTCTACCAGGCCAAACTCAGCTCTGAGGGAAACTGGGGATTGTCCTTGCCCTCTCTCGCCAAATTATATCTCTCCCCAAACTCGGTGCTATTCACACCTCCAAATTGCTACACTTATCTTTAGGCAGGTTTTGCTGCCAAGCAAATATTACTAAACTCTAGTCCCCTCTACCCAGAATGGCCCTCCCTAACGTCCAGCAATAACCTTAGTGGCCTCCATTTTTAAGGGGAGATATGTTGAGTACACTCCCACATACTCACCACAGGGACCAAGGAAATTCCATTCTTCAACTTTCTTCTTTACTGCTTCTCTCTTTCCCTAGCTAAATTGGCTTTTTATCTCTTGTTACCATAGAAAAAGGAAGAATTAATTTTGCCTCATTCACATTTGTTTGGAATCATAGACTTCCCACACCGTGAGGGGTATTCCTTACATTTAGCCCTTTGGAATTCAGTCTCTTATTCTTGGCTGTGTGCTATCTCCCAGGAACCTGTGCTTTTTAGTTTGGTCAACAGATGGGATAGGGAGCATGCTTAGTTCTTAAAAACAACAACAAATGATAAGAAAAAGAAACCTGAACATACTACTTATATTTTTAAGGCATTGTACAATTTACTGGGTGACTTGGGCAGACAATTATAATACAATGTGCTGATTACAATAACAGAGATATGGACGGGGCAATCCTGGGAGTTCACGGTGGGAGCACTACAACCAGAGGAGGTCTCTGAAATATTTCTTAGAGAAAGTACTCTAGAGTAGGAAGGAGTGGAAGTTAGGGAGTGGGTTGAGAAAGGCTAGCAGAATGATCAGCATGAGCAACAGCAGAGAGACAGGCAGACGCAGAGATTGTGAGAATGTGGGCGTGGAGGGGTGGGTGTTCGTCGAGCAAATGGAGTCAAAACTAACAGGTTTTCCAGAGAACAGCTAGCAGCTGACATTCTGTTAGCCTTTCCCAGCCAGAAACCCTTGGGATCTCCCAGGATTACCCTCTCCGTATCTCTATTATTCTAATCAGCATGTTGTATTATAGCAGCTTGCCACAAGTTGCCTGTTAACTGTACATGTCTTAAGCTATAAGCAGTATGTTTTAGTTTGTCTTTTATTATCATTTTTGTGTCAGCAGTTCCTAACACAGTGACTGAAACTTGATAGAGGCTCCTAAAAATTTTTTTTGAAATGATTAATTCACCAATGTTAATTGCATTAAGATGAATGCAATCGCTACTAATACTAAGCAATGCCATACCACATCAAATATTTGTCACGTAGTATACATAAACTACTTAAATCTAAAAAGTCACCAACCAGGTGCCAAGCACTGACGTTAGATTCCAGCTGCCAGGAATACAAAGATGACCAGGATCTGGTCCTTGTCAGCGAGTAGCCTTCTTGTCTGGTGGCAAAGACATAATTATGATCAATGTGACAAGGGTTCTATGGGACATACAAAGTGCTATGGGAAGAAAGAAGGCTAAACCTTGCTTAGAATGTCAAAGAAACATTTACACAGAGCGTGGGTTTAAGGGTGAATAAGAGCTTGCAAGGCAGCAGAAGTTACAACGTGTGCCAATGCAGGGAGGTGACTAAAAGCCCAATCTGCTACGGATCACTAGGGGTTTTGGTGTGACTAGAGCATGTTTTACGTTGGCCTTGGTAGGAGATAAGGCAGGAAAGAGGTCGCACATGACACAGAAAGCTGATAACAAGAAGAGTCTTGATTGTTCATTTAGGAGTGCCTGCTTTGTTTAGGGATTAGGCTGTAGGCATATGCAGTGCATACAGTCTCTGTTTAATCTTCCCAACAACTTGAGTATTATTAACAAGTTAACATGATGAAAAGATTTAGTCAGCTTTTATCCAATGCTGTCCATTGTCCAACAAACAAATGTTGATTAATATTAGTTGCATTTATTATTAAATTCTGACTGTCCCAATGCTGCACCATTGTGATTACTGAAAACCTGAAGCCAGCAAATACAGCTCATTCAAGGCCTCAAGAAATTAAGAATCAATCCTGTGAATTCATTTAAGAATCCTAAGTCTCGCCTTTAAATGAGATCTGGAGATGGACTTCCTGCCCAAACCTGATGTGAATCCAGGGGCACCTAACTGTTTACTCAACTAAATACTTCCCCGCTGTCAGTGTCCAGCTTTGTCCTTCTGTTCTGATTCCCCATCTGCATCACAGATCCCCACTGGGACTAGCACTATGAAATGACACATTGCCATCTCCTGTCCTGGGGCTCTCTGCCACACCTGATGATGTGTTGGAACTAAGTACCTCAAGTGCCCTTCGTCCTAATCAGATCACTAGATGGGTTAGCCTAGAGCCCAAATGATCCCCTTAAAATTTTTGCAATTGGAACAGATGCTCACTCTCCTTCAGAGTCTGCTTTAAGATATACTCTCCCTGAACACTAGCCCAGACAGCTTCCCTGGCACACTCTTCTTTCCAGACCAGGTCATCCTATAGCTTCTTCGTGCCTTCTGCCTAAACTCATGAGGGCTACAGGATTGAATATGCTCTTTAAATATATATGTATTATATATTTATATATAATATTTATATTTAATACATTTAATAATATATATTACATAGACTGGAATATATATATATATATATATATATATATATATATATATATACACACAGACACACACACACATTTCTGTCATTTTTTAGTTCTTTTAAACTGTTGTGTGGTAGACAGAATAATGGCCTCCCAAAAATTTCCACATTGTAATCCTTGGAACCTGTGAAAATGTTGCTGTACGTGGAAAAGGAACTTTGCAGAGGTAATTAAATTAAGGATCTTGAGATGGGAAGATTATCCTGGATTGCTGAGTGGGCCTGTTGTAATCACAGGGATCCTTATAAGAGGGAGGCAGGAGGGCCAGAACCAGAAAGAGAGATGTGAAAGTGGAATCAGAGGTCAGAGTGATGCCCTTAGAAATTAGAAGAAGGAGCCAGAAGGCAAGGAAGGCACATGGGCTCCAGAAACTGGAAAAGACAAGGAAACACATTCTCTGCTGGATCCTCCAGGAAAATAAAGCCCCCATTGACACTCCTTTCTGACTTCTGACCTCCAGAACCCTAAGATTATAAATTTGTGTTGCTGTAAACCACTAAGATTGTGATAATTTGTTATAGCAGAAATAGGAAATTAATACAGCTCTGTGTCTTGCTGAAAGAAAGTAAAGGAATATTATATACGACAGCAAAGCTTCAATGTTTAAAGTTTGTTTAAAAGAGAATTTATGGAATTCCACTTCCAGCCTTGACAGTAACTATTACCTACCTGGTCAAAATATATGATACCACTATTTCAACTGTTTCGGGAGTTAAACCACAAGGAGTACAGTACTTCATCCTTGGAGGAGGGAAGCACAAGTTCTGGGACACAGTGAAGTTCTAGTCCAGCAAGAATGATACAACCTCCCTGAGTTCCTGTGACATTCAGGTAAGATTCCAACAATGTCATGACTTAGGCATTAGGGAATTGTCCTATAACGAAGGTTACAATTAAACACTAAGTTTAAAACTGAAGCAGTTTCACCCAAACAAAGAGTAAAACCAATCCTGACAGAAAGAAAAAGATAGAACTACCTGACAGAACAAAATTCAACACCTTTTAGAAGAAGACTAATTCAGACTTCCTACAACATATCATCTACAATGTACAGCAAATAATCAAGATTACTAGGAAACAAAACAAGAAACTAGAAAATACATCCTCAAATCTAGGGGGACAAAAAGCTTTCCAATATAAACTGACATTGATATAACCCGGATATTGGAATTAGCTAGCAAGAATTTAGCAGGCTGAATAAATATGTTGGAGGACTGAAAAGAAAAGAAGGTCATAGTGAAGAAACAGACAATCTCAATGCAGAAGTGCAAATTATAGATGAAAAAAGGAAATTCATTATCTGAAACACGAAATTCACTAGATGGAGTTCTGTAGGTTAGAGATGGTGGAAGAAAGGGTTAGTGAACTTGAAGACAGGTGAATAGAATTCATACACTCTGAATAACAGAGTGGTTAAAACAGCCAACCAACCAACCAGAGCCTCAGTGACCTGGAAAAAAATAACAAGTGGTCTAACATATATGAATTTGGAGTCCTATTGGGAGAAAAGAAAAAGAGAATAGGACAGAAAAAATTTGAAGAAATAATCACCTAAATTTGCAAATATGATAGCAAAAATCTACTTAGATATCCAGAAAGTTCAGGAATCTCCAAATGATATATAAATAAAAGAGAACCACACTTAGGTACATCATAGTTAAATGCTTAAAACTAAATGAAAAGAAAGTCTTAGAAGGAGCCAGAGAGAGGGGAAAAAAAGGCACATTGCATAAAGGGGAGCAAAAGTATGTGTAATGAATGGTTTGTCATTAGGCACAATGGGAACAAAATGGCAATGAAACAATATATTCAAAGCGCTGAAAGAAATTTGAAAAAGAAATACCTAGAATTTTATATAGAGGGAAAATAGACTTCCAAAAATAACATTTTCTGTTAAGAAAAGCTGAGGTAATTTGTTATCAGTAAACTGGAATTATTTTAAATACTAAAAGAAAGTCTTCATTCTAAAGGGAAATGATACCATGTGAAAACTCAAATCTACTGTGAGGAATAGATATTACCTGAAATGGTAAGTGTGGAGTAAATTTCATAAACTGTTCTTTAGATTCCTTTTGTTTTCTTTGAGAAACAACTGACAGTTTAAACAAAAATAATAACAATAATTATTAGGGCTTATGACATATATAGATGTGAAATAAATGACAACAATCACACAAAGCATGAATGTTAGTTAAATAGATTTTTATTGTTTTAAGATTCTTACATTATGCAAGAAATTATACACTATTAACTCTAAGTAAATTTTCATACATTCATAATGCATATTGTAATCCCATATGCAGCCACTAGAAAATGATATAAAGAAGTGAATATAGTTAAAAGCCAAAAGAGACATTAAAATATCATGCTAAAAATTATTTAATTAATACAAAACAGAGAAGGAAAGGAAGATCAGAGGAATAAAAATCTAATAGGACTACTAGAACACATACAGCAAGAGGGCTGATTTAAATCCAAACATATAAATAACTACATTACCTATAAAAGAAATTCACACTCAAATTAAAAGGCAGAGATTGTTAAACTGGTTAAGAGGAAAGAACCACAAGCCAAGGAATGCCCCGGGCCATCATAACTCCAGTCTCTGCCTCCATCTTCTCGTGGTTGTCTTCTCCCTTTGTGTCTCTGCGTCTCCACATGGTATTCTCCTCTCTGTGCCTCTCTCTTCTTCTTACAACAGTCATGGTGGATTAAAAGCCCAACCTACTCCAGTATGCCTCATCTTAGTCTAACTAATTATATCTGCAGTGACCCTATTTCTAAATAAGTTCACATTTACAGGTACTGGGGGTTAGCACTTCCACATATCTTCAACTCATAACACACTATAAGCATTAAAAAGATAATATCAATATTAAAACAATTTTCTGTCAATAAATTTCAAACTTTAATGTACACATTCCTTGAAAAATATAAATTGCAAAACTAGAAAAGGAAGAATTAGAGAATCTAAATGGCGTTATATTAATTTAAAAAATTAAATTAAAAGCTAAAACTTTAACCCAAAGAAGACTCCAGGCACAAATAGTTTTGCTAGTGAATTCTGTTAAACATAATGGAGAAATAATGTCAGTGTCACACTAACTCTTTCAGGAAATAAAAGAGGAAAGAATCGCTCCCTACTCAATTTATGACGCTGGAACGACCTTCATACCAAGTTAAGACCGATATACAACAGCATTAAAAAACTATGGACAAATATATCTCAGAAACATAGATGCAGAACCCCTTAAAAATATTAGCACCCCCCCCCAAAAAAAATCAAGCAATATACAAAAAGGAAACAATCATGACCAAGTGAGGTTTATTTCAGAAATGTAAGATTGGTTTAACATTAGAAAAATAAACATTTAATTCACCACCTTGATTAAAAAAACTGGATTAAAAACTGATTATCAGATAAAGCATGTGACTGAATTCAGTACTCACTGATAATAAAAACTCCTTAGCCAACTAGAAATTGAAAGGTAATTTACCAGCATGATAAAGGGCAGATAGGAAAAACATACAGCTAAGTTCATACTCAAGAGAGAAGTACCACAGAACATAACTTCACTGTAAAAAAAATCAATTGTATTTCAATATAGAAGCAATAAAAATTTTTTAAATGGATTTAAAAACAATTTCACATACAGTAGCATAAAATATAGAAAACACACAGTATTCAATTATCTAAGATGTGCAAGAACACTACACTGAAAACTACAAAACAGTACAGAAAAATTTTTAAAACCCCTCAGTAAATTAATAGATGTATTACACTCATTGATTGAAAAACTCAAGATTATTAAAATATCAATTGCCCCCAAATTAATTTATAAATACAATATAATCCAATCAAAATCCCAATAGGTTTTATTTTATAGGAACTGAAAAGCTGATTCTAAAATTTATGTAAAAATGAAAATAGCCAAATATCTTTAAACAGCCAAATATTATTTATAATAGCCAAATATAGACAAAATAATCTCTAAAAAAATCAGAGGTTTCATACAACCTAATTTCAAATTTTTACATTTATCTACCGTTATTATGACAACCGATATTATATAAGAATAAACAAATATATTAGTGAAATGGATTTAGTCTGGGAACAGACACACACGTAGTTAATAAATTTTCAACACCTAAAGTAAACAATAAAATACAGTCTTCAAAAAATAGGGCTAGAACAATTGGATTAACATATGGGAAAAATTAAAATTGAGCTCTGTATCCTAACATATACAAATATTAGTTCATAATGAATCATAGTCATGAGTGTAGGTGCTAAAACTATAAAGATTTTAGAAGACATGCGGAAACATCTTTACGAATTTGGGTTAGACAAAAAAATTCTTAGTTTGAGAAAGCTATTAGCCATAGTTGTTTTAAATGAAAATTGGATTTCATTAAATTAAAACTTCTGCTAATCAAAAGATACCACTTAAAAAATGAAATGACGAGCCATAGGCTGGAAGAAAATATTTACAATCAATATATATGACAGTGTACTGCTATCTAGAACATATAAAGAACCCATAAAAAGGAATAATAAAAGAAAAACTTGTATCCAGGATATATAAAGAATTCCTTCAAAACAATAATAAACAGAAAAACAACCCTATATAAAGTGGGATAAATATTTTAAAAGACACTTCACGAAAGAAGATATGTGAATGGCCAATAAGCGCATTAAAATATGTCCAATATTATTAGTCATCAGGGAAATAAAAAATTAAAACCAAAACGAGATAGCATTTGCCAATCACTCAAATGGCTCAAATTTAAAAAGAGGTCACTGCCAAATACTGACAAGATTTGGAGCAACAGGAACATGTTTACATTGCTGGGGGAAGTGTAAATTGGTACGACCTTTTTGGAAACCTTTCTATGCTTTTTTGTGTTGATTTTTTAACATTAAACATACATTTCTGCAATTTCACTCCCAGTATCTACATAAGAGAAATGAAAATACATATCCACAAAAACAATTGCACAAGAACGTTCATTGCAGCTTTGTTCATAATAGCACAAAACTGGAAGCAACTCAATTCATGGATTAACAAACTGGTATAGCCACCATGGGAAGACTACTCAGCATTAAAAAGAAAAGAACTGAATTAACTCTCTTCAAAATATTTCTTAACAACAAAGAGAAAAATAATAACTTTGCAGAAATGAAAACTGGCAGACATCAACTTAACCACATATCCAATGAAAATATCACAAGTAGTGGGGCAAATTGACATCATGAGCCTCCTGATATGAGTCGTTGAGGATACATCATCACTCCTGTGATATTCCTGCCAAAAAAATGCATAGCCTGAATCTAATAATGAGGAAATGTCAGACAAACCCAAATTCAAGGACATTATACAATACCTCTACTCTTCAAAAATGTCAAGGTTGTGAAAGACAATGGCAGACTGGGGAACTATTCCTAATTAAATGATCCCAAAGAGACCTGAAAAGTAAATGTAACACTTGATCTTAGATTGGAACCGGAACCAAAATCTTTCCTTTTCTGTAAAGGACAGTCTTGGGACATTTGGCAAAATTTTAATAAGGTGTCTAGTATGGATGTCAGTATTATATCAATGTTGATTTTCTGACTTTGATTATTGCACTGATGTTCTGCAAGACAATGCTGTTTTGAGAAAACACACGTGGAAGTATCTACGGGTAAGGAGGCATAAGGTCAACAACTTACCTCAAATGGTTCAGAAAGAGAAAGATAAAGCAATTATGGTAAAATACTGACGATTGGCAACTTATGTGAATGGTGTACAGAAATTTTTTGAACTATTCTTGGAACTTGTACGTGCATTTGAAACAAAGTATTTTTAAAAAACCACTGATAACACACAATAACATGAACAAAATTCATAATTATTATGTTGCATAAAAGAAGCCAAACACTAAAGTGTACATACCATATACTTATATAAAGCTCAAAACAAGCAAAACTACTCTATGTGATAGAAATCAGTATGAATTTTTCTACGGGCAGCGGGGATTGACTGGGAAGGGGTTCTGGAAAACACAAAAATGCAAAATGAGGACATTTCCGATTATATTTTGCAATGAAGCAGGAGATACTGAACAAGCTTCCCTCTGGCCCTCCCTTAACACATCAACTGTGTGTAATAGTTGATTAGGTAGAACAGCTCTCTTCCAGAGCCATCACATCAGTCAAATGACATGGAAGAATTTTCATATTGTCTCTTTTCCTACTGACTTTTTGCATTAATTTGCTATATAAGGTGAAATTTAGACTCTTAGGGAAGCTGTTCTGACTGCTTTAAGTAAATATTTTTAAAAAGAGAATAAGTGCTTTGGTATGTATAAAAGCTACTACTAATAAATTAATATTATTAATAGTTCATAATTACTAATTCCCTAGAACATGCCAAGCACCATGCAAAGTGTTTTGTATCTATCATCTCTCTTAACTACTGTGGTTATGCCCATTTTACAGATAAAGAAACCAAGGGTCAGAAAGTTTAAGCAACTATACAAGGTTACATGGAGGCAGAGCTAGGTCTGGAACCTATAGCTGTGTTAATCCAGATGCCCCAATTCAGCATATATTCAGTACGTATATCCATTATTCGGTATATAATACCAATTAGTATATTTCCTTTCTGTGACAGAGTCTGTATAAACAAGAAGGACCACATATCTAACATTTATCTTTGCAGAAAATTAATAACACCTGATTTCTCAGATGGATTGTGGAAATATGATAACATATTGGATCTTGCCATGTATCATTTCAAAGTAAGATAAAAAAGCTTTAGTAAAGATCTGGTCCAATACATTTATTTGTTTGTTTATTGCTTGATTGATTACATTAGGAGTTCAAATAAAGTATGGAATACATTGAGGTTAATTTGTGCTTTTATAAACTCTTGACAAAATTACCAACACTATGTAAATGATGCCAGGATGATTTTTTTCTACTAAAGGATCTAAATAATAATAATAATAATAACAACAATAATAATAAACCAGAAAGATTATTTACCATTGCAAACACTTTTAAATCAATGCAACATGTGTACTCTTCAAAGCCTTCATGAAAATGTCATTCTACAGACAGAATTCTAATTGCAAAATATTTCCTCACGTTAAATGTTAGGAGAAGTTTGGCTGATACTATTTGAATGCTCTATGAAAATATTATATATACAGTACAGTTTTTTTCTGGAAAGGCTGAGTGACCAGCCCAAGTTTATTGAGCCATATACCAACAAATGTAGAATTCCTGCTGGAATTTTCTCCCCCCCCCGGTTTTATTGAGATATAATTGACATATAACATTATATTCGTTTTAAGTATGCAACATAATGATTTGATATATGTATATATTGCAAAATGTTTACCACAATAAGTTTAGTTAACATCCATCACCTCTCATAGTTACCATTTTTTTTTCACAATAAGAACTTTTAAGATCTACTCTCTTAACAACTTTTGAATACACAATACAGTATTGTTAACTCTAGTCACCATGTTGTATGTTACATGCCCAAAACTTATTTATCTTATAACTGGAAGTACGACCTCAACCACCTTTATTCAGTTCCCTCACCCCTCACCCCCTGTATCTGGCAACCACCAATCTGTTCTCTATTTCTTTGAATTTGGGTTTTTAGATGTCATGTACAAGTAAGATCATACATCATTTGTCTTGCTCTGACTTATATCACTTAGCATAAGCCCTCAAGGTCCATTCATGTTGTTGCAAATGGCAGATTTTCTTTTTTTCTATAGTTGAATAACATTCCATTGTGTGTGTGTGTGTACCACATTTTCTTTATCCATTCATCTGTTGATGGACAATTAAGTTTTTCCATGTCTTGGCTAATGTAAATAATGCTGCAATGAGCATGGGAGTGCAGATATCTCTTCAAGTTGGTGCAAGTGTTTTTTGTTTCTTTCAAATAACTACCCAGAAGTGGAATTACCAGATCCTTTGGTAGTTCTATTTCTAATTTTTTGAGGAACTTCCATACTGTTTTCCATAGTGGCTGAACCAATTTACATTCCCACCAACAGTGCCCAAGTTGCCCTTTTCTCCACATCCTGGCCAACACTCGTTTTCACCTATCTTTTTGATAATAGCCTTTCTAATAGGTTTGAGGTTCTACGTCACTGTGGTTTTGATTGGCATTTCCCTGATGATTAGTAACAACCTCTTTTCACGTAGTTGTTGGCCACTTGGATGCCTTCTTTGTAAAAATGTCTATTCAATTCCTCTGCTCATTTTTAAATCAGATTGTTTGGGATTTTTGCTATTGAGTTTATGAGTTCTTTATATATTTTGGATATTAACCCCTTATCAGATATGTGATTTACAAATATTTTCTCCCATTCTATATGTAGCCTTTTCATTTTATTGATGGTTTTCTTTGTTGTGCAGAGGCTTTCTAGTTTGATGCAGCCCCACTTGTTTATTTTTGCTTTTGTCACCTTTGCTTTTGGTGTCACATCCAAAAAATTGTTGGCAAGACCAATGTCAAGGAGTTTACCCTCTGTTTTCTTTATGACTTTTATGATTTCAGGTCTTATGTTCAAGTATTTAATCCATTTTGAGTTGATTTTTGTGTATGGTAAAAAATAAGAGTCCAGTTTCATTCTTTCACATGAGTCTGTCCAGTTTTCCCAACACAATTTATTGAAAAAATTGTCTTTTCTCCCTTGAGAATTCTTGGCTCCCTTATCAAATATTAGTTGGCCATATAAGCATGAGTTTATTTGTTGGCTCTCTATTCTGTTACATTGATCTATGTCTATGTTTTCATGCCAATACCATACTGTTTTGATTCCTATAGCTTTGTAATATAGTTTGAAATCAGGGAGCGTGATGCCTCCAGCTTTGTTCTTCTTTCTCAAGATTGCTTTAGCTATTCGAGATCTTTTGTGGTTCCATACAAATTTTAGGACTGTTTGTTCTATTTCTGTGAAAAATACCATTGTAATTTTGATAGGGATTGCATTAAATCTGTAGATTTCTTTGGGTAGTATGGGCATTTTAATAATATTAATTCTTTCAATCCATGAGAACAGAATATCTTTTCATTTATTTGTATGTTTTTCAATTTCTTTTATCAATGTCTTATAGTTTTCAGTGTATTTGTCTTTCACTCCTTGCTTAAATTTTTTCCTACGTATTTTATTTTTTTTGGATGCAATTGTAAATGGGATTGTTTTCTTAAATTCTCTTTCTGATAGTTTGTTATTAGTGCGTAGAGCACAACTGATTTTTGTATATTGATTTTGTTTCTTACAACTTTACTGAATTTGTTTATTAGCTCTAACAGTTTTTTAGTGGAGTCTTTACGGTTTTCTATTTATAATATCATGTCATCTACAAATAGAGACAGTTTTACTTCTTCCTTTCCAATTTGGATGACTTTTATTTCTTTTTCATGCCTAATTTCTCCGGCTAGGTCTTCCAGTACTATGTGGAATAAAAGTGATGAAAGTGGGCATCCTTGTCTTGTTCCTGATTTTAGAGGAAAAGCTTTCAGCTTTGAGAATGATGTTAGTTGTGGGCTTGTCATATATCACCTTTATTTTGCTGAAGTACATTCCCTCTATTCCTACTTCATTGAGAGTTTCATCATGAAAGGGTGTTGAATTTTGTCAAATACTTTTTCTGCATTTATTGAGATGATCATATTATTTTTATTCTTCATTTTGTTAATGTGGCATATCACATTGATTGATTTGAGGATGTTGAGCCATCTTTGCATCCCTGGAATAAATCCCACTTGATCATGGTGTATGATCCTTTTAATGTATGTTTGAATTTGGTTTGCTAATATTTTATTGAGGATTTTTGCATCTATGTTCATCAGGGATATTGGTCTGCAATTTTCTTTGCTTGTGGTGTCTTCATCTGGTTTTGGTATCAGAGTAATGCTAGCCTTGTAAAATGAATTTGGAAGAGTTCCCTCCTCTTCTATTTTCTGGAAGAGTTTGAAAGGATTGGTATTAATTCTTCTTTAAATGTTTGGTATAATTCACAAGTGAAGTCATCTGACCCCGGACTTTTGTTTGTTGGGAGATTTTTGATTACTGATTCAATCTCCTTACAAGAAATTTGTCTGTTCAGATTTTCTATTTCTTTGTGATTAAGTTTTGGTAGATTGTGTGTTTCTAGGAATTTATCCCTGTCTTCTAGGTGGTCCAATTTGTTGGTGCATAATTGTACATAATAGTCTCTTATGATCCCTTGTATTTCCATGGTATCAGTTGTAATATTTGTCTATTTTGCTAATCTTTTCAAAAAACAAGCTCTTAGTTTAATTCATCTTTTCTATTGTCTTTTTCATCTCTCTCTCATTTATTTCCACTCTGACATTTATTATTTCCTTCCTTCTACTAGCTTTGGGCTTTGTTTGTTCATGTTTTTCTAGTCTTTGAGGTGTAAAGTTAGGTGGTTTATTTGAGCTCTTTCTTTTTTCCTGATGTAGGCATTGACCGTCTGAACTTCCCTCTTAGTACTGCTTTTGCTGCATCTCTTAAGTTTTGGTGTTTTGTATTTCCATTTTCATTTGTCTTAAGATATTTTTTGATTTCCTCTTTGACCCATTGTTTGTTCAGTAGCATATTGTTTAATCTCTACGTATTTGTGAATTTTCCAGTTTTCTTCTTATAATTGAGTTCTAGTTTCATATCATCAGGGTCATTAAAATACTTGATATGATTTCAATCTTCTTAAATTTATTAAGACTTGTTTTGCAGCACAACATATGAAAATGCTATATTTTTTTGATAATTAGTCATTAATTCATCTTACTTAACATCAAAGAAGCTACATTTTATCCTGTCTCCACCCTAAATTGAGGACTAGCATTATGACATTTTAGCCCTTGCCACATATTTTCTTTTATCAAATCATGCTATGACATTTGAACTGATACAGCTCAACAGGTGAAACTTTGCATTTGGCTATGAGATGAGTGGCGGGAATACTATAGTCCCACCATTTGAAAAGACTTGAAGTCATTTAAAATAAAATACTTTTTGGCATCATATTAATGAGTTAATTCTTGGTATTTGACACTAAAGAATACTTATGGTAATAATGAGGCTACCCTGATCAAACAGGCTTATATGAACCATGCTTCAGACATTATCAATAGGTTTTTGTAATTAAAACCAGTACAGTCTCTAAAAAATAAATGTAATCGTCATGTCTAATTTAGAAATTAATTAAGGAAATAGAGTAAAGATCAAACTTTGTTAACTAGTTCTTTTTACCTGGATTCTTTCACAAGATGTAGATAAAATAGATTTCATTTGAACAAGGTCAAAATTTTGTTTCCTAATAAAGGATAAACAAATGTATGAGGGGATTTTCCATTTTCACTGTCTCTTCCTTCCACCTTATTTGTTGTCCTATGAAGATATGGCAATTGGACCATGGGGGAGAAGCCAAGAGAAATCTACAGAAGCTGATCTAATACTCTCATATTACTGAGTTGCTGAGCCAATTAGGGAAGTACCTGCCTCTACACTTCTTGTAATGGGAGGTATTTGAATTTCTTAAGCCAGTGTTAGTCAGCTATTTTGCTGTTTTCATCCCAACACATTTCTAACTAATACAATATCTTTATTAATCTCTTTAATTCTACACTCCATACACCAACTTCTGCAGGAATTCTACTCTTTCTGAAATAACAATCACTCCTCATGGCCATATTATATATATATAAGTGAGTTTAACTGTCACTCTATCCCAAAAAAATAAACCAATAAATATAAAATTTGGTATGTGTTCACTTTTATCTTTATTTCTAGTTTAATAGTTATATTTTTAAAACTGTACGTATCCTTTTATCTCTCCCTTTAGTCTTGAAATAAATTCCCCCTTTATTTGGCTCAAGCTAACCTGTGTCTTTTAATGTTATTTATTCCCATCCTTGAGTGCATCTATTCCCATAGCTCTCCACATCTGGCTAATGTGAATCCTCTCACTCATTCAGATCCTTTTTCTGTGTCTGTAAATTTGTCTACACTTATTTTGTTATGGAATAAATAAATCAATGTCTTCCTACTGTCCTTTTTCCAAGCCTCTTAAAAGTTTCTCTCTAATTTATTTCCCCCTTCTTCACTCGTAACTTGTTTTACTCACGTGTCTGCTCACCTTAAGGTTTCCAATTAATTTCCTATTGCCAAATAAGAGGCTTTTATTTGTTGTGCTTCTCCTTAAGCACCAACTCAGTTGAACAGCATCTTCTCCACAGAATGTTTTCCTCTCTCAGTTCCCGTTAACTACAATATACTGATTCTCCTTCTATCTCTCTGACCATCCCTTTGATGTTCCTTACTGACTTATTTTCATCTTCTCTCCCTCTACACATTTCCATTTCACATATTTAAGTTTTCTCATTCTTCTCTTGACAGTCTATCTTCTTTTGGGGACTTCATTCATCCTCACTGCTAAGACGTCATTTTGATGGAAATGGTACTAGACTGGGAGCTGGGTCAGATCCTTGAACCCAATTCACAGGCCAATCTCTCAACTTCTCTGGATCTCAATATTTTATTTGCCAATGATAAATATATATCTTAAAAGTAACTGTTAGTATTTGGGTGGTGAACGTGATGTAATCTATGCAGAAATAGAAGTATAATGATGTACACCTGAAATTTTTACAATGTTATAAACCAATGTTACTGCAATAAACAAAAAATTAAAAAAAAAAAAAGTAACTGTTACTTCTAAAACATTGAGTTGCCACTGAAATCTGCATCTCTGATCCTTATTACTGGCCATTTTCACTTAGATGTTCCACTACTTTTTCAAATCAATATTACTAAAATCAAGCACTTCCTCTTCCCTCTCCTAACTTTTTTCTCTCCAATCAGCTCGATCATTACTTCTTCCATGCCTAGGTCCCTCCATGACTATGCTCTCTCCCATCCATTTGAATTATTATTAAATATAATTTTTATCATGGTATTTTGCTCCTTTTGATTTGATTAACTTCATTTTATTTAAGACATTAAGATTAACTCCTGTTTTCTCATATTCAATACCCTTTGTAATCTGACCCTAGCATAAGGCTACTCCTTCTTATTCTCTGCACTTCTAAAGCCAATTCCCTAAATGCTTGGGGAAAAATCTCATGTTTGTCCCTTTTGTTTGTAGCTTTGCTTATAGAGTTCTGCACTTTGAAATTTTCTACAATTTCCTCTGGACATCTAAATAATGACTATTTTAAAAATCCTTCCTCCATAAAATCTTCTCAGACTGATCCTTGTCTTTAATCATTCCACTCTTTTATGAAATCCTATTCAACTAATGATCAGCATAACACAGATACGTGTTATTGTCAAGAGCTTAGATTTCACGTCTTCATTTATGCATTGTCTTGTATGGTTTGCTAATTGTTTCATATGGATGAGTGAACATTTTCCAGCTTCCTAAAGGCATCCTGGGAGAAATTTCATGCCTTTTGTTTCTATTATTTGTCAGTCACTTGTTGAGTAGATCACATATATTAGCAACAACGCTCTCCAAAACTAGGTAAACTGTTATTATTATTCAAAATTTATCCCTGAAAATAATGAGGTTCTGAGGGATTCAGTCATTAACCCAAACTTACACATTGATTAAACATGAGAGGCAAGACTTAACTCCAAGTAGACCTTGTTCCACAGCCCAAGCTTTAGCTTGTTCTTGAGCATAGTAAAGAGCCTCAGAAAATACTCACTGATTAGTCATTGTCACCGGCTCTGTGACTCTACAGGGAACAGAGGAGATATATAATTCAATTGAGGTATTTGAAATTCTTTTTTCTCAGAGACCACGCTTAAACCTAGTGGCACAATACAATAAGCAGGAGGATGCTCCCCAATGCTGTAAGACAATTCAACATTTTCAATATTTCACAAATCAAGTCTGTGTCAGTTTGTGGCTTATTGGACAACATAGTGGTCCTTTAGTCTTGTCACTGGGTAAATTCATCCATTTACACTAGACCATTTGCTTCATACTGTGAATAAAAAAGTAGAAAAAACACAAAAACCATGGCCTTAGAATTCTTACGTGCACAAATGTGATATACCCTAACTTGGGAAAAAATCTCATCTCACTTGATAAAATTGGAGTTAAAAACATTTCATTTGGAATGAATTTTAGTTAAATGATTACAAAATATGCCTGCATGTGCATATAAATACACATAAAGAAACAGCTGAGGGATTTTTTTTTGTTGAGGAATTCTTTTTTATCTTCTCTCTACATTCCTTTCTTATTTATTCTGAGCTTGGTATGAAACTATCACAGATTTATTTTTATATTAGGATCCATTAGCCTACATTTCAGTTATATGACCCATGGATATATTTGCTTTTGAAAAAGAAAACTAATTGTAGAATAAAAATAGAGGCTTCTTTTGTAATTACCAGCATGAGAATGAGGTAGATGTGAAAACTCAAAGAGAATACAGGGTTGTTCAGCACACACGGGCCCCTGGAGGAACAATGAGACGAGGTTAACACCACAAAGTACACAACACCTGGGAGATGGGCAGTGCTGGCTGGCTTTGTCCATTCACTTTCTTGAAACAATCACATCATTATTTTTAAAACACAGAGTACAATTTAGTTGACTAACAGGTCTCTGTTGGGGCAAATGGAACTTAAGTGAATTTCAGATCAATGATCTTAGAAATTTAACTTTCCTGAGAAACAAGTTATAATATAAAGGTCTGTTTATTCATTTCAATAAACATTCATTGAACAACTATTATGTGCACAATGCTACATTAAATGCTGTTGATGGAGAAATTAGTAAGACTGGATCTTGCCCTCAAGAATTTCACAGTCTAACACAGATCAATGGAATAGAATCGAAAGCCCAGAAATAAACCCACACATCTATGGACAGCTAATCTTTGACAAAGGAGCCAAGAACAGACAATAGGGAAAAGAAAGTCTCTTCAATAAATGGTGTTGGGAAAACTGGATAGCCACATGCAAAAAAATGAAAGTAGACCCTTACCTTACACCATACACAAAAATTAACTCCAAATGGATTAAAGACTTGAATGTAAGACCTGAAATTGTGAAACTTCTGGAAGAAAACATAGGCAGTACGCTCTTCGACATCGGTCTTAGCAACATCTTTTCAAACACCATGTCTGATCGGGCAAGAGAAACAATAGAAAAAATAAACAAATGGGACTACATCAAACTAAAAAGCTTCTGCACAGCAAAGGAAACCATCAACAAAACGAAAAGACAACCTAACAATTGGGAGAAGATATTTGCAAACCATACATCTGATAAGGGCTTAATCTCCAAAATATATAAAGAACTCATGCATCTCACCAACAAAAAAACTACCAACCCAATTAAAAAATGGGCAAAAGACCTGAACAGACATTTCTCCAAAGAAGAAATACAGATGGCCAAGAGGCACATGAAAAGATGTTCAAAATCACTAACTATCAGGGAAATGCAAATCAAAACTACAATGAGATATCACCTCACGCCCGTCAGAATGGCTATAATTAACAAGACAGGAAACAACATGTGTTGGAGAGGATGTGGAGAGAAGGGAACTCTCATACACTGCTGGCGGGAGTGCAAACTGGTGCAGCCACTATGGAAAACAGCATGGAGATTCCTCAAAAAATCAAGGATAGAACTACCATATGATCCAGCTATTCCACTGTTGGGTATTTATCCAAAGAACTTGAAAACACCAATTTGTAAAGGTACATGCACCCCTGTGTTCATTGCAGCGTTATTCACAATAGCCAAGACTTGGAAGCAACCTAAGTGCCCATCAAGGGACGAATGGATAAAGAAGATGTGGTATATATACACAATGGAGTACTACTCAGCCATAAGAAATGATGAAATCCAGCCATTTGTGACAACGTGGATGGACATTGAGGGTATAATGCAAAGTGAAATAAGTCAGAAGGAGAAGGTCAAATATCGTATGATTTCCTTCATTAAGTAGTAGATAATAACAACAATAAACAGACACATAGAGACAGAGATTGGATTGGTGGTTACCAGAGGGGAAGGGGGGAGGGAGGAGGGTGAAAGGGATAATTTGGTACATGTGTGTGGTGATGGGTTGTAATTAGTATTTTGGTGGTGAACATGATGTAATCTATGCAGAAATAGAAGTATAATGATGTACACCTGAAATTTTTACAATGTTATAAACCAATGTTACTGCAATAAACAAAAAATTAAAAAAAAAAAAAAAGAATTTCACAGTCTAAATGAGAAATTAAACCATGAAGTATAATGTGACATATACCATGGGAAAAAACATGAAAAGGAAACTTGCAAAAGGAGACAAGAAAACTAAAGATGAGAAGCTTACTTCTAAATGCAGTTGGGACTTGAACTGAGCAATGATTTATGAGTAAAGATGCTAAAGAGAGCTTATTAACATGTTCGTAGTTAAATGTATATATTGTATATATTGCAGAATAGTTTATGGTACAGTTATCATTACCACTGTGCCAAGTTCAGTGTTTCTTGCCCAATAGGTGATTAAAATATGTTTTCTAGTGAACTTATTATTAAGAGATATAGAGATATATGAAATGCCTTAACCTCCTAGGCTTACCTTGTACATGTAGTACAAAATAGGAAAAGAAAGCACATTTGATAATAATATCTTATATTTGTAGAGCCCATTATGGCTTTCAAAACAGTTTAACATAATTTTCACAAAAAAAAATGATGTATGCGTCATTAGCAAAAGAATGGCAAAACAGTTTCAAGACTTTAATTAATTATGATGCAGTATAGGAATTGAATCTATTATCAGAAGATTGAATTGAAATACAAAGTTTGTCAGTAATAAGCTCCAAGACCCTGAGAATATCATTCCACTTTTCTGAGATTCAATATTCTTGTCACTGAAATGATATAATACCTACATTGCATGGTTACTATGAGAATTGAGAGAAAGAGGAGAGAGAAAGAGAGATCTTACATATACCTCCTTTAGCATATCTTGTCAAAGTTAAAAATACTATTGCTTTTCACATTCTAAAACCTGATGCTATTTGTAAAAGCAGATTAATTGTTTTGCAAGATATACAGATCACAAGTTTTCTTCATGTAGTAAACTATCACGCTCTAGCCAAGTATTTTTTCCAAATATGTGAAATACAACTGTTTAAAATTGAAGATGTGAGATTAGCCTCTAGTTGAGTGAACTGTCTTTACTTCTGAACAACAGGAAGCAAGTAAAATATTCTTGAATCATTTCTCCAGTACTTTATAAACATTAGTACTTTCAGCATTCAAGTTGAAAAAAGAACTTAAGCGTGCATCTCACCTACAAAGCTTATGCAAAATGTGGGGATATAGACATGAAAAAGAGCAAAGTGGACTGGGAACTTTTATTCTGAAGACTGGATTTAAGATATAATAATTATAGATGTCCCAATATTGATCAATTTCCAAACTAAGAAGTTAAAAAAAAAAAAAAAAACACCTACTCAATACTACTCTGAAATTTAGAAATAGAACATATGATGCACATTCCTGGCATTCAACAATCTGAAACCCACATGCTTTCGATATTGGCTCAGACCTCTTTGCATTCAAATGTATTTGCACAGAATTAATAATTCTCACATTCTCTTGTGAGGGGGCAGGAGGCACAACATTGCTTACGTACATCTTATAGAGTTGGCAAGATACTGGTGTAATGTTATCCAAAGCCATAGAGATTGTTGCCAAGACTATAATTGATATCGGAACTGCAGTTAAAATGTAGTCATTATGACTCTAAGAATTCTCTGTAACTGTAATCATCTTAAAATAAAAATGATGTAATTAAAATTTTTCCTGAACAAATATATTCATAAAATAATTTTCTTAGCTGAGAACCAAGCTATGCTTGAGCTAAAGCAGTTCATAATATTTTATTCCTATCCCAAATACTAATTGAAGGTCTTTTATATCCAATCCTCCAGCTTCAAATAAGGAAAATATAGAAACTTATATAAACTTTATGAATTCTAGAGTCAAATTTGAAGATAATGCATTTACATAAAGAAAGATATAACTAATGATACAAGACAGTCATAATATGAATGATAGCTTTAATTTTCAGTGTGTCTACTATATAACAGGTAGTCCTAAATGGTTTTAAAACATTACACTGTTTAATCCTCACATCCACCTTTTAAAATAAGCCTTTATATTTAAATAACCCAGATGAAGAAACAAGCTCAGAGCGGTTATGTAGTTTGCCTAAGGCTATATAGTTAGAAGTAATAGAGCCAAAATTTGAGACCACATCTGTTGGATGCAGTCCTGCTTTTTTTTTCTCAACAGAGCATGAGACGTATTTACAGTAAATGCTATAAGACATTAAAAGAATAAGAGAGATGGGTTGATTACCTAAGCCTGAATTGAGCCCTTACAAATAGATAGGAGGTAGATATAGAAGACATTCTAAGTGAGGGGGTAAGCTTGAGCAAAAATATGAAGCCTTTCTCTTCGCCCCCATGAGTTGACTGAAGCTCCTCAAGGTAACTTAGCACACAGTTGGGGAACCTTAGAATTAGTAATCAAAGAGCAAGCAAAAAGCCACAATAGTAAGCATTGATATAGACCAAATTCAAGTTATAGGCACATGGATATGTTTGATGGTAGTAAGGAGATAAGGGCAAGCCGACTGGAGTGGAACATTATGAAAGAAATGCTTTGCAGATCTTGGAGTTGAGTCAACAAAAAGAAGAAAAAGAAAAAATGTGTCAAATGCTTCAGTTTTCTATCCCTTCCTGCATTTATTGTTATGCCTTTGTTCAAACTGGAGCGGTACTTAAATGGCTCTGGAAAAGTCATTTCACCCTGATGGCTTTAAAAATATTCACCTAAACAATGAAGGATTTTTGACTAAAAGGTCTCTAAGGATCTAAAAGATCTCTAAGAATTCATTTAGAAGACTAGAAGATCTCCAAGGATCTAAGGATCCTTCTAGACGTGCATTTCAATGATGTTTTGCTTAGAGGGTATTTAATAAATACTTCTTGAATAAATGAGTCCATACCTCCCACATAGGAATTCATTATAACCTAATAAATGTAGAACTCTAAAACAAGTATAGAAAGACTTCAAATAATGAGTGTGATTCAGAGCACTGGAATTGTTTTCCCTTTTGATGAGCAAAATACATTAGAACATGAGAAAGGTAAATTACAGGCCATGTTAAATTTCATATCCGATTGGGACAAATGAACAGCGAAAATAGCACTCGTTTCAGGATAAGCATTTTTCTTTTTTGTAGAACCAGTGGTTTTTCTGGACAAATCTGCTCCTATCAGTAGTGAATGCCACTCAAAATAAGACATATGATTGACAGCATAAGAAAAAAGTTGATGAATTATTCACCAATGCACTGAAATTCAATCTATAGTAAAACCATTTACAAATAAAGAAATTATGAGTCAAAGCCTTCTTCCCAAAGTGTAAACTCGTTTCTGTAGCTAATTAAAACTCAAATAAAAGCTGAAATAAAATGGAAAAAAATCACAATAATTCCATGAATTTTACCCTCTGAGAACAGAATTGACAATTTGAGGACTTAGAGATAATTTTCTCTTAAGATAATGCTGTAGATGTTTCTAAAACAGCCTCAAGGAGAGATGTCAGTGCTCTATGAGCATGGTTTCAAGAGATTTTTAAGGAAAATTAATAAAGAAAATAGCTAATGAAAAGAAAAGGAGAATTTTGGTTGTACACCAATCATAGCAAAAATTTAGCAATCAAAGATAGCAATTGAAATGGAAAAAATAGAAATCAGTGAGAAAATTAGTATTATCTTTTTTATAATGTTGAATACATTTAGGACTCATTCAATCACTAAAGGTTGGGTCAGCGGAGCCTTTGTGAGCATGCTTTGCAACCATGATCTCTTAGAATAAGTGAAGTAACTTTGACAGTTCTACCATTGGTTAAGAGGAATATTGGACAACAGAATGCATTTGCACAGACTCAAATCTATTTCCATTGCTAGAATATCAACCCAAAGATCATTTCCTATTATAATAGTTCAAACCATCCTCAAATATGAAGGTTGACGTGTTCCTATGATCGTCGTTGAGGACAATAATCAAAATTCTTGAAGGCTAACCAGAGTTATGGTATTCACTTCATATATTCAATTATACAATTGGCCAGTGTGACTTTATTTCTAGTATGACTTCCAACTGTTTCTATTGAAAGTAGACAAAGAAAACAAGTAGATAAAGTAAAAATAGCTACAAAAAAATGATTCTTTAAAAGTTAAATTATTCGGGTCAGGACTAAAATGAAGAAAAAAAGTCAGCACTAGTGAAGAACAAATTCAATGAAAATGAGACTCACGCATCCAGCAATAGTCACATGTGACAGGGGAAGACCTCGATATGTGACAAGTTTGCTTTGTTGGAGAAAAAGAGGGAACCAAAAACATTCAAAGGTTGAAGTCCAGAGGACTCAGAAACAAACACAGTGTCATTCATGTAGTACTGATTTAGTGAAATAAAATATATTTCATGCTATTAAACATTTGCATTACTTTTGGCTTATGATGAGTACCATCAAGCTAGTTCTCCTTGAATGACTTCATGCACAGGGCGTTAAAAATTCAGGACATAGAATCAAACTACCCTAAATACCTTTTCCCAAATGTATCACAATAACTCATAGGAAATTAAATAAACTTCCTATTCAATGACATTTTTAAAGAATTATTGGATTTACTATGACCTATGCAAAACCAGTTAAAACATAATCTGTTATCCTGCATGTAGGCATATATTAGAGAAAAGTTAAATGAATAATGATTTTCTTATTAATATAACCATGTTCTTACATTCTACAATTTAATAAGTACTTATTGGAAGAACAACTCAAAATCTTTCTCAGTACATAATAAACTAAGAGAAATACTAAAGATCTGAACATACCATAATTCATTTAGTACTTTTATAATGATCATGGAATATTTTAACGTGAGCCAGTCAAAAAGTAGTCCTTCCATATCTTAAACTCACCATAAAATAATGTCAGGAAGAAATACTAACTGGAATAACCAACAGGAACACCCTATGCTTACATAGGAATAGAGCTTCACTTTATATCTGAAAAAATATATAGGCAAGTCTACTTGCAAGAATATTATTAAATTTTGTTATCTCATTTTACTAAAGTCAGAAATGTGACACAGCACTCTCAGTGGAATGAAACATTCTTCCTGTTTAATTAAATATCCCATTGGTCAAGTATATGTCCACACTAAACCATTATTTAATATATAAAGCCCTGGCTTTTACTATTGCACATAAATAACCATAAAGACGGCACAAGTAATTAAACGTGCTATATAGTGACTCACTGTGGCTATATAAATAATCTTTGCTTATCCACAGAGTATTTGTACATTTGCCACTTTTGTAGCAACAAATGATGTAAAATAGATGTGGGAAATCAAAAACTAAATGATTAACTTTTTCTTGATACAGTATAGAGTGTCAATAATTCACACAGATAATACATTAAAACCTTTGTGATTTCTTCCAAGGGAAATTAGGAGAGTCCCATGTTGATAAACAGCGTGCAAATAATGGCAACCACCATTCTGATTACGGGATTTGGACTCAAAGAAGAGTGGTTTTCTGACAACCTAAAAGCCACTGGTAACACACTTTTCCACAGGGATGGCAGGAATAAAGAACTGCCTAGACGCTGATGTTCTTTGTATTGTTACTTGGCGACCTAGCCTCACTAAAGGTAATACATACTACTTCCTACTACACTGGGAGAAAGAGAAGGAGAGAGTTCATCGAAAGAGTGAAAGAAAGAACCAGGAGCATGAGATAAGATGAAATTAAGCTAAGGAAATTAGGTTTCAAGGGGAATGGTGGTATCTAGTCTGGGAAACAAATTGCCCCAAATTTAATTGCTTAAATTACAGCCATTTATTTGTTCTTGGTTCTGTGGGTTGGCACTTGGGGCTGGGCTCAGCTGGGAAGGATTGTCACTGCTCACTCATATATGTGGTCCTCAATCAGGACAACTAAGACGACTGGGCTCTCTCATCTTCCAGGAGGCTAGCCTGAGCTGTTTGTTTGTTGTGTTGGGTTGGGTTGTGTTTTTTAATATTGTAAGAGCAGCAACAGACAGCAATCTCCCTTCAGCAAGTCCTTTTCACGTATCTGTTGGCTCCATTGCCCAAGGGCCCAGGGAATGTAGGAAAGGATCACACAAGCAAAAGAGTGGAGGGAAGCAGGAGTCATCAGTGCTGTTATAGTAACAATCTACACAGATGACGTGGACCACACTGTTATAGGCTGAAAAAAAAGATAGTTAAAAAGGATGAAGGCTGAGAAGGGGGTCATTGGATTTGTTTTGGAGTTTTAGGATAAGAATCAGGTAAACCCAGATTGAAAAAGTAAAAAAAAAAAAAAAAGGAGAGAATGGAAGAGGAATATGCTCTCCTCTTATAATAATTTATTGGCAAAAGAAAGAGGAGAAACAGGGCAATGCCATCAGAGGCGACAAAGTCAGGGAAGATTTGTCAGCCCGTTTGTTTGGTTTTTATTGTTTCTTTTAGGCAGAAGTGATTTCAGTAGTTTTGTTGTCTGAGAAGAGTCAATAGAGAGGAAAATATAAAAGTTTTGCAAGACAAAGGCACCCTAGTGACAAATTTTCTAGGCAAAGATTGGTAGATAAAAAAGAGAAGGCCAACTCCCATCTCCTTGAGCCCTGAACTGAGGTGTGAAGAACTGGAAAGTTGATACCTACATGTTAATGATTAGACATGGTAATAACGTAGGAAGGTGTTTATTTGCATAGCAATATAACTGGCACTCGAATAAACTTCCTTGGAAATCTCCCTTTCCTGACATCTCTTTGTAGCTATGGGGCTCTCAGCAGCTCTGGGAGATTCGCCTGATTTGCCACCTGCCATAATTGGATTATCAAGAGCAATGACGCCATCCGGGGCCCCTGGCCCTCAGAGCAAGTTCCCTACACGATTTTCGATTTACTGTCTTCCTGATTGAGAGGAAAGAGAACAAACATTTTCCATAACCCTGGAGTTTAATCCTTGGGAACTTAAACAAAGGTTTCCCTGTCTCAAAAAAAAACACCATTTATGTAGTATCTATGGAGTTGTAGTTGAATGATCTAAAAAGTCAAGTAGCACAATATAAATAAATGCTTGGACTTCCCCAGTATCACATGCATTTATTCCATCAAACACTATTGACATTGTTGCTAATAAACTACATGACAATCACTGTGCAGTGGGCAGGGAACAAACAAATAAGATCTGGTTCTTGTCTTTTGATGATTCAGAATGTTAAAAACAGGGTGTTGGTTGATTACTCTCTTGACACAGTATTTACATAAACTATTTCCCACGTTTCCCTTGCAGTTGGTGATATGAATAGCTTTGAAGAAAAAAAATCTAACTCCAAGCCAAAGGATTTAGTAAAACCAATAAAATAAAATAATATAATCACTTATTTTGTTTTGAAATAGGAGTGGGTAAGAATAAAGAAAAGAAAGTCACCTTGTCACTATGACTTCAGGAAATCTCTCCACCACCACTTTCGTTTGTTTCCAAAACTGAAGAAGCAAAAGGAAAAACCTTTAACACTATTGCAGAAATAGAAAAATCCCATAAAAATAAAAAAGCAGGAAATAGCAGGTGAGAACTATAAAAACCCATGCCACCTGGGAGAGAGAAAGCATTTTCTTTCAAATTATTTAAGGCAATCTGGGAACTGCCCTTTGCATTAAAAAAAAAGCCAAGTGGGAGATTAGACAGCAATGCTTTTTAGACTTGTGTAGACACAAGAATTATCTGCTGGCTATGTTTTTTAAAAATACTGATTCCTGACCCCTTCATCCCCCCTCCCAAAGGCTCTAGATTTTTGGAAGCACCTCGAGTAACTATAATGAATGTGGTTATAGAGTAAAACTTGAGAAATATAGACTAAAAGTTAGAGAGTGTCTCAGAGTGTGTATAAGCTCTGTTCTACTCTTTCCAAGCCTGCAGCCTGTACATCTGCAGGTCCTTACTGACTGCACCTGGAGCATCTGCCTCACCTCTCCCCACAACTAGGTGTGCAGGGTCCCAATTTACACTCTTGGATAATGCTACACAAATTTAGATGGTGCCAACTGATCTTATTTTGAAATGGGCTTGCTCGCCAGTCTGGTCTTCTAGCACTTTTTTCTCCTGTTCCCAGCTGTCATATGAGAGAAAAAGGAGAGAGATAGATGTCCCACGCCACTCTTAACCACTGGACGTGTTAAAGGAAGAAGGAAGAGAGAAGACAGAGTTGGCTTCCAACCAGCTTCCACACAGCAGCATTTCTTACAGGGCCACCACTAAGGTCAAATAGAAGGAAAAATCTGAACAGCCCACATGGTCAGCATTTTAAGTGGAAAAGTACTCTATTCCTTGGACGTAGGGTGCCACAGCTTCTGGGTAAAAATGTCACACAAAAAAAGTCAAATGCCTCAACCTTAACTCATCATTAAGGACAGAGTAAAGGATCAACCATCAAGTGTTGAGAAACCTCTGTCTATGGCCTCCCTTCAATCCAGCCCCATAAGAACTCAGGCTTTGCTCAATACCGAGTGACACTGGGTTTGGTACTGAAGATAAAAATATGATTAAGATGAACTTTCTGCTTTCAGGGAGCTCAAACTTCAGTACATCACGGAGAAATAGAATTATGAACACAATGAGTATTACAATATGGCACCTATAAAGCAGTACGGGAGCATGGAGAACAAATAACTGTCTGGTGAGTTACATAACCGGGACCTGAAGGATGGGATCTTGGTCACAGGCAGTGAAGGGAAAGGGCACTCTAAGTATGGGGAGCTGGATATGGAAAGGCACAAAATAGTGACAGAGTGGAAAGTTTCAGGGACCTAATGCAGTGATATGTAAGATGTGGTGCTAGAGGACTGCAAGTGGTTTCAGTGCTAGACAGAAGAATGGCACCACAAAGAGATTCATTCAATGAATCAATAGTAAATAACCCTTAAAAGAAATGTTTGCTAAATTAATATAAAAGAACATAAGCACTTGTGAATGCCTGAGAATGCAAGTTTATCTTTCATTCCTTCTTTTTATATATGGATCTTAGAGCACAAAAAAAATTATCTTAATTTACTGAAAGTTGATCTCTTTAAATAGTATGTGCAGGAATTGAAAATGTCTGACTGATGCCCCATGTGAAACTCCTTCACAGTGGACTATATTCAAGAAAGGTCTGGAATCCCAGTGGATCTTTACTGTCATCACAGGTTGTGAATTCTTTTTATTTGAGAGCTGAATAATTGAGCAAGGTTCAATAGTCTCCATCCTGAAGAGCTGCTCAAGAATGAATTCCCCAAATCAGTTAGCTACTGCATTGGCTTTGTGATAGGAAAATACAATTGGAGAATACAAAATAGAAATGAATCCCTTGTTAATATCTCTTCCAATGAATTTGGTTAAATTGGTTCAGATCTAATTAAGAGACATATGAGTATAAGAGGGATTTCACTAACTTAAAAAAAAGGTTTATTGTAATATATCATAAACTTGGAACTAATTGCTCTTTAGAGAAATTTAGGACTATCTAGTTTATCTCTAAGCTTTGCTTATAAATTTCAAGCAAATATGTATATATCCTAGATGATGTATGTGTGTGTGTATGGGTTAGTATATGTACTCATATTTCCCAGCTCTTTCCACTGAAAAGGCCTAGAAACAATGACACCCCAATAGCAATCAGCACACTTAGAGCCAAGATCTTGGTTTCCAAACAACTTTCTCCTCTAAAAGGAACTGCGGCTGCTTGGAGAAGTGGTTGATCCTAAAACCAAGGCAGAGAAAGTATCAGATGAACCTGGAGCATCTGGTGGTGTCAAAAAGTTAAAAAAAAAAAAAAAAGATTAAGATATATCTAAAAGGCACAGGAGCCAACTTAAAACAGCTCCAATGGCCAAAAATGAAACAATTTGAATCTTGAAATAAATAATAATATAATCTATAGAATAAAATAAACATCCATGAGTCTATAGTAATATAAATAAATGATAGGATAAATAAATGAGGGAGAAGGGACAGCTCTCCCATACATAAAAATTATAAATATTAAACATGAAAGGAATGATGTAAAAAAAAATTTGACAATGTAAAATTAAAGTATTTGGTTTAGCAAAATAAAATAAGTAAAATGATGGAGGAAGGAGGAATAAAAGCAACAAATGACGAACATCTAGATAGCTGATATCCTAATATTTATAAAGTGCCTTCATAGGCATTGATTCACTTATTCAACAAGCATTTATTGAGAATTTACTTTGCGTCCAGCACTGATGAAGACTCTGGAAAGGCATCTGTGAATAGGATAGACATCTGCCCTTATAAAACCTAGATTTTAGTGGAATAAGCTATGTTTACTCGAAAAAGGAATAAATCTACACATAAATAAAATGATTACAGGCTGAAGAAGAATTACGAAATAATCAAAAGAGTACCTGAGGAGAAAATTACAGAGGAGGACCTATTATATAGGATGGTCCAGGAAGGCCTCGCAGAAGCAGCGACAATTTAGCTGAGAACAGAACAAAATGAGTCAGCCATCTGACACATGAAGAGAAGAATGTTCAAGTCAACTGGAACAGCATGTGCAAAGTCTGAGGCAATCAAGCTTTACTTTATTTTCCATTATTTTAAGAACTCAAAGAAATCCAAAATGGCTGGAGTGAATTAGAGAAAGAATGGCTCTAGTCTATGGAGGCAACTCTATGGAGGCAGAGTTCAGATCATACATGCAGTTATCATGCAGGACATGGTCAAAGTGTTTGGATTTTACTCCAAGTGCCTTGGGAAATTATTTAAGTATTTTAGGCAGAACAGTGATTTTATGTGATTTACCTTTATTTTTGTTCTTTGGGGAAGTTGGATTGGTGGTATGAAAGACTGTGAGCAAGGAAATCAGGTAAGAGATTGTCACAGACGTGTGGTGTAGACAAAAGTGGTGTCAATGGAGATGGAGATCAATGCCAAATTCAAGGCATATCTTGAAGATTGAGTTCAAAAGAGGTTTTGATAGATATGATATATGTTTAGGTACCTAGTTTTCTCGCTTCAATATAAATTTATGTTTCAATAGTAATTTTAAATTAGGCAAAATATATCATTAGGCAAGTCACAGAATAGGAAATATAAGTGTTTAATAAACTTGTGAATGGTTCTCTACCTTACTAATACTAAAAATGTGATAATTAACAACAAAAAAATAAATATCAAAAGATTGATAATATCTAACGTTGGCATAGATGTAGGGAAATGAGCATGCTCTTATGTTGATAACTGGATGGTAAATTACCTTAGTCTTTCTAGAAAGTAATTTGGCAACAATTATTTGATCTAGCAATATAACTTTTAAAAATTCACCTTAGATACATAAAAACATTAATCCACAAATATATTTTACACAAAAATATTTATAGTAAGTTATATTTCTTACAGTATTGTATGTCATAGGGAAACATGGAAACATTCTCAATGTTTATCAGTGAGGGATCTGAAAAAATGACATTATATTTGTATATGGATTAAAGTATGTTTTGTGTTAGTCATTAGAATGGTTCAAAAATATGTTGTTTCTCCCCTCCTGGGCATGTAGTATACTCGTACTTTCTCATTCTCTTGAAGTTAGGCATAGCCATGTGTCTTGGTTTGGCCAATGAAATGAGAGCTGCTATGCTGGGCTGAAGCCTATGCACAACGCATGTTTTCTTTCCCTCTAGCATAGATATAACTTGCTCCAATAAACTGAGTAAGAATAATACAGAGCAGAGACCTAGGCAACTTCAAGAAATATGAAATTGAGCAAAAAATAAAATTTTATTGTTAAAATACTGAAACTTGGGAATGGTTGATTACCTATTACTGAAGGATAACCTAGCCTACCATAACTGACAAAAAGTCTTTTTATACTTAAAATATGACCATGATATATTGTACAGTGAAGAAAGCAAGTTGTAGAATAATATTTATATTAGAATCCTACTTTTTTTTAAAAATTAGAGACATATATATATATATACGTTATATAAGACAGGAAAAACATCACAAGGTAGACATACAAATGTTAACAACTGCTAACTTCTGGAACGTGAGAATCATGAGTATTAATTTTTTCCTATGCACATTGTAATTTTATTTTATTTTTTATTTTATTTTAGTGAGGAAGATTAGCCCTGAGCTAACATCTGTGCCTATCTTCCTCCACTGTATGTTGGACGCCTGCCACGGCATGGCTTGACAAGCTATGCGTAGGTCCACGCCCAGGATGCAAACCTGCGAACTCTGAGCAGCTGAAGTGGAGCACGCGAACTTAACCACTATGCCACCTAGCCGGCCCCTATTTTTTAAAACAATAAGCAGTATTTCTAAACTTAAAAATAATAAAGAAAAAGTAATCCTGATCAACCAGACAAAAAACCGTACTATAATTCTGTATTTATTGAAAAGTATTGGATATGCGTGATTGGATAAAATGATCAATGAAAGTGAATAGCAAGTCCAGAAACAGATTCAAATAGAACTGAGTAGAGATGAGTCTATCACTTCTAGTCTGTGCAAAAATAAATCTCTAGTCAACAAATTGGGTTGATATATTGGTTAAATTTTTGAAAAGGATTAAGTGAATTCCATACCTGCTCTTTTTAACAAAATTAATTCCAGATTCATTACAGTTATGACTATAATAAAATAAACCACACAGACAAATGGTGTATGTCTAGTGGATTGGGATGGGTTTCTAACTGTGATGCCAAGGCCAAAAAGAGTTAAGAGTAAATTGATATATTTGACTACATAACCAATCAATCAACCAAATCAATCAATCAATCAATTATGAAAATAGGGGAAATATTTGCCATACATGTAACAGTGCTCAGTTGAAAATGTATAAGCCTATCCAATAACATAGCAATTACATTCCTAGGTACAATTTAGCAAAGATTACAAAAAAAAGTATTTTTTGCACTGCTAGGGCATTAGGGGCAATCTGTGTGCCCATTTCTGGGAGACCAAACTTGTAAAATGTGATTAATGAACAGTACAGAATATTTTGCAAAAGTCAGAAGTAATCAACTAGATACACACCCAGCAATATGGATTCTTTTTTTAAAAAAACAAAACAAAACATAATGATTCGTGAGAAAATTGTAAAATAGAATGAGATGTCTAGCATAATATACAATTTATGTAAACAAAATTCACATGCACGAAAGGACAACATACACACAGAAACACATACAAACAAAAAAAAACATGCATTAAGTACTTTAGAATGGATGTCTGAGTGGGAGGAGATGAGAAATGGAACAAGAGAAATTGAATTTATAAATAAATATAAAACAAAAACAAAGGAACAAAACAGGATTTTGTACAGACCAATGATAATAATGTGCATACCATTGATGAGTACAATTAACGCAATTCAATGCATCTGAAGTTCAAAAAATATTATCAGTATTTTAAAAACAGGCTAAGAGATGAGCACGTAAATTAATAGCTAAGAAATACAAATAGGTAGTAAGTATATGAAAAAGTTCACTTTTACTGCCAATTAAATAATTACAGATTAATACAAAAATTGATAGGTATTATTTTTTGAATAGTCCATTGAGAAATGGGATATCTTGTAGGAAGTATCATTCATAACCATTGCTAATGGCACTAGACGGTGGTAGAATCTTTCTCGACCACTCAGACAAGTGTCAAGCAGTAGTCAAGCAAAAATGTTTATTGTAACATTCATTATAAAAGCTAACCGTTAGAAGAGAAATATCCAACACTTAGGGATTGGATCACATAAATGCTACATCAAACAACAGAATATTATATAGCCTTTTAGTATAGATGAGGTAGAGGACGTTTTCTCTTTGTCTCTATTCTTACATCTTTCTACAATGCATTATTTTCTGCAAAATGTGTAGTAAGTACATAATAAAAATTAGGATAAAATAAATTTGGGAGAGTTTAAAAAGTTAAACTCCTCTAGAAGAAAATCTCTACTGTTCATATTCTGTTCTGTGACAAATAAAATTGAAATTTTAATGTTTTATTTTGCTTCTTTTCACATAAATAACCTGAAGTGGGCTTTATTGACTTGTAACTTCATACATTCCCTTCCCACAATTAAGAAATATTTGTGCTTGTTATTAAAACTCTACATGGACATTTACACTATAGCTAAGTGGGAAGAGAAAACTTAGATTTTTCTGGAATAAAAAGCCTTTTTAAAAATATGTGCTAAGCCAGGTGAAAAAGTTTCTTGAACAGGAAATGGCAGAGAAAGGTTTTTTTCCCTCATTAAATTAATTCAATATTGCATTTTGATAAAATGTAAAATGAAATAATTACAAATTTGATATATTTCATCTGATTTCTTGGTTTGTGGATTAATAGTAAAATTTCTGGCCAGCAATTTTTTTAAGACTTTATTTTTTAGAGCAGTTCTACGTTCACTGCAAAATTGAGCTGAAGGTACAGAGATTTCCCTATCCCCCTGTCCCATGCATGCATAGCCTCTCCCATTACCAATATCTCCCAGCAGAGTGGTACATTTGTTACAACTGATGAACCTAACATTGACACCAAATGACATCATTATCACCCAAAGTCTATAGTTTACATTACAGTTCATGCTTGGTGTTGTATGTTCTATGGCTTTGGACAAACGTATAATGACATGTACCCATCATTATAGTATCATACAGAGAGTTTTCACTGCCCTAAAAGTCCTCTGTGCTGCACCTATTCATCCTTCACTTGCCCCAACCCATGGAAATCACTGATTTTTTTACTCTCTCCATAGTTTTTCCTTTTCCAGAGCATCATATAGCTGGAATCACACAATACGTAGCTTTTTCAGATTAACCTCTTTCACTTAGTAATATTCTTTTAAGCTTCCTCCCTGCCTTTTCATGGTTTGATAGCTTATTTCTTTTCAGTGCTGAATAGTATTCCATTTTCTGGATGTACCACAGTTTATTTCTCCATTCACCTGCTAAAGGACATATTGGCTGCTTCCAAGTTTTGGCAGTTATGAATAAAGCTGCTATACTCATCCATGTGCAGATTTTTGTGCATACATTAGTTTTGAACTCCTTTGGGTAAACATCAAAGAGTGCAATTATTTTTTTAAACTCAGATATTACTTTTTTCCTCAAGATAATCAGATGTTTCAGGTATCCAATATTGAACACCCCACACTCTAATAACTTTTACTCCCTATGATATGGAAAAATAGTTTTATTCTCAGATGCTTTCTGAAAGTTGCCTTGCTCATCTGTCTTTGCCAATGAAGTTGTCACTTACAAGAAAAATTTGCCCTTCACATCATCTGGCCACACAAACCTGTCTTTCTTCCTATGTAATTCTCTTTGCCTGGTGTTAAACTTATTTACTTTTTAACAAGACGTTTCCACCATTTCCATTGACATTTTCGTCCACAAAGATGCAGATGATAAAGTAACAGTACAAAAGAGTCCCAGATGTAGGTCTGACGCAGCTGTGTACAGCAAGGACCTGAGAGGCGAAGGGCTGAAGCACAGCCTTATGTTGCCTCAGGAGTTTATCACTTATTTTTTCTTCCTGTGCAGCTATGGGGGATGAAGATTCACTCTTTTATTTGTGGTCTGATGACAGTTTGAAGTTTTACTGAGGATGTGGTCAGGCAATGGTACTCTGCAACCCACACACAAAACATAGCACTAAAATCTTTATAATTAACTGCATATGATTTAGCAGGTCATTTAGAAAGATGATTCATCAGCAGTAGGTGTAAACTGGTTCACCAGACCTAAAGTTGAAGGGGAGAGAAGAGATAAAATAATTTCTTGCTTCCACTTTAGGCTAATAGCCAGGTGACTCAGAGTCCTTAAGAGCTCTGACTCAGGCTTCATTTCTCATCGCTGATAGGATGCTGGAGTTTCATGCCAAACAATTTATCTTTCCACACCTCAGTTATGTAAATTGCTAAAATAAGTCTCTAACATGGGTCTAGGGATTATGCCACTTGTAAGCCTATGTTCCAAAGTACTAATATTTTTCTTCATTCTTCTTTATAATTGAGTGTGTGTCTGTTTGTGTACAGGGATTTTTCCCCAATGTGATGGCACATCTTGGAAAAATCGTGCAGTGGGTACTGCTTTTCTTCGGTGCCCTTCCGTCTTCTTGCAGACTGGTCATGCCCAGTCTTCCTGTGCTGTCTGAGCCCTGGCAGCTCAGAGAATTCTGTTGTAACAGACGCTTTCTCTGGGCAGCCCTTAGCCTCTACAGAAATCTTTACTCTTTTCTCTTTAAACTCTGCTTTCAGCAAGCTGCCAACTAGAAAAGATCTGAAAATATCATCCTTTAATTGTTAACAGCTCACTGTAGTTCACTGTTACCCCTTTCAGGAGAACTTGCGTTGTAGGAGGGAATGGATTGTTGACTTTAGGCAGTGTTCCATAACTAAGGGCAATAGAATCTCTTGGAATGAATTTTTAGGAATGCAGGTTCCCAGGGTACAAGATTAATCATGTAAGCTTTAAAGAATCTCTTGAGATGAAATTGGGAAATGAGAACCATTTGCCTGGGGCAAACACGTGTGACATCACCATGCTCAGTACAGAGCTAGGCTTAAAGCAAGGGGCTCTTGATACCCCTCAGATATTCTCCCATGTCCTCTAAAGAGATTTTATATCCAAGGTATATATCATGGGAGTGTTATAGTTTGGCATTATGCCAAATGCCAAGAAGACTAGAATCAAATCATGAGCATTATCTGTCCATTACAATCTCTGAGATAAGTTATACTCTTGGTCAACTCAGGATCAACTGTTAGAACATTTGTTGAATATATATTGCAAAGCAGCTAAATCTCTTTATTGAGAGGAAATTACAATCACTTCACCAGCAAGATGATACACTTTTTGATACCAGTGATTGTCCACATAGTCCAACATCCAGTGGTTTTGTAACATTTTTATTAGTTTATTACAAAGCATTTTACTGTTATTTTTATGCCAAAAATAACATGAGTTCGTTACAACAAACTTAGAAAATGCACTGGAATAAACTCCAATGTTTATATTACTACTGTTAACCTTTTAATGATTATCCTTTCATTCGTTCACTTATACTTCATCCATCCTTCCTGTAAATATTCCAGGAGGTGCTCTAAGCCCTATGGATACATCCATGAACAAGCTACATAAAGCCCATATGGTGAAGACAGCAGTAGAGTGGTACAGGAGAGCAGATACTAATTAAACACATAAGTTCAATGAAAAAGACAAGTTTGATTAATGGGACTAAGAGGGTCTGGAGAGGGAATGTTATTTTAGATTGGATGGTAAGGGGAGATCTTTTTGAGAAGGTAACATTTGAGCTGATATCTGAATGATAAGACAGAGCTCATCCTAAGACACTCTGGGGAATCAAAATCCAGACAGAGGAACTGGCAGTACAAAAGACCTAAAGTGGGAATAAACTCAGCATATTTGAGGAATAGAAGGAAGGTCAATTTGACTGGAGTATGATCAAAGATGTGGAGGCTGATAATAACAGAGGTAGCAGAAGTAATTAGGGCTAAGTTGTGCAGAGCTGCACTGTCTAATATGGGAGCCACTAGCCTCATGTAGCTACTGAGCACTTGAAATCAAGCTAGTCTGAATTGAGATGTGCTGTAGGTGTAAAACACAAATACACACTCAATTTGAAGATCTAGTGTAGAAAAACAATATATCTCATTAATAATTTTTATATCGATTATAGATTGAAATGATGTTTTTGGACACATTGGATTAAATGAAATATATTTTTACTATTAATTCACTTGTTTCATTTTTTCTGAAGTAGTCACTAGAAAATTTTAAATTGCACGTGTGGCCTACATTATATTTTTATGGACAGCACCAATATAGAGCCTTGCGCATCATAGTCAGAAGTTGCAGTTTGTTTTAAGCACAATAAGAAGTATTCAGAAGATTCTAAGAAGGTGATATGATTTACTCTTTTAATGAGATTGCATTGTTGCTGTGTGCAGAAAGGACAAGAATGGTAACAGAGAAACCAGCCATAAGATTATTGATGGTGGTTTAGACCAGGATAGTATAAAGATAAAGTTGGAGAGAAGAGAGTAGCTTCAGAATTTATTTTGAAAGTTGAGCTACAGGAAAAAGAGATGATTTCCAGTTATTGAGGAGTTGAGTAAATGGATGGTGGTGATCCCATTTTAAAGGGATGGGGAAGATGGGTAGCAATGGGCATGAGAGCAGAGGAAACAACAGTTCTGTTTGGGTAATATTTTGAGATGCCTATTAGACATCGAAGCAGACTCTTCAAAAGAGAAGTCAAGTAGAGGAGGAGTGCACCAAGGAAAAGGAGCCAGTACATTGCAGGAAAACGAGTACATGGTAATGTCCCAGAAGTCAAGCAAATAACTTGTTTCGAAGAGCAGAGAGTGTTTCACTATGTCGCATTCTGTTCTGCAGGCAAGGAAGGTGTGAACAGAGAATTAGCCATCACATTGGCAACGGGAGATAGTTGGCAACCTTGATGAGAGCAGTTCTTATGGTGGTAACAATGAATGTCCAACTGAAGCGGACAGAAGAGTAAATGGGAAGCGATAAAATTAGAAAAGTAAAAAGAAGTTAGCCGCTCTTTCAAGAAGATGTTTTGTGAAGATAAGCAGACAAAAGGAAGGTAGCTGGAGAGAGACATGATATCTGTACTTCTTATTAGAAAGTAGAGACCTATTAGAGATACCTGTGTGCTAAAGAGAATTATTCAGTAAAGGGGGAGAAAAATGATGCCATAGAGAGAGAGAATAACTGTAGACACAGGTTCTCGAGTAAACTAGTTGGAACAGGGTCCAGATCTCAAAGGCAGGATTGGCCTTTGATAAGACTCTGATGCTTCTCCCATTACATCTGAAGAAAAGACAGTGTGGATGAGCACAGATGTAGGTGAGTCTTTGTTCTTTCTCTTCTCTCCTCTGTGAGTGTGTGTGTGTGTGTGGGTGTGTGTGTGTTTACAAACCTCATATCATATGAAACATCTATTTGTAACACTTGGAGATACAACTTTGAATGCATTGATCCACATGTTTGAGCTTCGGACGTCATTGCAGAAAACTCTGGTGCCCATTCTAGCCGTCGTCCTTGGTATAGGACCTGTCATTTCACTCTGGGAACTTTTATGACACGATATTTAAAAGTCTCCTAAAAATGTACCTTGGTTAAGTTTTTTTAATTCATTATTCTGAACACTCAATGATTCACTTCAATCTGAGATTCATTTCCTCCACTTTGGGGGATTTTCTGTTTTCTTTCTTTGATTATTTTCCCCTCTCCAAAGCTTATTTTCTCTCATTCTGGAATCCTTATTATTTGGATGTTCCGTGGATTGTTCTTGAAACCGTCACACCTTCATTTCTTACCATCCATTTGGTTGTCTGTATGCTACACTTTCTAGTAGTTTTCCGTGACTTTAACGCCCAAAACTTTTTGCTTTTAAAAAAAATTCTGTGGTATTTTTAATTTCCTTGAACAATTCCTTTGATCTCCATTCTTTCTTCACAGAATTTTGCTCTTCCTTTATGGGTTTTATATCTTATTTTATATCTCTGAGTAGATTAATTACAGTTTCTTTGAAGTTTTCTTTGCTTTCAACATTGCTTCTGCTCCTTCTGAGCTCCTTACGTATTATTTGTTTGTTGGTTTCTCCCTTTCATGTTAGAGACTTTTGTCAAAAGTTTTGAGATCCTTAGCAATCTTTTCACATTTAAAAATTGCTTTTAAGCTCTGTGTGAATGGCAGAATGTGCTGACTGGTAGGATTCAGTGTAAAATGATCAGGTGACCTTTAGAGAACTCTAAATGGCAAGATCTAGGTTTTCTTTCTGGAATGGTTCAGTTTATCTAGAGAAGGATCCCTCAAATACTTTATCTTGTGGAACAACCTGACTGCTGGCATTCTCTAGTCAGGTAAGAGAAGGAGATGGGGAGGAGGGTGGCAGTTCATCATGTAGTATGTGGACTTCCATCGAACACTCCTCTTTTAATCTTGCTCCTCATCTGACATTTTTCAATATCTGGTTTTCTTCATGGACTTCTAAGCCTCTCTGGTTCAGTTTCTCCAGAAAGCATGTTTCTCATGCCTGCAAAGCCTGGAAGCTGTAGTTGTCTGACAGTGTGAGGTGGAAGTGGGAGCTGGGGATCTAACTGCTTCTTACATAAACTTCCAAATTCTCCCAGGCTTACATCCCATCTCCAAACACATTCCTCCTGTAGTTGCCATGCCTCAGCTTCGTAAGTCTTTCCAGTATTCTAAAGAACAAGTCAACTTGCTTCTCATTGATAACCCATTTATAGATATATATATTTCATCTTTCTCTACTTTGATAATTAATTTGACTCCTACTTTTTCTTTCCATCTTCATACATTGTAATTCAGAATTACAGATGTCTCCTAATTTAATAAGAGATGAAATCAGTGTTTCTACTTTCTGGCAGAGGCAGCAGCATTGCTAAGTTGCCATCTTATAACAGAAACTGTTTAAATTCAATTTTAGCTATGAAGTCCTTTTAACAATCAAGATTCTTAAAAATATTGTCTTTCAGAAACTCTCCATTAATAGCAATGTTTACAGTGTTCTATAGCCACATATATATGCTGCATATTAATTTTTATTCTAAATATTACTCAAAATAGAATGGAAGGAATAGCATCTTGCTTGAATTTGCATACTTAAAACCCAGAAATGTTATTGTCTTCTTAACAAAAAAAAAAAAGTCTTCAGAACCTGAGAGGGAAGCAACTAATTCTACTTTCTTAGTGAAATTGAAAGGGCTTCATAAAGGAACTGATATTTCACCTTTATTTTGAAAGATTTGCCTACCCTTTTAAAGGCATTTAAACAGGGGATTATATATCACAAGAGAATGGAAGCAAAAGAGAGACCAACATGTTCTGAGAATAATGAGATATTTGGGAGGACAAAAAGAGATAAAACATGGGAAAGGATTTTGGGAAAAGTCAAAAGTTTACATAAATTCAAAGAAGCATTATTTTTATTTATATAGATTCCTTCTTACTAGAGTTTTGCATCTTCTTCATGAATAATACACATGCCTAATGTGTATTATTCCACAAATCCACTTCAAGAGAGCCCTAGAAGAAATTCAATTCCAATTTCACAAGAATCATTACTTAATAAAGAACTCATAAAACAGTCTTTTGAATATTTTTCATAGTTAAGAACTAGGCTACAGTCAATGGTTGTGATGCATGGTGCAAAGTTCCCTGAGCCCAGCTGATTTCAGCTCATCGGTAGTGGACAGTTCCAAGCACACTGCCGGTGTCCAAAATCCTGAGTGCCCCTTTGCTTTGCTGCTTCAAGGCCTTGTCCTAAGCCACAGGAGGCCATTCAGCTGCAAGCTGGCTCAACGTGCAAAGGTAGGGGGATTAATCCCCTGGGAGCAATCCTCCGCAAGTGGGAGACAGGAGTTGATAAACGTGTCAGCCTTGCTGTCTTCTATGGAGACAATGCTAAGGCAGGTTTGATACAGTTCCTCACCGGGGTCCGTGGTGCAATTGAGCTTCACTTGCTCACAGTGGAAATTGAATCATCAAAACACAGAGCACCCTTCCTCCTTTTTCTCTCCTTTTCCCCACTCTTTTACTTCTGCTCCTTGAAATTTCCTCTTGAATAATTTACCTATACCTAATTCCTTTTCTTGGGTTGTGCCTTTGGAGAAATCAAAATAAAACTTACACTTAATCAGTTATGTGTCTCTACTCTTTACCTATTTCCATTAACTTCATATAATTTGCAGGCATCTAGCCTTTTCTATCTTTCTACCTTAAAGACTGAAGAATAATTAAAAATGTCTTTTTAACCTGTTGGCATTGATTACTTATATTTAGAGAAAGATTCATCAGTGATACATCAAAGAATAACACTGAACTAGGAACCAAAAAACCCATTATTTAGTCCCAGATTTTGTATTACCTAGTGATAAAACTATATGAAACTCATTTTATCTTTCTAAAACCTTAGTTTCCTGATTTATTGAAATGAAGGAGTTGATGTAGAAGGGTATTCCAGGGCACTGATTTTATGATTCCATGAAATTATAGAGGCAGGACTGCTTTAGACAAAGCTGTCCATTGGGCATGTTTCCAGGTGGTCTGTTGCTCATGGTTTGGAGCCTCACCTACACCTGTGGCCTGCCATCCCATGCCTGGAGCAACTTCTCACCAGCATCCAATCCAAATCTGTCACTTGCTTGGACAGTTCCAAATGCCTCAGTAGCCCCAGCTTTAAATATACATATTATTTAATTTATGCAAATAGTAGTTTCTGTCTGTTTCTAGAGAATGTAATATAACAAAGTAAACCATGTTAATAGGAAATTCACTACAGAGGACAAGCCCACAAATCCCACGCACGCTAACCCCAGGTTCTTCTCCCTTTCTTACACAGCCCTCTTAGGCAACACACATGAATGCAAGTGACCTTCTCCCTACAAGTCACCTGACCTTGTATTGTTACTCAGTAGTGACTCCAAAGGTGAAGTTTCTAGACAAAAGGGAGGGAGAGACCCAGTGGTGGGGAGGAGATTAGAGGCAGGAAACGCTTTATTGCACTTTGCAAATCATCCCACGTAACTGGTTGCCAATTCAGCTACACTGAAGACTGGCTCTGACAGAAGGCATTAAAAGGAGAAAGTAAAATAGTCCCTTTGTTCTGACTCCAGAAATGCTGAGAGGAAATTCCTGTTCACAACAGGTGATTAAACAAGCTTTATTAGAGGCCATTACATGGAGTCACTAACGCTGCTTTGTTGCAATAAAATGGTTCATTTTCCCATTTTCTCATTCTTTAACTTTCTAATAGTATTAATCAGATTTATCAACAATTTGATAACTCCAAACTGGCTGCCAGAGTCTTAGAAGAACACTTTTACAACCTGTTCTCTTAATGCAGTAAAGCTCACACTTATCCACCAAATTCCCCCTAAGATGGTGAAGAATGGATTTATATCTTGGGGGAAGGGGTGACCATGTAGCTCAAAGTGTCTAACCACAAGCATGAAATTTCTCCAAATCCTTCTCCTTCACCTTAAAAATTATATGAATTTACCTTCCACTCAGTAATCAACCTCAACTTATATTAATTTCAACATAATGTGTGGAATGATTTACTGATTACTTTAGCCCATCAAAATGTTTAAGGAAGAATAAGGTAATTTGGATTTTATGTTTTATTCTTAGACTTTTCATCTATTTGCAAGGATAAAATAGAAATGTTTCTCTTTCTTCTCATGATACCTCTAAACTGTTCCTGAATCATATATTCAACCTGGAAGGTAGATTTCCCCATTCACTAAGAAGCATATTTTTTGTGCAACTGAAATCTTCTACCATGTCTAAATATGAAATTCAAATGTCAACTCCATTATTCTTGCAAAAGAAACATAAGGATCAAAATTCATTGTCTATCAAGTGAACCTAGGAAAGAGGAGGTATTATGGTGTTTGTATCTTCAGGCTTCAGAACTCATATGTTTAGCATTGTAGCCTGTACCAGCTGAACAGGCCCAGGAATGATTTTTTGCTGCTGGTATCTGACCTGCTGCAGTATCTAGGGCAGGTTCAAAGTGAGCACACAACGTGCAACAGAAACATTCATTTCTCTCCCAATACTCCTTTTACTTCCTTCTACCTCACAAACTCATCCTTTCAGTTTCCTTTCCTTCCTTTTACTTTACAGACCCATCATGGCCCACTTCAGAGCACATTTTTGTAATTTTGTTTCTCCCCTACATGTTCCTGTATGGTAGATACCATCGTTTTGTAGCATTAGAGAAAGGCAGACATAGTCTTCCTCTTTCTCATTAGCCACTCTCTTTGAATCTTGTATTAATGAAATCATCACATTTCCTTGCCTAATCAATTATTACTCTGCTGTGCATAAATACAATGAATATGATGGCAAAAAGCTGCCAAGTGCTTTGGATATCACAGAATGGAAACCTCCAAATAAATGTCTGCTGTGATTTCTATTAGATGAAGACACTTAGGATATGTTTTATTGGCTCATTAATAAATGATTAGAGTGGTAAAGATATCTGGCTAGAAGCCTCATTTCTTGCAAGCTCAAAATATGTGGGTTAATGGAGCAATTAAACATACTTTCATATTACAGGGCTGTAATAATATTGGGAAAAGGTAAGTGAATTACTAAAAAAAAAAGACAACTGTAAATACAGAGAAAGAACAAGAAGCTTAATTTCTATAAAAGTGGTAAAGAAATAAGTGACAGAATTTCAAACAGTTGGCAATTTATAGGGCACCTGAATTAATATATTTAAGTCTTTTCTCGCCAAAAGAGGTATCTTGTTTTACTGAGGTGAAGGAAATATAACGTAGAGAAATAGTTCTCCAACAGAAGCAGACAATATTAGGTCATACAGGGGAATAGTGGTCAAAAAGCATTTCACGAAATGTTAACAGTTTTCTGCTTATGAGATGCTGATGTAATAAGACTGTTTCAAAGATACAGAAGACAGGAGAGTTTGTAAAATGAAGTGCAAGTGCTAACCGAGACCACCATCAGTGCAGGACCAAGTATTGGTCATCTGTGTATCCCAGCAAATTGCACATTTGTAGTGCTTGTTCAATAATGGGTAATATGCCAATATTAGCATACCAATAATTGGTAATAATGGCAATAAAGGTAATAGAAAAATTGAGTTTATTGGATAATTTCTTGATAAAGCCAAGTTGAAGGATAAAGTTTAGTGGAAGATTTCCCCACCCTGATATCAATAGCATATACTCCCAGAACTCTCACCTTCTTCCTTGCCTTTCTTCCTATCCAGCCAGTTTCTGAGACATCTGGTCTCCCCTCTTTATCCGCCACCCTGATTCCTTTGCACTCTTATGCTTCACCATCCAGACTCAGTACATTCATTATGATGATCTCAATTCTTAGCTCCTACATCCTGGAAGCTGAGAGTTGCTACAAATAACTGCCTAAACATAAAATCTTGCTGCATTACAAGTTAGCTGAGACCTCAGAGCAACCTGTGAAAATTTCACTTCATTTTTTTCAGCTTCTTCTCTCAACTCCCTCAGTGACTTTCCAAAGATCTCTATCCTTTACTACTTTCCCTACACTATCTATTCAAACTCCATCCTTCACACTACCAGTGAACTTTTGTCCCTAATTCATAAGTTCTGCTTAGCTTAGTCATTATGCATGATCTTTTACCATATCCATCCCCACCAACTACAAATTGTGTGTATGTGTGTGCAAATCTTGGCCTAAAGTCAGTTGTAGAAGAATTTTGTATCCAAAAGAAACAAGGCTTTTACTTTAAAAGCATTGAGAAGTGATGGCAGTCTATATTGAATTCCTCAGAGGAAGTGCTAACAGGATTATACAAATAGCAAGATGTCCTAAGACATTCCCAAATTTCCACTAATCCACTAAGCTACTGTCCCAACATCTCTCTTATCTTGTTCTCTAAAAAATGTTTGCCTATGCCTTCCTCATCCAGATGTATTAGGATTTCCTCTCCCAAAGGAGTACCATGTCTTTCCTTATGTAACTCAATTTCGCTTGCAGAGACCCCTTCCAGTCTGTCACCACAAAGGTTCTCTGTGGCAAGTCACAGAGTGAGCAAAGACTCCTTCTTAGAATGGAATGAGAATGGTGAGATGTGTGAGTAGTATTCATGCCTCCTTCCATGCTTGTCTTTGCCTTCTCTCCTTCAGTTGTAGAAGACAGTTATGCCAGCTCCTACCAACTAGCCCTGCATCTATTCCTTTGACCACATGCCTTTTTGTCTCCAAGAAATTATCCGTCAGGATTTCTCTCTTTACTTCTGTATCCAGAATATATTTTAAAAACCCACTGAACTCATAAATAAGAAAAAAAAATAGTTTAAAATGAGCAAAAGAGTTGAACTGACACTTCACCAAAGATGTACCAAGTTGTATAAGCTACAGGTTGCACAAAACCAAGGTCCACCCAGGAATACAGGATAAATTCGCCACATCTTTGTGTTGGAAAGGACTTTAGAGGTCACGTGTGCCCTCCAACATTGCAGGAATCCCTCTGCCAACATTCTTTAAAAATCATCATCTAAAAGAAGGAAATTGCCAGCTGTGTTTGGATTTTGCTTTGTCTCTTGTGCAGTTTCCCCATCTCTAAAACGGCAATAATATGAATGAAATAATTGGTTGAAATTGGTAAAGACTTAATACCTAAATGTCCTTAAAAGTAACTTAAAGATATACCAAACTTAAAGAAAGTTAAAGAAAAAACTTGAGTTCATCTGAAGGAATGATGTGGGGTGAGTTCTAACACCAGTAGTGCCTGTGAATTGTGAAGCAGTATGTCTTAACCAAGTTCAGAGAGGTCTGAGATAAGGAATTGATTTCACGGGTTTGTGTACTTTGCGTTATCTTTGGTTTGAAGGTAGTTTCATTTTGGCATGCATTAGAAGCAGAAAAACTGTATGTAGCCATATGGGCTTGCTAAAAGATACACTTGTTAAAAAGCATGCCCGGTCCTTTGCAGAAGACACAAACAAGGCTAAAAAATAATAAGATAATCAGGTTTTAAAAGTCAGATGGCCAGTATCTGTGAAAGCTCCACAACTTCTGAGAGTCCTGAAAGATTTTTTGCTCTTTCTCAATTAATTTGTCTTCCATTTATTCATTTTGACAAATTTTATTGTTCCCATGTTTCATTATAAGGTTTTGACTAAGTTTGAGGAGTATTTAAATGAATAAAACCTGTTTTCTACCTACAAGAAGCCCACAGTTTAGAAGAGGAAAAAAGCGTTTAGTACCTGCTATTCCCATATGTTCTTCAGCTAAGTTTACTTTAGTCTTAGATCAGTCTTGTTTAGGATGTATAGATATTTTTAGATAGCAATATAATCAGTTATACAGATTAATCTATTTTATAAATAGAGTGATATGGGCAGTGATGTAGACTGCGGGATAATTATAAAAGGATGAGTAAAATTATCTGTGTCAGAGACTATCTCCAGGCTAGAAGGAGATAATGCTTCAAAACCTGTTAGACGTTAATCCTGAGAGCAAGGGGGAAATGTATAGAGATTGTTAGTGTTTTTATCAGATATCCATTTTCCCTGTCTTTCTTATTTACAGAACTCCAATTATAATCTGAGCGAAGGACCATGTTTTATAGTCTCCTTTGCAAATGGACTTGCCAGTGAGATGTGAAGGGGCAGTTGCTGGATGGATATTTTTGACCTTAAAGTGGATAATCCCAGGCTAGAGATTATGCCTTTTATCTTCCCTCCTTACCACTTCCTCCTTTTTCTTGTTTCCAGGAACTCCAGCCACCATTATAGATCCTGAAGAGATCTTGAAGAAAGCTACAAATTTCTGGTGAAGCAGACAGCTAGAAGGAACATGCCTTTCTGATGACTGTGGTGCCACCATACTTCTAGATTTTTATATGGGTGAGATAAATAAGCCTCTGTCTTGTCTAATGTTTAGGTTAATTTGAGGTTTTGTTTTATATGTATCAAATGTAATCCTAAAAGCACCCATACAAGAATAAGATAGCAAGTTCAGGTTAGTCGAGAAATTGACCTGACCAGAGTAGAGAGTAAGACCCCACTATCGTCACTGACAAGTATTGACACAACTACATTTGCAGCCTTCCCTACACAATTATAACTCTTCATTTAAAATGGCTTTGGACTTGTTGAATACATAACCTTCAAATGTAACTCTCCATTATTGACATCTATAGCAATTAAGTCAACTATTCCAAGGAGAACAAGTAAAAAGTGTGGAAAATTTTTTTAAAAATCAAAGACATTAAACTACTCTCAATGCAACATGGATTCAAGGACCAAGATTTCAGAGAACAGAAAAGTACATTTGGGTGAGCCTGATATGATTCACTACTTTTCCCTTAGAGACATTCGTCTCCCTGAGCCAAGTGGCTGATGTTGATTTGCAACCTTGGGAGTTCCCCAGATGAAATTCGAAACTGGCCCCCATACACAGACAGCAAGGAGAGACCAAAGAAAGAGGTAGATCACTCCAGAGTAGTAGGTGGCAGGTTTAACAAGCAAGAGAACTTACATACGAGGCTTGTCTTGGGCAGCCGCAAGACAAGTAGATCTCTGCACTCGTCTCCCAGAATCTTAAAAGTTTATATAGAGGCCTTAACAGGGTTCGGTCACATACATATACCATCAAGATGGTCTCAACAACACCTTAATCTCTCAAGATTGCCTCCTTGAAATGGCTCTGGCTCTGGAACCAGTGGGTGGAACGTACATTCCAAGGAAAGGGGAGAGGGTAAGACCCCAATCCAGCTCACAAGTGGTCACACCCTCTTGATGACCTCCAACAGCTGAATAGCCAAGCGGAAACCACAGACTAAAAGGTTAAGCAGCAGAGCAGACCTTCAGCAATCTCTGTTTGATGGGAGGGGTTCAGGGTTGGCCAAGTATGAGGGTCCCTGGTAACCATCCCAGGCATTCAGTAGGAGAATCTGAAGAACTAAACTCTAGAAGTAATGGCAAACTGAAAATTGTGCAACTCTCTCCAAGATTAAAACTGAGTTTCAAACCAACTCAAGCTAGACTCAATTAAGGTCATCTAAGTCTAGACTAACTGCTTGCCAATTTGAGAAATTAAACAACATTTAAATTAATGAAGGGACATATCATATTTATGGATTGCAAGACTCAATATTGTAAAAGTGTCAGTTCTCCCCCAAACTGATGTGTAGATTGAATGTGATCCCAATCAACAACCCAGTGGGGTTTTAGGGAAAAGTGCCAACTGGTTCTAAAATTTTTATGGAAATGTAAAGAATTAAGAATAGCTAAGACCATCTTCACAAAGAACAAATTTGAGGTACTAGAGATACACTGATGAGAAAAGCAATGAAGTTCCTGCCACTACGGGGCTCACAGTCCTATGGGAACATTAGAATCTGAGCATAAGTTTTTTCAAAAGAAAGAGTACCATTTAAGTAGGTTGGGTTTCTCATAGATCCTAGTTGAGGGTGCCTAGTTTCCCTAGTTGAGGGCGCCTCCCTGAGAAAATGATCTTTAAGCTGAAACTTGAAGAATGAGTAGTAGTCACCTAGGAGTATACAAGAGATAAGAGCATTCTAGGAGAGGGAAGAGTTGGTGAGAATTCCCTGAGAAAGAGAGAGGGCTTATAAAATGGAGTGGGGGACAGTGAGGGCTGGGATGGAGATTTACAAAGGATGAATATGGATAGGTAAGCAGTGGCTAAAACTTGGTAGGTCTTAGAGAGCATATTAAAGAATCTCTACTTTATGCTAAAAGTCAGTATTTTAAAGGATTCTCCTCTCCCAGGGAATAAAAAGAATAAGACTTACATTATCAAAAGATTTCAAAATATTACTCTATCTGCAGTTGGGAGGATCAAATATCAAAGTTGGGAGAGTAACTAAGAGGGTCTTCCCACTAAAGTGAAGGAGAGAAAGGCAGTTGTTTAGAATAAGGCAGTAGAAGTGGAGAAGAGTAGATGCAATTGAGATGTTAATCAAATTACCTCCTAAGGAGGCACTGGACTAGACAAACAAAATGCTTGCTGCCAGACACATTGTGAATGTTTCTGTCCCCCAAAATTCATATGTTGAAACTCTACTCCCCAGTGTGGTGGTATTAGGAGGTGGGGCCTTTAGGAAGTAATTAGGATCAGACAAGGTCATGAGGGTAGAGCCTTGTAAATGAGATTTGTGCTCTTCTAAGTGCCATGATAGAGCGGCTGCTTTCTGCCCTCCACCATGTGAGGATACAGAGAGAAGTTGGCAATCTGTAATGAGGAAGAGGGCTCTCACCAGAACTCGACCGAGTTGGCACCCTGATCTCCAACTTATAAACTCCAGAACTGTAAGAAATAAATTTCTGTTGTTTATAAGCCACCCAGTCTGTGGTACTTTCTTATAGCAATCCAAACCAACTAAGACACACATATACGGTACTAATAAATGCTGGTAAGTAGTTATTAAATGTTGAGAGAGAGGACTATTGACTTATGGATCTTGGAATACTAAGGAGGAAGGAAGGAAGAAAGGAAAAGAAGAGAAGGAGGATAGGAAGGTAGGAGAATTGGAGAACTGGGAATTCAGAACCCCAGAATGTCTTTGAGGTATGCCAGCAAAAAGAAGGAGGAGGAAGAGAAGGAGGAAAGAAAATGCCAAAATCCAAAACCAATGAAAGGTAGATAGAGACTGAAACAGTAATAGAAGTTTTTGTTACAAGTCAAAGTACAGTCTTCACACTGTTACCAAAGGCTATGGGTCATTTTAGCACAATCTACATGGTTAACAGCTCTGGAGGCATCAGCCAATATATCTAATGATATGTAATTAAGTTTTAATTATAAGCATTAACAATTCAACAGATAATCAAGAATAACATATAGATGGCTTTTTAATTGGTTATATGACTTTTCTACAAGTATTTTCAATTTCTAAATTATGCATTTTTTGCTTTGGCTACTGTTATAGTAATTTTGTGTTCCTAGGCACATGGTTTCTAGAGGACACCAACTCCGAATCTTGTAAGACCAGAAGAGGGAAATTCATAAGTTAAAATTATACCACAGATAATGCAAAGTAAATGAGATGCATGTTAAAAAAAATTAAATTTATATATTATAAAACAATTATATAAGATAAGCCATTTGATTCATAATAAAGAGCATAAAGATTTGTTTCATTTTGTTTTACTTAAGAAGAACTGTTCCTATCACCAGTATCATTTTATTTGTAGGCAGAAATCACCACTGTGTGATTTTGGGGTTGATGGAAAATTGATTATGAATCCAACTTCTGCCTTCTTTTCACTATCGTCATGTTTAACAAGACATTCATACCTATTTTAGCCTGTTTTTACCCGTACAAAATGAGTTTCATCAAGAAATGAAGATAACGGAAATAAAAGTATTTAATGTATTAAAATGCTACATATAAATGTTATACACAATATTGTCATATTATTCCTAGAAATGACATTGCCTCAACTGCCAAGTTAAAGGTCATTTTCTTGCTTTAAATTTTCTCTCAATTTTGATATTTCCCATTAACTTTCTGAATTTTAACCCTCAATACATTTATAAGTTTGTGAAAATTTTAGAGAATGAACTCAAAGGTAAGTAGTAATTTATTGAAGGTATACAGTGATGAGTCAAAGGAATCAGGACTGTTGTGTAATAGACAGGAGATATCTGTCACTAGGTGACATAAAACATTCAGAAGGAAAAAAGTTTGGAAGTGGAGGAGAGGAGAGACGACAAATTCCAGTGGGCGAAGTTGAATTTATCATCATCAGATTTGTAGTAGTGGAAATCTTGGCTATTGATAGTGTTGCTCAAGTATAGAATACACAGCAACAGGAAGAAGGCCAAGATCTGAGTGAACCTAAAAGAGCACCAAGAGACTGAGAGAGTAAAGGAACCAGAGTTACAGCTGCGCCACATTCCAACCAACACTCAGTATTTTCAGAAGAAATAGAGAGGCCAAAGTAAAACCAGGAGAAAAGGACATGTATGATGACCAACATTTTTCTCACCACCTGGTCACAGACCCCTTTTTCTCCCACTGCTACTTTCTTAGATACTATACAACTCTACTAACATAATCTCCCTGTTAACTCTTGGGATATCCCAGAGCAGTGGCCCAGCTGTTATCTCCATTTTCCAAATTCTTTTGGAGAAACCAGTCATTAGCAGTTCCCGACCAAAGGCATTTATGACAAACAGGCAGAGGATGATTAACTAGGCAGCGAATAAGCTCAAACTTCAGAATCTCTCACTTGTATGAGCACCCTTCTAAGGCCTGGTACCTATTTTAGTATTCGTATATGTTTGTTATTTTCTCCCGGAGAAAACTCAGCAAGTTGTATAAGCTACAGGTTGCACAAAACCAAGGTCCACCCATGCATACAGGATAAATTCGCCACATCTTTGAGTTGGAAAGGACTTGAGAGGTCATATGTGTCCTCCAATATTGTGGGAATCCCTCTGCCAACATTCTTTAAAAATCTTTGTTTAAAAGAAAGAAATTGCCAGCTGTGTTTGGATTTTGCTCTATCTTTTGTCCAGTTTCCCCATCTCCAAAAGGGCATGAATATGAATTTCCTCATAAGGCAGTTGTTAAAATAAATACAAAGTGCATAGCACTCTACTTAGCACAAAGATGGGGTTTAAAAGTGATTTTTACTATTATTGTTCTATATTGGAATGTTTCCAGAGATTAAAATCTCACCAATTCTTTAGGCCATATGGACACTTTATAAAGCTTAAGCTAGGTCTTCCTTATCATGAACTGGAGCCCATATCCCCCCACCTTCCTCTAGAACTACATAATTTGTTTACTCTTTCTTCAAAAGTTTGAAAGAGCCATTCATGTCCTCCAAGTCTTCAAGGAAGAGCTACATCTTTTAACTGTTAGTTGACATGCCTTGGAGTCCCTAGAGCATAGCCTAGTGCTTGGCATTTAGCAAAGTTCAATGAGTGCTTTAAAGTAAGTGAATGAGTAACACGATCCTTGAAAAACTAAAATGAATCTCAAGCATTCTATCCTCGGTTCTCGCCTCTGAAAATCTGGTGGATTAACTCTCTTAGAAGAATCAAAATGATTCTGTCCAAAACAGAGTGCTAAGGAATTATCCCCTCATGTAATCAGTTTACTACTTTTATTCCCTTAATGCAAAAAAAGTTGTACAAGTTTCTTTGACAAGTTAACCCCAAGTTTTTGTTACATAACCTTAGACCAGCCAAGTATCACCATTCTTTTTTTTTTTATAATTTTATTTATTCATTTATTTTTTCCCCCAAAGCCCCAGTAGATAGTTGTATGTCATAGCTGCACATCCTTCTAGTTGCTGTATGTGGGACGTGGCCTCAGCATGGCCGGAGAAGCGGTGTGTCAGTGCACGCCCGGGATCCGAACCCGGGCCGCCAGCAGTGGAGTGCAAGCACTTAACCGCTAAGCCACGGGGCCAGCCCCAAGTATCACCATCCTTGAGAGCAGGAATTAGATGTTACTCAAGTTTGCATTCTTCATCTTGTCCTAGACCTAGTGCTTTGCGTCTAATAGGTACTTAGCATACAATTTTTAAAATTTGAGTTATAATATGCACACAGAAGTTTGCACATATCACAAGTGTGCAGTTTGATGATTTTTTACATATATATTTACTGTGGTAACCACCATTCACATCAAAATAGAATATCATCACCCCACAAATGTCATCTCTTTTCCTTTCCTTGTAAATACTCCCCTCCAATCAAGTAACTATTTACCACCATAAATTAGCTCACTCTGTTCTTGACTGATTTGATTGTTAATCAAGTTAAAATAAATGTGTGGGTTTATTTATGGACATTCTATTATTTCCCCTTTTTTTTAATTCTAGTTTATTTTTTTAAGACTTGATTTTTTTAGAGCAGTTTTAGGTTACCAGCAAAATTGAGGGGAAGCTACAAAGATTTCTCATTACCTCCTGCCCCCGCACGTCCACAGCCTCCTCCATTATCAACATCTCCCACCAGAATGGTACATTTTTTTTTATAATTGATAAGCCTACATCAAAACATCATAATCACCCAACGTCCATAGTTTACATTACAGCACACTCTTGGTGTTGTACATTCTATGGGTTTGGAAAAATGTATAATGACATGTATCCATCATTATAGTATCATACAGAGTATTTTCACTGCCCTAAAAATCTTCTGTGCTCCACTTATTTATCCCACCCTCCCCCCCAACCCCTGGCAAGCATTGCTCTTTTTACTGTCTCCATAGATTTGCTTTTATTATGTCATATAGTTGGAACCGTACAGTATATAGACTTTTCAGATTGGCTTCTTTCACTTAGGAATATACATTTAAGGTTCCTTCGTGTTTTTCCTTGGCTTGATAGCTCATTTCATTTTAGTGCTGAATAATATTTTATTTTCTGGATGTATGACAGTTTATTGATCCATTCACTTACTGAAGGACATCTTGGTTGCACCCAAGTTTTGGCAATTATGAATAAAGCTGCTATAAACATCTGAGTGCAGGTTTTTGTGTAGACATATGTTTTCCACTCCTTTGGGAGAATACCAAGGGATGTGATTGCTGGATCGGATGGTAAGAGTATGTTTAGTTTTGTAAGAAACTGCCAAATTGTCTTCCAAAGTGGCTGTACCATTCTGCATTCCCACCAGTAACATACGAGAGTTCCTGTTGCTCTATATCCTTGTCAGCATTTGGTGTTGTCAGTGTTCTGGATTTTGGCCATTCTAATAGATGTGCAGTAGTATCTCATGGTTGTTTGAATTTGCATTTCCCTGATGACATATGATCTGGAGCATCTATTCATATGCTTATCGGCCATCTGTAGAACTTCTTTGGTGAGGTGTCTGTTCAGGCCTTTGGCCCATTTTTTAATAGAGTTATTCTTATTGTTGAGTTTTAAGAGTTCTTTGTATATTTTTGACACACAAATAAACGGAAAGATACTTCATACTCATGGATTGGAAGAATTACTATTGTTAAAATGTTCATGCTACTCACAGCAATCTGCATTCTAACACATGTGAGATGATATCTCCTTTTGGCTTTGATTTGAACTTCCCTGATGATTAGTGATGTTCAGCACCTTTTCATGTGCCTGTTGGCCATCTTTATGTCTTCTTTGGAAAAATGTCTATTCAGATCCTCTGCCCATTTTTTAACTGGACTTTTTTTTTATGTGTGTTCTTCAATTTCTTTCATCAATGTCTTATAGTTTTCAGTGTACAGGCCTTTCATCTCCTTGGTTAAATTTATTCCTATGTATTTTATTCTTTTGATGCAATTGCAAATGGGATTATTTTCTTAAATTTTCTTTCTGATAGTTCATTATTAGTGTATAGAAATGCAACAGATTTCTGTATATTGATTTTGTATACTGCAACTTTACTGAATTTATTTATTAGCTCTAACAGTTTTTGGGTGGAGTCTTTAGGGTTTTCTATATATAAAATCATGTCATCTGCAAATAGTGACAGTTTTACTTCTCCCTTTCCAATTTGGATGCCTTTTATTTCTTTTTATTGCCTAATTACTCTGGCTAGGACTTCCAACACTACGTTGAATAAAAGTGGTGAGAGTAGGCATCCTTGTCTTGTTCCTGATTTTAGAGGAAGAGCTTGCAGCTTTTCACTATTGAATATGATGTTTGCTGCGGGCTTGTCATATATGGCCTTTATTATGTTGAGGTACATTCCCTCTATATCCACTTTGATGAAAATTTTTATCATAAATGGATGTTGAATTTTGTCAAATGCTTTTTCTGCATCTATTGAGATGATCATATGATTTTTATCCTTCATCTTTTTTTTTTTTTTTTTTTTTTTTTTTTTTTGTGAGGAGATCAGCCCTGAGCTAACATCCGCCAATCCTCCTCTCTTTTTGCTGAGGAAGACGGCCCTGGGCTAACATCTGTGCTCATCTTCCTCCACTTTATATGGGACGCCGCCACAGCATGGCTTACCAAGCAGTGCGTCGGTGCGCGCCCGGGATCCGAACCAGCGAACCCCGGGCCGCCGCAGCGGAGCGCGCGCACTTAACCGCTTGCGCCACCGGGCCGGCCCCTATCCTTCATCTTTTAATGTGATGTATGACATTGATTGATTTGTGGATGTTGAATCATCCTTGCCTCCTTGAGATAATACCACTTGATCCTTGTTGTGTGACCCTTTTATTGTATTGTTGCATTCAGTTTACTAAAATTTCATTGACGATTTTTACATCTACGTTCATCAGGGATATTGGCCTATAGTTTTCTTTCCCTGTGGTGTCTTTGTCTGGTTTTGGTATCGCAGTAATGCTGGCCTCATAAAATGAGTTTAGATGTGTTCTCTCCAACACCCTCTTCTATTTTTTTGGAAGAGTTTGAGAGGAATTGGTATTAATTCTTCTTTGAATGTTTGGCTGAATTTACTGGTGAAGCCATCTGATCCTGTGCATTTGTTTGTAGGGAGTTTTTAAATTACTGATTCAATCTCCTTACAAGTAATTGGTCTGTGTAGATTTTCTATTTCTTCATGATTCAGTCTTAGTAGGTTTTATGTTTCTAGGAATTTATCCGTTTCTTCTAGGTTATCCGATTTGTTCAGGTATAATTGTTCAGAGTAGTCTCTTATGATCTTTGTTTTTCTGTGGTATCAGCTGTAACTTCTCCTCTTTCTTTCTGACTTTATTTATATGACCCATCTTTCTCTTTTTCTTAGTGAATATAGCTAAAGATTTGCCTATTTTGTTTACCACTTCAAAAAACAAACTCTTAGTTTCATTCTTCTTTTCTGTTGTCTTTTTGGTCTCCCTTTCCTTGATTTCCACTCTGATCTTTGTTCTTTTCTTCCTTCTACTAGCTTTGGGCTTTGTTTGTTCTTTTTTTCTAGTTCTTTGAGGTATAAAGTTAGGTGGTTTACCCTTACCAGTAAGATTTATATTTTCATATGTTTTCTTGTTACTAATTAGCACTCTTTCTTTTCAGTTTAAATAAGCCCCTTTAACATTTCTTGTAAGGCCGGTTTAGTGGTAATGAACTCCTTTAGCTTCTGCTTGTCTGAAAAACCCTTTATTTCTCCTTTAATTCTGAATGATAACTTTGCAGGGTAAAGTATTCTTGGTTGGAAATTTTTTTCTTTTAGCACTTTGAATATATCATGTCACTCCCTTCTGGCCCACAAAGTTTCTTTTGAAAAAACTAGTCTTATGGAAGTTCCTTTGTACATAACAAGTTGTTTTTCTCTTGCTGCTCTTAAGATTCTCTCCTTGTCTTTAACTTTTTTTTTTTTGATGATGATTGACCCTGCACTAACATCTGTTGCCAATCCTCCTCTTTTTCCTTTTTCTCCCCAAAGCCCCCATACATAGTTGTGTATCATAGTTGTAGAGTTGTAGCTCTTCTATGTGGGATGCTGCCTCAGCATGGCTTGATGAGTGGTGAATAGGTCTGCGCCCAGGATCTGAACTGGCGAACCCCGGGCTGCCGTAGCAGAATGCACAAATTTAACTGCTATGCCAGCGCCCGTCCTCTCCTTGTCTTTACCTTTGACATTTTAATTATAATGCATCTTGGTCTGGATCTCTTTGGGTTCATCTTATTTAGAACTCTCTGAGCTTCCTGGATCTGGATGTCTGTTTCTTTCCTCAGGTTAGGGACGTTTTCAGCCATTATTTCTTAAGGTTTCTGCCCCTTTCTCTCTTCTTCTTCTGGGAGCCCTATAATGTGAATATTAGTCTGTTTGATGTTGTCCCATAAGTCCCTTAAGCTATTTTTACTTTCTTTTCATTCTTTTTTATTTTTTGCTGCTCTAATTGGTTGAGTTCCTCTGCTCTGTCTTCAGGTTCACTAATCCTTTCTTCTGCTTCATCTTCTCTGCTATTGAACTCCTCTAGTGTTTTCTTCAGTTCAGTTATATTTTCCAGTTCTTTGACTTTTGTTTGGAACTTTCTTATATTTTCTCTCTTTGTTGAAGTTCTCAGTGTGTTCACCTATTCTTCTCCTAAGTTTGGTGAGCATCTTCATGACCATTACTTTGAACTCTTTATCAGGTAAATTACTTATCTCTGTTTCATTTAGGTTTTTTCCTCAAGTTTTATCTTGTTCTTTTGTTTGGGACATATTCCTTTGTTTCTTCTTTTTTCTGACTTTCCATGTTGGTTTCTATGCATTAGATGAAACATCCACCAAGTCTTGAAAGAATGACCTTGTGTGGGAAATGAATCTTATTGTTCAAAACTGCCCTCACTCTTGGTTGTCTCTCAAACCTTTAGTGATTGATCAAGCAGCCTATTTTATTTTTAATAGCTCACAGTAATAGAGGGTGTACTGAGACCAGTTAGTGTCCCAAATGGGAGGATCTCAGTCAGCACCTAGATTCAGGCTGATTGGAAATGAGACCCTCAGTCACCAGCTTTTAAAGAATGCAAATATATACAGTCCTGTGGGACTGCAAGTGTAAGTCCCAATGGCCCCCAGAGACAGGTGATCTAGAGGTGTTCCCTGGACAACAGTAACAAAAACTGGGGTTCCAAATGAGTGTACAAGCTCCTTTCTGGGAGATATCAGTGAGCTATAGCAAGGCAGAGGGAGAGTGCAAAGATGGTGTCCCTTGCCCTTCATTCCCTGAGCACACCTCCTTAGCCTCTAGATATATGCCAAACCTAAAGCCTTCCTCTCATGCCAAAGCTCTAGGACTAGCAGATAGGCCTCTTTCACAGAAAGGGTCGGGATGTATTTCAGTCTGCAATCTGTGCAATGCCCTGGGGGTGGTATCCTGCCAACAACTGTCTCTACAACTGTTACAGGCCCATGGAACCCAGGAACACAAGCTCCACTGGCCCTTAGAGCCAGGTGATCATGGGTATTCCCTGAGTGGCAGATGCAAAACCCAAGGCATCCGATGTAAAAACTGGGGTACTAGACAGGTATAAGAGCTCCCCTCTGAGATATGTTGGCACCTTGGAGTGTGGCAGAGAAAGACAACGAAGATAGTGGCTACCCTCTGAGGTCTCAGGAAAGTTTACAGTCAGCCCTTCCAGGTGTGTTTAATTAGAAACCTGTCCCCTCAGGCTGCAGCTATGATGATAAGCTTATAGATTTCTTTCACAGAAAGATTGAGCTCCCAGGTCTGTTGCTTCTTCCCATGCCCTGAGGGTGGTAGCTGTTTAAGACCTCTTTCTCCATTGGTTACAGTCCTGTGGGACCCGTGAGTGTAAGCCCCACTGGCCGCCAGAGCTAGGCAATGTAGGGTGTCCCCTGGCGGCAGCTACAAAAATCAGGGCACCAGAGAAGGGTATAAGCTCATTCTTGTAAGACACCAGCAAGCTGGAGCGAGGCAGAGGAAGAGAGCAAAGACTCCACCAGCCTCTGTTCCCTGAGAGTAGCTCTGGAGACCCCTATAAGTGTGTCAAACGAGAAGCCTGTACCTCAGGCCAGAGCCCCTGGACAAGCAAATAGGCCTCATTCTCAGAAAGACTAGAGTGTGTTCCAGTCTTCTGTCTGTGCAGTGCCCTGGGAGTGGTAGTTTGCCAAGAACTGTCTCTCTGATTGTTACAGTCCCACAGAACCCAGGAACACAAGCTCTCTTGGCCTCCAGAGCCAGGCCATCAAGGGGCATCCCCTCAGCAGCAGCCGCAAAAACTGGGTCACCAGATGTAAAAACAGGGGCACCAGACGTGTGTAGAAGCTCCCCTCTGGGCAATACTGGCACTCTGGAGCACTAGAGGGAGAGCGCAAATATGTCACCCACTTGCTGAAGTGAGGCAGAGGAAGAATGTAAAGATGGTACTTGCCAGAAAAAGGAAAAAAAAAAAAAAAAAAGAAGAAGAAGAAAAAAGGAAAACGAGGGAAAGAAAAAGGAAAAAAAAGATGGCATCCACCAGCAAGGCAGAGAGATAGCTTGGAAGATGTTGCCTGCGGCTGAAGCATAAACATGGCACGTGTAGAAAAGGAAAAAACTAGATGGTACCCACCAGCTTAAGTGAGGCAGAGAGAGAGCAGGAAGATGGGGCCCATCAGCCTCTGGCCCTGGAGAGTATCCGGCAGGCCCCTGCCCCTTAGAACAATGCTGTAAAATTAGGAAATGAGTCTCTTTCACATAAAGTCTGGGCACTTTTCAAAGGGCGGCTTCTGTGCTGGACCTGGTTGTGGGGTGGGAGGGGTGAGTCTGCACAGGCCCTTTAAGAGCCATTCCTCAATTTGCCACAGTCCCATGGGTCTTGTGGGTGCAAGGCCCCCATTGGTCTTCAAAGCCAGATGTTTTAGGGTCTCTTCCTTTAGGTGCTGCTCTTAAAGTTGGGGTGCACAACATGGAGCACAGATCCCCCAAAGAGAAGCTCCAGAGTTTTTGGTCCCTCCTGACTGTGGGACGCAGTGCTGGTGGTGGGGTTTTTGATGAGACTGTGTCTCAGCCTTTCCTACCTGCTTCCACGTGGTTTCCCTCTCATTTGCCCAATGTGAACGGGATGCTCCACCAGATTTTAGGGTTTTTTCCAGAGAAAATTGTTCCATATATGGTAGTAAAGTCAGTGTGTCTGTGGGAGGAGGTGAGTTCAAGATCTTCCTACCCGGCCATCTTGAACTGGAACTCTCAGGCCTTCTGCTGGAAAAATAGCCCCCAGGAAAGAATCTGTGGAAATGGGCTCTTCATGTGCCTCCTCTTACTTAAACATGGCAGCCCCGTGTTGGTTGCTGTTAATAACTGAAAATGTAGTTCTATACATTTTGTACAGGTTTACAGTTATTTTATGGTAAAAGCGTAAGTGTGTTATTAGCTGTCTTGTCCATAACCAAAGTCTCATTGAATAAGTGAATAAGTGAATAAATCCTGTGCTTACTCTGTGTTTTTTGTTTTTCTAAAAACCAAAGCTAAAGGGCCCGCCCCGTGGCTTAGCAGTTAAGCGCGCACGCTCCGCTACTGGCGGCCCAGGTTCAGATCCCGGTGGGCACTGACGCACCACTTGTCCGGCCATGCTGAGGCTGCGTCCCACATACAGCAACTAGAAGGATGTGCAACTATGACATACAACTATCTACTAGGGCTTTGGGGAAAGAAAAAAAAAAGGAGGAGGATTGGCAATAGATGTTAGCTTAGAGCCGGTATTCCTTAGCAAAAAGTGGAGGATTAGCATGGATGTTAGCTCAGGGCTGATCTTCCTCACAAAAAAAAAAAAAAAACCTAAAATGCAGGATTTCAGAATGCGTTTTATCTCTAGTTTATCTCCTTTGTTTTAGATCAGTATCCAAGTAAAGTACTTTTTGGGTTCTGAATCGGGTGTCTTATAAATTAGCACTGCCCCTACTTTTGTTCATATTCAAATCTAATAAGTACTCCTTTTATCTTTTCCTCTTAAATGTAATTTGATAAATCGCTGAACAATAGAGCACCAAGCTCAGAATCAAATACCTTACTCCCGTCCAGCATGAATCTACTTACAAGACACTTGGAAAAACTCTTTCCAAATTGTTAGTTTTGAATTTGTTCAATATTAACGTACAATTTACAGTTACTTTGTCCATAAAGATAATGGGAAGGTTGGCCAGAATCAGGAAATGCCATATGTATGAGTTTAGTGGCTACTTACAAAGAGAAATGAAGTTAGTCTGGTAAGATATTTTTACTAAATTATAGTTGTTTCCTTTTTTTTCCTGGTTACTGACAAATTACTTATTTCATGATCTTCTCTAGAATATTTCCAGGGATCTATTTCAAACTTAATCACTGTATAGATAACAGAATCTACCTTTAAAAAAAAAAACAAACAGAAAATCTCTATATGCGCATTCTTCTGGCCCCTTGTCTGTTGTTTATGGATTTACCAAATATGATGAAACATACCCCTGTTCCCACAGGCAAATAGCAATTTTATGTAACGGGAAAGATACGTTAAATTTGAATTCATAATCCTCTTACTAGCTATGTAATAGGCAATTTACTTAGTCCTTTAAATTTTTGTCCTTCTCTTTGATTAAATGGGGATAAAATACTTGTTTGAATGTTTGTTTTGAAGATTAGAGAAATATATGAAGGCAACTATTGTATTTCGATCTGACAGGTATCCAAACAAGATGGCTACTGTATCAACAGTGTTATCATCATTCCAGTATTCTGCGAGTAATTCACCTGAGCGTGGATATTTGAATTTAAGCAGCCACATGCTTTCTCACTGGCTTTTCTCCAACTGTGACCCTAATTCTCTCCAAGAAATGTTTAGTCCCTTCTCTCCTAAAGATTGCTCTACCTAGAAGAAAATATATAGACTCAGAAAGGAATTTATATACTTATATTTCTCTCTTCTCTTAACATTTCTTATTTTCTCAAAGAAGAGCTATCTTTTCCTGTTCATTTTCTTGCTCCAAATAGAATTAACAAAATCATTTTACCTCTTTTAGTATTGTTAAAAGTTTTATTTCATGCTCTGCTCTAACTTTTTTTTTCTTTTTCTTTTTCTCAGTGTTATCACTATTGTCTTGTCCTTCCTTATGGGATTCTCCTATAGTCTTTACTTACTCTTTTAAAAATCTTCAGAGTACTGAGGAGAGCCTCATTGATATCTTTGCAACTTTGGGATCTTCCCACTTTTTCCTTCTTTATACAGGGGTTATATATGAAATTTAAAAGTCTAGCTAGCAAGATCATATCTTTTATTTTCTAATTTAAAAAACTGTGTGCGCGTGTGCACGCGCGCCTGTCTTTTTCATACATGTTCGTCTCATTTACTCCTAAGGTGTAAAGTTCGAGGCGGAAAAGCCAAGAGGTCCTCTCTACTACATTGTTCTGCGTGAAGAGACTCTCACTAGATGTCAAAAAATAAATGCATCAGGCTGCACTCTAGGGAAAGGTTTTCAGCGGAGTCGTACATTTTAACTGAGCTGGGGTTCTTTCACCAATAAGTTGTGCCCAAGAATCCACTTCCTTCCAATCCTTCTAAGCAGGCCAAGCAAACCAATTCAGAAGAGAACGCAGCAAAACTAACTAACCAACAAAATTTGTCCTTGAAGCACGGGGGCACAATTTGGGGACACGTGTGGCCGGTCTGGGCGGCTGAGTCTCCCGCCTTCAGCGAGCCCACCCTGGGGCGCTCTGGGCTCTCCCACAGCTCGGTTCCCTCGCCCCCTGCCAGGCACAGAACGCCGATTAGAGCCGGCACGAGGGAGTTGAGCGAAGCGCCAGCAGGGCAACTGGGCATGCTCAGAAGCCGGGCAGGTTTGGGGCTCAACCAGGCAGCTTGTGCATTACACCAGCGCTCACAGCCCTGGGAGGAGGAGGAGGAGGAGCGGAGGAGGAAGGGGAGGAGGAGCGGCGAGCGGTAGCCACGACCGCCACCACCAGGCAGAGGAAGAGTTCGTGAGGAGGGAAAGACCCTCCTCCCACTTGGAGCGCGTTGTGTCAGCTTTTGGGAAAAGAGAATACAAGATAAAGGAGGAGACGGAAAGAAATAGAAGGAAAAAAAAGTGACGAGGGAAAGAGAGAAAAAAGGAGGTGAACAGAAAGGGCCAGAGCGTGCAGGGAGCCGGAGGCGCGGGGGCGGCAGTGCGGAGCCCGGAGCGCTGCCTCTTGGGCAGGTGCCGCGGCCACTGCCCGGAGGCGGCATGTGACGCGCGGTCGCAGCTGCCCGCGGGCGGAGCGCTCTCGGACCCGGGAGCGCACACCGTGGAGCAAGTCGGTGCCATCCCGGATCCCCACGCTCCTCGTCAGTTCGCCGGCGCGGCAGCACCGCTTCTGGAAAGACGGGCGATGAACCGAAGGGCGGCTCCGGGCATGGGCGCACAGTCTTAGGACTCTCGTTCCCTGAACGCCGAGCAGGCGGCGACGAAGGGAAGGTGGACCGGGCGCCCCCCGCGCATCGGGGAGGAGCGAACAACCTGCGTTGGGACGGCCACCTGGAGCGCAGCGGCCAGGTAAGGACGGCGCCCGCCACCCGGGCGCTGGGCAAAGCGGGTGGCGGTAGAGGCTGACCTGGTTTCTTGCCTTATCGCGTTGCGAAAGGAGGAAAAAGTTTTCAGCGCGGATAGGAAATGTCTTTGCTTGTGGAAGTTTAAAGAGGGTAGTGGCGAGGGGGGAAAGAGCTGGTCTGTCGATTTGGTGGTGGTGGTGGGGCGCTTGAATCTGGAGAGAGCGCGATCTGGTGCGGAGTTGGAGCTCTGGGACTGAGGGTGGGGAATGTTGAGGTGACACCAAGCGCCGGGAAAGAGACGGGAATAATAGGAGCGGTGGCCGGGAGAGAGCCTGGGACGCCCCACCCGGCTCTCCTTCGCTTGGGTTCTCTCTCCCCCGAAAGCAGGTTCCGAGGCACGAAGTGTCCGGACAAGAGGCGCTGCTCGGCTCGGGTGCTTGTGTGCGCGGGTGTGTGTTGTGCGTGTGCGGGTTCCCCCATTTGATTTCCTAACGCTTTTAAGAAGGCGAAGGCAGACACCCGCCAACCTCCCAGCGGTAAGGCAGACACCCGCCAACCTCCCAGCGGGGCCGCTTGTTCGGATTGCATTTCAGGGGCCGAAGAGGCAAATTTGGTACCTGGTGTAACACCTGGGCGAAGGTGCGTAGCCCGGGTGCGCGTCTTTACTGACCGAGGGAGAGTCTACACTCTCGGAGCGGCAGCGTTGAACTGCGCCGGATCTCCTCTCTGGAACCCTCCCCCAGCACAGCCTCCTTACAGCTGGGTTAATTTCTGCGTGTTTTTAAATCGTGGGGGGCAGGGGGGCCAGTTGACTCGAGCAGCAGAATTCACTTGTCTACTTAGCGCTGTGCGTGTTGGAATTGTGATCCTGTTAGCCGTGCGTGTGCGTGTGCGCGACTCTCCTAGCACGCAGGTTGGAAGTGATAGAGGAAGCAGAGGTTTGAGAATTGCATGTATATGGACCGATTTCAAGAATGCAAACATTCGTTTGTCTGCAAGTGTTATTTGAACCTGTCCGGTGGCTGTAAGGATATGTTTTCCTCCCGCTGTCCATGTTTGCAATGTGAAAGGACGGCTCTCCTTAGGAGGTAAATGTATTTATCAGAGCATTTGTGTTGTTAAGGACACTGATTATTTCACGGTATGCTTTGCACAGACCTTTCATTTCTCTCTTGGCCTCTGAGTTCCAACGAGACAGATAGCCTAATCCCCCATTTTGGGTCTTCCGAGGTTACTATTTGAAAAACAATCTTGTTTAAAAAGTGTATATGTTGATTATGTAGTCCCAAATTTTATGTTGTGAGATCATGATATTGCATGAAACATTCATTACTATTTCTTGTGTTTAAAACAATGCCCCTGTATTTACTTACGGGAGAGACCCTGGATAAGAATATACACTTCAGAAAGGGGAGAGCCGAACCTAGAACAAATACGTGCACGTAGACAGGATTGTGGCAGTAGGATATTAATAAAAAACACAGAGGTCTTTCTGTTCCCCCGTGTGGTGGGATAGATATGGCGTTGGGTGCACTCTTGTTACAGGAGCTGGTATTGCTAAGTATACATAGAACGTGCCTGCCTCTCCAGTATGCATTCAATATGCCCCAGCAACGTGGGAGATCCTACATTCCTATCACTGAATAACCTATCTTTAGACTTTGTGTATGTAGTTTGTTTTAGCTTAATATGTAATCAGCTATTGTTGAGTTAGAAAGCACGTTATTTTTGAAATGGGTTTCCATATGGAAATATAACTGTAGTTTAAGTTACTAATTTAAAATTAATTACATTGCAGGTCAGATTTAGACTGTTTCTATAGGCTTGGGGGGTGCTGTAAGGTTAAATTTAATATGAAAATAGCAGTGTTGAAACACTGTTTTTTAAATAACAGCAAGTATTTATTCAAATGGCCTTGACAGTTAAAAAAGAAAATGAGATAAAAGGTAGATTTTGAAAAAATCTTTCACAATGTATATCTTTTGCATGAAAAATTATTGCAAAAGAAAAGTGTAATTTGGGAAAAGGGAAAGCATGTGTGTGGAATTGGTCAGGGTTTAGAGAAAGATTGAGAGTGTTACAATAATAAGATCAGTTCTCCATTAAACCTATGTTTAAACTTATTTAGAGTTTAGAGAAATGTGTGAATATATATTATCTTATTTTTCTTCCTGGGGAAAAAAAGTAAATATCACTTCAAAAGTATTATTTATTTCCCCAGATTATTTAGGCATACTTCAAAGTTCTTGAGGGTGCACCGTCTCGTTTTCTTTTCCTTATAAAGACAGACGATTTATTTTCGTACAAAAAGTATTTTTTTTGTTATTTTAATCTACAGTGTGTAAAAATATGAACTTCTTTTAGTGATACTTTAGCTTTTAATTGCAGGCAACCTGTTGAAAATGAGCCTGGAAAAAATGTGAAATTCACAGAACTAGACTATCTTGGATCCACACCAGTAAACTGAATAGACAGAAAATGAAATGCTCTGATTAAAAGTAAAGTTGCCCTGTGTATTTGCAAATTGTAAAGTAATAAATGTTTTCAGATTTTTACCTAAAATTTCCTCTATCATTTCCCAAGCCAACATATTGTTCTTGCCTAATAAACTTGTTAACATTGGCAGAATTAGTTGCTTACTCCTAAATGGCCTGGACGTTGTCAGTGTAACTATTAAGAAACTGGGTCTTGTTTGCAGTGCAGGGAAGTTTATATTGGGAACAGCTGTGGTGTAGTGGCACTTCAGATATGAGATGAATGAGCTGTGAATCATAGGAAGATGGAGGCTCTGATCGGTATGCAGACAGATGCGTCTGTCCTTCACTTATGGAACCTAATTTTATATCATAATAGATTATGACTAATAGCATTATCCTCGCATTGTGGTTTTGAAGTATCAGTGAGTAACTGGAAATGTTTTATTGTATACAATATCTTTGTGAATTTAAAATATGTTTTTCTTGCAGAAGAATATCAAACAGGCATATACAGCTCCAATTAAAAAATTAATCAAATGCCTCCACCATGGTTATTTAAAAAAAATTACTCAGCATAATAAAATGATTATACTCAGCACTTGATTGCAGTGCTTCCCTAGATGTGATGGCACTGAAGCTTCCGCAAGATTTTTCACCCATCAATCTCAGTCCAGTGGAGTCCTCATCCTGGTGATTAGTCTTAACAGAACTTTGGAATAGAATTTCAACCTCAGTGGAAAGTGTTGATTTTAGGGGAAAAGTGTGAAGAGATCATCTAATGAATTTGACAGGAGGCAAATCCAGTCAAATTGGAAGTTAATTTCTTGTATCTGACAAACTCTATCTTCTCCATTAAGGAAGTGGTTTTTGTACAGATCAAATTCAAAGTATACTCTTTGAATCCTAAATCAGAGTCCCTGCATGTCTCCAGAGCTCCACCAGCACACCACAGAAAGGCTGTGCAGGAGCAAAAGGCACCCCCTTTCAGTTGTAAACCCAGCATCTGGAGGGCTCTGTTAGACTTATCCATTCCCTAAAAGTTGCATATCCTTGGCAGTATAGATCTGCATTAGCATTGTCTTCACGCAAAGAAATGAAGACCCTTTTGTTGCCATGAAGTTATTGAAAATGTTGAATCATCATGGGCCTTATATGAGAACTGTGTTCCTTCCTCAAGCATTTCTTTCCCAGTGTACAAATGGAGATGGTAGCAGTTGCCCTGTCCACATTGCAGAGTGGTTTTCAGAGTCCAAAGGCATGATGCATTTGCAAGTGCTTGTTGGACAATCTGGAAAGCACGCTAAAATGCAGTGCACAGTTTGGACCCACAGCCGTCTTAATATTCCTTGACTTGGAGCACGGAGAGCCAGTGTGTAGGTATTCCTCTGGCTCAGTAGTTGGCTGCTGTGTGTTCCTTTTTGTCCAGAAGTTTTGGCAGCTTGTAGATTCCTCAGCCCCTGGCAGGCTCTCCCCTTCAGGCTGGCAATTTTGTTCTCTCACCTGTTGAAATTTCCTGCTCACACACTCCTGGGGGCCAAGTACTCTGGCTGGCGTGCACCTTCTTAGACTTCTGCTAAGGCTGCAGCTTCCACATTGACACTGACCTGGGATCCACTGGTGATGACAGCAAGCCAACAGAAGGAATATCTGAGCCACTGCCATCTTCTTCTCACTGATTGTGCCAGCTCATCCTGAAGCCAGCTAGAAGATGAACACTTTGAGGAGAAACAAGGTGGTAGAAAATGACTAAATACGATTAGATAAACAGTAGTTGGCAATGCATTGTGGGCTTTCAGCTCTTGCCTTCCCCAGCCCTGCTCTGCGTGAGACCTGGGGGCTGGACTTACTGATTCTTCAACCAGTGCACTGCACAGAAGAAGGGAGTCTGAGATGGGTTTACCTGCCCTAACCCTAGTGAGCTCTAGTAATTCCCATGCCCGGCTGGCCTCAGTTTCTCTAACTCTTGTTGTATTTGCCATTTCATAAGACTAGTCTTCTCTCATGTTTTCAGTTTGCGTTTTTTGTACTAGACTGAAGTCCTGCCTGGAAAGACTTGAGCTATGACCTTGACAGTTAGCCTCACCCTTGCCGAGAACTTCTCTCCAGGAGCAAGACTCCACTCTTTCTCTTCTTGGGCTCCGATGCAACCCTGAAGTGGACAGACCCCTGGACCTAAGGCACAGCCACCCCGTTGACAGTGTGTCGTTTCTGCCTGGAGACTTGTGCTGCCAAGTTCCACCTGACAAATAAAATCTGCCTGTGTGCCGTTGCTGGCAGGATCAAATCTCAGTTCTTCACGCTCCCCCTGGCCACTGTAATTTGAGCTACTGACTATCCACCCCAGAATTAAGCCTTCATTAGGTCATTTGTTCTAGCAGAGCCCTAGCGTATTTCCTGTCCCCAGCATTCCCTTGAAATTGGGCACACCAGCTGAGCCGTGACATGTTCTACCTCCAGTCACCTCTCCTGCAGGAAGTGGTGTTAGTGTAGACGTCCTGGGTCAGGCAGGATATCCTTCCACTACTGCTGTTCCGATAAAATTCAGAAGTTCAACCCAACTAAAATATTACCAGCCTGTTCCAGATGTCTGCTGCAAAGGACCGTACATTTATGGTTGTGAGGTGCTTTCCTGTTCTTCTGCTGAAATCTTCTAACTTGTCACAGGTAGCTGTGGCCATGGAATTAGATTCGTACAAAAGTATCCTGTCAGTAAGCAGTAGGAAGAGGGATCTGCTGACAGCCTCTGTCCGTATTTTTCAACTTAGCACTTTGGAGTAGATTCCCCCACTAGAATTGCTCATGGGACCCAGTCTGGGGAGAAACCTAGTTACTGCTTAACTAAGCACCACTTCTTGCCCATAGCCATTTGAAGTTCCGGCCAGTCAGCTTGCACCTTAAATGGACCCAAATCTAGTGGTATTTTGCAGACTCCAAGAATCTATATAAATTTCAAGTATTATTGGGTTCTATGCATTTCTCTATCTATCTGTATATATGTATATATCTGTCTCTCTGTGTCTATATGTATCTGTGTATATTAATTTAAAAGTGTTATTAAACACAGATTTTTTGGGATTTCCAGTGTTTTTTTAGTTCAGAATAGTCTAAAAGCGCAACTTCTCTCCTGTGAAGATCCCTCAAATCATTTGCATTGGAAGAAAGTTCTCATACATGAAAAGGGTGCAAAGACCTTTCTGTCTTCTTTGCCTATGATTTTTCACATGCATAATAACATGGCACATGCATTATCTTGTGGGAAAGGAGGCATGAAGGAAATCGGGAATTGCCACAATGTTCCTTTATATGGAACATTCTCCTTTATTCCCTCCTTACCCCCAAATCCTTCTCATCACACAAGAGCTAGCTAACCTTTTTCAGCTTTCCTTGAGTGCAGCTATCACTCTGCTTTCCCTATGATGAATTTTTCATTAAATTATAAGAAACTGACAACTTATCTCAGCAACTACAAGCCACATGTCCCTCCTCTGCATTCTGATTGTACTCATTATCTTTAATACTGAATTTGACAAAGATAACCCAGGTAGTATATATGATTCTCTCCAAAGTTAACTTCATGAGAGATATGTAGGTAAATTTTAATAAATACTTACTTGAGTAGAATAAGTCTATCTATCTCTGCTTTTCACTTATACACATGGCTGTATATCTCTGTGGTAACTCTCGCTGTCAGTGTTATCGAAGGTGCCAGGCACCGAGGGCATTCTTTTTTGGATACACAGGAGGATGAGTCCAGGGCTCTGCCTTCCAGGAGTATATAATCAACATAAGGTGAGAGCAGCTCAAGAAATCTCAGAGTTGGAAGGTGATGTTAGACGTTATATTAATTCCCCAGGGCTTAAAACAACAGAAATGTATTCTCTCACAGTTCTCGAGATTGGAAGTCTGAAACCAAGGTGTTGGCAGGCTTCCACTCTCTCCAGAGACTCTAGGGGAGAACCCGTCCTTGCCCCTGCAGCTTCTGGTAGCTGTCTACATTCCTTGACTTGCTACTGCCCCTAGTCTCTGCCTTTGTGGTCACATTGTCTCCTTTTCTGTCTGTGTGTCCCCTCCTCTGTGTGTCTGTCTTACAAAGATACATGTGATTGCATTTAGGGCCTGCTCAGAAAATCCAGGATGAGCTCCTCCTTTTAAGAGCCTTAACTTTATCATGTCTTTTACCTTATAAGGTAATATTCACAGGTTTCAGGGATTAGGACGTGGACATATCTTTTTGGGGGCCACCATTAAACCCATTACAGATGTCATCAATGAACAGCATTCTGCTTTGTGATTCCAGTATTGGTGTTCATCACACTGTGTCATCTGCATGCTGTGAGAAATTAGTGCTCACAAGGCGGCTTATTCTATTTTCAGAGAGCAGAGAGAGGCAGATCCTCCTTATACTGAGCCAAAAATCTAATTCTTACTCACTGTGATGGTTTGCCTTCCTAATAATTCTAAGAGTTATGTTGAAAATACTTCTGATCTTTCTTCCATAAGAAAATCTTTAAAGTTCAGTAGGTTAAAGTTAATTCAACCTGGTCTTTTGTGCTCCTCCTAAATTTTCATGTTCATTCTTACCCTTTTCATTTACGCTCAGTGAATAGCATCCACACCCCCCTAATTTCACTACCGTCTGACTCTAAGCTTTTGCTCCCTGGCTTCCATCCTTACCAGGTTCACAGAAACCACTCTGCCAAAAGGCACCTGTAACCTCTTAGTCACAAAACAAGTGGTCCTTCCTCAGTATCCCCTTTAATCTCTTAGCAATGCCTTTAACCTCTCTTAATTTTCAAAGCATCATATTTCCCTGGCCCCCTCTCCTCTGATTCCTCTTCCTCCTCCCAGCTTCCCCGCCTGCCATATCTCCCAAGCAGTGTGTAGCTTTCTAAGAATTTACCCTTGGTTGACTCCCTTTTCTCGGCCCCTCCTCCTTTTTTGTAACTTCATTTATTTTCATGGTTTCCAATACCCTTCAGTGTGGATCACACCCATTTCATCGGCTTGGCTTCTGGAAAGAGCATTTCCATAAGCTTATTGGATAGCACAGCCTTCATCTGCTTCTTCCTCATCCTGCTCCCCTGGGGGTTTCCTATTCCTAGGAATAGCATGACCATCCTACAGGTCAAAATTTCTGAGTAATCTTGGTTTATTCTCTTCCATTACCTCTCACATTTAGTCAGATACCAAATTGTAATAATTCAACCAAGTAATAGTTCAAACCTCTTGGCTTCTTTTCTTTCCTACTACCAACACCCTAATTCATTTCTTTTCCAGTTTTAATGTGTGTTCAAATCCCATAGGGATTTGTTGAAAGGCAGATTCTGATTCAGGAGGTCTGGGGTGGGGCCTGAGAATCTGCATATCTAACAAGCCCAGGGGATGCAGATGCTGGTACAGGTCACACCTTTACACCTTCCTCTTAGAGCCCCTGAGCTTCCCAGATGATCTCCTTCTAATCCATTCTATGCAGGTTACTTTTATTGAAGACCAAATCAGATCACGTACCTTCTATCCCCAAACGACTTCTTCTGACATCCTCTTCTATTACCTATTGAATAACAACAAAATCTCTTACATCAGCATTCAGCTAGCCTTTTGACTTGTTCCATGGCTTGGATTTACATTTTAAATTCAGTCTCAAGTCTCAAGGTCACCTTCCCCTTTGCCCTCAGTACTTGCGGTTCCGTATATGCTTTGCCCTTTTCATGACTTTCCTGTATTCTCATGTGCCCTTTAGAACGCCCTGTCTTCCACATTCTCATGGGTCTGAATTTTAGCAATTGGTCAAGGACTGCTTGAAAGGACACTCACTATGAATTCATCTTTTAGTACTTTATCAGATTCTCAGTTTTATTACTGATCACATTTACTCTTCTTTTTGTGTGTGCGTGTATGTATGTATGTAAATTATTCAAATACTAGAGTATGAAATCCTTGAAGTAAGATGCCATGTTTCATTTGTCCTTATTGCCCTAAAGTACCTTGGACGGAGTCTTCTCCATAAATGTTCAATATAGACATTGACATATAAAATATGTAAATACAGTGTTTTTGCTGTGTTCTCATTATAAAAGTAATATAGATTACACAAAATTCAAACATTGCAGAAATATATTATGTCAAAAGTAAAAGTCCATCATGACCCGGTGCCCCCAAAAGATAACTGTAGTTAACGATTTGATGCATAATCCCTTGGTATTTTCTATATACATCCTCACATTTATTTTATACAAAACTGGGTTAATAATAGACTTTTGCAACCTCACTTTAAATGTAAATCTATCTCCCTGTTTTTTAAATCTGCAGTGTGTTTCAAAAGATTGACTGATTTCACTGTATAAAATTCAGTCCACTTCAAGTCGTCCAGCAATATAGAAATATGTTGGCTTTGAATTTCTGATCAGTTAAACACCTCTGTATTCAGCACTTTCTCTGCCTCTAGGAGTGTACTAGACACTTTGGATTTGTAAGAGTAAGACGCAAATACTGCCCCAGAAGGCACAAGCTGTTCTCGTACCTTCAGGCTAATGTTGGCCGATGGACTGATGGAGGCGTAGTGGTCACTCATCTTTGATGCCAGATTAGAATCATCATGTTTATGACATGCACTCTCAGCTGAATTTTATATTGAAATTTAAACTTTCACATTCTTTAGATCTGTAGAGAACAGATGACTCATTTTGAATTCTGAACATGGACGTATTTATTTATCTAACACACAGATGTATATTAGTTTTTGTTTCATGAATGACTATAAGCTTAGAATGAAAAACATAGAAAATCTTTAACAAAAACTTAACAAAAAATCTTTTTATATATTTAATAAAACAACAATTTAGAGAGAAGAAGTGTGGAAAAAAAAAAGTCCTATGAACTGTGTCTTAGAATGCCGATAAGTGAAGGCACAAAATAAGGCATTTGTTGAACAGAAAATTCCAAAGAAGTCAAATCAATATTCCTGGAAGAATTTTGGAGAGAGAACTCCTAATGATGATGAATGCTTGTTATTGCTACCATATTTGTTATTTCTTTAAAAAAGTCAGTATTGTGGTAGAATTCTGGAAGATCATTTTCCTGGGTAGTGGAGGACAGGAGTATGTTTGGAGAACCTGGAGTTGCCAGCAAAGCTGGTTATGTCTTATGAAGGAAAGAATTAAAAGTAGAATGCCAGATGATAAAGGGGCTAAAACTTTGAAGCTGTATGAGACTTCCGCAGTCTGAGTTAGTGAAATTATATAAAGAATATTTCTACATCTTATATCTTATATTTGAGAAACCGAGTTCCCAAGATGTTGAATGATTCACCCAAGGCCACAAAATTAATAAGCCTGGATCTTTTGACTCCATGTCTAGGTTTCTCTGTTATTTCCAGCTAAATCTCTTCCCAGGCATCAACTCGCCTCTTTTCTCACTCCATTCTCACTCTCAGTGGTTTTGGCTGCACTTAGGGCTTCAAGTGTCAGTATACACAGTTTTCCAGTCTCACACATCTTGTTGAGTGCTGGATATCCATTTATGGCACTCTGCTAGGCATTCCCATGAAGAATATCAATCAGGTACCTCTAATGTACCATTTGGACATTGGAACCCATCACCTTTCTCCTGAATATCCTACTTTTCCTATATTAGTTGATTGCATGACAGTCATCCTAGGATCTCAGACTGAAACCCTCCGAATCTGTATTTCCCTTATACTCTCACTCTCCACGTGCAGTCTCTAAATCTTAATGGATTTTCCTGAACTATCTCATCAATTCCTTGCCTTCTATTCCCACTACCACTTCCTTGATACAGGCCTCTCCCGTCTCCCCTGTGCACAGTTCCATTAGCCTCTGACTTGTCTCTCTGCTTTCAGTCTTTTTTTGCTTTTACCTATTCTGTAATGAGATCAAAATCATTTACAGTTTCACTCTCCATAACTTTCAGTTCCATCTTCCTTTCCTCCTCCTGCTGAGGCACTGTAGCCACATCAGCCTGCTTGGGGATTCCTGGATGTGCCTCCACTCTCCGGCCTCTAGGTTTCTGTCAAGACCCTCCGTGCTTCCTGAAATGTGCCAGCCTCCCTTTGGCTGTTAGCAGTCCTACAAATATTTGGAGGCCTGCCTTCTTCAAGAAAATTCATCTTTTCAATCCCCGTGCTCCTTTAGTGTATTACTCTCATGTCTGTTTTAACATTTGCCATACTTGTTTGCACTAGAATAATTTACGTAAATAACAGTCTTTTCCTTTAGATTTTGAGCTTCTCATCAGGAGCCATACGTTATTTACTGCTCTATACCTAGGACTTTACACATTGTAAAATCTGAATGAGAAGCTCACTAAATTGAGTGATGCTTTAGATCTCTGTAAGGGTGGAGACTTTTATGTTACCTTTTATTCACTCATATATCCCAAGGACCTGAAGCAGTGCTTGCACGTAATGTACTCTCATTATGTATTTGTTGTTGAGTGAGTTCCTCTTACTATTCCTTTTGGAGGGAAAAATAAATGTGAGGTTTAGCAGTTTTCAGTGTAACTTGATAATGACAAAATAGTTTACATATTAGTAAACAGTAGGCAGTTCTTGATGAGTATTATACAGAATATAATAGAATTATCCCAGGTCAGACTCAGAGTTTCACTTGCCTGGAGGGGTGTCTCTGTGGATACAGTGGTTACACTGGTGACCGTAACATTTTGAGAGGTTTGGTCCTTTCAGATAACATCCTCCAAATTATGGCTCCTCTCGCCAACTAGTTCTAATGGCCAGTGCTTTTGAAGTGGTTGGTTGTCAGCCAGTTCTCCTGAGGGCTTCTTGTAACCAGTGGAAAGGTTTCCATCACAGGGATTTATGGTGATGTTTCTAAAACCATGGCCCAGGAACACAGGCACCAGAATCATCTGGAGAGGTTGTTAAAAATGTAGTCTTGGGGATTGAAACCAGACCAACTGAATCAGCATAGGGTCAGCGTTGGTCAATCTGCATTTTCAATAAATGCCTTGAATGATACTTCTGCTTGCTAAATTTTAAGACCCACTGATTGAAAATTAACACAGAGAAAGAGATTGAGAGAAAGAGAGAGAGATTGAGAGAGAGAGAGGTTGAAAGAGAAACATTTTCTGTTTTTTCTGAGCAGATTAGTAGCCCAGATTGGCAAAGGGTACATTATCTTAGGCTGTTCTCTCTGGTAAGATGAGTCATATTCAGTTTAGGGTGTTTCTCAGACTCTAAGGAAGGGTGGAGTGCTCTTTGCCACTAGAACTTGAACACAATAGAGCAAGGACTGAGATCTCAAGTACAGAATTAAGATGAAAGTGTTTCCATCAAATGTACCTCGCTGTATGTAAGTAGGTAGTTGTGTGTGTTTAAATATGGATAACAGTGTTCACAAGGTGGTATAAAAACAGAAATTGTTATCTCAAATATAGGCAGTCCTCAACATTTTTTTGTTTCTTGAGTTACATCATGGAACTAGCATAAGCAGACTGTATTTTTGCATGTTTGTTATGCCATATTTAGGGGTTACCTTTCTGAGCAAGTACATTACGTATATTATTGACGTGAACGACAGGATGTCCAGAAAACAAAGATAAAATAATCTAGAACTGCTGCATATGTGCATAATAGTTCAATTATTATGAATGTTCTAAAAAATGGGCATAAATTTGTTTTGCTCATCGATTAAAGAGTATTCTATGTTCTAAATAGATTTAGAAATGAGTAAATTTTGAAAACCATATACAATACAATTAAGAATATTTTTTTTTACAAATTTAATGTAAAGTAGTATATTAATTTTTAAGAGAATTAAAATTATCAATCATTCTGCCCTTAGAATTTTAGAATTCCGGTGGTGGGTGATCCACAGTCTGGTCTGTTTCCAGCTCTTCTACCGGCCGTTCACTTGTTTGTTAAATTTATTAAGTTCCTGAATTCCTCCAGGCGCTGTTCTAGGTGCTGGAGATAAAGGGGTGAATAAGCAGACAAGACGCTGCCTTCATGGGACTGATGTCTTTGTGAAAAATCCACAGGATCTGGAATCATATTTTCAAGGAGTGGGTTCTAAACAGGCCTGCGCCTACTTGGTGTCAACATCAGAGGAGATGGGGCTATTAGAATAGCATGACCAGTTAGATGTGTGACCTGTCTGAGCTTTACTTTCCCTCCACCTCTTAAACTTGGGGCTTAGGTTGAATTTTTCTCAAAAAAAATTGACTGTTTTTCTGGAAAAATTAGAGTGCTGGTACTGATTTTGGCCGCTAGATGGCAGACATTTGCGCTTCTGCATCCAATGAGTGAATCAAGTTTTGAAAAGTTAAAATAAGGCTCAAAATGAGCCACTTGATATGAAGAAATGTTCTAAGTTTCACATATGTGAGAGGTAGGTGTCTCTGATATGTTCCATGGATTCCATGCTTTAAATATGACCATTCTTTTCGTCCCTGGCATTTAGTTTTTGATGTGGCTCCCTCCTCTGTTTCTTTTCAAACACAGGACAACCCATTTTTGAAATCCTTTTTGAAAGTCACATATATTGTTGAAGTTATGATGTAACAGAAATTCTGTAGTACCTTGGCCAGTGTTCTGTTTATATGAAATAGTTACAAGCGACTTTGCAAGTTTAGACATAGAGGAACACACTTGGTGGATCTAGGGAATGTGCTGCTTTTCCAGATGTGTGAGAAACAAATGTTCCATTTTCTTGTGGTGACAGAAGAAACAAAGATACTAGAAACTCTCCGGCCTGACTACTTTACTTGATTTACCATGGGTTACAGGAGTCCAAAGGAAATGAAATATTAACAGAAGTTATATTGGGCAAGTCACATGTATAAACCAAGATTAACATCACCTTTACAGAACTGAAAGTTGGCCCAAATCCTGCTGATGAAGAGCTCCCCAACCTCTTTTCAGCAAAAAAAAAAAAACTAACCAAAGCATGAGGTTCAGCCTATCTTTTAGAAGCCTGAGGGTGCCATATTGTGTGTTCTCCAAGTCTGAAACAGACTAAGCTATAAAGAAGTAGTGTCCACTGACTCTTTAAATTTTTGGAAAGCCTATAACAACTATAGATGCTGCCTTTGACTTCCTGAGCAGCTTGGACAAGATTGTTTTAAGGCAGATAAGTTCAGAAGGGTTATAAAAATTAGTGGCAAAGTCTTGACCCTAGATATATGTTTATAATCTACAACTATGTTAACTTGTAAAATAGAGTTATCTGAACCAAGTTGTTCTTGGGATTCAAAGGGTGGAGAAGCCAGATCTTTTTGGAGGGATACCAGGAACTTCTTAGTTCAAGGGATTTTGCTTGAGAGATACTTTCAAGGACCCGTGAGATTTACATAGATGGAGATGCAGGTAGGCTATTTAGGCAAAACTTACTTTACAAGTGAAAACTCCTTGTTAATTTGTTTTTGTCTATACAACAAACACTCCATCTCAGAGACTTTGTGCTTACTATTCTCTCTTACTTGGAACACACATTATCCAGAAATCTGTACGGCCTGCTTCTTCACTTACTTTAGCTCTTTCCTCAAATGTCATCTGATTAGGCAGCCTTTTGTGATCACCTCATCTGAAATAGCACCCCCTTCTATCATTCAGCATCTCCTTAATTTGCTGTCTTTTTCTTCATAGCATTTATTTCTTTTTCCTTTGTTGTTTGTTTGCACCCACTATAATATGAGGTCTCTGAGAGCAAGGATTTAATCTTTATTTAATTGCTAATCTCCAGTTCCCAGAACACTGCCTGGCCCAGAGTAGGCGCTCAACAAATGTTAACTAAATAAATGAATATCAATGTCACTTTTATTTTCCTTATTGCAAAAAGGAAAACTTACAGACCCATCTCATATTGTCCTTTCAACCAGGGCCTTTTATTTTGTACATCCATATTGAAATCATCATTAACAACATAATTTACAATGAAATATAGGATTGTAGATTTGAAGAACAGTGAACTAAACTGGCACATTCAATCAAATTTACTTGAGTATGCCTAGCTTTAATTGTTTCCAATAATGCTATTTTACCCTATTTTTCTAATAATAGATAAGAGAGAACCAACTTGTTACTTTCTGGTTTTCGAAAATTCTGTTTTTGTAAATGCTCATTTACTTAATTATGAACATATGCATTAAAAAGGAAGTAAAGCAATTCCTCAGGTAATAAAATGGAAGAAGATGAAGTAGGAATTTTCCGAATTTGGGTTTCTGTGGCGTACATTAGGAAATCAACAATTGAGTACCTGCTCTGTGCCTCTGTGCAAAGTGTGGTAGATAAACAAGAGTGTGTTGGCCTGGGCTGCTCTTGATGCGCCACACGAGACTTTAGTTTCTCCATTACTTGGCTAATATGATTTCTAGTGCTTCAGTTATTCTGAGGCTCTTTAAAATAACTAAATGTTATACTCTATTAGGCTTTTCACAACAAAATCTAGGACTTGAAATATTGCTAAACATACTTGAAGATAATGTATTCTATTTTTTCATTCATCAGATATTTATGGAGCAGCTGCTAATGCCAGGATGCTGCTCCATACTGGAGATAGAGTGATGAGGATAGAAGACAGGGTTTTGCCCTCATGGAGCTTGAGGTTCAAGTGCATCAACTAATTTTTCTTGCTAATGAGAAGTAGCTTTAAAAAATATTACAATGTAATAAATAATCTGATTTGAAGGGTGCTGACATGGGCATAATCTTGAGAAGATCAACATCCTGATGCTGTCAATTTTGTTGTGATGATGGTTGGGTGGAAGGCACTCATTGGAGACACTGTTTCTCTGGAACCTGGGCATCACTAAATCACACACACACACGCTCAAGTTTATGAACTGTTTGACAAGGCACGCGACCTCAGTTGGGCCTGAATTTTTCCCACCTCAGATCTTGAAACCATATGTTTATGTGAAAACCTTTGACTGGCTCGGCTCTGAATCAAAGCAGAAAACAATGCTTGTACAGGTGTGGCTTCAAAGCAGTGATTTAGAAAGTGAGGAAGATATTTTACTGGCACCACGTGGAAGTTATTGGTCAAATAGAATTTTTGATTGTCTTGAGCTTAACTTATTGATCTCTAAAAGGTAATGAGATGCTTGGGGTTGATATCAAGGAATTCATTGAATAGAGAATATCTTTTGTTAAAATCAGTGATCTAGAGACCAGAGCAATTTTGATTTGAGGGCATCTACTGTTCTTTTCTAACATTTTAAAGAAAATTTTGGTGTATGGTATTAGATGTCTCACATTAACCTTAAAAATGGTTTTTAACCACAAATTCTCTCATGCACCCAGAATTGTAAGGTCCTTCTTAATTTTTACCAATTTACGTTCCAAAGTTCTCCAACCATTATTTTTCCTCTTACATTTTCCTTTAACCCTGTGTTTCTCAACTGGATTTTCCTCATTATCGCCCCCCTAACGAGCCTGTTAGACTTTTTTCCCCTAATCACCTCCTACCCCATGAAATTTTAATACCATACATTTACTGTATATCTTTTTATAAAATGTGGCCATTGAGAGTCAGAAACCACTGCAATATCTAAGAGTTTGTTTTGTCCTCTAAGAACCCATTTTCACCCCGTTGGGGGTGATATAGCCCCCTAGAATGCATACTTGAATCATTTACCAGGGCAATATTAAGGTAGATTCCATGGCCCCCTCACACCTCACAGTACCTTTAGTCCCTATGGTCAGTCCTCTCCCCAGAAGTTTTGTACCGTTGACACGATGCCCTCAGTGAAGCCTGCAGTATCTCTTCTCCACCCACTTCCTCCATTGCCATCTCTTTGTTGAAGTCCTCTGATCCTTCAGGACTGGTTCCTGAGTTGACTCCCCTGCTGTCCCTAAAGAAAGATTACCATTAAAGCCTCTACAGTATTGCCCCTTAATACTAGGTTTCTGAGCAGTCCAAAAGATCAATATATTTTTTCTGAGGCAAAATAAGAAATTCCAAGCACGATTTCATTTATCTTCCAGCTTCTTGCTGCCTTTTTCAGCCCCATTGCTGTGGGCATCCTTAAACTTGCTTGGTTCTGACTGGTTAAATCTGCCTGTTTTCACCACAGAAGTACAGTTGAGATAAAGGACTGCCTTGATTTATCCACTCTATTTTGTTTTTTAGTATGATTTATACAGTTGTTGCATTCCTGGTCACAAAGAATTTTCAAGCTTTTGTAGTACCTCAGTCATTTAGAAAGTCACATAGTTCCCCAAGGCTATGTTAAAATAATGGCATTGTCAGGGCCCCCCTCCTTGACCCCCCCTTTTGAGAGGCAGCCATTTTCAACTCTTCAGGCTGGTTTTCTTCTGTTATTTACTTCCATATTTCTAAATAGCATGCTTCACCTGCTATGTCTTGCTTTTGGCTTTTAGAATTTACTTTCTACTACAGAAAATGAGGTTTGAGCCCTGTTATAAATCTCTTTCCTTATACTCCCAAGAGAACCATATTAAAATTTTGGTTATATCAATATTCAGTGTTAACATGTTTTGACTATATAAATTTTACTCACTACCAAACCATTTAGTGAACTATGATATTTTCTTTTTTTATATTATTTTTTCGTTTTCTTAGAGTTAATACCTGTCTCATGTTCTTCCTCCCTCCGTCCCTCCTTCCTTATCTCCCTTCTGCTCCGGTCAGAACTGGTTGCCCTGTAGGCCTGCCATATAGCTGTACTCTTAGGATTTTCCTTCACTCTGCTCCTCTCTGCATTATCCCTTTTCTTCCGAGTTCCTCAATTTATTATCTGTAGAGTTTGAAAGATAATTACCATACTTGCCTCTTCTAGTTATCAGGAAGATTAAATGAGTATATGTATAAGCACTTAGTAGAACTTGCACATAGTAAGCACCTCAAAATAGTAATAATAATAACTATTATTATTACCATTATATATACTGCTTTTATTGTTATTTATTTTCCTCTTATTATCTTACCTGCCTCATAGGAAAGTTTCTAGGTGATAATATGGGTAGAGTAGGAGATTACTGTAGAATAAGCTAAGAATCTTGCAGAGTGATTATGTAATCATAATTACTAGAATTACTAGTAGTGGTCCACCATACTGCACACTTCTTTCAAGGATAAATCAGAGCAGATGTTGCCTGAAGGAGAGAAGGATAGTTCTTTCCAGTCTGAGAGTTGCTGGTTAACCACTGTTGTCCATACCTTCCTACACTCTGGCTCTGACAAGGCAATCCCATTTTCTATGAAAGTGGGAACTCAACCATAATCTGAGTTTAAATTGTATGGTAATGTCTTTTAGCAGTGTTGTACATTTTGTGAACTTCCGTCAACTACTTCAGTATTATTTTGAACAAAACTGTGGGACGTGAAAAAATGAGTGGCTGTGTTGAAATAGAGAGCTCACTTGTCCAGGTTATTTAGTTAATTAATTAAATGGAAAGGCTAGGGGTGGGCCCGGTGGCATAGTGGTTAAGTACCCGAGCTCTGCTTCGGCGGCCTGAGGTGTGCAGGTTCGGGTCCCGGGCGCAGACTGATGCACTGCTTGTCAAGCCGTGCTGTGGCAGCGTCCCATATAAAGTAGAGGAAGATGGGCATGGATGTTAGCTCAGGGCCAATCTTCCTCACACACACACACAAAAAAATTAAATGGAAAGGCTCAAAATTAAGTTGGATTTAGATGTTATTTTGCAGTTAGTGTGGTTTTAGGGTATAGGGAATACACACACACACACTCTTACAGACTTTTAAAAATAAAGAACTAAATGTCAGTTTGTTCTCTGTTGTTATTATTTCCATTGTAAATGTTTGCTTTGATGGTTTTAAATCTTGTTGATGATATCAGAATAATATAAACCCAAGAGAGAGGTGTTTGTTGAAAAGAAACCAGGGTTCCTGACAAAAAGAATTTGAGTTTTAGACTTTCCTAGGCCCTGGTGGTATGTGGAGCTTCCGTGCTCATTTTATAAGCAATCCCTATGTTGGCATTAGGAACAGGCGGTGTGTCTACAGCTGAAAATCAAAATGTGCTTGTGCCTGAATGTTGGGCTGCTGGCACACCTCATCACTCTATGCTCTGTGTTCCATCTACTCCTTTGCTTTCTTTCTGTTCACAGTTAATTTTGTATTGAACACGCATGCTTTGATGACAGTTGAATACTTGTCTTTGACATAAGTAAAAAATTCTACACTGGATCACACAAGTGGCCTCCCTTTTTTTGAAAGGTGTTAATTCCTTCCTCACTTTGATTTCAATAAACCTACATAATTTTGAATATTCATTTAGGTTGCATCCACCGAAGGCAAGTGTTTACAACAGCTTGATGTTATTTGGAACAAACCACCCTCCATCCTTTCCAATTCGCCTGTGCTTTGTGACATTAAACAAACATCAACCTCTACCTTATGTCTGCTCAAAAACAGGTAGTAAAAAATCTGGAACAGAGTATGTTTTAGATCAGACAACATACATTTTGAAAAAATGGACTAGCATAGACAGTATGCCTAATTTCATATATTTCCTTATGTTCAATCCAGCTGATATTAAGAAAAGTTAATTCAATATACAGAGTAGAAATTGAATATCTATTTTATGTAGAGCATTTGAATTAGTTTCTTCCGAGTTCCTGCCCTTATGGAACATACGACTAGTAGTGGAAATAGTAGATTCTAGGAAACCACAGTTTGACCCTTTCATACAGAATGATTCACTGGCAATTATATAAATATTAATATGTACAAAAATTTGTGCTTACTCTGTGTTAGAACAGCTCTAGGTACTTTGTAATATCTCATTTAATCCTTAAAACAGTACTATAGGGTAAGAACTCTCTGTGTTTAGTAGATAAGTAAAATAAACCATGGATAGGTTAAATAACTTGTCCAAACCAGATTTCAAAAAAATGAGTGTCTGACCCTGGTTCTGGTTCACAGTGTTTGTAATCTCTGAACTAAAAAACGAATCTCATAGACTGATACAAAAACAAGTAATATAAGTCTTTTTGTAGAAGATACTTTGTTTATAGTCTTTCCTATGTGTCACAGTAACAACTCATTACATTTAAAAAATTAAGTCTAGGATAAAAACATGAAAAACAGGGAAATAAAAGGAACTGGAGGAACAAATAAAGTTGTAAACAAATGAGACCCATATTTGGATAGGGAAAATTTTAATGTATCTAAAATTGTAATTCTTTAACTGCATTGCTATGACACACCCAAGATTATAAATTTTCATTAGCAAATGAAGCTAGAACAAGAAAGACTAGTAACTGTTTAGGCAGCAGCTAGAGGGGAAGAAACATTTTTGAAGTTAGACTTATAACAAGATTCCAATGTCATTTTATTCATCTAAGCAGGATCATCTAGTGCACTGAGTATACTGTTCTCTATGCAACTTGGAAACTGATTCAGTGGTCTTATGTAAATAGTGCATTATTGATATAACACATGACAAGCAGAAACCCTCAATTTCTATATTTGGTATAGATTTTCCAAGTAGACAAAAATTAAGGGAAGAAAAGCAGACTGTTCAAACATGAACATGTGCTAGTGGGACACTGCCACTGTTCCTAGCTTCTTTGATTATCAACTGTTAGAAAAATAAAACAAAGACTCTTCAGGAACAGAATTAAGTATTGTGGGGAAACCATTCTTGATCTGAATTTCAAAATGTATGTTAAAGAAATAAGATCTTACAGACACTTCATCTGACCATAGGTCTTCAATGATACAGGTTGATTTTTATTAAATGATAGTTTAGTTTTGTGGAATACTTTTTATCTTGTTCTGTCACTGATGTTCTCCTGAAGTTTAGATTCTAACAAATGACAGTGTAATCAGTGCAGGAACTAACTGTTGACATATGTAGTAAAGTAGAGGGGTTTTTTCCCCGAGATAAAAGAGAAGAGGTTTTTCTCTATAGAAAAATCTTATTGTTCTCTGGAGTGAGGAGTAGAACCTCTAACAGGTATTTCTTTCGAATTTTACTGTTTCAAAGGATCAGTATTCAGCAATGTGAAATGAAATGAAATATACTCATTATTTTCTTTCCAATGAAAATATATCAGTCTATACTAATGACTATGAGATGTCAGTAGCAGTTGTGAGCTGTTTTCTTCTTTTTGCTGCCAATTAATATTTTCCTTCTTTTCAGGAAATGATTCCATGAATTGCTAACTTGTAAGTCAAGACAAGGGGGGAAGGTTTAAATTAAAGAAGTGTAAGAGTTGACAAGGAGTGTGCTCTTACATTGCGTATTCATTCCGTGGTTGGTAGGCCAGGAGACTTTCTGGAAGGGCTTATATGTAACCCTCCTCCTCTCCAGTGGATATGGTTTGGCATCCCAGACTCCTGCCAGCTAGTGAGCTTCCTCAGCTCTCTCTTTAGATAGGAGGATGGAAAGTCAGGGACAGTGAGGAACTGGGTCACGCCATTGTCGATGAGGACAGAGGAGGTAGAACCAGTGGGCAGGAAAGTGGTTGCAAAAACTGCTTCTGCAATTCGTGGATCAAGAGTATTGAACAGGGGGATAAACTATAACATCTTGAGAATTTTGGGTTCATTTGTAGGGTGAAAAAGAAGGTCTGAAAAGGACAGAATCCCATGGTATCAGAGGCTACCTAGTAACAGACTGACTAGGTGATTTTGTAATCACCCTTACCATCTGCTTTTGAGTTTAGGAAAAGAAGATGCATATGAACCTTTCATCATCCTTCTAAGATGTGAAGAAAATAATTTCAGCGGTGAATACGTGTCGCTCACACATGCTGTTTTGAAAAGAAAAAATGTGTGAATAGAGAAAAATTTTATGAAATGAAATTCATAGACTTCATGATAGAATAAAGAATATCGTATAGTATTTTAGAGCAGGTAGTCTGTGCTTCTGGGTAAACTTTGAGCTTGTTCCATTTGGTTCTTTAAACAAAGGAAAAAGAATTGTTCCCACATGTCCTTTGGAATCGCCATATGCTATAGGCCAGGCGTCACATCTTTTGTTTCAGAATATTGGCACAGGAGCTGACAAAAGGTTAACTTCATAATGAACAATAAATTATAAGTGCATAGTGTTATGTTTATTATCCTAGACACTCATCATAAATTATATATTTTAAGCCAGTATATTAAATTTAAAAATTAAGTAAAATTAATCTGCTTTCATTTTTGGTCCTTTTTCATAATTTTACACATATATATGAATATCTCTTTAGAATGTAATTTGGTGTCAGAAATTACTTTTGACTATCTAAAGACATCTGTTTAAAATATTCCTAATTTTAAATTTTATAAGTTGACAAGACTTATTAATTTTGAGTTCCATAGGTTTCCCTCTTAACTGAAGATGATTTGAAAAATAGTGCAAATCTTTAACCTTAGACAAATGACTGCAATGAAGAAAAAAATAATCCAGGTCATGAATTTTGTTATAACTGTTTGTTATAACTATAAAACAGATTTATTTTTCCTTTTCCACAGATTTTTTTTATTTACCATCACCAAACATTTGCTTCTGAGTTAAAATCTATATTAGATAGGATGCCAATACGTCTTAATAAATAAAGCAGACTAAGTAACAGATTTCCTAGACTATAATGCCTTCTCTGTTGATCAAATGTTTCATAAATGTTTGCTAAAATATATACATATAACTTTAGGTGTTTAAATAGGGGTGCTAAACTCAGATGCCTACAGCAGGGAGGCTGTGGGCCAAGAGGATGTGCAAATGTACCCCCGGGAGAGGGTAGGGACGCAGGCCAAGTCAATGGTGCATGCCCTTCTGAAGGTGACTTCCTGCTTACCCTGAGCCTGTCTTTACGACATAAGAATGCTGAGCCTCTGTTGCTAGATCTTCTGCGTTTAAGAGATGCTTAAAATCAAGTTTTTAATATAACTTTTACTAACGTTTAGATGTCGCTTCATATATATATAATTTTTAAAATATTGCATGAGCAAACAAAAGATTTCTGTGTATTAGATCTACCTGGTGGGCAGGCATGTTGCAGTCTCTACATTAAGTAACTAATATTTGTGTGGTCCATGATATTATGCACAAAGTGTTCTATTACTTGAACTTTAACCTGTGTATTAGAAGCATTTGTGATTTTTAATCCATTAATCTTTGATATATTGGAGAGTAATTTGGTTTTTTTTGATGGTTATCTTCTTAGTTTCTTGAAAACCTTGAAAGGTTTTAAATTATTAAAATCATAGTTCTTTAAAATGTTTGCTTTAGATGACGGAACTGAAATTTTCAGTGTATTCTCCCTTTTGCCCTCAGTGTTTCTCAGGAAGAAATTATGTTGATACTGCAGTGGGACAAAGTTTGACACTTGAGATGGAAAACATCACTCAGAGTAATCAGTCATTTGAATGGTTGGTTCCTCACTGCTGCTTTATGGGACACTGGTGCAGTGATTCTTGGTGACTTCGTCCTTTAACGAGATGGGGGCTCATTGGCAGGAAAGAGAAAATCCAGTGTGTGCTAAGCATGACTGTGTCTTTGAAATAGACCTTGAAGGATCTGTAGGATTTCAGAAGCAGAAATGATATTTGTTATAGAGAGGGGCGTGCTGAGATGTGGTGGCAGGCACACTTGGGAGTGGAGGGTGGGTGCACAGTGCAGTTTGTCTAAAACATAGGATAAAAGTAGGAGGGAAGGAAGTGAAAGACAATACTAACAGCCATGTTGTAGTGTAAGGGGCCTGTATTGCTTATCTCTATATGTCATGTGTTTCTCTGACTTGTCTCTGAAGGCGGAGACATCTATTCCTTCTTTCTCTAAGCCGTAGTATTGTCTCAGTGAATTTGTTGATTTGACTTGATCTGACTTTCGATGTCCAGCTCTGAAGAGGGTTCTTGTAAGTACAGTCTACTTATTAGAATCAAACAAACTTTAGTACCACGCACTCCCCCCAACCTTTTCATATGGATTAACTTTTGGAAGAGTTAGGATGGAAGGTGTTATGCTTTTCTTATCTCTAACCATGTGGAGATATAACTTGTCTTGACATTTAGATTTTTCTTTATGTTTATGACAACATGTTCAATTGGATTTAAGATTTGATGTTAGGAAATCACAAGGGAAGAATATGTAAGGTTATTAGTTCATCTACCTGTTATTTTGAAGAATGATACTTAGAAGAAAGATCAGATTGTGTATGATTAAAGCTTCCAGATGTGAGGAGTCTATGGTCCGTGTTGCTCATATATTCTAGTATTCACTAAAATTAAATGTGAACAGTGTCCACATGGAACCATCAGGATGCAAATGGGGAAGAATTTATTGTATAAAAAGATCAAAATTAAAATACCTTCAGCCTTTTCACTCGACATTGCATCATTCTTCACGTTCTTATTTTACAGCACCTGATCCAGGGAGCCATTACTTTGAACAAGTACAGCTAGTGTGCTACCAGTGTAAAGCAGTTGTATTCATGTCTTTCTCTCATTGCCTCTTCATATAGTCTCAGTGGGACTGATCATTTCCCTGCCCCTGTATGAAAATTCAACGGTCCAATGACTTTCTGGTCCTCCTGTCATACACACAGACTCAATTTCGTAGTTGGACAGTATACTCCATCTAATGCTCAGAGTTATAACGTGGTTTAAGGGAGGGTCTTTCCTTCATAGCTCACGCTCCTTGAGGAGTGGGGCCTGTAGTCAAAGGAAGAGTGAGACGGCTTCTCTTCACTTGAGCTCCCTCACATAACCACATCTGGTTCAGGGGTTCCTTTTCATTGCTCCAGAGCACTCTGCTTACCTCCATCTAACACTTACCATACTTGATTGGAGCCAACTGTTTCCCCTTTTTAAAGATGGGACTTAATGTTTTCTGCATCTTAGCTTTCCCAACGCCTTACATAGTAGGCATCCTCAGCAATGCAGTGGGCACCAGAGAACGTATGCTGAATGAATGGACTCAGTACTGGAGTTCTCAAAGTTCTTATGCAACTTCTAAGAAATTCAGATGCTCTGACTCTACCTGGGAGATTTTGATTCAGTAGATTTTTTAAGTTTCACAGGGGATCCTGATTTACAGCAGAGTTGAAAGTCACTGAGCTAGATGTTTATTAAGTTTTTGTTAGTAATGTCAATACACTTTTTAATTAAGGAAAATTTAGATTTTAACCTAACGATGAGTTTCTTAATAAGAAATCTTATTAGGTTTTTCCAGTTTTTCCTACCCTCTATTTTTTAAGACCCATAAATAGGTATTGATTTCAATATAAATCCTCTGGGACAGCTATGCTAGCTTTCCCAGTTATTGTTTTAGTAAGTTTTATGCTAATGTTCAAAGTTTCAATGTATCTCTTACCTCAGTACATCTCTGTTTTTTAAGAAAGAAAGAAAATGAAACTTTTATAAAAATGCTATGATATTAAAACATTGAAACACCAGGGCACCATGTTGCAAAATGTTCCCCCTTCTTATATTTGACCTAGACGTCTGGTGGCCATTTGATAACTTTATCTGATTTTTTACAAGTTATTCTACTTTTTTAAAAAGGGGATTCATGTTTTTAATGAGGAAAAAGGCAAAAGAGTCTATAGGGAGTGCATATAACCTCTAAAATAGATGCTATGCTAGGTATAGGCTTTTTTTTTTTTAAAGGAAATGCATAATAATGTATCCCAATTTATTGATTTTTTAAGACTGTGCCAACCTTTCTTTAATAAGTCAACAAATATTTATTGTGTATCTTTAAGGCGTACTGTACATTTGGTTGTCATAAATGACAAGATTATGCTGTATGTTTAGAATGGTTGTGTAAAAGAATTCTTCCTGATTTTAGTACTTCTTAATTTTCAGGTTTAATAAGCAGGTATCTGGGAAACATGACATCATTAGTGATAAGTAGGAGCCTTATATGTCCGTTTCATTTTCTGACTTGCTTGTATGAAATGCCACAATGTTTTAAGTTCTTTATTTGGGGACATTGACCTTTTCGTTAAAGAAAAATGACTCGGGGGGTATAAATTTGCCTTCAGTTTTATAAGCATAACTGTCTTTCTGCTAGTAAATATTTATCATTTAATTATATTTACATATTAAACTCCTCTTTATGATACCCTGTAAATAATGTTAAATTTAAAAATTGCATTTATGTATTGCTTTCATAAGTTTTATACGTGTGACTTGCTGTTTATAAAAATAGTTTCTTTGCTCTCCAGAGATACTAACTGATCTATCATTCTTGCTTTGACCTTCAAAACATTGTTTAGGAAATATTAAGTGTTCTTAACCTTTTATTGAGAAATTCCAACCATCAGTGTGAAACTTACCCTGTGGAATGCTTCACCTCTAATGTATTCTTTATCTCTCCATTTCTCTATATTAGGCTAGTTTTACAGTCTGTCGTCTTCATTGCCAACCCACAGCATACTGATGCCAGATTTTTTATTGGGCTAACAAATATGCTTAATTTTTTTTTAACTTGTGAAGAATGCAGGTTATAATTTATATTACGCTGTGGAATGTGCAAAATACAATAATTGTAAGGGATGTAGATGTAATTATCCTCTGTAGATGACATGTCACCATTGTTGAGTTGTAACAGATAACATTACAGGAAAATGAAGGCCATGTGACACTGTAGCCAAGAGACAATAAATGAGGCAAGAAACAACTTACCTATTATGGCAGAAACAAAGGGAGAGTTCATCTTTCTTTTATATTTTAGAAAATGTTTTTATTTAATGCAAAAATTAAACAATGATCTTAATAATACTACCATAAGGAAGCTTTGAGATTATAATATTTGGGCATAGGCTACATTTTTCCAGTTGCAGACTTCAGCTGAGGTTTGAGAGTTTTACTTTGTGTAGTAACTTAATGTTCTAGATCCTGTAAATCCTGAGAAAGTGACTTGCCCAGTGCATGTATTTAGAGACTTTCTGGAAAGTCAATAAATCGTCTTTTGCTTTATTTGTTGTTTTTTTGTTTTTGTTTTTTCTGTTTTACTTTGCTTCTTCAGAACAAGTGTTGGAAAAACATAGATTGCAGCTGTACTGTGTCAGGCTTCACTTTTTCATTTTTAAAGGACAATCTCATGCAGTTAAGAAGGTAAAGTTTTTATTATGATAACAACTTGTTTATGAAACACTGACAAGAATAAATGGGTTCATTTAACACATGAAAGCAGTGATCATATACAACAGGTCATTAGGGAGATAGTTTTGCATTGAAGAAAATATGTCTGGCAGGAGAGGATGGACCTCAAGATCAGAAGGTCTGGGTGCCAGTTCTGTTTGATCTTGGCCAAGTTGCCTAAGTTTTGTCTGATCCTTGATCTTCTTATCTGTAAAATGGAGATATCAGTATCAATCCCAAAGGGCTGTAGCTGGGACAGAGTCCCCTGCACAGCGCCCGCACCTAAGGAAATTGAAATTCCAAAGAAACTTTTTTTCTTTCTCATTTTTTTCTTGGTCTTTGTAGGACATGCATTCAAAAAATATGTACAGCAGGTGTGCAATGTTGATCCTCATATTTTTGCATTTAAAAGAAAATTGTATGCAATTAAGAAGTTAAAATTCTCATGATGATGATAACTTGTTTATGGAACACTTTGCCTGGAATAGAAACTCTCCACTGCATATGCTCAAAGACCACCTGGATTCCATTTATCCAAAAGTATCCATTAACCACTTAGCCTGCTAGTCTAGCACAGCACTGTGGAGGAGGATGGAGAGTGGGAATGCAGAAAAATACCATATCAGATTGCAGCTTTTGAGCAGTATTTTGGGAAGTCAAGACATTAAGCCAAACAATTTAAATAACAATCATGCATTATACTTGAGTGGAATTTTATTATAAAAATATGTTACTAAAATTTAGAGTCAGAAAAGATTCTGAGGTTGGCTTAAATTAGTAAATTTATAAAAACTCTCAATCAGAATGACTGATGCAGAGTAGAAGCCCAATAAGTAGTAGGTTTAAAATATATATTTATATTTAAATCATATTTTATTCCTAAGAAATAGAAGAAAATTCCAGAAGAAATCTTTAAAAATGCAGGCCAAATGCCTCTTCCTTTGTGAAGCTTTGTTGCTTATCCAGAGACGATTAATCTGTTTCTCCATTATGCTTCCACTGATTTCAGTCTGACCAGTATTAGTGCTCCTCACAGATAACATCAGAGTTAGAGATGTATCCTGCTGGGTAGACCAGACATTCCTCAGGGGAGCTACTAAGCTCTTATGTAGCCATATAGTCCCTGTCCCTAACACAGGACCTAGAACATAATAATTCGTTAATGAATATTTGTTGAATTAAATAATGGATTTTGAGCTGGGCATGGAAAGAAATATTAGATTTGCGTTCATGGTGGGATGTGAGGGGGTGAGGTCACTTCAGGAATGGGAACAGTCTTTAAAGATGTGGAGATTGAGATGAACGTGGCATTTTGTACATTCATTCAACAAACACCTATTAAGCAGCTATTTTGTGCCAAACACTTGAGTAAAAACAGATATAGCCTTTCCCTCTGGAACTTACGGACTAGTGGGAGAGATCAGCATTAATCAAACAGTCATAAGAGTAAGTACACATTTATAACCATGATGAATTCCACAAAGGAGAGGTACATGCAGCTCTTAAGACAGCATTTTACCTAGTCACAGAGGACAGAGTGTATGTGAAATTAGGTGACGAGAGAAGGAGGAGGATTCCTGTGACAAGGAGCAGTGTTGCCTGAAAGAAGGCTGTGGGGCCAGCACAAGGGGACTGAGGGGGAGGGCGGTGGGATGTTAGCCTGAAGAAGGCAGTGGGGGACAGATCAGATAGGGCCTTGTAGGCCACATTAGGGGGTTTGACTTTCTTATAACAGCCCAAACCGTTGAGAAACCCTAAATCTTAAGTGAGCAGTGAAGAGGTGGTAGAAATCATCAGATTTTCATTTTGACATTTTGAAAAGTTCACTCTGGCCAAAGCAGGGGTGATGCAATGGAGCAGGGCCAGAGTGGATTCTGGGTGAGGGTCTAGGAGGCTGCTCTAGTCCTTGGAGTCCTGACCACCAGTGCTAGTGATGGATACAGAGCAGATGGATGCTGGGACAAAGAATTAATAACATCAGGAAAAGGGGTTTAGGAGTACTCACAATTAAGGTTGAATAGGTAATATTGGGATCAGGTGCTGAAAGATGTAGCCTTCTGCCCAAAAGGTCAAACTCAATACAAATGCTCTTGCACATCTCTGCCTTGACTCGTGTTTTCCCTTTATTCATTCACTCAGTTGTTTATTCATTGAATCATTTACTTCTTTATTCGTTCACTCCATAAATATTTACTGTGTGCCTACTGTGTGTCAAACACAATACCAAGTACCCTTCCTAACCGCAATTTCCCTTTCCTCTGTCTCTCAATTTGTCATAATTTTTCTTACCAAGGTGCAGTTCAAAGCTGCTGCTTCCAAGAGCACTTCGTGGGTCTTCCCAGTTAGAACTCGCAGCCTTGCCCTGTAGACACAGCACAGCTCTGGAGCACTGTCATTCCACTTTATCAGTGGTTTTTGGACAAAGAGCTTCTTTTTCACATTTAGTTCCTCCCACTGGAACAGAAACACACAAGATATAGGGACGTGGCAAATGATTGTTCAATTGAGCTATAATAAATTAAAGAAAACAAAGGTGAGAAACGTTTTACTAAACAAAATTAAATTGTCTCCAAATGATGATCAGATTCCAATGATGCCCCTAGCTTTATGTATTCTTATTATTTTTTTGGTAAATGACTATTAAGGCGTATTATTATTATTATTATTATTTTTTGTGTGAGGGAGATCAGCCCTGAGCTAACATCCATGCTAATCCTCCTCTTTTTGCTGAGGAAGACCAGCTCTGAGCTAACATCTATTGCCAATCCTCCTCCTTCCCACCCCCCCACCGCCAAAGCCCCAGGAGATAGTTGTATGTCATAGTTGCACATCCTTCTAGTTGCTGTATGTGGGACGCGGCCTCAGCATGGTGGGAGAAGTGGTGCGTCGGTGCGCGCCCGGGATCTGAACCCAGGTCGCCAGTAGCGGAGCACGCACACTTAACCGCTAAGCCACGGGGCCGGCCCTAGGGAGTATTATTTTTCATGTAAAGTTTTAAAACACACCATTCCTTGTAATTGTGTTCTTTCAGAAATCTCTGGTGTAGGTACCTTTCACTGGTGTGCTGGAGCCCGCTCATTCCAGCTCAGGAGAGTCAGGTGTGCCTGTCTTTTTCTAGCTCCTCATTCACTCATGTTGCTTTGGTAACTTGAAATCGGCAATAATGCAGTATTTTCACCACAGAAATTGGCAAGAGCTATAAATCAGAGGTTTGACTTTTTCCCTGAAGAAACTGGTTCTTAATTATTTTCTAGCACAATGCTGCTTTGAATCCAAAAAAAAAACCTAAAACAAAATTAAGATTAGTGGATTAAATTAGTTCTTAAACATTGCGTGTGTACATATGCACATGCAGGTTGAAGTGCTTTGGAGCTGTTCGTAAGATCTATCAATAAAAGTGAAATTCTGTTATTCTCATCTTCATTTTGCATTTTATTCATTCAATCACATATAGCAGGCAATTGTCTCTTTCCTCAAATTGATCACAGCCTAGTTGGTAAGAGACACCAGGGGTTCCTGTACAATATAATGAGGAGGGATTCTGAACTAAAATAGAAGACATGCAGATGGAGAGGAGGAAGTGGATTTAAGGACTATATAGGAGATAAAATCAAGACTACTTGATAACAGGCGGGAGAGAGTGAGCAATGGAGGATAATTGCCAGTTTTCTAGATTGTGCAGGTGGGTGGATAGTTGTCTATCTCTCAAATAAGAATACAGGCAGAAAAATGGGTTGAAGGGAGGTGTGGGTAGGACAGTCAGAGGTGGGTGAAGGAGATGCGTTTAATTTGGGGCATGTTCATTTGAAGTTATTTTAGAATATTTAGAGGGTGCTTTGAAATATGTATTTGAAAGTTGGAAAGAGATTGGGTGATAGTGATGTCAAGTCATTACCACATGGTGGCAATTAAAGCTGAGTAAGAATAAGATAGAGTATTAGTCTGGATCCCAGCAGGACACAGATGTCGCACTCAAATGGGGTAATTAAGGAGAATTTGATGACAAGACTATTCATAAAGGTTATGGGCAGGATTAAGGAAACCAACTGAATTGGTGAAACACACTGGGACTAGCAACAGCAGAGAGCTATTACCACTCTTAGGCTTGGTAGGGCCAAAAGGAAGGAGCATTTACCAGAATATGGACAAGAAGAAGCTGAATCTGTAGGTGTGGCTGTAGGGGAGAGTTGCCCAATAGGACCTGTAGCCTTCAGTAGAGGAACTTAGCCACTGCCAGACCATGGCCTAGCAGGAAAAGACCCTAGGGAATACGTATTATGACTTTCCTCTCTTCCCACCCTCTGACCTTTGGCCTCCCATTGACCAAATCCTTAGTGAAGCCCAAGGGCAAGGAAATGCCTTGAGGCTCCATGTCGTCATCCACCTTGTGCACAGAGCAGGGTAGATAAGGGTGGATAGTGGGATAGTGGACTTGGAATGGCAAGTGGGAAAGAACCAATGAGATGATCTGAAGAAACTGAGACAAGAAAGAACCTTGAGAAGCACCAACACTGAAGAGACAGGTAGAATGAGGAGCCTGAGAAATGGCGTCCAGAAAGACTAGATGAAAACCAGGAGTGAGTGGTTTTGCTGAAAGGAAGGAGAATGTTCTAAGAAAGGGAAACAGTCACCATTGTCACATGCAAGAGAAAACTCTAATAACAAATGTCCAGGGCCTGGCCCAGTGACGTAGTGGTTAAGTGCGCATGCTCTGCTTTGGTGTCCTGTGGTTCTCGGGTTTGATTCCAGGCGGGGACCTGCACCCTGCTCATCAAGCCATGCTGTGGCGGCATCCCACATATAAAAAATGGAGGAAGATTGGCATAGATGTTAGTCAGGGCCAATCTTTCTCACCAAAAAAAAGTCCAAAGAGTACCCAGCAAGTTAACCATTTTGGGTCCTGGTGACTATTTTTATTTCACATTGTGATTTGCACAAATAAGGTTATGAAATTGGTGGTAGCCACAGGAACAAATATGTAAAATTCAATGTCATTAATCTTGTGTCAAACATGAAGAGAGGGGTAGAAAGTTTGCCACGCTAAATAGTGGACTCCTCCTCCCTTCTTGTATCTCCTGTTCGTTCTATGTGCCTGACTCTACAGCACACAATCTGAAAGGTTTGTCAGGGGAGATGGGTAATCATCAACTTTAGTCCACCACAACATTGTCCAGGACAGGAAGGTAGGGGCAACTGCCAGCAGCAAGAAAGGAGTAGGCTGCTCCTTTCTGAAGCCCCTTGGAGTCTGGCAGTAGCAGACACAAGAGCAAGAGTTCAGTATTTTCCATTTCAGAAACGATAGTGGATTATTTTACATAAATGATTGGCAGGACTAGTCTTGTTCTGGCACAGTCTGAGTAGATATTTCAGAATGCAAAATATGACCTGGCTGTGAATTGACAAGGAGTCAGGAATCATTGCTTAGGATACTTTAAGAAAAAAGATAGTCTCTGTATTTAGTAGGAAATGTCAGGAGACTAGCATTTTGAAATATGAGTGAAATGCATATAGGGAAGGGAACAGTACATAGCAAACGTTCCATAAATGCTTGTTGAATAAAACAAAGTAAACCTGGGGAGATGCAGTAAAATTTAGTCATAAGAATATTTGATAGAGGAAATATTTTCATCTTATACTGTTTGGCATCTCACCCAAGGATTAGTAAAAGTAACATTTTCCCTATTTGTTTCTAGTTTGTTTTTTCCATTACAAAATGTAACTTCTTTAGCAAAACAACTGCAACAAAAAGTTTAACATGCGAACCTAACCATATTTGCCAACATAACGGTAAATTTCTTTCAAGACTGTTTTACTCGATGCCCTGTTTCCCACATGTTATATAGACAATTACGTATAGTGTTTCCTGGTTAGTTTTATATGGTGGGCATATAAATCAACCTCTTCCTTGATAATCATTATTTTTAGTGGCTGAATAATAGCCTATCCAGAAGATGCAATAGTCTTCCTGGCTGTTGCCCTGTTCCTGGATGTTTATGCTTTATCATGCTTTTCCCTCTTATACATATGCAAATGATGAGGTCATTGTGCCCAGAATTTTTCCCCTTGAGTTTTGGGTCATTTCTTTAGGAAATCTTTCAGATTTCCTGAAATCAAATTACTAGGTCCCAGAGCAAAAACATTGTTATGGATCTTGATGCAATTTAAGGCTCATTCATATTAGTATTTCTGAAGCTTGCCTTTGAATGAACGCAATTTTAATTTCTTCAGCATTTTGCACTTCTGACAACTCTCTCAGCTAAGTAAACCCAGTGGTTTTTATCTCTAGGCCTGCAGAATGCAAATAGTGGTAGAGCTGGGTAAGAGGGAAAGTAACAAAGTAACTTAAAATCCATTATCCCTGAGTACAAAATTTAAGATGACAAATACTTATTAAACTGAATTGAATCTGGTGGGTAAGGTTTTAATACATGATTAAGTTATGTGTGATTTATTTTAATCTAACTATGATTTGCTACGATACTTCCAACTAGATCAAAAAGGCTGGCTGTGATCTAGTAGGCAGACCCAGAGTAACATATGCTGTAAAACCAGGATATACTTGTTATTAACCAATACTTATATAGTGTGTTCAACTCTTAGCCCAGCATTTTACACTGCAGAGTTCAAGTGTGTTGCACGTATTTTCGGTGCTTTGCTCTTTTACACTTCTGACAATGTGTTGATTTTTATCTCTGGTGTTTTTATTTGGTTAGTCTGATTGCATTTTTCCTCTCTTAGTGTTAACTATTTTTCCCCTTCTGTCAGTATTTTCTGCCCATCTTCATTATCATGAGTCTTTCCCCTCTAACATCTCAATGGTAATTCTTTTAAGTTTTCTCAAACTACGTACACATGGGTTCTGCCATCTTTATACTTCTTAAACTTACTAAACATTTGATTACAGTTAAATAAAATACATGGTCAAGTTATACAAAGCCATTTGATTAAGTAAATAGTCCTTGAAATATTTTTGTGTTGTATAAAAATAGATGAAATCTGTAACTTTACACATTTTTGGAATTTTCACTTTTGACTGCAAACTAAGTAAATAAATGACAAAAAACGCATATAGTTTCATAAACTCTCACAAACTACCACCATGCATCTGTCCAAGATAGGTTCAACATTTACAAGTTAATAGGTACAGTTTTCACGTGACCACTGGATACTTTTACATTCTTTGGCCAAAGTGATCAGAAGAAAACCATGTTCAACTGAATGTTGGGAAAACATTGATATACTTAACTGGCTAAGCCTTAAACTTGGTAGACTCAGTTTTTTAAGTTAAAACTTTATTTTTTAGAGCAGTTTTAGGTTAACGACAAAATTGAGAAGAAAGATTTTGCAAATACCACCCTGCTCCTGAATATGCATAGTGTCGAGGAAGAGGGAGAATCCCCCTCCACCCTTTCCCTTAAGGTTCTTATGGCTGGCCAAATAATTAGAAGACAGGTTAGCAGGAGAAAATAATACCAAATTTAATAACATGTATACATGGGAGAAACCAGGGAAACTGAGTTTCTCAACACAATAGTGGTGATTCTCATCTTAAATACCATCTTCAGCTAAAGACAAAGGAGGAAGTTGGGGGTGGTAGTGGTTTGGGATTTCAGAGGGGAAGGAGACAATTCACGTGGAGAAGGAAATGTAAATGTTTGTCAAACAATGCCTTACAGGGCCACCTATAGAGCATGTGGCCAGAGAGAGAAATCACAGTAATCAAGAGTATGTAGATTTAAGTCCTTTCCTTCTGTACTGATAAGAGTTTCCAGAGACAAGGCCGTCCCCCCCCCTCTTCCCAGCACACAGAAGGAGATACTTTTACAAATGGAGATTTCCCTTATAAATGTAAATGTTTGTCTGGCAACTCTTTGCAGGGCCACCTAGAGAATGTGGCCAGGGAGAGAGAGAATTTTTGATAAGAGGGGCTTGTTGGTGCCTTTCTTATTGTAACATCTATTTTGCATTATATTTCAGCCATCATATGATAGTAACTCCTTCTATGTTAAATTCTTTAGGCAGTTTGGGGGATGGTCAAATATCCCTCAGAGAAAATAATCAAGGTAAAGAGACATATTTCAGGGTGGCCAATTTTGATCTCCCAGAATAGCCTCCCCCATTATCAATATCCCCCAGCAGAATGGTACATTTGTTAAAGCTGATGAACTTACATTGACATGTCATAATCCCCCAAAGTCTCTAGTTTACATTACAGTTCATTCTTGGTGTTTATTGTATATTCTGTGAATTTGGACAAATGTATAATGACATGTTTCCATCATTATAATATCATACAGAATATTTTTACTGCCTTAAAAATTCTGTGTTCTGCCTATTCA